>NC_141676.1:114789607-115392107 GCF_028749965.1 Puma concolor
AATGATGTTACACATCTTTTCATGTGTTTATTTTCCATTTGCATATCCTCTCTGATGAAATGTGTCTTTATTACTTTTGTCCATTTCCACTGGATAGTTTGGCCTTTGACAGTGTAAAATTTTTTATTTTGATAAAATCCAACTTATTAATTTTTCTTTTATGGGTTGTCCTTTGGGTGTCATGTCTTAAAACTGTTTGACTTGGTAGAGGTTCCAAAGATTTCCTGTATTTTACTCTAAAAGTTTTATTAAATTTTTTTTTTTTTATTTAACGTTTATTTATTTTTGAGACAGAGAGAGACAGAGCATGAACGGGGGAGGGTCAGAGAGAGGCAGACACAGATCTGAAACAGGCTCCAGGCTCTGAGGTGTCAGCACAGAGCCCGACGCGGGGCTCGAACTCACGGACCGCGAGATCACGACCTGAGCCGAAGTCAGACGCTTAACCGACTGAGCCACCCAGGCGCCCCTACTCTAAAAGTTTTATAATCTTATGTTTTAATTGAAGTTTGTGATCCCTTTTGAGCTAACCTTTTTTATACCTTAGGTCAAGGTTTTTTGTTTTGGTTTTGTGTTTTGTGTTTGTTTTTTGCTTATGGAAGTCCAATTGTTCAAGCACCATTTGTTGAAAAGACCATCTTTCTTCTAGTGAACTGTCTTTACACCGTTGTCAAAAATCAGATCTGTTCCATTCATGTTTCTGACAATATCATGTAATTTTGATTACTGTAGTTATATAAGTCTTGAAGTTGAATAATTCATCCTACTTTCTTCTTAGCAAGGTTATTTTACCTATTCTAGTTTCCTTTGGTTTTCATATACATTTTAAAATAATCTGGTCTATATTTACAAAAACTCTTGCTAGGATTTTCATAGGAATTGTGTTAAGACCTTTATGCCATTTGGGAAGAGTTGACATCTACACTATATTGACCCTTCCAATCCAAAGACCTTGTATGTCTTTTCATTTCTTTAGATCTTTTTCTTTATTTCTTTCATTAGTGCTTTGCAGTTGTCAGTGGAAGAGTCCTGTGTGTGCTTTTATTAGACACACACCAAAGTATTTCATTTTTTGAGCAATTGTAAACATTATATATTTTTAATTTTGGTGTCCACATGCTTACCGTTAGGATGTAAAACTACATTTGATTTTTGTATATTGATCTGCTAAACTGTAAACTTTACTGAGCTCACATTTTAGTTCTTAGAGGTTTATTTTGTAGATATCTCTTAAAGTTTTTTATGTCGACAAGGGCATCATCCATCTTTCTTTCGTATCTGTATGCCTCTTATTTTCTTCTGTTTATTCCTTTCTCACCTGTATGCTTTTATTTCCTTTTCTTGCACTAGTGCACTGGCTAGAACTTCTAGTATTATGTTACATAAGAGTGGTGAGAGTTACATCTTCACTGTGTTCCTCATCCTGAGAGGAGAAGCATTCAGTTTTGCAACATTAAGTATAATGTTGCCTGCAGGATTTTTGTATTTGCTTTTTATCAGATAGAGAAACTTTCCCTCTATTTTTAGTCTTCTGAGCGTTTTTATCATGCATGGGTGTCAAATCTCATCAAATGCCTTTGCTGCATTGATTGATATCATCATGTGATTTTCTACTTTAGCCTATTAATGTGGTGAATTACATTGGTTGATTTTCAACTATTTAACCCACCTTACATGCGTGGAATAAACTTATAATGGTGTATAATTTTTTATATATATTGCTAAATTCTGTTTGTTAATATCTCATTACGGTTTTCAACATCCATATACATGCAGGATATTGGTCTGGGGTTTTCTTTCATCCTTTTTTGCTTTTTTGTGAGTGTTATATCTTCATTTAGTTTTTGCCATCAGAGTAATAATAGCTTTATGTGATGAATTAAAAAGTACTCCTTCTTCTGTTTTCTGGAAGACATTGCATAGAATTGGTGGTGTTAGTTCTGTTTTTAAATGTTCGGGAGAATACTTCAGTGACACCATCTGTGCCTAAAAATTTCTTTTTTGGGGGTTTCAAAGTCATGAATTCAATTTTCTTAATATTTATAGAGCTATTCAAATGATACATTTCGTATTGGGTGAATTGTTAGTTTTGCTTTTGAGGAATTAGTCCATTGCATCTACACTGTCAAATTTATGCATGTGGAGTTGTTCATAGTATTCCTTGGTTATCCTTTTATTATCTGTAGAGTCTGTAGTGATATTCCTTGCTTCATTCCTGATATTGGTAAATTCTCAGCCTGTTCCCCCCTCTTGTTCCTCTTCCTGGAGATCTGTTGGTTTTATTGATCTTTTTGAAGAACCAACTCTGTTTCATTGATTTTCTCTACTGTTCTGTTTTTTACCTTCATTGACCTCAGCTCTTACATTTGTTATTTCCTTCCCTCTGAGCATTTTTAGTCTATCTTGCATTTTTTCTAGATCCATGACATGAGAATTTCTATTATTGAGACTTCTCTTATTTCTAATGTGTGTATATAATGCTATAAGCTACTTTTGCTTAGTGGTTTTAGCTGTATCCTGCGATTTTTGATGTCTTGTGTTTCATGTTCATTAAATTCCTTGCATTTTTTTGTTTTCCTTTAGACTTTTTCTTTGACCTGTGGATTATTGAGCAGTGTGTTCTTTACTTTCTGCGTGTTTGAAATTTTCCCTTTATCTTTCTTGTACTGATTATAATTTAATCCCATTGCGGTCAGAGAACACAGTCTATATGATTTCCATCTCTAAATATATTCAGGTTTGTTTTATGATTTGCGAGCAATGGAGAAGAATGTGTATTCTGCTGCCTTTAGGTGAAGTGTACTATAACTGTCAGTAAAATCTTGATTGATGACATTGAATTATTTTATATACTGGGTGATGTCCTGTCTAGTTGTTTTATCAACTGTTGAAGTCTCCACCCACAACTGTGGATATGTCTATTTCTCTTTTTAGTTTGATTACTTTTTGTTTCATGTATTTTGTAGCTCTGTTGTTTGGTGCATACACGTTTAGGATTCCTATGTCTTCCTAGTTGATTGGCCCTTTAATCATTATACAGTGCTCCTCTTTGTGTCTAGTGGTTCTTTTTGCTCCAAAGTTTGTCTGATATTAATGTAGCCACTTCTGCTTTTCTTTGCTTAATGCTTGCTAACATATCTTTTTTCATCCTTTTGCTAGTAACCTGCTTATGTCATTATATTTGAAGTGAGATGTGGTTTTTGTTTTTGTTTTTTTAGACAGCATAATTGTTGGGTCCTGTTTGTAATCCCCTCTGCCAATCTCTGTTACCCTTACCTTTTTTTATCCGTCCCTCCTTCTGTTGTCCCCTTTCGCTTGCTCTGCCTCAGTCACACAGACCCCACTGCTCTTCCTCGAACTGAAGAGGCATCTCCTCAGGGCTTTTGCTTTCTCTGGCCCCTCTACCAGGAAAGGTGTTTCCTGTGGCAGAGGCTGCTCCTTCATCCTCCTCAGGTTTACCCAAATGTCAGCACCCTACATAAAATAGAAACTTCCCACTCCTACCATGCTCCCACACTCCTTCCCCAATGTAGTCATCTCTTCGTCAGTGGCCACAAAACATAGTTTTCCTACTTCTTTTGTTTACAGTCTGTGGCACCCAGCATAATAAAACTCGGCTGCTGGGTACCTGGGTGGCTCAGTCAGTTAAACGTCTGACTTCTGCTCAGGTCATGATCTCATGGTTCATGAGTTTGAGCCCCGCATTGGGCCCTGTGCTGACAGCTCAGAGCCTGGAGCCTGCTTCAGATTCTATGTCTCCCTGTCTCTCTCTGCCCCACCCTTGCTTGCTCTGTCTCTCAAACATGAATAAACATTAAAAAATTTAAAAAAAAACTCAACTGCTAGATCTCCTGAGTCTAGAGTGGAGTTTGGCACCTAGTAAATGTCAATACTTACATGTCGAATGAATGCAATAATTAAAGAAATGCCCCCTGGCTCACATTTGTGCATTCTTTCCCTCTCGTCTGTTCTCCGGTAGCAATGACCTTCTTTTACATCCTCCAATGAGACAAGCTTTATACATCAGGCCTCAGGACCTCAGTGCATGCTGGTCCCTCTGCCTGGGGTCTGTCTCCTCTCCATTCTCAACCTTGCTGCCCAGCTAACCAAACTCGTGCAGAGGCCAACAGCACCTCACAAAAGCTTTCTCTGACCCCTCCTACTAGGTCAAGTTCACCAGTGAGAGGCTTGCTGAGCGTTGACCACATTTTGTAATTAATATTTGTTTGGAGGATTATTTCATTAATGTGTGTTGCTTCTACTGGACATGAAAATCATTGAAGACAGAGAATGTCTGGTTTGCTCAGGATTATATTCCTAGCACCTCGCATAACACCTGACATATAGTAGATAATAAACATTTTCCAAGTGAGTAAAATAATAAATCAGTGAGTAAATGAGTACTCATTTAAAATTTTTCTATCTTGCAGGAGTGATCGAAGAGATCAAAGATGGTAGGAGGAGCATTTGTGTGCTGCTAACCATGGAGGTCTCACCTGTCTACAGAAACCTAACTGAACAGGTAAGAACATGTTTGGATACTCGAGAGTGAGGTCGGAGGGGGCAGTGGGCTATCTTTCCTCTTTGAAGCTCACATGATGTCCTCTGTGGAGTTGGGGAAGGTGGCATGGAAATACCGGTGTTTCTCATCCACAGCTCTACTGACGTTTTGGCTGAATAATTCCATGTTTGGGGGGCTTCCTGTCCCTTGTAGGATGTTCAGCACCATCCTTGGCCCGTACCTACTGGATGCCCATAGCAGACATATCCATCGCCATTTGTGACAACCAAATTGGCTCCCGACACTGCCCAATGTCCCCTGGGGGGCAAAATTGCCCCAGACTGGCACCACTGAAATAGATCTGATGTTGAGAGAGCATGAAAAAAAAATATTAAGAGAAATGAGAGAGGAAGAAAAAGAGCTCATACGTGAGAGAGAAAATGAGGATGACAATAAATGAATGGAATCAGGTCTCATTTAATGACAGTTAGAAACAATTGAGGGCCCTGCCGATCTGGGCCAGTGACTTTGTGGTGCCCCAACACATCAGGATTTGCAAGTGCATTATTTTCTGTGGAAGTGCACGACATGGCTAAAGAAGTTAAAAATACAGCTCATGTACTAGCCCAAGCTTGGGACTTTTGCTTACCAAATGCCAGTGAAACACTAGGGTGAGAATAAGGGCTTTAAACTTCTGGGGTGCGTGGGTGGTTCAGTTGGTTGAGCGTCCAACTTCAGCTCAGGTCATGATCTCACAGTCCTTGAGTTCGAGCCCCACGTTGGCCTCTGTGCTGACGGCTCAGAGCCTGGAGCCTGTTTCAGATTCTGTGTCTCCCTCTTTCTTTCTCCTCCCCTGCTCATGCTCTGTCTCTCTCTTCTCAAAAATAAATAAACGTTAAAAAAAAATTTTAAACTTTTGCAGGAGAGGCAGAGAGAGCTATACCTGTCATTACCAGTTCCCAAACTTTGCTGCCTTTTCAAATCTCATAGGGAGCTTTGTAAAATCCTAATGCTCAGTTCACACCCCATAGCAATGAAATGGGAATTGCTGGGGACGGTGCCAGGCAGCAGTGATTTTGTAGATCTCTACGTGATTCCAAAGTGCAGAATAGTTTGGAAACCCCTGCACTCTTAGCATGAAGCTCTGTATCACCCGGGAACCTGTTAAAAGTGGCAGTTCTCAGGCCTGCCTGAAACCTACAGAATCAGAATCCCTGAGGATAAAGACCTGAGCAAGATCTTTGGATTAATGTACACTCGATTTTGAGATTCAGTGTTCTCTAAAAAAGAGCTCTTGGCAATGCATGAAACAAATCGTTGAGAAGTAGTGCACCCTCTGTTTTGTCCTTGTGGAACGGGGAGACTAAGTGTCCTTCGGACACTGAGGGTGGCATCCACGTGGACATGTAACGTACTGTAAAGAGCAGCCAGGGGCCAGGGGAGGGCCACTCTGTTCTGTGTCGTGCCACACACACACACACACACACACACACACACACACAGGTGGGGTATTCTTTCAGAGCGCACATTACGTGTACAGTTTTGTTTCCTGTTCCCGTATCGTACAGTTTTGTTTCCTGTTCCCATATCAAAGATGACTGTATCATCCTTCCACGTGAGAGGACGTGCAAGTAGGAAATGTTCAGCATGTTATTTGCATCACCTCATGGAGTTCCTGTTCATGGTGCAGACTTTGTGAACAAATCCCACAGGACCCTCAATCTGTCCAGGTGAGGACTGTGCAACCCACATGTCAGGTCTCAAGCTTTGGGAGGCTCACTTGTGAGCTACCTACCACCTTGTTGGGGGGGATTTTGTTTGTTTGTTTGTTTCTGCTCTGAGTCTGTGCTGGTACGTGTGGGGGTGGTGAGGGAGTGAAGGTTTTCTTAGAGAATCCTGGGGCTCTCTAATTTGCATGAGATACGATAGAGCCAAATTGTTTTTCCTGCCTTTAATTATTTCCTTATTTGCCTGGGTTGGAATCCTCCTACCTAGTTCCAGCAGCATCCTTCCTCACTTTCCTGTAGGGGGAAATTACTTGCATAGCCTTTTCATCTGCAATTACCCACGGCTGCCAAGAAATGACTTTCAGTAGACTGCAGTAGAATCTGTGAATACAAATAAAGACAGGGCTTATCAAATAGCATTCAGAGCATACCCCAGTTTCCGCTTGAGAAGAAAAATAACAATTAATGAGGAATCTGAGTTGAAAATTCAGCTGATGAGAGAATTAATATATAGATGTGTGGGCAGGGAGAGAAATACATTATATAAACTGGGTTAATGAAACCCCCCAAAGAGTGAGAATAATGGTCTACTTCTCCAAACATAAAAATGAAACAGTAAAAAAAGGAAAATATATTTCCTTAAATTTCTTCTCTGTTATCTTTAGATTACGTCTATTATGTTGCCTTTACATTAAATGTCAATCCCCAGAGGTGGTGTTATTTCATACGGACTTTGATTCAGCCCCTACGTGCAAACCATATGCATGTAAATTCCTAACACACTGTAGAGGCATCTCTTTACAGAATTTCTGAACCACCCAGAACACAAGTCAGAACCTGGAAGGGCTTTAGGATTTTCTCTGAAACAACCAAACAAGATGTCTCAATTTATCTGTTCCAGAGCCATGGTTCTTAATGGTTTCAGTTAACCCAAAATAGTGACAGACCGTCTTAAGGACAGCTTGTTATGTAGTGAGCCTTTGGCATCCGGGATGAGTGTGGGGCCCACCATGGGTACTCGGAAGCATTCTCAGTGTTCCTTGTCTGATTTCTTTCATCCTCACAAAGGTCCTATGGGTAGATATTTACCATTGTTAACCTCATTGTACATGAGAGGGAACTGAGACAGAGAGACTAGGTAACCAAGGCCTCCCAGCTGGACAGTGATAGAGCTGGGATCTGAACTCAGGAAATATAGCTTCCGAGTCTGTGGCATATCCACACCGCTGTGCTATCCTTCTCTCCACTAATACACAAGACAGGCTATGAATCTATGAGCACATTTTAATCAGTACCTTTGTTTATTTTTAAATGCTTATTTATTTTGAGAGAGAGAGCAGGGGAGAGGCAAAGAGAGAGGGAGAGGGAATCCCGTGCAGACTCCATGCTGTCAGCACAGAGCCCCACGTGGGGCTCAAACTCACAAACCATGAGATCTTGACCACCAAAACCAAGAATGAGAGGCTCAACCAACTGAGCCAACCAGGCGCCCCTAAATCATTACCTTTAAATACATACATCTGTGAACAATGGTTCACCACCGGTCAGTTGGTCCTGAGAGAAGGGTGAGTGCCGTTCCAAAGGGACTTAAAAAAAAATACATACATCTGAAAAGTGGTGATACGTGTATTGCAAGCTATTTTACCTAGTTTCATAGACCCAATGCTCCTGCCTTCCCCAACACCAACTGGAACCCACCACTCCAAAGCCCAGATACATTGCTATCAGGAGAGTTTCTTAATCATAATACAGCACTTACATACTTTATCTTCAGATACAGTGGCAATGAGCTTGACCACCTGGTTTTTAACTCCACGGCAGATTATAAGCAGAGCATATCGTTAAAAACCTTGAATTTTGACATCAGAGTGCCTTAGTCTAATCCCAGGCAATGCCAACTTTGTACCTCGGTTATCTTGCTCAGGTGAATTAACGTATCCAAATGTGATCTCTCACATATAAAAGGTCCACAGAGAACTTAGGATTTAATGAGATATAATGCATGCAAAGGACACCGGCGTGTTGGACGCAGTGAGTTCCCAGCCATGGCAGCTGGTGATAGTCCGGCAGGTGATGGCATGACAGCAGCCATGACAGGAGCTGTGAAGATGCTAGATGGTCATTAATAGCCAGGCAGCCTCAAAGCCAAATGTCAAGATCCATAATTACATTTTTTTGAGCGTCAGAATTTTCTTCAGAAACACAGCTTTGGCAATGTTAATAAAGGCTTTTTAATGGAACCAGTTTACAAACTGGCAAAGAGGAGCTTTGGGGAGGTACTTGGATCTGTTTTTGATAAGTCATGTGGAAAGTGGAACTTTGTCTCCCTGCTCTCAAACACAGGGAAGAAGCATATTTTTCTCAGGTCCCAGAATCACCAGAGTGATGGCTTCCTCTCCCGCCTGCACTTTCTCCACATTATCCCCTCGGGCGCTACGTCATCTCGTCTTTTCCACAGTCCCCCGACAGGAACTTCTGGAACACCAATCAAGGCCACATATAAAAGAGGATCATATCAGATCAGACCGTAGGTTGCAAACGAAATAACTAGTTACATTTATTACCAATCAAAAACGTATTTGCACAGAAGATATACTTGCAGGAATTATTCAAATAGAAACCTTCAGCTGGGTTAAGAATGGAATCATTGCTGATCAGACCCATCAGTCACTTTTGCAATGATATACAATTCCTGTAAAAGTTCCCTCGTCTTTGTGATTATGTAAAAGACCTGCTTTTGAGAAAGCAATCTTTATTAATGAGCCATAAATTCAGTCTCCCCACTGCCTGCTGCAGAATTTGGTAGGAGTCTGGTGAAAAAAAGATTCAGAATCATGAATAGGCTGTTTAAAAGCCTCATTATAGCTGTTTTGTGATTAAATCTTCATTATGCAGCCATTTATGAGGGCGTCTCACCACACGCGGTAGCTGCCTCTGTACCTTCCTTCCTCTTCCCGTCATTGACATGGTTGTCAGAAGAGAAAGCGGCGGACGTGGGCTTATCAGGAAGAGTCAAGCAATCCCATCCATTAGTATGATGTGATTTTATTTTACAAACTGTTTAACAGCTGGGTGAAGGACGGAATTGTGCAGGAAAGCCCAGGTGCTTATCAAAAGGAAAAGGATCATTATCAGTTCTGCAAAGTGATCGCCTACAGTCCGGCTGGCAGTGAGGAAATCGTAAACCGCTTCTCCCCTGGAGCAGGTGGCAAGTTCACTCCTGAGGTTTGGAAGAAGGGTCCCTTTACTCCCGGATCCTTTGTGCCACGGAACATATAAAGTGTAATCCTTATGCACAATCTCGAGAATTTCTCTCTCCTCTCTCCCTGCTGTGCCCACTTGCCTTGAACTTCATGTCAGGACTCACCCCCTACGAGGCCAGGCCCCTGAACGTACAATGTCAAGAATGTCAGAGGTTGGAGGATTCTACCGGAAAGACAGCCGGGCTGGGTCAGAAGGTCTGGGTTCTAGCCATACCCACCATTTACTCGTGGTTGGTGTAGGTGGTGTCAGAAGTATGAAGCATGTCTCCATAGTATGTGTGTTATTATAGCGAGTACAGACAATATGGACAGAAGACGTGATAGAGCTGGTTCTCAAAGGCTTCGTGAAGACATGAGAATTTGAGCTGAATCTGCAGGATGGGTGTAATTGAAAGTCTCCACTGTGGAAATTCGTATTCAGTGAGAACACTTGAGAATGAAAACCCCACAATGTGGGAAAAGCTTAGAGAAAGAGACGGTCAGCGAATAATTGTAGTGTGTTAGCCATTCTGCTGTGGCTCAGCATTCCTCCCTGCGTGCCTCAGCTACTGGGTAAAACCCATTATATAAGGCTATTTTTATCGGCGACCTTGAACAAAATAAACTTGCCCTCAACTCCAGGTTATAGTTCCCACATACGGGTTATTGAAGGCCGTCAAGAAGGCGTTCCTGAAGACTGTGTCTTTAGGAATGCTCCTTTTAGGAAAGCCAATCATTTTTATCTGTTAGCTTTGGGTCTATCTTTTCAGAGAGGTATAGAAATACTGAGGTCTTAGAGGGTCCCGTCCAGATCGGTCTCCATCTCAGTCCCCCAGGGGCCATCCAGAAGGCAGTTTCTTCGGAAATATCTAGGCTAAGGAACAGGTGGAAATGTGCTATGTAGAGTAAGATAAACAAATGATTTAAGATTAAGGCCTCACATAGGTAGAGGCTGTTGAACCACCAAATGGACGAGTTTTGAAGGAGGCCCTCAGGAAATGGTGGTTTCCAGCAGCCGTGGCTGGCTTGTCCATCTGTGTGCGTGTGCGTCCATAGGTAGATTTACCTGCTCTGGAACACATTGAAGTGCTTTCCAGTTAACTGTAGTGGTCGCCATATTTTATTTTTCTCTTCTATTTCCTGCTGCTACATATGTTTGTAACACTGGGATGGCCCCGAAGTCACTGGATGGTTGGAAGCTTCAATGAAAGAGTCTGTGAAACCCAGATGGTTTCACCAGCAAATCTCACAAACATTTAAGGAAACAATAATACCGATGTACACAAAATTTCCCATAGAATAAGAAAAGAAAGAATATTAACCACTTTGCTTTATGAATTGCCATAACCTCACAAGGGCAATGCAAGAAACAAGATCTATGGGCCAATCTCACCCATGAATACAGTTGCAAAAATGCTAATCAAAATATTAGCAAATTGATTTCAGCAACGTGTAAGTATATATTGTCATGGTCAAGTTGGATTTATTCTAGAAATGCGAACTTGTTGTCAATGTGGTAAGTCACATAAATAAGAGAAGACTATATGATCATCTCAATGGGCACCAAAAAATAGGTGTTTGATAAAATTCAACATCTCTTTATTATGAAACTTTCAGCACATTAGTAGTAGAGAGTATATTCTTTAACCTGATAAATGTCATCTTCCCAAAACTACAGCAAGCATCCTACTCACTCGTGAAATATTGACACATTTTCTTTTGGAATCAGAAAGGAAGCAGCTCTCACCACTGGTGTTCAGCCTTGTATCCGAGGCTTCAGCCTGTGAAATAAGATGAGACAAATAAATGAAAAATATAAGGATTGAAGAAAAAAAAGAAGAAAGAAAGATTTCATTATAGCCAATTATATGGCCAGGTAGTAGAAAATCTAACATAAGCTACAGATGATTAGAATGAATAGATTCATAAGAAACTTATAAAACTTAATACATTTTTAAGTTTTTATTACAAAGTCGATATAAATTTAATACCTGGATCTCTCCATACCAACCATGAGCAGTTAGAAATGATATTTCAAAGAAAGACATCATTTAAAATAACAGCAATCTGGGGCACCTGGGGGGCTCAGTCGGTTAAGCGTCCAACGTCAGCTCAGGTCATGACCTCACAGTCTGTGAGTTCGAGCCCCACGTTGGACTCTGTGCTGACAGCTCGGAGCCTGGAGCCTGCTTCGGATTCTGCGTCTCCCTCTCTCTCTGCCCCTCCCCTGCTCATGCTCTGTCTCTCTCTGGCTCAAAAATAAATAAAAACATTAAAAAATTAAAAAAATAAAATAAAATAACAGCAGTATCATCAACGAGGTAGAAGGCATAGCTAACAAAGATACCTGGCAGGAAGAATGGTAACAGTGGGCTTATATACAGCAGGCTTTCCCAGAAAGGAGAATAATGGAGATCAGTCCCCTGGTAAACACACCAGTAACCCGCCTCCTGGTCAGCGTGCTCCTGGTATTTCGCAGCAGAAAGATGAATGAGTCTTTTTCTAATAAATTGCTTGTAGTGCTATTTACCTCTTGTAAAAACAAACAAACAAACACCCTGGAACATATTGTGTTTTGAGGGCATGATAGACCGGAGAATGTCACATGAGCTACACAATTTGTTGAGTGTACGATGGGGACGATCTCTAACCAGCGTGGTCCCCTTTACATAAGCAATATTCCACAGGCATCGCTGACACATCGGGTGGTGAATCTGAGCCCCCGCACACCCGAGCCCGGAGGAAGAAGAATCTCCCTGGAGCTCTGTGGATGGCTTTGGACGTTTCCAAAGGAAGAACACATTGCCCGCGTCTTGTATTCTTATCCTGCATCCTTTGAATTATGAGTAATGTTTTCTGTTGAATCCAATCTGTAATTCACATATGCCTGAGTTGACAGTTCTACCCTTTGTGTTCTATTAGACCTGTACAGAACACCATCAAACATTAATGAGGTATTTTAAAGAAGGCCTTCCTATGTGGACAGGTGTATTGTGTTGTGGATTGCAAAACTTGACACTGAAAAGGTATAGATTCCTTGCAGTGGCATTAACATTTCTGAAATGTGTGTGTATAAGAAAACTTGAAAGGCTGACTGTAAGATTCATTTGAAAATGAAAAGGCTGAAGGCAGCCCAGACATTATTGACAACGAAGGAATATCAGGGCTTGCTGTACAGATATTAAGATTGCTGTAAGCCTGTACTCATTAAGATAATGTGGCATAGACTCAAAAATCAACTCATGACTGAAATGGCATAAAAACCCAAAGGCCAGGACTGCATATTTAGGGACATTTGATTTATGACAAATGTGTCACCACAAAGCAGTGGGGAAAAAACAGTTATTTCAATAACTGTCCCGGGGAGTATGCACTAAACTAAATATACACATAACACATAAAACCTCTTTCTCACCCATGTATCCAAACGTTCCAAGTGGATTACAGTCCTAAAACGAAGGACAAAACAATAAAAGCTGTGTAAAATAACATAAATGATTGTCTTCGTGATTGCAAGGTAGAAAAATTTCTTCAACAGGACATAGAAAATGTATACATTTCATCAACTACATTAAAATTAAAAACTTATGTTCAGGGGCACCTGAGTTGCTTAGTCTGTTGAGCATCTGACTCTTGATTTCGACCTGGGACATGATCTCACAGTTCGTGGATTTGTGAGATCGATCCCCAAATTGGGCTCTGTGCTGACAGTGCATAGCCTGGTTGGGATTCTCTCTCTCTCTTTCTCTCTCCCTCTCCCTCTCCCTCTCCCTCTCCTTCTTTCTTTGCCCCTCCCCTGCTCATGCTCTCTCTCTCTCAAAGTAAATAAAGAAACTTAAAAAAAACGTTCATTAAAGACACAATCATGAAGGTGAAAAGCAAGCCACAGATAGGGAGAAAATACGTGAACTTGAATAAGCTACAAAGGGATCATGTCAAAAATATATACAGAACTACACTACAAGAAAAAGACATCCCTGTGGAAAAGTGGATAGGGGACCTGACGAGGCACATCACAAAGAGAGGATATTTCAGTGGCTGATAAACACATGAGAAGCTACTGAACCCTCTTGGTCGTCGGAGGAACGCAGATCAAAGCCACAGTATGATCCGTCCACCGGTCACCAGAATGGCTACAATTAAAAAGACGGACAATACCAACTAATGAAGAAAACGTGCAGTAATTTCTGCTCAAGTACAGCGTGTGGACGCGGAAGTTTCTACCAATACTTCTGAAAAGAATTTGATGTTCTCTCCTGATGTTGAGGACACTTACACTCTGTGGCCCAGGGGCTGCATTCCTTTTTTTATATATAAAATTTTTAAGGTTTATTTCTTTATTTTGAGAGAGAGAGAGTGGGAGAGAGAGCATCCCAAGCGGGCTCTGCACCTCACTGTCAGCGCAGAGCCTGATGTGGGGCTCGAACTCAAGAATCCTGAGAGCACGACCTGAGCTGAAACTGAATCAGACAGGTGAGCAACTGAGCCACCCAGGTGCCCCCGTTTTTTTTTTAATTGTTTTAAAGTTTATTTAGCAGGAGCTGCATCCCTAAGTATGAACCCAATAGACCAGTGTGCACGTGCGCGTCAGAGCAGACCTACAAAAATGTCCGCAGCAACAAGCGCGATAGCCCCAAACTCGAAACAACCCAAACACCTGTCAACCCTACGAAGGATGCGGTGTGAGCATACAACACATTACCACACGGCAGTGAATGGCACCTACTGCTGCTACATGCAGCGGCGTAGACAGAATGCACCAAAATGACGAGGGAAGAAAGATAAGAACACACGCATCATGTACATCAAGGTCAAAAACAGATAAAACCAAAAAAGGTCTAGGGGTAAATAATTGCCTGGTAATTTACAAAGAAAACCTAGGAGGCAAGAAAGGAGAATGCAGAGAAAGGAAGCGTCTGCGCCGTCGAGGAGCCCCGCAGTGGATGGCGAGGTTCTCAGCTCTTGGCCAAAGCCCCATTTCTTGACCTGGCTGGGGGTCATGCAAGTGTCCTGGGCACAGCCATCCATCAATCTGTACACTCATGTTTTATGCGATGCCTTTATAACACTGGGTTACCAACGCTGTCCAAAGCAGAGGACTGTGAAGGACTTAGACACTACAGCAGCCATCATTTTCTCCAACTAGAAAAACATTGGGTTTGCAGAAATTATGTGTCATACAAGGCAGGAACTCTCCATCCCGATCTGCCTGACATTTGGGGGTGAATAAGTGCGTAACTTTTTGTGTGGGAGTGTGCGCTGTGCATTGTAAGATGGTCAGCACGGTCTCTGACGTCTACACCCCAGACAACAGAATCCCATCTCTCATGTCTATCCAGCAGATGCCAGAGTCACCCGCTCCCCTAATTGTGACAGCCGGTGGAGAACCACTATCTTGGAGGAATTAACACTTGAGGTGTTGCTTTTCTGTGCTCTGGTTACACATTTTCTAGAGTAGCCTTCTCAAGAGTTCTGTGTTTTTGGAGTTTTCTGTTACCTTGTGCTCATCACTCTCTTCCAGTTTTCTCTGGCCGTTTACTTGCAACCCCCCTGAGATTCATTCCTCCGTAACTTGTTTGTCAGCTACACGGACCCATGTGACTTGAAGAACGGGCAAATGCCTCTCATAATTATTGTAAATACCATGATGCAAGTTTCGGTACCATCGCTCGAGGGGAGATATTTTAAAATGGAATGCCATGCCAGTGGGAACCAGCTGATGTCCGAGAGACTCTAATCTCAGTCCTTATGAGCCACACAGATTGGCAGGACACCCCGGGCGTTAGCCCACCACTAATCCTGATGAGGGATGAAGATATAAGGGGGTCTTCTCCTCCATCTGTAGAAGCCCGCCACGCCCCCACACCCCCTTCCCACCCATCCCCAACTCCATGCCTTCTCTGGCTTCCACGTCAACAAAGACAGATTTCAGCAGCCATAACTCAACCCGTGATTCCAATTATACTTCTCAGGGAGCCACATCAAGAACCAAAAGTATAGGGTGAAACACCAGAGTCTGCCGTGGCATTTTGTGTTGTTTTCTTTTTTTTTACTGCTCTATTTTAAGTCATTACCAGTAACTGGAATCTGTATACCTCACTGAACTTTTGAAAGCATGCTCACTTACAGCACATTCAATGTGCAGTTTTGGGAACATGAGTAACCGGTTTTGCTAACTTTGTGTATTTTAATTGGCTGACAATTTGCAAACCCATCTGTGGGACAAACAATGATAAGCCACACACGGTTTTTTTCAAAAAAACAAGCAGAATCACGATTGGACTGAACGTATTGCTTATTTTTTGAGATGAAGTCAAGACCAGTCCTCCCGTCCCTGAGGATGGATTCTCTCTCGGGTTTACGCCCTCTTTCTGGCACCTTCTGCCCCAGCCTCTCCTTCCGCAAGTGCAGCTGGCTGGGGTCAGTGCAAGGATGCTGGGCCCACAGTCTGGGGTGGATGGTTCCAGGAGCCTGGGCTTCCCAAGCCTGACGCCTCCCAGTGGCCTGTTCCCTGGATTTGCACCTGCAGACCAGCCTGGCTAGTGGTGTCTGTACAATCTTTGGGACACTTGGCCATCATGCCTCCCTATCTGAGCTGCCAGAACCCAGTTCTAGAGCGACACGCTCTCTCGGGCCGTTCAGTCCCTGAGTTCCTCCCACGCCTCCTTCTCTGACGCACGTAGTCAGGACGAAACGTGACTTATAAATGTGTGCCTCCTCGTTTCCCAGGGCACATTCGTAGCCCCTTTGTCTGTTTTTTGGATCTCAACTTCTTCCCCCATGTGTTCCGAGAGAGTAATTTCACGCATCAGAATGACTGAGACTCCTAAAACATACGTGCACCGGAACGTTCTGAGCACTTGAATCTTGGTGACAACCCTGTGACGTAGATTCTCCTGTGATCGCCACTTTACAGATAAGGAAACTGAGGCACAAATGAGTTAAGTCAGTTGGCAAAGGACACAGAATCGAGACATGGTTTGAGCTCCGGATATATAGCTGTGGGAGCAGTTTCCTAGGACCAGGACGCTGGTGGGGGGCCCCCACAATCACATGTCCAAACAGGCCTCCCCTAAACCACCGTGGCTCGCCCGGTCTGTGTCTCCATGCTGTTAGTGCTATCTCTACCTTTGTCTTGTCCGCCCGAACATCTGTTCCTCTGGACGGGTCAGACAGAGTCATCTGAATCTCGCTGTCCCTCTGTTAGGGCCTCACAAGGCCGAGAACTGTTTTTGCTACTTACCAAAACCGTTTTTTAATTGCTTCGAAATATCAGCATGTTAAAAACTCAGTTTATATCAACGTGCTGTTGAATCTGTGAATGATTTTCCAAATGAATGTTTTTGGCCAGAATGCTCTGCTCCCTTCTCTTCCTGTGTTCAGGTCGTTTAGGATGTACCCTTGTCTTTGTCTTTTCTTTCTTTTCTCTTTTTCTTCTTCCTCCTCCTCTTTTTTTTCCCTTCATTATTCCACCTTTACCCATCTTCCCAACCACGCTCTCTTCTTTGTTTCTTTTTTGTCCTGGAATATTTTCTGAATTGATTTCAAGTGCTGACCGCATCCACACCGGGACCTGAGTGACTCCGTGCAGATTGCTCATAGTCGTTCTGGAAAAAACGGCAAGGAGGAGGGGGGTCCAAAAAAAAAATAAATTTAAGAAATACAGCATTAAGGAAATATAAATAGATTTATATACAGAAGCCACTAGTAAGCCTGGAGCCACTGCTAGAATAATGTATGCTATAGATCTTTAAGAGGAGGATACAGCCTGGAGGATTCCCTACGTCTGCGTGACACTAGACTCCAGGGAACATTTTTGAGAGTTACTCTGTGAGGAGTAAACATAGATTCAAATGAAAGCTTTCATTTCTGGAGCCACGGGGCCTGGGGTTGAATTTACCTTCCTTCATGACATAACCGGAGGCCTTTGGGCAAGTCGCTACACTGTTTTGGGGAATAACCACACTTATTTCTTGGGATTATTACAACAGACGTGTGCTCGAATGACCTAATGAAAGATGTTTTAAGTTTTTATTTCTTTGTTTTTACTTTATTTATCTTTACTTGATTATTTCTATTGACCATGCAAGTACCCAAAACAAAAGAGCAGATGTGCCCATGACAACAAGGGCTCCGAGAAAAGCATGGGTCACTCCATCTTTCTTGACGCATTAGCTTTCACAACGACTGACCTGGAAGAGAGCTACCGTTTTGTGGCTAGCTTGGGTCGCGTGTCTGGACTTGGCGATGATTGTGAGGAGCGAAAAATAACGGAGAACGTACCTTTTAGGCCCGGCAGCCATCAGTTCCAGACGATCCCCAAACCAGAGACCATTATGTTGACAAGTTTTGAGCTGGAGCCATTAAGAAGAATAAGTAAAATAGATTTATTTGCTTGGATGTGATTCAAGATCGTTCATAAGTTGCTTTTGTTTTTTTAAGTGTGCCCATTTATTTTGAGAGAAAGGGTATTAGCGGGAGAGGGGCAGAGAGAGGAGAGAGAGAATCGCAAGCGGGATCCGTGCCGTCGGCACAGAGTCTGATGCAGGACTCGATCTCACGAACTACGAGGTCATGCCCTGAGCAGAGGTCAGGAGTCGGACAAACATACTGAGACACCCAGGCGCCCCCTCAAGTTACCTTTTAAGGTAGTTTCAAGGTCACCACTGTGTGAGAAGTGGCTGTGGCTATCGCTCTGAATATGGAAGCGCCACGGTATCGGTGTGTCCATAGCCACTTCTCTGTGAACTCACAGAGCTTGCTTGGCGGTAATTTTTCTCTCTTCCGCTTCCCAGATTCTTTTCACTCACTTATTGACTGCAGTTTATTCTTGACTAATCCAAGCGTGCGATCTTCTGCAAACATATCAGATATTAAGATACTGGTGAGAGAGGTGGGTAGAAACCTTACAGCATTTTCTCTTGTTGCAGGTGTCAGGCTGACTGCAGTGATGAAGAATGGTATTGCAGGTCCCGTCTGAAGATAGCAAGCCCTCACAGTGATGAAAAATCTCCATAGACATTCTATCGTTTTATTTCAAAGCCGGGGAGACGAATCTGTGTGTAGCAGAGAAACATCGATTTTAATGTCCAGTTTCAAGAGATTGTCAATTAACAAATAGAAACGTTTGTTTTGAAAGCTGTAAGTCACAGTTTTCCTCTGCACATGGGACAAGTCCCATGCGTGTGACAACACCCGGATGCCGTGATAGTAGGTCTCAGTCCATTTATGCTGCCATAACCAAATGCCACGGACTGGGTGGCACCTACACCACAGAAGTTCATTGCTCACAGCTCTGGAGGCTGGAAGGTCCGCTCTCAGGGCATCAGCACGGCTGGGTTCTGGCGAAGACCCTCCTCCGGGCTGCAGGCTGCAGACTCCTTGCCGTGTCCTCCCGCGGTGGAAGGGACACGCTAGCTCGCTGTGTTGCCGCAAAAGGCAGAACCTTCGTGATCTAACCAAACCCCCCAGAGCCCCATCACCTTTGGGGTTAGAATTCCCACAGAAAAGTTTTGAGGAGACGTGAATATTCGGACCCTAGCAAAGTGTGAGGGTGAACAAGAGCCGGAGGGGTGACTCGGCCGGTCATTCTGTAAGAGGAACCATTGCACAAGCCCTAGGTTCACGGCCTTGAAGGCCTGCAGGGCGCCACACAGGACCTTGGTGAGAGAGAAGGTCCGTGTCATTGAGTCTGCTCCCAATGAGAAGGCTGATCCTGTGAGGTCCTAATAGCAATGAAAAAAAAAAAAAAATTCTAGAGGCTAATTGACTCCTATGAGTTCGAGGTTCCTTCTACCCCAGAAGTTGGCAGACTTTTTCTCTAAAGGGTCAGATGGAAAATATTTTAGTCTTTGTGGGTCATTTAGTACCTTTTGCGACAACTCGACTCTCCCATTAGAGCGCAAAAGCCAAAAAGTGAATGAACGTGACTGTTTCAACGGAACAGAGATCATACCCTAAACGTATTTTTTCTAGCCTTTCTTATGCCTGTACTTCTGGGCACTGGGATTTGAACTTCACGGAATTTGCCTACGTCACGAAATACTGTTCTTCTTGTGATTTCTTAAAATTGCTAAGCACTCTTAGCTCATGAGGCATACCAAAGGTGTGTCAACCTTGGCTGAAACCGTGCTCCTCACCGTGTGGTCCACAGACCTGTGGCTTCACCCAGAGGCTCATCAGGAATGCTGATTCTCAGGCTCCATTGCAAACATGCTCTGTCAGAACTAGAAGACTAAATATCAGGAAGGCAGAGACCTCGTCTGCTCTAGATGTAGACCCAACACAGTGCCTTATACACAGTAGCTTCTCAGACAAATATTTATTAAAAGAATGCCTCCAGGAGTTTGTTCAGGCTCCCCCATTATAAACAAGTAAATCTTCTGGGAATACGTGCTCGAAGGGTTAAAATGAACTTCTGTCATCAGTCAGAAGTTTTTGCTTGTTGAAGGGCTAGAAATACATGTCCCCCTTAGCCTCACAGTATATCCTTCTCCAGGATGACTTAACCATGATGGATTTTTGCCACATACACAACAGAAGAGTAAACTTACATGAACTAAGAGGCTGGACGTTCAGCAAAATTAATACACTGGATACAAATCAAGAGGCAAATAGATTTTGTGGGTTATGTTGAAACCGTGGTAAACATGACGCAGAAGACAGGCGAGAAAAAAATATGTGTAGAGTATGATCTCTTGAACCAAGCACGGAGAGAGAACAGATCTCCCCAAGGAAGTCTAAAAAATCTCTAAGCCTCCTCAACCCAGCCTCCCGGGTACTGACTGTTCTTGTTCTGACACAGCTCTTGGGGAGAATACCCTTCCTCGGGGAAAAGAAGGCTTTTGAGGAACAACACAGAAGAGTGATGGAGTGTCATCAAGGCTGGCTTCGTCGGTTGGGATCTGAGTCAGAAAGGAAAGGCAAGTGGGTATGTACGAGGGACCCCCGGGAGAGGAGGCTCACTTGTCATGCACACAGTGACACTAACTAAAGATTCCAAGGAGGAAACACGGACAATTGTGTCTTGTTCTGCTACGAAATTGCATTTCCCTGTCAAGAATATTAGATCTCCTGCAAGTTAATAAAAATCACAATATCATTAATTTTAGAGCCGCAGTGTAATTACAAATCATTAGTTCATCTGCGTCATACATTCTAAGGCCTGGAAAGGTTCAAGAATTTATTTAAGCAGCCAGCGCTACAGGTGACGGCCTCCTAGCCTCGTTCCTTGCATGGAAAGAATGCTTTCTAATCAATATTCACAGACAAACTTTCAGTATTTATGATATTATTAATTCAGGTTATAATGAATTGCTTCAGACTTCTTAGATAAAAAGACATAATATTGGGATTCAGTTTGGAGGCAGTATACATTAAGAGGTCAAAGGTTGTCCATAGGAGTCGTCGTTTTTTTTTAAATTTTTTTTTAACATTTATTTATTTTTGAGAGACAGAGCATGAGCAGGAGAGGGGGAGACAGAGAGAGGGAGACACAGAATCTGAAGCAGGCTCCAGGCTCTGAGCTGTTTGTTACCACAGAGCCCGATGCGGGGCTCGAACTCACGAACTGCGAGATCCTGACCTGAGCCGAAGTCGGACGTTCCACCGACTGAGCCACGCAGGTGCCCCAAGACGGTTAAACAAGTGGAATTTACCCTGGGTACTAGCCTTTCATGTCAGTAAATGTCATAAAATCTGGGTATGTGTTGTGTTTTACATACTGAGAGAATAAGATTATGATCGTTAACGATTTCTTTGTCGTTTCACAAAGACGCGTTCTAATGCACTTTCCATGACCTCTTCAGACGTGTCCAGTCCGTGCGTTCCCCCGTCAGACTCTAAGGTCTGTGCAAGGAAGGGCCGTGTGGCCCCAGGCAAGCACAGCGCCTGGGACGTGGTGGGGACGCAGCGGTATTGTTAAATGAGTGACCCGTGGATGTTGCCAAAACTTATTTCTGTCCCACCTTGGTCCTTGTATTTCCCACTCTGAGGGCTGTGTGGCTGAACTTCTAATTTATAAAATCCCAAAGGAAGAAACCGACTTGGTACTCCTCACACACCCGTTCCTTTCCAGAAAGTAACCACAGGGACACGGGCAGCAGTAGGAGATAGGAGCCGTTGTTTGCAGTTCGTGGGTTCGTGGCACCCACGCATGTTTCGGTAAAGGAGGAAAAAGCACTGAATCACCAGACCCTTCTTTTCTTAAAACACAAAGGTGAATTATGACCATTTCGGTGTCTACTCAGTGAAGTGTCTAATATTACCGTGCAGTACTACACGAGGATCGGTACCTAAATGGAAAGAAAAAAAGGGAGAGCTTAATTTCCCAGGACCGACGTGAGAGCTGGAGAAAGAGCAAGGAGGAGGCCGGCCGGGAACACTAAGAAATGCCGAGAATCCAGCAGGGCCGTGGGCCCCTGCAGAACCATGAGGCCCCACCGTGGCCCTGCTCCCGTGGGGGATGGGCTGACAGGCCGGCAGCACGTGGCCACAGGCTCCTCCCCACACACCGTGTGGTGGCCACAGTGCCACAGGCCTCACGTATCAGGAAATGATGGACAAGACACCCCCACAAACCGGAGCCCCCAGCTCCTCAGATAAAAGAATTTTAAGGAAGCTTTTACTTGGACTTACAATAAATTGTCTTGTTTTCTGGAAGGCCTGCGGTCTTGCTTATTTCTTGGCCAGTGTGCACATTGACCGGTGGGAGAAACGCAGGGGAGGGACATGATCTCAGGCCCAGGGGGGCACAGCTTACAGGGATGGCCCCAGACCTCTCCCTTCAAGGCGTGGCACCATTTTTGTTTGGCGTCACTTCTGGGTTTGGGTGTTGGACACTTTCTTCCTTCAAACCTCACGTACCAGTGGCTGATTTGCAAATCTGCAGCATAAATTCAAGACACTCTCCAGTTGCTTTCCTAGTAAACCGTATTGTATGATAGCAAATGTGAAAGAAATCCTGCTAAATGGCTTCTCATTACTATAGTAATAGTCCGAAAGGGATTATAATAGCACCGGAGCTCAGGTCTTTAAAGTCATGGGTAACTTCTGTCGTAAGATTGGATGAATACATCTATGTGGCTTTAACCTTATTTCTCATTTTAGCCAATTTTCCAAAATAACCTGATATGAATAACAAACTCTGACACTAAGATAGTTTAAGGGATTTATGCGGCAACACGAACTAGACTAGCATTCACATCATCTGGGAGGGTTTCAGAAGGAGAAGACAGAGAAGAGGGGGCAGAAAAGTTACTTGAAGAAATCAAAGCTAAAAACTTCCCTAACCTGGGGAAGAAAACAGACATCTAGGACCCGGAAGCCCAGAGAATTCCCTATAAAATGAACCTAAAAGAGATCCACATGAGCCAATGGTAACTCAGAATGGATTAAAGGCTTGAATGTACGACCTCAAATCCTAAGCCTCCTGAAAGGAAACAGGTGGTAAGCTCATTGGCATGGGTCTTGATCCTTTTTTTTTGGATCTGACTCCAAAATTAAAAGCAACAAAAGCAAAAATAAAGAGGTTAGAGGACATCAAATTAAAAAGCTTCTGCATGGCGAAGGGAACATAATGGGATATTTGCAAGTCCTATATCTGATAAGGGGTTCATACACAAAATATATAAAGAAATCATAGGGGCGCCTGGGTGGCGCAGTCGGTTAAGCGTCCGACTTCAGCCAGGTCACGATCTCGCGGTCCGTGAGTTCGAGCCCCGCGTCGGGCTCTGGGCTGATGGCTCAGAGCCTGGAGCCTGTTTCCGATTCTGTGTCTCCCTCTCTCTCTGCCCCTCCCCCATTCATGCTCTGTCTCTCTCTGTCCCAAAAATAAATAAAAACGTTGAAAAAAAAAATTTAAAAAAAAAAAAAAAAAAAAAAGAAATCATAGAAGTCAACAGCAAAAACAAGACAATCTAATTAAAAAATGGCCAGAGGGTCCGAATAGCTTTTTTTCCCCCAAAGATGACCTACAGATCGCCAATCGGCACATGAAAAAATAGCATCGTTAACCATCAGGGAAATGCACGTCAAAGCCACAAGATTACCACCTCACGCCTGTGACAATGGCTATTGCCAAAAAGACAGGAAACGACAAGAAGTGGGAAAGATGGAGGGGAAAAGGAACCCTTGTGTCTCGGTGGGCGTGTAAATTGGTGCAGGTACTGCGGAAAGCAGGATGGAGTTCCTCACAAAACTGCAAATGGAACTCGCATGTTGTCGACCAATAGCAATTCTGGGAAAAGAGCCCAAGGACGTGAAAATACGAATTCAACAAGATATGTGCACCCTCGCATCCACAGCAGCATTACGGACAGTGGGTGAGATCCGGAAACACCTGGGTGTCCATCGATGGGTGAACAGACCGAGGAAATGCATATACGTACACTATGACGTACTACTCAGCCAGAAGAGTGAAACTTTGACATTTGGGACAACGTGGCTAGAACATGAGGGCAGTGTCCTGAGTAAAAGAAGTTGGAGAAAGACACAGACCGTATGTTCTCCCTTACTTGTGGAATCTACACAAACAAAGCAAACTCAGACGCAGAGACCAGGCTGGGGGCTGCCAGGAGTGGGGGCTGGTGGGTGGGCAAACGGGTAAGAAAGTCCAAAGGCACAAAGTTCCAGTTATAACATAAGCCGTGGGGCTGCAGGTACAGCAGGGCCACTTGGCAACTGCGGTGGAAAATACTGCAGTCGTGTATTTGAAAGGTGTCAGAGTAGATCTGTTCTTCCGTATTTACTTATTTTTGAGAGACAGGGCATGCGAGGGAGTGGGGGAGGGGCAGAGAGAGAGGGAGACGCAGAATCCGAAGCAGGCTCCAGGCTCTGAGCTGTCAGCACAGAGTCCGATGCTGGGCTCGAACTCACAAACCAGGAGATCATGACCTGAGCCGAAGTCTGACTTCGGCTTGACTGACTGAGCCACCCAGGCGCCCCACTAAGACACAATCTTGAAAGATTGTAGGACAGGAAAAATTTGCCATTATGTACGGTGACAGGTATCAACGCGGCTGATTTTGGTGATCGTTCACAATGTATACAAATATCAAATCATTGTGTGGTGCACGCAGAATGAATACGTCAGTTAGTCCTCAGTGAAAAGAAAAAGTACTGACCTTCTGCTTTAAAGAAGTTCGAGTCGAATACAGATTTACGAATACCCACGTTAGTTCGCATGATTCACAACGGCCAACAGGTGGAAGCGAGCCGCAGGCCACGGGTGGAGAAGTGGCTAAGGAAAACGTGGGGCATACATACAGTGCTGTGTGATGCTGCTTTGGAAACAGACGTCCTCTCCCATGAGCCACCACGGGTGAATCTTGAGGACATTATCCCAAGCGAAATAAGCCAGTCCCCAAAAGCACGGCATAATTTCACTCACATGAGGTATCTACAGTGGTCAGACTCAGAATCGGCAGGTGGAAGGGTGGTCGCCAGAGGGAGGGACCTGGGAAAGAGGGCCGTTCAGGTGGCGGGATTCTCGGGTCTACAAGACAAACAGTTCTGGACGCCTGCACGCGACGATGGGAATAGACCGGATGCCCCCGAACTGTATGTTTAACATGGTGACGATGGCAACTTTTATGTTCTGAATTGTACCACGGTTTTTAAAAAGGCACTGAAAAAGAATAACCCTTGCCTGCCTTTCTACCCTTCCCACCTGCCGCTCTAGTCGCCAGACCAGCATTCCTAACACACATACACACACACACACACACAGACACACACACACGAATGTTCTGGCAGCATGAACACTCTCCACGTCACGTGGATTTTCTCAGGGTAACAAACGGTTGCTGTCCAGCATCGTCGTCGGACATTCCATCGATTTTCCTAAGCTTGAGGCTGAGGCTGTCTCGATGAGAAAAACTCCAAGCATAGAGAGTGGATTTAGACATCCACTGCGGCCATCCAGAGGTCCACTTGAGGGCCGGAAGTGATCCCTCAGCCACAGGCTACACCGTCTTGTTTTGTTCTGTCAAGTTTCTGGAAGGAGAACGCGACAGCTGCTAAGAAAGAAACCAGCAAAAAGCCCTAAAACGGAAGGCGTCGGCAGGGCTCCGTGCGCACACAGAAAGTCATGTGGCTTGGGTCTTCCTCCAGGCCGTTCAAGAAAAGAAATATTTATTGTTTTTCACGTGGAACGGTGTAATGTTCCCCTTTGCGGAGTTAGTTTCTTTTCTGTCAAATTTGGGATTCTAGCCCATTTCGACAGGTGCCACTTTTTTTTGCCTTGTGAATCCCAATGACCACGTTGGAATGTGAATCAGCACAGCGTCCTTACAGGTGGAAACACGCGTCTCTCAATTAACACATCAGCCCAGCTCTCAGCTGCTACCTGACTTCTTTTGATGTGTCCAGAAGGCTCTTTGGCTCTGGCCAATCAGGGCCTCACCTCTGACCAATCATCCTCGCCCACCTTCTATTTAAGGGACATCCCCAGGGCTCGGCTGTTTTTTAAACTGCGGCCTGAGAAGGCGTGGGGCTGGAGTGGGTCAGGACTGGGGTCTCTGTGTTTTTAGTTTCTGGTTTTCTGTTTCTGCTTTCTTTGAGGGACAGGGAGTTTCCTGCTGCCTGGCTGGGGGAGAGGGAGGCAAGATAGGTAGGGAACTTACTTTCTCAGAATCACAAATTCTCGAGAAGTCATGATTTGGGCACCAACATCCCCTGTTTGTGCTATAGAGAAAGCCCTGTTTAGTACTGAAGAACTTCCTTGGGCCAAGAAAATGCCAGAAGTGCTATGTCGGGCCCTGCTCTCTTCTTCTGGGTCTTTGCTTGTTGGTTGAGGGTGGTTGGAAAATCTGGGCCTGGGATTAACCAGCTTTGAGTGTGGGATAGGAGCATTAATCTTTCACAGGAAAGGGCCTAATTTTTCTGGCACTTTCTAGAGGCCACCTGCAGGAAGGAGCCTCTTAGACTTGCTGGAGCTTCATTTCTAAGTTTGGCATGATCTGTTAAAAAGGAGCCGTGCTAGCTTCCATAGGAAGGGTTTCGAGCTACTCTGTGTGTCCTTATCTGCCTCGAAGTCTCTACCTACTTTGTTTCAAAAGGCCCAAACATTTTTTTCAAGAGCGGGGTGACTAGTTAAAGCTAACGTTCCTGACTGTTGGCTTTTTTAGATTTTACTTTTTTGTGTGTGGTTTCAACGACCTGGGAGCCCCATGGGTCCGTCTTGTTGGGACTGGGGACACAGGCCGGCGTTAGGGAAGGACTCTTCCTGGGACCCAGAACCTAGTCCTTGCTGTTGCCTTCCTCCTGTTGGGCTCTGCCTTTGGCCTTTCAAGCTCCCCTCGTCTGTTTGTTCGGCTCTGGGAAGAGTATACGTGATTCCCTCCCCTAGTCCGTAGGTGTTGGAGTCCCTGGCGTTTTTGAGCCGTTTAAAGAAGACCGCTCCTGCAAGACAGAAGATTAACTGGGCTTTTAAGTTAAACGGCAGCTCAGGTTCCTCGAAGAGCCCGTGTGAAGCCTTGCCTTCATACCCGATCGGAAGGCCCTGGGGCTGGTTGAAGGCTGTTGTGTGCTTTCAAGCCTAAATTGCTTCCATGAAGGGTCATTTTTTGAGAGTGCGAGTGGGGGAGGGGCAGAGCAGCATAGGCAGACTCTGAGCTGCCAGCGTAAAACCCAGTGTGGGGCTCAAACTCCTGAACCAGGAGATCATGACCTGAGCTGAAACTGATCAACCGACTGAGCCCCCGCCCCCTCCAAGCGCCCCTATAAAACCTTAATTTTTGGAAAGCGGTTCATGTGTCCACCTGACCCTAATTAAGCTCTCAGGCCTAAATTTACACCTTCCTTTACCTGAGTTCCTGACTTTGTCCTACATCTCCCAGATGAAAGGCCAGAAATAAGATGTTAAACTCCGTGTGTCCTACGCTTTCTTATACCCCTGTCCTGTTTCTGGCATCAGTTATCCACTAACAAGAGCCATTCGGCCTACCTCCTGGGGTTACTGTGAGCCTGATCTAGACATGGGCTCCAAGCTATCCCTTCTAGAATCCAGGTGTACTTGGCTAAGCATTTTGCGTCTATCCTGCCACTTAAATGTCGAAACGGAAAGGCCCAGTCGCCCCTTGGTGTTGGGCTAAAAGTGCAGTTCAGAGAGGTCCAGTCATACGTGAACGTAAGAGTTCCAGTGCGAGCTAAGTCTAACTCCAAACCCAAGTCCTGAAGCACAGTACCACGCCATGATGTGACTAAAGTAGAAGTCCTAGGGCACATAGGATCTAATCTAGGAGGAGACCAAATCTGAGCTCCCGCGCAGATCACCCTGTGGGGAGGAGTTAAGAGATCCAGGCAGAAAGGGGCCATTAAGCAACCTAAGGATGTAGGTGGATTCCCCGAGGACAAATACGCATGAGTAGCCGTGGGGCAGCTGAGAAAGGGGCCAAAAGTGCATCCAATTAACTCCTAATATACTGTTGCAATGTCTGTGTTCAACGATCTCTAACGTTTGCCCAGGGATCAGGGTGTATTCCTTAAACCTAAATGCTGTATAGTAACCATACTAGAGTTGAACCTTCATGAAAAGTGTTGATAGAAACTAAAACAGTTGTAAACAGGAATGTGGGGAGGAACTAACGTTAAATGCCTACCCTATGCTAAAAAACCCTGAGGGTACTAATCACCCTTTTCCACAAGGGCACATACAAGCTGTTCTTGTCTTAAAGGGCAGGGGTGGTGGCCGGGCAAAGTTGCTGTGCCTTTTTTTAATTTAAAGAACTTAATTGTGGAGCAGTTTCAGGCTAATTCCCCACACGTAGTCAAGTTGACCCTGGACTTTTCTGTCCCCCTGGGTAGCTTCTTGGCTCACCTAGACAAGCTCTTTTGTATCCAGACTCCTGCCTCTGGGCTGAAAATGGAAGTGCCGAAGAATGGCCTTACAAAGCTGTTAAACATCTAAGAAGCTTCTTGGAAGATTTTAAGTGATGACCCACCCTTCAGCTTCGGAACTACCTGGAGGGTAGGGCACGATTCTGCCCAGATGAACCGAATTGAGCAAATGGATGATGGGGGGGGAGACCTGGGATCCCAATCCAGAGTTTTCTTCCCTCCTTACTGGAAAAAATGTAGTATCATGACTACAGTCTGTCTATTGATCTCTTGGAATCTTCCATATTTAAGTTCTTAGACAATTCCACCTGAACTTTGTCCTTGACTGTGCTAAAGAGCCGTCTTTGAAGCTCTTAAATTGTACTTGGTTCAGATTCCTCCCTTCCTGACTTAATCCTGGCCTGGCGTCACCAGCCTACCTTTCACCTGTGAATGGGATAAGTGGAGGTGATGTGGTTTCAGGTTCTGCCTGTTAGGAGACAGACCTGAGGGGGTCAAGGCCTTCTCCCTGAGGCTAAGCACAAGGATGCTGTCTCCTAGACTTCATGTACAGGCAGGAGCATTGGAGGAAGGAGGCCACACACCTGCCTGGTATGAACCAAGATGGACGGTCATCTTGGCTTGGCTAAACTT
Source organism: Puma concolor (assembly GCF_028749965.1). Taxonomy (NCBI): domain Eukaryota; kingdom Metazoa; phylum Chordata; class Mammalia; order Carnivora; family Felidae; genus Puma; species Puma concolor. Next base: position 114,818,548 of record NC_141676.1, read on the forward strand.
TACACTGGTTTCCTCCCAACTATAAGTCCTGACCTCCAATTTTTTTTCCCCCGGAGCATTTACTTCAGAAAACTGGCAATCAAACCTTAAGATTTTCTTAAGGCTAAGATGTAAGTCTTCAGCGTCTTGATACTTTTACAAAGACCCAGAAGCCGACTGTTTGGACCTGACCTCTTGAAGGGAGGCAGGGTGTCTATCTCCTGGTCTCCATCGGAGCCTAGCTTAAGCACTAATTACAGAACCAAATCACCCTGACCAGCCTGTCTCCAGTAACTTTCCTGTAGCTCAGCCCCATGCTTGAAAAACTTGCCCAACCTTTTCTGTAAATGGCATTGAGTGCATCGTTCAACCCTGTTGGGATAGTAGTGAGCTCTGTTACAATGATCTGTAATTCCATCTGGCCCATATGTTTTCTTAAGCAAAATTACAGTAACTCCCCCCCCCCCCACCACCACCACTTGTACCCTGGATCTCCCCCTCTTGGAGTGAGGGAGGGCTGGGTCCGAGGAGGAGGGCTTGTAGGTCTGAGTGCCTCTCTAGCCTCCAGCAGTCCAGAAGGGTGTTCTGTCTGGGCCCGGGCTTTGCTACCATGGCTGTTGAAGGTCCCCACAAGTCCTCTTGTTTGTATCTACGTGGTTTGTTCCCCTCTAGTATCCAGTCCTGTCTTGGGCACATACCAGCCTCCGTCCTCCCTGCCCTGGAAACCTATTTTGGGTTTAGGGATTCTGGAAAGGTTCCTCTACATGTGCTTGTTTTTCTGAGCCATTTGGTGGCACTCATCTGTTGAAAAAGTAGATCTTAGCCATGTGGCAACCCTAGCAAGCCCATGTATTTTGAGAGCCTGCAGGAAAGCAGGGGAGGGACAGAGAATCCCAGGCAGCCTCTCAGCTGTCCCCATAGAGCCCAGGGTAGGGCTCAAATTCCCAACCCATGACATGATAACCTGAGCCAAAATGAAGAGCAGAATGGATGCTTAACTGTTTGAGCTACCCAGGCACCCCAAGCCTAGGTCTTTAAAACACGTTAGGCTCTTCGAATGAGCAGCAGGCTGGCCTTTGATAACCTTAAAATCGTCTCCTATCCTGGGTTAGCACTATACATGGCACCTGAGAATGTGTTACTTGGTAGAAATGGAAATGTGTTCTAGAAACGGAGGGGGGATGGCTTGTTTTTCCCTTGTGGAAGAGAGAGCATTAAATCCTGGAAGACTTTATTCCTTACAAGAAACGCAAATAGAAAGGGACAGTACGAGTAGGCATGACCTTTGCTGAATTACATTCGAATGAATTTGAAAAACTATCACTCAGGAGTAAGGACATAAAAGCAGCATTGGAACCTCTGGATAAATAAGGGGGATTGAATGCAGCCTGTACTATGCCCTCACCAGCCTTGCTAAGAGGACTAGGGGGGAGAAAATGTGATCAGGCAAAGAAATCAGAAAATACACAAACATTTTTATGTAAAAGGGAAAACTTCACCAAACTTAAGAGTTCCCGGTTCGAGATCACTCACTCTTGGCCCCACTCCAATGATGAACATGACCCATCATCCGTGTTGCCATGAAATGCTCAAACAGCAGAGAGGGTCCTCAAGCTATCAAAGAAGTAAAAGTAGATAGCCTACCAAAGACCAGGAATGAGGACTTGAGACCCTGCAGTCCCAGGTACCAGAAGGCAGTAGGAAAATGCCTTCAAAATTCTGAAGACTAATGCCCAACCTAGAAATTCTTGAGCCCGCCTATTCAAAATCAAACTGGAGAGTAAGATTACTATGGAATTAGGAAGGCCAGGGCTCACGAGAATGCCTGGGTTCCCACATCTCTCAAAGTTGATAGAGAATATACTCCACCCCCAAGATACACAAAAGGCAGACCTGAATCTAGGAAATTCAGCTCGGGAGAAACCTGGAATTCTCTGGGTTTATTACACAGGGAAAACATGGGATGACAGCTGAACCCCAGGCCCAGAGAGAAGTCAGGGGAAGGACTGATTGAAGGTAATTTTGAACTGAACACATGACCTCTCTGAACATCTTGAAGGAGCAGATCTAGACTCTGGGCCAAGAGTTCTGTGTTATGACTGAGCATTGTAAGGGGAAATTAAGGCAAAGTCATGAATCCCAGGGAAATGTGCTAGAAAATGAAATGGCAACATAAACAGATCAAGAAACCTGAGTTGCCCCCAGGGTTGAGGGAAAGGGGTGAGAGTTGGTACAATAGTCTTAAAAAACCTTGGACAGCTTGTTGATACTCGATATGCATGCACAATAAAAACAAATCAAAAACAAATATTCTACATATATCAGCAAGAAGGGTCTTGTCAGGAGACCAGGAAACTGCAGGTGAAGCCAAAATGTCCCACTCCTGCACTCCCCTGTTGGTGTCCTATCGAGGAATTCTAGATGGGATGTTAGAACAGGAGCTGTTCATGAAGGTTAACCACGGACTCCAGTGGTACCTTATAGGTGAAGGATCTCAAATTTTTAAATGTGTCCTTAAATACTTGTATGATGAAAGCCCTTAAAACCTCTGGGTGCTTCGGTGGCTGGGGCGGCGGAGTGTCTGACCTGGGCTCCAGTCTGGGATCACGGTTTTGTGAGTTCTAGCCCCATGTCTACAGCTCTGAGCCTGGAGCCTGCTTCAGATCTGGGTCTCCCTCTCTCTGCCCCTCCTTCGTTCGTTCTCTCCCTGTCTCTTTCAAATAAACCTGAAAAATTGTTGGAACGTTAACCAAAAAGTCAATGCCACTCTTGATCCCTGTGGTAGGTGTCTGGGTAGCTGGGGTGCAGAGACCACTCCACTGGGCTTCAAATTGGGAATCGATCTCAGGAACTTAGAGTTGAGTGTGTGCACAGTTCTTTGTGCATAGAAGTCCACGTGAGGAGAAAACGGAACAACTTTAATGCAAAACCAGTGAATCTTACAGCATTTTAGAGGATTAAGTGCAGGTGGAGGGTAAAACATACAGGGGAAAGGAAAAAAACCAGTAGAGAAATGCGGAGCAACAGAGCCAACCTTTGGATAATGTTGAAATTGCTATAAACAAAAACTCCACTCTTGTCCGGCCATCCGGGCTTTCCATACCAAGGATGCCAAATGTGAACAGCCATCCATGACATTTAGAAGAGCGAATTTCTCCTTTGCTTTAACAACTTCATCTCAAAAGAACAGACTGTTAGGTAAACAGTTCCAGAATTTGGTGGGAGAACTCGGCCGTTGGGCAGTGTCTGGGTGATGTGTTTGCTCACAGGATCATCTTGGAAGATGAATCCTCAGGGAAGTTTTAAGGTGTCTAGATAAGTGAAGGGTGGCTACTGGGAACCGGAAAAACCTACGTAGCTGTGACATAGGAGCTGGAGGTAGGAGAGGCCAGAATCCTCCCGGTGGCCTACACACCCCAAATCTTGCCCTTGTCAACGTCCTCTTGGTCTCTCCTCTTTGCTAAATCCTCCTCCAATCCTAAGACCATCCTTGATATAATGGGCTTGTTCTACCTGGAATACTTCTGCACATCTCTTGTGAACTTCCAGGTCTCAGCTCCAATGTACCTCAGAGATGCTGTCTGTGCTTGGACAGGTGCTTAGACTCCTAGGACCAGCATCCTGCCTCTACCCTCTTAGTGTGTTCGCTTTTCTTTAACTACTTGATGCGTAATTGTTGGCTTATTTCTTGCCTCCCCTTTTGAAGCTTAATTGCAGGAGGGCAAGGATCTTGATGTTTTTCCTCACTACGTCTATGACCTGGATGAACTGTGCCCTGGGGCGGGCAGAGGAGGTTTTCAATAAACCCTCACTGAAGGCAGGAAGAGGAAGTGAAGGAATCAAAGGTCCACATTTGGGTTCGAAAAACTTGGAACTTCTCACATCGCAAAACGAACAGTAATTGGAATGAGGCTTTCAGGAAAGATCATGGACTTTCTCCAGTTTCCATTTAGTTGAGAGAATTAACTGAAGTCGCTGTTTGGTTACACGGACACTATAGAATGCCTCTGATAAGATGACCTTTCATCAGAAAACAATCTCAAATGAGAGCGTATCACAGCAGAGGAAGTTTTCCATCCCCACAGCTCTAAGGTGAGAGTGTGCTGGGGGTCTTAGAAGAACTCAACCTGCTAATCTGTTCCCTTCATTACTTGATCTCCAATGGCTTTCATGGTTTTAAGTGGCTTGCCCAGCTAGTTAGGAACCTTAAAGAATTACATTTTGCATATTGACGTGGGATAAAATGCTGTACGGGTGTTAGGTATCCTTGAGAGTTTTGAGGACCATATCAGGGAATGCCAAAGATAGTTGGTCTACCTGTACTTTGTTTTGTGAGCTGACATCTGAGCCAGAACTGTAGCTGTGATTTCCAAGTTCATCTGAGAGCTGTGAACATAATACACCTCAAGTCAAGACCGATCTTAGCAATTCTTTTAAAAAGAATGCTTTAGTTTTCTTGATCCGTGTTGTTGAAAGCCTATGAAAGCCTGCCATTTCTCCCCAACCTCCACCCCCCAACCCTCCCTGCAGTTCAACAGTAAAGTGTGTTTCTGCCTTCCTTTGTGTGCTGGGTAAGCAACTGCAGTAAATTACAAATGAGGTAGGGAATCCTCAGGGTATGGGCTACAGTTGGAAACAGACTGGCACTTAATTAAAAGTCAACTATGAGTTCTAAGAGCATGCAAAACCAACTAATTGCCATCTGAAGTGGTCGAGAAAGGCATGATAATCATGGGAGATAGAGCTTTTAAGATAGGTTATTTTCCATTGGTTTTGGAGTCCTATGCGTGAGGTCAGCCCCAATTCCCTTGACAGTGTCCTGGAAAACGAACGACCTCCACACAATTTCATAAGGGATGATTTGCCCAAGTCAAGTCCCAGGCTGGGGTCTCTGAGGCTGGACTCCGGGGGGTGTAACAAGGTGTTTGTGAAGCTAAGGCCGTGTCTCTGTACACAGGAGTTGTCCAGTAGGGGTGCTTGTAAAAGTTGTACCACCGGTGACCCTCCTGTTACCTCACCGAGTGCCCATGTGGGCCCTCACAGGGCATTTTGTCTCTCTTGAGGTCCTTTCTCTGTGTCTTGACACCTGTCAGCTCTCCTCTCAAGCCTGGTTCTGGGGGACTTGGAAGGTAACCATCAGAAATGACCACGTGCCTTTGCTTGTTTGGGAATTTGTGCAGTCTTTATCTCCTCTCAGGCAAGATGCATCCTTCTAAAGGTGACCTTGGAGAAAATACATGGCACACCTGTCTCCCTTTGCATCAGGGAAAGGACTGTCGAAGCTCCATTAGTTTCTTCCTTTGGCTGATGGGTCTGGCTGCAGACAAGGGTGAGCTTAAGCTGCTCAGCCCGTAAGACTGTTCAAGTTCCACCCACAGGTGGGTGTCTGGTAAGCGTAGTGGCGGTCAGTTGTGAATCTCAACACCTTTGTGTGGGGCGCGGACCTCTCTGCTCAGCGATTAGGTCACGGGTCTATCGTTGGGGTCTTTGCTGTGGTCTGCCCTCACCTTTGTAAACTGTGTTCCAGGTGAACGGAGAAGTCCTTGTTCTCAGACGCTGTCCTGCTACCTGCGTGCCCGATGCCCAATTATCTCAGACCTGGTGCCATTGCCACCATGTCACTGAAGCCTGCTTGGATGCTTCTGGAGTGAGGTTCTTGGCCTGCCAGCCCCAGAATGCCTGGAGACCATCTGAGGGCATCTAGCCTGTATTAAGGTCCCGTGGCTGCTGGGGCACATGACCACAAACTGGGGGTCTTAAAACAAATACATTCTCCCAGTTTGGGAGCCTTAAGTCCAAAACCTGTATCGGGCAGAAGTGCAGGTACCCTCGGGTCATGCTTGTGACAGGCCCTCCAGGGGAGGGGGTTCCATGCTGCCAGCACCCTTGGCTTACATCTATGTCCTGCAGTCCCTGCCTTGGGTCACATTGTCACCTGTGTCCCCTCTGCCTCAGACACAGGACATTGAGGCCCACCTGGGTGACCTGTCCATCTTCAGTCTCTGTCCTAGCTCCGTCTTAGCCACTTAATGTTCCCAAGCCCAGGGATTAGGTCACGGGTATATCTTTAGGGGCCACGACTCAACTATCACACCTTGCATCGTAAAGGCCAATCTATAACTTAGTCCAAGGGTCCTGCCACCTTCTCTTGCCCCTGGTGGTAGGTAGGTGAGTCAGGGGTGTTGGTCCCAGTGCTAAACAAGAGGGTCAACCCCAGCCATGTGGCATGGATGGTGCAGGACTGTGCTGAGGGATTCTGGGGACCTGTGTGTGTATGTGAAAATGAGGGGTCCTTGAGGAGCTGGCCTTCCAGGGCTGTATGAAGCATGAGAAGGCACCCCAAAGAATCCGGACAGTGGCCCCTGACAAGCCACTCAGGTGTTTGTCGTAAACCCTGGGGTTGGGGGATGGTGTATATATTGGAACAGTATCTGCAAAAGGTAGTTCGGGGTAGAAAGAATAAAGGAGTTCTCGTAAATTTTCGGGCAAGGTGTTGTGCAATATAAAGCCCAGGGATGGCCCCTCTGTACCATGAGGGTGCTGACTACCTCACCTGCTGTGCCTTGGTGGTCCCCGGCCTCCACAGACACCCTGGCCGAGAGACTTTTCACTCTGGATCAGTGGGGCAGATGGACCCCTTGGCAGCCATTACCCTGATGCAGGATCTAGGAGAACAGCACGAGCACCATTGTTGTCTTCATGCTGGGCGACAGAAACGAGGCTGCTGGCTCACGGGCAAGGGCGCTGCAAGATTGGGCTTCAGAGCCGTGGACACACAAGGTCTCTGCAGGTGCGCAAGGAATGAAAAGAAAGGTCTAAGGCTAAACACACACAACCCAGAGGCTTTTGGAATTGAAGCAGTGAATAGATCCAAGTCATGTCATCTCTCAAGTGTTGAAAGAAGGATTTGCACGGTTGTCCCGAAAATGCCCTAAGAGTGAAAGCTTAATTATGAAGAGTGGATTTTTATGAGCGGCTACAGAGGTCCTTGTGGGTTGAGGGAGGGCTTTTCTCTCAGACATGATGTTGCAGCTCTGTGTGGGACCCCTGCATCTCTGTTCCCATGTACACAGGGTTGGAACTGGTGATGTCCCATAACTAGAGTGTGGTCTCTTCACATGGTCCCTAGCCACCACCTCCTGACTCTGTCTCAATCTCCCAGAATAACTTGTGGCCCCCAGGCTCTTCTGGTTCCAGCCCCTCCCACCCACGACTGGAAAGTCTCCTGGACAGTGGTGCAGGGTGATCTGTGATGACTCTGCTCCCGGCTCTCCAGGGGCTCCTCAGAGTAGATCTCCTGGGCATTTAAAGTCCTCTCTGCTAAACAGACTCCATGTTTTCTCTTCATGCTTCTTCCTGGGTCTGGAAGTCATCTGGTCAGCCAGAAGTCCTTCCAATCCTCTTTCGACCTGCAGGTGAGTTAGCCCTGCCTGCAAGAAGCCTTCCCTGGCTTTGCCTCTCCTCTCCCAGCCTCTGGTTAGGCCCTCTGTTTGCTGAGTGTCTAGAGCCTCTTGTAAGGTCAATCGCTGAGTTGGCTGATTTTTCAGTCTACTAGCTCTCTTAAACGGAACTTCCTTGAACCATGATCTTATGGGGAAATACACCTGAAACCTGGGGTTCCTGCAGCCCCCCCCCCAGACTGACCACAGCCCCACTTAGCGGTGCTGGTGCTCTGCCACAACCACGGCTCATGCCGGGCAATCTGTTACCACTAATTGAAGATGGGCTCCAAGAAAACATCAACAGCAAACTCCTTAAACTCCTGGGGGGCAGCATGTCTAACATGGCCGCCTTCATGTGCTGTCCTCCATCTGGGTGCCTGGCACACCGTGGGCTCCCATAGTGTCACTTAAGGGAATACATGTGTGAATGAAAGATGAATAGATCTACAAGGAGAACAACGGTGGGAGGGATACCAGAAAAGGCTCAAATGAAAGGGGTGGGGGCTTGAGGCTGTGGTCGGACAGGGAAGTCCCCAAAATGTCCACTGCCCCAATTGCCGTTGAGTCCCTTGCTCTTGAACGGAGGTCATGGGGGAAATCTGAGCGCTAGAAGCATGAGCCCACTGGTTGAGGTTGACCAAAAAAAACCTGGATGGAATTATTTCCAAGTGCCTAGCCTGCTGTGTCTGCAGCAAGCCCTGGCCTCGAGGGTTCGGGATCCTGCAGATGCTGCAAATGGTATTTCTGGCCCCCGCTAAGCCCTTATTCAGCTTCACACTATTCTTGCTCTGCTGGAGTTTCAGATCCACGAGCCGCAGGAAGTGCAGCAGAGACCAAGAAATCCAAACTCGTGGCCCCGGGGCAGTTGGTGGCACCCCATGTTGTCCAGCCCGATTTTTAAAAATGATCTGGAGTGACATCCAGTGGAAAGGAACGGGATGAAAGCAGGGAAGGTTAATTTGTTATCGGAGGGATCATTCAGCTGACACGTGGTTAGACTTAAAGCACATCATCAGAAGCTGCTTTCAAGTCCAAGTAACAGCTAGTGCACCAAGTAGAACTTCCGGGTGGCAACATGTGCACTCCTACTGAATTTGGACACCAGGTGTCATGATACCCACACAAGATAGGGAGCTGGTGCACTGTCCATTTGGTTCAGGTGAGTATACGTGAGCCGTGTGCCCCTTGACCCACTGGGGAGGTCCTAGTGGCAAGTGCCAGCCCCAGAGATGGTCACTGCCCATGCCCTGTAACAGGTAAGCTGCCTCAGCCTTTCTTGGGAAGAGAGCAGTGAATAAAAAATATTTTCAAGGTGCTTAAATACTATGGGTGCTGGGGGACCCTTGGCTGGTTCCGTGGATATAGCCTGTGACTCTTGATCTCGGGGACATGAATTCAAGCCCTATGTTAGGTGCACAGTTGGCTTGAATAACAATACAGGCAAAATGGTAACCATTCATGCTAAATATCTGTGTGCTTATTTTGGTTTTCTATAGTAGGGAACAAATCTAGTAAACGGACTATAGAACAGAGGATTTTAGGTATTAATACCTGTCAATAAATGTGGGACATCAAGGTATGAATGGTGTTTTGAAGGTAAGAGGGCAGAATAGCCTGCAGGTTAAAATACTCAAGGGACAGTTCTGTTAAGAAGTCGATCTTGAACCCTCCTTTTGAAGTAAGGTGTGCCCAGGAACTTGGAGGCCGGAGAGCCTCAAGTATGGGAGGACCAAGTGGTAAAACTTGGACAGCACGAGCATCAGGAGGTAAATCCTTAGAAGTTGATCTTGAAAACATGGAGATGTACTTGAAGGCGTGTGCACACATACAACACCACTACATGATGCTTAACTAATGGCTGACCTACGAAAGATCTGAATAAATGAAGGAATAAATGGTTTGTATTCATAATTGAAGCAAATTCAGTAGCCATCACTAGAACAGTGTCTCCGGGTAGAATGGTCACATGAACTTGCTTAAACACCTGTTCCATCCCAGAGCTTCAGAGCATACAATGGATCTGATAAAAGCTCTTTCTCTAGGGTCTGGGGACATGGATGGAGGCTCCGAGGGACCCTGGGAATATAGGAGCTCAAGCTTGCTTGTCTTCCTTGAAGAAATCGTTTAGGTCATTGGTAACTACCCTTGTGTACCAGAAGACACTTGAGGTCCAGCATTTCTAGAATATGTCTCTGGATGACTCCTAAGTCTCAAATCTGGGTCTCCAGTATGAACAACAAAGTAAAATCCAAGAAAAGAGGTTCTTTTTTTTTAAGTGGAACGAACTAAGCTTGGGAAATGCTAGGCCAACTGATGGACTTTACTTTGGCTCATTGGGAAGCTGTCCCAATGCACTGCTCCTACATCCTGATCTAGATGCTCTAGTATGGTCCCCTCTCGCTGACTATGGGCTGGCCCAGCCCTGAAAAACCAGGAGGAGATTGGAAAAGTGACAGAGAAGATGGAAAAAGACATCGAATTTCTGTTAACTCACTCTGGTGGGAGCCCCCTGACCCCATGTAAGAGGCTGTCCATGAAGAGATCGTCCAGAAGACGGTAGGCTCCCACCAGCCACATAAAGAAGCCTGCCCCACAACCCCCCCCCCAAAAGCTATGCAGCTGTCCTAGCCTGGGGCCAGACATGCCAGAGAGGCCATCTTGACTGTCGTGCCCAGTGACAATATTTAGGTGTCTGAAACCACAGCCAGTGTGTAACTACACCCTCTTGAGGGACCCAAGATCAGAAGCTCTCTACTAAACCTCTACCAATGGAACTAGATTATTACAGTAAGTTCATAAACAGATAAGAAAGCCTTGGGTTAATTGAAACAAGGTGCCAAACATTAAAATTCTAAGTGATAAAAATGTAAAGCAATCTTTGAAACCAATTTACAGTCATTACTGGGTTCTCTCTAAAGTATAGAAACCTTTCCTCTGTAGTAACAGTCCTGACAACCTTATGACCTATCCTTCTTCCCGTTTTGGACTGTTTCCCCAGAATCTTTATGTTCTAATCCCCACGGTGATGGGATTCGGATGTGGGACCTTCAGGAGGTGATCCCGTCACGAGGTAGAGCCTTGGTGCTTGGGGCTGGTGCCCTTACAAGAAGACCCAGGGAACTGATGATCTCTCTGCAGAGAATATGGCAAGAAGGCTATTGGCAGGCCAGGAAGGGTCCTCACTAGGAACTGATCCAGCCAGGACATGGTCTTAGATGTCCCAGTCTCCAGAACCATGAGAAAAACTTTTGTGTTCCAGCCACCAAAGCTGTGGTATTTTTGTTAGAGCAGCACAAACCGAGTGCACTTGTCATTGTGAGGGACAGACTGGTCCTAAACTGAACAGGTGCACTCAGTAAAATAAATCTTCGAGCCTTGTTTCTGACTTTAATACATATATCCTTAAGTTTATTTTGAGTGAAAACACAAGTAGGGGAGGGGTAGAGAGTGGGCGAGAGGGAATCCTAAGCAGGCTCTGTGCCGTCGGTGAAGAGCCTTGACGTGAGGCTCAAACTCCTGAAACTGATAGGACCCTGAGCAGAAAACGAGAGTCAGACACTTATTGGAGTCACCCAGGTGCCCCTCTCAATTAAAACAGGAAGCATTTTTTCTTGTACCTTTTTAGGCCACCTAAATTCATAAATGTACCACACAACTAAATACTGAGGGTCCTTCATTGGTTAATATTTACTGAACTTCGTATGATTTGGTTCTATCCAAGTGCTTGGAGTGTTGGTCGCGGTACTAAACTTTGAAGGAACCCTGTGAAGGAGATGACCTCTTGTCTCTCGATGCTCTTTTTCCTCATGGTGATGAGGTTTTGGGGTAATGGTTGGGGGTTCATGGTGTCCAGAGCTGACAGCCAAGTACGAATTCTTAGACACTTTTGTTGGAAAAAGGTGATCCCGTAAAGCATGGGGACAGGACGCAAGGGCAGAACGAGCTGCCCTGGGGTTGTGAAGAGTGATAATAAACTTGGGAGTTGGGGAAGGTGAAGTTGCACGGAGATTCCTAGAGGGACCTCGATAGGCTAAAGAGGACTCCTGAGATACCTGAGGCCTTGCTGTTGTCAAGCTGAGGTGGTTTTTCCTCTTGGAAGGCATCAACGTCAGGATGGTGTGGGTTCTGGGAGAAACCTACTCTGTCCTGGTCTCAAGGACTCGTCTACGGGCTCCAGGTTAGGAGGAAACTTAATTTTACCTGCCGTTTTCTACTGGGTTCCTCACATGACTATGGAGAAAGGGGGGTGATGTTGGGGCTCTAGGAAACTGAGTTGATAGGTTTCTGGAGATGAGGCTGTTGACAAGATTCCTATGTCTTTTAACTTAGGAAGATTATTTTGGGTTTATGGTCAACTTGGCTAAAATAGAAGGTATACGGTGTGCTCATTAGGAAGATCTTGAACTGATGAAGATTCCTGTCCTGCATGACTGTGATCTGTACCACTTAACCATCTGTTGACTTTGTTCTTGGGTAGCTAGGAGAGCCCGAAGTGGGTCCTCTATATCCCACTAGGTGTGTGTGTGTGGGCGGGGGTGCTGTTAGCCTGTAGTTGACACTCAGCTGGCCCCAGGCTGCCTCATCAATAGCGCAGAGGAAAGAACTAAGGTGCGTTTGACCTGAGACCCCCTGATAGTCCCTATGCTACCCTTCCTTTTTCTGGAGAGGTGTCCTCGTTTCAGCCATTGGAACCGTCTCCTCTTAGACTTGGTACACGGGCTATAGCTCTGGCCTGGAAGGGTGCGTCACACAGCCTGTTTGGGGATCCTGTCACCCAGAATCCTGTTGGGTAATTTCGACCCTGCGTTCACCCCTTCAACGAATACAGTACACCTCATTCAGCAAATACTTGCAGATCCCAACTCGCCGAGTAGTTGACTAGCCTACAAACCTTGTATTGCCTTTCTGTCCGCTTCTAGTGGAAGCGTTAAAATGCTACAGCTTTGTAGGTGCGAAGGTGTTTCTCACACAGAATTCTGTGCCACAGCCCAGAGGAAGCCACGGTCAGGAACCACTCTAGAACCACGTCCTACTTCGCTAGTCCAGGATCAACCTTGTTACCTACCACTCTGACAGCCTGTCCTCCTTGGCTACCTCCAGAGTCAGCCCAGAGACCCGATCCTAGCAAGTGGGGCCAGGGTGAGTCTGCTGGAATGTTTTGCCCCAGCGCCCCCGAAATGCTGCTTGTACCGACCGCCAGCCTTGACGGCCGGGGCCTGCCTGTCCTTTCCCAGTTTGCATTGCTAACCTTCACTGAAGAAGGCTTGTCCTGTCTCATTTTTCACCATTCCAAAGCAAATGTCACTGGAAAGAAGACTGGCCTATCGTTTGTCAAAAATGCCTTGTAACCATCTCTAGGCACTAGCGAGGGAGGAAACACGGTTATTTTCATACAAATAGACCTAAGTTAAAGGTGTGTTGTCAAACGTGTGAGCCCTGAAGGGGTTGAGGTAAAACCAGGAGAGAAAATCAACGATTTTTCATGGACCTCGGCTCATTTGCGTTCTCCTATTTCACTGAAACAAAGTATTTGTTTAAAGGAAAACCTGCCAGGCTGGGTTTTTGTTTAAGGAAAAGTAGGCTTCTGAAGACAGAACTATTTAATATTACAGACGTTTAAATTCGTACACTTAAAAGGGGTAAAAGCAGGTATAAAACATTTTAATTAAACCCGTTTTTCTGCAAAGGACTGAGCGTTGGCGCTTCCGATTCCCTGCCTCCTGCAGCCCTGAAGGCGTCATGACCCCACGCTGCACGGTCTGCGGGTTGGGTTGCAAATGGGAATTGTTTGTGCAGAAAGCTGAGGGAATGCAGCCGTAACTTGTCAACAGTTTCAGATCTGCAAAGAGCAGGGAACCAGGACAGATAAGAAGAGTCCCCCGCGTCAGAGGCTGTGGCTTGGAACTCACACTGGGGCGAGGAGGGGGGAAGGGGGAGGCGGCCGTTTTCTCTTCCATTGTTTTTCCAACCAAGTGCAAGGTCTAAACAGGATTCTGAGCCGATGGGCCTGTTTATGCAGACGCAGGAAACCAGGGGAACAAAGGAAAGGAGATGGGAGTTTTATCCCCACCCGAGTACAAAGCAAGAATAGCTGATGTTAAAAAGCCTCCTTAGCTTGCCTGTGAACTTAAGCAAGACACTTAGCCTGGTGGAATGCCGTGAGTTTGGCAAGTGCTGGCTGACCACACATCCTTCTATGCTCTGGCCCATTGCCCTGCCAGCTGGTAGTTGATGTGTCCACATCTGCCTCCCAGGACCTATAGCGAGCGCCTCATGCCTGCTAAGGCACATGGCCAAAACGAGAGACCTCAGCAGCCCTGATGGAGAATGTTCTAGCCCTGCAACCATGTAAAACAGGCAGAGGGAGGACATGGGTGCAATGCTCTATCCCAACGGTATTTGTGCTTCTGCTAGGTAATTGGTGTGGAAGTGGGAGGGTTGAGCCCAGCCGGTGGGGTTTCTGGCCTTGACCGCAGGCTTGGGGCATGCTTCATAATGGCTTTATCTGCATCACCAGCTCAGGGCACAGGAAATCGGATGGCAAGAAGTCAGGGCAACCCGTGCTGGGGGCACGTAAAAATAGTTCTCCAGTGCCAGCTGCGGGGTCAGGCACTCGACTCAGTGCTTTGCATACATCATCTTGAGTCCTTAATTCAACCCCTCTGAGCTGTATTAAAAGCAACATTCCCCAAGAGGAAACCAACTTACAAAGGTTAAATAACTTCTGCGCTGTGGCAGGGCAGATAAACAGTGGAGACAGGATTTGAGCCCGGAAGCTTCATGGCAGTGCACAGAAGCTCTCCCAGGCCTCTGCACATCCAGGTAGAAAGAAGGGAAATTGCATCCGGAGGTGATGGTTCACCCTGCGGGTCCCAGATGGAGATGCATCCAGGCCTAGGTCCCAAAAGCCAGCTTGCAAAACCTCTGTTTGATGGGTTAGCATCTTCCCTTAATGGTGCTGTTGAGGGTTGGCTAATCTGGGGTAAAAGCCCAGAACTCACATGAAGAGGAGTGTCTTCGAAGAGAGAGAAAAGTGTATGGCTATTTCATAGGCTTTTGGAGACGCCGGGGAAGGGGGATTCTGCACCCCCCCCCCACCAGCCCCTCTTCTTTTCTGGAATGCAAATGGTCCAGATACTGAGAGGTGAGAAGACACCTGCCTGGATGTCAAGTGCACAGGCCACACAAAAGATAGAATCCGGCCACGATCTCAGATCCCTCAGGATGCTTCAGGAAACAAACTGGTACCTAGATGAGGGGACTGAACACCCTCCTCCCTTCCGTGTGAGCTCTTAAATCTTGGAAGCCCCGCCAGGTGTAATGACTAAGACAGGACTTAGTTATCCTACTCTTCCTATCCACTGTCCTGTTGGGTCCCCAAACTATCACCCTCTACTGACATAGTTGTTAGTGGATTCTACACTCCGTATTCTGTGCATCTTGTTTATCTCCTTATTTGGCTTTAGGAACGATGATCGAGCACTTTCCCTATCTGGTAACGTCACTAGAGGGTGAATTCCTTTGATGGGCCCACCCAGCTCTTCGGTGGGTTAGCTTCCTATCACATGAAAAAGCAGTTCACAACCTAACTTCTGCCTAACCTCCCTCAAACCCCACGAAATCGGGAAATTGCAAAGCTTACGGTCCTGGGGCAGCAGTGAATCTGCCAAGAGAGAGTCCTAGGCTTGTAGAGTGGTCTTCTGCCCTGCTCTCCGATAAGTGTGCCTTTTATTAGCCCTAGAGTAAGCACAGTGGGGGCATATAATGAAGTGAAAAATGATTAGACTCCAAAATAGCCTGTTTATTGGTCATTCAAAGAGTGTTTCACTACCAAGTCTCTTGAGTTGAACTCCTCTGGCTGCCCCGAAAGGCTGTTTGACAGATCTTTATAGTAAGTATGGAAAAGATAGGTTTAGTTACTGAACTTGGCTTTCTTCTCTAGCATTTCTGGGGGGCCCCCATGGCTGAGAAGCTGTCAAGGTCTCCTCACATATAATTGAACTTGGCGCTTGTAGGTAATCCTGTACACACAGCTCAGTAGACCACGAACACCTCAAGGGCAGGAATTGTATTTCTTGTATGTTCATGGAAATGTTAACTGGTTAAATAGAGAAAAGGTTTTCATAGCAACTTCTAAGCTCATGTCATTCTTTGCCCCTTCCTGTTAAGTGCAAAATGTGGATTCGAGGCAATTAGTAAGTTTCTACGCACAGAAAACCTGACCACACTTCTTGTAAAGGAGGAAGCAGGATTGCAAGTCATGAGGCTTGGACCCCATCCCACCTAATTCATGCAGCTCTGCAGTGACTGCAGATCAAACTGACCTTTCTCCGGGTCCCTATTGTGCTTGGAGATCGTATCACCCAGTGGAGCACATAATTCGGCAATAAGTTACTGTAGGTGCTACGTTGCATTTTTTGACGAGGCTGTAAATGCCCAGAGCAGATAGCAGCACTACCTGGTCGATAATGAGTAAAGTGACCAGTTCTTCCTGGTTTTCACACTGGAAGTCCCCTGTTACAGGAAACCCTTCCGTTCTCTGAATCTGAAACCAGGACAAAGGACAGCTGGTCACTCCCATAGCGGTTTGTTCCATTGGCTACGTGGCTAATTCTGAGCTCTCATCAACTTGGAGGGTTTTAGGTGTAACCTGCCATTCGTGGTGGAAACACAGACAAACGTGTAAGCAACTACTTTGACGATATTTTGAGTGGGCTTTTTGTTGAATATGAACCTATCTCTAGACCTGATCTGCATATTTGGGTTGGCCCATTCCTGGGCATGCTTACTTTCAGTGGAACCCAAGAGGATGACGACGATCGCTGGAGCCTTATTTGTCCCAGGCCTGGGCTCAGCCACCCCCACTTCCTGGACCACAGTATGGGCTTGGTGACCACACCCAAGTATCCTACCACAACTTCCTTTTTATTGGGCTTTCTTTTGCAATCAAAATAGCCACACTTTGAGGTGGAGGGAAATGCAGTAGTCTATATCTATGTGCCGTTAATGTGTAGTAGGTCCAACTTAACCCCAAAATGGTTCGTAGAAACTGCACCTTCTATTCTGAAAGGAAAGGAATTCTTGGCAGCTGCCATTCCCCTCCAATGAGCAAACATCATCCTCCCAAGAGGCCGTCTCTGTACCTGAGGGTAGGGTGAGTGTACAGCTAGGTAAGCCTGAAGAGCCCTCCTACCCATAGTGCTGCCTGTAGGCCAGGAGAAAGGAGGTCTCGGTGCTAGAATTCTTCAAAGTGATGGGCGGCCTGCTTCGATGACCAGGATGCTTGTTAACCTTCCCGCACTAAGGCTGGGATCCCAAATCTGCAAGTGTAGAGTCCAGACACCAACGTTTCAGCAAGCACCCCCATGTGACCCCTCCGCACAGTGAATCTGGAGAATCCCTGTGTGAGACTCAAGAAAATCCTGGGCAGCAGGCCAGAGATGGTAATGATGTGGCGTCTCTCCCTACCTGAATATCCATTCGAGAGTAAGAACTTGGCCTTGTTCAGTAGTGTCTCCAGTGCCTAGTAATAGAAGCTGGTAACAAGTCAACGAAAGAAATAACCTGCTGGATAACTGAATCCTACAAGTCCCTAAACACTGCCACAAATCTGAAGAACTTCCAGAAATGTCCATGTAATCACTAATGGTCTTAGAATCTAATAGCAATACTATAGAATTGGGTTTTATTTTCCTGCTCTTGTCTTTGGGCAGTTTATTGAAGCAGGAATTGGAATTTCTAGTGGCCTTATTCTAGCCATTACTCGAGTAGACTTGATATTGTCAACACACTTTGACCTTTTTTGTCTTAGGATCGATTTTCTTTTTTTAAGAGAACTTGCTGGAGGAATTGTTCAGGTTCTGGACTATGTATCCACCATTTCTCATATCTACAGAAACCGCTGTCCACAAGACAGACTGTTGCAAAAGCGGCTTTCAGTGACAAAGTCCCCTGGGTGGTATTTCTCAGCTTGGTGCATGGGAATCCTCTCCCCGGATACCTGCATCCCAGCCCCAGAGACTTAGATTAAGTCTCCGGGATGTGATGTGGGAATCCAGATCCTTCACTAGGTGATGCTAACATGCTACCCAACTAGGGAGCCCTCCTGCTGCTGGACTTGGCATGGCTAACGGTCTGATAGAGCCTGCCTTCTGTCTTCATCTGTTTGGGCTGCTTGAACAAAACTGCACAGATTTCATGGCCTAGAAACAAGAACTCCCTTCTCATTTCTGAAGGCTGAGAAGTCAAACATGGAGGTGCTGGCAGATGAAGGATCTGATGAGGGTCTCTTGGCTCAAAAATGGGTATTTTTGTCCCTGTGTCCTCACGTAGTTGGAAGGGTGTGGGAGGAAATGCTCCTAAAAATGCAATGGTCCTGTTTCGGAGGGCTCACCTTTCTCCCCTAATCACCTCCCAAACACTCCACCTTCCAAACCATGACCTTGGATGACCTTTCGGCGTAAGGATTTAGGGCTGAAACAGACATGGAATCCATTGCTACTTAGCTCATCCTGCACGTAACTTGTGCTACATCATTTCACACCCATCTGGTTTCCCACAGCGTTGGATGTTTTCACCCTCCAAATACTCAACGTCCACATACTGTTAAATTGAAATCGTGACTTTAACTTGTAAACACAGGCAGGGTGTCTACTGAGGTGTGTGTGCTGGGAACATGAAGTTTAACAATCTCGCCAGCCTCGGCTCTGATGAATATTGAAGATCAGAGAAAAACCTACTGGAGTCCGGGGTTCTTTCAGGAAAAAAAAGGAGCGAGTCTGTTTGCTTTGCCAGGACAGGATACCTCTCCTTGAACTTACCTGCTTCAGGCTTTGATCAGCTCACTAGAGCTACATGGTGATTTTTTTTCCTCCATCGATAAGATGTGAACTTTTGAGCCCATCTCTGGCTAATATCCATGCCATTGTTCACTTCATGTAGGAGAATCTGCAAACTATTTTAACAGTTTCATTAAGCGGTTTTAGTAAAAATGAAAACTAAGTCAAAATGACGAATTTCAAGGAGCTGTTGCAGCGGGTGGCGTTGGTAGAATGAAGCCTGTTGCTACACAGAATACAAATGACCCCCTGATGAGCTGCAGGATAAAGGAGATGAAGGGATTTGTTCTGGGACTGACAGCAGATCTTGATTTCTTCTTGACCATTCGCTTTGTAGTTGTCCTCCTTCCCCTTCTTTCCTGACCTTGGTGAGGATCTAGCAACTGCCTTGTGACCAGGACTAAAGGCCACAGGGGTCAGTGGGCTCCCGGAAACACATCTCTGAGCTGGATCCCAGGGGCGGGGCAGTGAGCTAACCCTCTTAGTTTGCAGAGCAAGAATAATTGCTCATACTGCCATCAGGAAAGCCCTCCTCTCTACTCCGGGGAAGGAAACCTTTCTTCGGTTACTTCCCAGGACTCAGCAACTCCTGGGAATCATCTGGTGAGCTCTGGAAAACCCATGCAAATCTGTGTAACTCTCCAAGATTTTACATGGAAGCCCTAACCCCCAATACAATGCTTTCTGGAGGTGGGATCTTGGGGGGTAATTAGGGTTAAGTCCTGAGGGTGGGGACCTGATGTTGGAATAACCATCATAGAAGAAAAGAGGTCCAGCCTCCGCTCTGTCCCAAGAAAGGCAATACGTGTCTTCTCAGATCTCCAGAATGACCTACGGATTTGTTTTTTACACCACCTAGTCTACAGTGTTGTGTTGGTGTGTGAATCAGCTAGGGATACAAGTCTTCAGCAAAATTGGGGTTCTCTGCCCTGAAGGCTCACATGATCAGTAACACAAGCTTCTTCATAGCTGACTCTTATCAGGCTTCACCTAGAAGCATCAAGGCTGAGTTGAGGGGCTCCAAGTACAATGCAATCCATAAATTTGTCTCCAGAGGAGACGGGAGAAAAACAAAGGATACTGCGTTGTATTGGTCCCACAACTTGCTCCTTCGCTGTGGAGTTCTGAACCAGAGCAAAACTGCTTAGCACTCCATGAAACAAGATGGAATTACATACAGTGTTCAAATTTTGACCTGGCATTGACCTTAATCTGTTGAGTTAGCTCAATTTTGTATCCTTGGGAGGAAGAGTTGTATTTCCTTCTTTGGTAGTTAAGAACTAAGCCAGAAGTAGTAGTCATGACTGACTTCCTGCAGACCACTGATCACTTGGGTCCTGTGAACAATTAAGTAGTGACCAGAACTCTGTCAAGGAGTTGGTTCAGAAGTAGTGACTTAAACATTGGCTCTGAGTTAATACTATGCTTACAATTAACTTTAATAAAGTAAGCATTAAAGAGAAAGTAACATGAGTCATCAATTCAACCCCCTGGAGTTTTCAGATTAGAAAAAGTTGTGATCTCTACTTGGGGTTTTCAGCCCTAGAGCTCACACCCCAGCGTCTGAGATTCTGACTGAGACCCGGGTTGGCCCCTGACAACCAGGATATGCTGTTTCTGTTGGTACGTGGGCAGTCTGAGTTGGAAAATGATATTTCGGGGGAGACCATAGATGGGTACAGGGAAGCCTGGGAAGCTGGTTCTCCCTGGGTTTGAACATTTGTTTAGCAACAGAGAAGGGGGGACACAAGTGAGGAGTCTTCCTAGAGATGATAGGAGGTGATGAGTTGGCCATTCACAGGTTCTTGAAAGAGGGCCTTGATGGTCACGAAGGAACAAGAAAAAGCCCACCAGAATTCAAATCCTGAATCTCGCTGTGTGGGCTCCACCCGATTGTTGCTGATCTCTGGGCTTCTTTCCCTACCTTGAAAGGGGAAGAACCATCCTATAGACCACACTATGGGATTAAAGAGAACATAAGTGAAAAGGCTGAAAAACTTAATTGTATCAAGAACCTCAAGGAAACCACTTGAAAAATCACAACAAAATAGGTTTCTTACTATTGTATCTAAGTCGCTGAAAACCAAAAAGAAATTAACTCGGATGCCCATTCAGGATATACTTTCTTTGTGTACATTTTAAAAATACTGGACTGATGTCATCACTGTATGCTGCTTTTGTTCATGAACATTGTCCTGGGCTAGTTGCTGTCATCAAATATTCTTTGTGTATAATATTTGACCCTATAACTGCATCATGACATAACCAGTTGCCCTTGCTGACGTGCCTGTCTCCTCCACCCTTTAGTATAAAACCCCTATGAATATTCTTTGGCTAGTTCTCTGGTTGTTTCCTTAGTGATGGAAATGCCATGACAGTCCCAAAGAATTTGAGATCTTGATCTTTCCGGTCACCTTTGGGGGTGGGGGGGAAAAGGCAGAATGGGCATCTCGATTCAAATGTCCCACTCTGTACTGATTGTGGGCATTGGAGGTGAACTCAATTGTAGGCGAATCACATGAACCGGTGTAGTGAGGGCTCAGGGAACGTGTCTTCCCTTTTTCCTCTGCCCACATAAGGCTCTAACTAGAGACGTAATGCCTTCCTGAAAGCCCAAACACTAGTCCGTTTTTCATTCTTACCTGGATGATTTTCTGGAGAAGGTGAACACCTCAGGCTCAATCTTAAGGTGGATGTCTTCATTTTACTAGTTTCCGAGGGCTCAAAGCACTGTATCTCAGGGCAGCCCAAGCCCTGTAGTTCTCCTGTGGCAGTCGAATACTGAGAACTCCCAAACTCTAAGAGCATTAGAAACTAACATGCCCACCTACCTATGTGTTAAAAAAAAAAAAAAAAAAAAAAAAAAACCAAGGAAACCAGAACGTTCTGGTCACTTGCTGACCGTTTCCACCAGAAATTGAGGTGCCAAACTTGAGCAGACGACTTAGGAAGACTAGTGGATGGACCACTGAGTGCATAGTGGTAGTTTGTCTTCTCTGCCTGCCTACTGATACTGGGAGAGCTGGGACATACATCTGTGTCCCTGCAGCGAGTGGCTGAGTGCAGGCAGTAGTCATGGCTAAGTTAAGTGTGTTGCCTAAAAGGTCAAGAGGAAGGGTTGAGGGGTAGAGAATAGTCTTCAGCTACTTGGAAGAAGAGTGTTAAAGGAGTTGAAATCCAAGGTCGCCTGGAATTTCTATATGCTGACGTCTTTGCCAATCACTCAGGTTGTTTATTTTACCCTGGAGAGAGGAATTCTTGGGCGTCGAATCAGTGCCCATGCATTTGTGACCGTGCCTTTCAGCAAGCCGTATTGAAACAAACAATAACGTACACTCATCTATTAAATTTTAGAAAAATTTCCCCAACTGAAATTCTTCAGGTGAGTCACAGAACAATTAGATTTTTAAAGGCTCCTCCCCTGCTCCCTGGAACAATTTGGTGGGTTTGTTACAATAGAAGGGAATCATGCTTCATGGCGTTTGAAATGTGGAGGTGAATTATGACCGTTTAAGAAGTCTGACTTAAGTGGAACACAATTCTGAAAACAGGCTTTTAACAACACCTGTGTTCTTTGGGGGCCCTGTCTCATGACAGGACTTACATGTGTGAGCCTGAACCAGGAAACTGTGCTTACTGGGAGATAATCCCTCACAGGGACGGCTGCCTCGCCGGGCGCAGGAGACTGGAGGCGATGCAGACCATCCCTACATCCTGGGTTCGTTTTAGGTGGGGACCACCATCTCCGGGGTTCTTAAGATCCAGGTCTGTCCAGCCAGTGGCTGGATAACCTCTGGAAGAAAAGCTGGGCCTAAATGTTCCCCAGGAAAAGGAGAGGGAAAGGCATGTGTGTAGATGTGAGCAATCACAGGTGAGCAAACCGGACTCTGCTCCCCACCTCCATGTAGCAGGATGGGGATGCTCGCCTGTCAGGACTGACCGTCAGCTGTCCTACATTCCACCTGATTCCACAGCCTGTGCTCGGGAAGAAGCAGCAATTCTGCTTCCTTCTAGCACTATCCCTCTCTGTTTGGCCTCGGTGAATTAACCTTGTGGGGGTCTAGTTTGTTCTTCAATGAAAGACCAAGGGACTGAGGGCTAATGTTTCTTCCCTTCGGTTGGTCTCTGAGGAGTGTTTGTGTGTTGATGAACAATACATCTACATAAATGAAAGATAGAGGATGAAAACGATGGGCAAAACGAATGACCTAGATTTCACATGCACATCATAAAGATGTATCCCATGCGTGTCAATAGATGAGGATTAAGAACTTGAGCCCTGATTCCAGCACTCCTATGTAAGGTGGCTGTGACCAGCCATGTCCCTTGCTTGCTTGCTTGCTTTGGGGGGTTGCTGGATGGCAAAAGTGGGTCCAGCCCATCTGTGCCGTGAATTTGCTGGCTGTCCTTGTGGGATGAGCAATGCTGGCCCGGACTTCTCCTCGTGAGTGTATGGAACTCAGTTTCCATTTTCCCAACTTCGTACTTTGTTATGCCCGGCCAGTGGCTTTGTCTTGACCCTACTGGAATCGCTCAAGCTTCACCTTGTGATCCTGCCCTTGGAAGTCCAGTGATCTCATTCTTGTGGGAAGAGCAGTCCTCCATGCTGCCAGAAGACGCACAGCCAGGATTCTTATGAGCTCCAGCTCGGGGCTGGTGACAGGAACCTTAGAAACACGTGTTCGGGTGTCCAGAGTCTAACGCTAACCTCCAGTATTGCTCAGTTTTCAGAAGGGGAAAGTGAGACGACCCTGGGAAGGCAAGTAGCAGACCCAAATGCCACTTGTGGCTCTGGCCGGTATAATGGCATGTGACAACTGATCGGGAATGGTGTTTAGGAGGAAGGATGTGGGAACCCACCTTCCCGGCATGTTTCTCTTCGACACCTGGCACTTCGGAGCCCTTGGTCTTAGATTTAGGGAGAGGGTAACTCCCCTACCTTCAGATACAGGGTAGTGACCCCCACCTTACAAAGTTGCTGTGATAATCCTGTATAATAATTTAAACAACAGCACCATGGGGAGCTCTCCCTGATGCATAAAATTATAAAAGATCAAAGCTAATTCTTGAATCATGAGTACTTCAAAGGGGTTTGTTGGGGCGCCTGGATGGCTCAGTTGGTTAAGCACCAACTTTGGCTCAAGTCATGAACTCCTGGTTGGTGAGTTCAAATCCCGTGTCAGGCTCTGCACTGACAGCTTAGAGCCTGGACCCTGCCTCGGATTCTGTGTCTCCTCTCTGACCCTCCCCTTCTTGGGCTGTCTCTCAGAAGTTACATGAATAAACCCTTACAAAAAAAAGTGAAAGTTTTTGTTTCACTTGACTACCACATGATCGCTACTTACAAGACATCATATAAAGTCTATCATAATCTATCAGACATTATACTTTGCTAAAATTGTTCCTATGTGTATGTATATGAAATTTTTAAAAAAGTTTCTCTGTACACAGTTGGTTTGATGTAATCATCAAAAAATAGAAAAAGAAACTGAGTGAAAAAAGTGTCAAGGTTGTCACAGCACGTAGTGTGCTTACAAATAACCCATCAAGATGGTGGTGGTCTCCACTTTTCTGGGTGGCCTACCATTTCCATGACCATTCTGATCGCTGTCCCAGGTGTGCAGGCATCACCCAGCTCTTGTTCAGACGATGCCCGAGGCTTCGGAGTGTTAAATTTGGTGACGAATACAGTGTTTTGTAAGAGGCCATAACGTGTCCTCCCATCCTGCCTGACAGAGCTTTTTCCTGCTGTGATACAGTTTTCAGAGAAAAATAACTTTCTATGCATTGTGGCTTCAGATGAGCGATCTACCTTATGTGGTGACCATATGGTAATCAATAGAGGCTGCCCTTGATGTGGCTTCAAGGACAAAGTACAGCCAACAGCAGTGATGGCACCAAGATACGCTTCCTAACCAAGGCAGAAATTCATATATTAGGTTCCATCACATGATGTGACTGCATCAAAGTACTCTGGTCCAGATGTGTGAGCCTCCTGACACTCAAAGGTTGAAACCTAGTTATGAAAGTGATGGTAGCCAGAGAAGCAAGCTTCACAGATTAGGTACTGAGGTTCTGGCTAGTTGATTATGGTCACAAAAGTTGTTTTGAGCCTTGGACGGGTTGTGGACAGCTACCATGATGGTGTCTGCTGGGATGCCTCCTTGGTCGTCTTCTGACAGAACTGTGTGAAATTTGGAGCCGATCCTAGCAGAGCTCTGAGCCTAGAAAAATCCCTGGAGATCTTGAAGTTTATCGTTAATACTAAAGACCAATTTTTTTCATGTCTGAGACCAAGTATGAGCAGGGGAAAGGCAGAGAGAATCCCCAGCAGGCTCTGCAATGAGATCCTGACCTGAGCTAAAACCAAGAGTCACGTAGGCAACTGATTGAGGCTCCCAGGAGCCCCTGATAAAAATTTTGAAAAGGAAGATGTTGGAGTTAGGGGCAGGTAGGTCCTAACTGGCCATAAGGAGTGTCTTACTGTTAACAAATCCCAGTGCTCATGCCAACAAGTCCCCTCCTCAGCGCCCATCAGCCATCCACCCCCACCCCCCATCAACGCTCAGTTTGTTCTCTGTATTGAATGGTCTCTCATGGCTTGCCTCCCTCCCTCTCTTTGTAACTATTTTCCCCACATCCCTTCCCCCATGGTCTACATAAGAGTGAAAGTGCTAACTTTCTCATATTCTACATGTGAGTGAAAACACCTCTTAATCTGACTTCTTTCACGAAGCATAATACCCTTCAGTTCCATCCACATTGTTACAAATGGCAGCATTTCATTCTTTCTCATTGCCAATTAGTGGAATACTGGTATTTCTCGTTCTCGCCCAGGTTTGAAGTGATTTCCAGTGTTTTATGTCCGGTTTCTTTTTCACGTGATGTTCATTACTTGTACATAATCCTAATTACTATCTGCACATGCATACTTTTCAAGAGCTCTGGAGCAGCGGTAGTGTGATCACCCAAGGGTCACAGAGGCTAAGATCCTTGCCTACCAGAGCTCCCACTAGAAGATGGAGTTAAAGCTCTCCTCCAGGTTGGCCTTCAAGCATGCTCCGTCTCCTTATCTTCCTTCGTCCCCATTCATTGTGAGCTTCCAGAGACTGTGGATGAAAATGTGGCTAGCCCCCTAAGGTATTCTCACTCCGTAAGTATACGGAGAAAATTACCGAGGAAAAAGAGGGCATGCACAGTCCAGCCATTTCAAAATGCGTCTTCTAAAATTTGGCTAGGGACTCGATCTTTACTGATGATGGAGGTTGCTTCCCTAACCAGAAATCCAAAAACCCAGGTAGTCACCGGCAACACAGCCTCCTTGGGTTGGCATCACTAAGGTGGGCTCTGCAGGGCTGCGGCTGAGCTGAATCCCACAGAGGGAGCCCTTCCCCTGCGCGGAGGCTGCTTTCTCTGCTCTGTGCAGGGACAGGGTGCTGTTTGTTGCTGAACATCAGGGTTGGATAGATGGTCGTGGACAGCTTAGAGCAAACGGACTCCCGTGGAAACCACGTACAGGGACATTTGGTACTCTTCTAGAAACCAAGATCCAAAAATAATGGTTTCTGTAGTAAATGGATACATGGAGAAAGCAACAGAAAGGTATATTTGAGGTGAGGTTTTCCTGAGGGGTTCAGGTTGAAAATACACCAGCAATGTGGGCTGACTTTAGTCGTCCAGCCAATGCAGAGCTAGGACGTTATCCCAAGTCTAATCTGAGTGAACTTTAGACTTTATAAAACCGGAAGTTTTTTCCTCTCTGTCTGCTGCTTTAGGATGAAGTTGTTTTGTACCCTAACTACCCCATGATAAAGGGATATATAATACAAAGTTAGAATAATTCCAGAGAGACTTTGGAAAAAAAGTTGGCTCCTTAACAAAAGATAGAGTTTCGAGTCTCTGTTCAATCACCAAACTCTCTATTTCTTGGAAATAATTGAATATCTGCTTCTATTCCTTACTTTCATGACTCGCTTTGAAAAGCTGAAGTTCTGTTCTTGAAATTTCAAGCTCCACGTATGACAGAATTCCTACCTCCTGACCCTGAGGTTGAAATTAGGACTTCTGTCTGTGAAAGCAACTTGCCACATCAGGCCTAACATCTAAAACGGGGGCCTGGAAGCATACGCGGGCTCATTAGTATCTCTTGAGAAGAGAGACATCAGACCACATGCTATGTGTGTGTACCCTGAATTCTTCAGTTCTCCCCAAAAGCAGATTTCTGTAAAATGAGGCAAAACCAACATTGCTTACCTAAACTGCACGTGGTAGACGGTAGGCATTGGATAAATATTTAACTGAGTAAACGAATTTGGTCTACTATAAACCATTTGCTAAGCGTTCCTGTATATGTATCTCCACAAACCAGCGGTACAGTATGTTCCTTTACCCAATGTTGAAGAATTGAAAAGATTGAAGACCTAATATTCTAAATGCTACTTCCAGACACTGGGGATGAGGCAGAATTAAATAGTAATTTACAACATTACTGCCACCGATCGTGGTACAACTTGGTAAATATGCTAAAAGTCATGGAATTGAACACTTGAAATGGTGGAGTTTATGGCGTTAACATCTTATCACACAGCTGATTAAAAATGATGGCCAGTGTGAAACCCCCTCACTAGTAAAACTGCTTTCTCAATTTTTCCTTTGGGTAGTTAGCACAGGATAGGTCTAAGGCTAGAGCTCAACCAGCATCAGTTAATGGCCTTACCAATTCATTGGAGAGTGAACCGCTATTCATTGGATAGTGGTAAACTGCTATGTGATGGGGCACGCATGCCTGGTACTTCTGAGAAGCCACGTAGGCTCTGACCCTGATGTCCCGATGTTTGCTCAAGTTCTGGGGCTGCCGGGTGTTACCCATGTGACTAGGATACTCTTCCATCGTAGGACCTCGTTCTCCACTCGAAACTGGGCTAGGATTGAACCTGTCTCCCTGAGACTATTAAACAAGAGGATGTAGTGGGGAGAGTGAGACTGGAAAACCAATGAAGCAAAATGGACCATATTCTGCTAATCGTGGAGGCTGATTGATGGTATATAGAGGCTGGCTGTAAGACTCGGTGCTTCTATTGAGTAACCTATAGAAAGTTACACTGTCACCTCTGGTTTCTTTTACCTTAAATGGTAGCACATCCAAGGCATTGGACAGAAGGTAAGAACTGCTGGCCTTAAATGAACGTATGATAGAACCACTTGGGTTTTCCTGCTGAAAATAACACCCTGGTGACTGCTTATCAACATAAGTCTCCAAGCTTTGCAGGGATTATAAATATTTTCCCAGGGTTTTCCTCTAAGATAGGTACAGAAATGGAAACCACTGGATGTTGGCATTCTCGATGCTGTTCTGATAGGTGTTAGGACGGTTGCACAGCACATTCGGTCAAAACCAACCAGTTTTCCACACTGTTCGTGTCACCAGATCGTCTGGCACCGTGTCTCTGAGCAGATACCTTTTCCTTTCCACGTGTGATGAAGAATGAACGTAACTTCTGGGGTTATTTGATCTTCTTTTGTATTTTCTCAAAGACTTTTAACTTTTGTTCATCGGAGCTACATGAAGAAAAGTGCCACTAGTGAATTGTTCACAGAACAGGGCCTCATTGACCCTGTCGGTCTGTTTGCCCCTTCATTAGACTGAACGGGAGAGAGTGAACATGCAGAAGGGTTTTGTTGACTATTTGGCAGCTACCTCAGAAACAGGAAATGGGACAACGACCGTGACCCTGCAGGGGAGCTGGGGAAGTACCCAGGTGAAGGCTGAGGCTGGTCCAAGATGCTTGGAGAGTGGACACGGCACAAGGGTCAGAGCTGACCACAGGGCACAGGGAAAAGCAGAAGGTGGGGGAAGTATGTATCTGAGAAACCTAGAAGGATGAGCTGGATGGAGGGAGGAAGGGGAAGAAGGTGCTAGAAACCTGAATGGGTAGACTGGGCTGGGGGCCGGGGGGACCAAGTTGTCCATCAAGTAGATGATCCAACAGGAAATGCCTATTCTTAGAAAGCTTTCTGTTACTGAGAATTTCCACCTGGAGCCTTCAAGACAGTGTCCCGCCCCTTGTGCTCTGAACTTTGGTTGTAACGGTAGCAGTTGCACCATGAGCTGGTAGCACAATCTGCTGATGATGAAATTGCCTGCATGAGGGGCGTGCGGTTGTGTGATGAGCTCTGTAGGATCTCTGGGGGTGAGAGGAACTATTTGAGGCTCTCGCTAATAAGCACAACAAAGTATCCAAGAGTACGCTTGTAAGACCGTTGTTCGGGAACCCAAATGAGTATTTACAAAGGAGTTCAAAAGTTAAGTGGGAGTGACATCGGTAAGAAAGGCAGAGGAGAGCCCTTTCAAGTCCTCTTCTCCATAAAAGCAATCAGGATTGGCAAACACAGTAAAAACCTTGTTCCTGACACTGGAAATTTAAAAAAGGCTTTCTAGAATCCGGGTGGAGTTTGCAGAGGAACTAGAATCAAATATTAGAAGAGCAAGCTTTGTGACTTTTGACTTGGCATTTTGGGTCTTTCCCTGTCTAGCTCCAAGGTACGGGCCCCCTGCCCCCCAAGAGGGTGGCTGTGATAAAATTGTGCTTGTGAGGATGTAAAGAAACTGGAATCGTTGTGCCTTCAAGGTGGAAATGTCACACGGTACACCCACCTTGGGTGACCATTTGGCTTTTCCTCAAACGTAGAACCAAGAGTTAATGTGTGACCCAGTGAATTCCACTCGTCGGCAAATGCCCAAGGGAACTGAACACCAGCTTTCCACACAAACTGGGGTGTTAACGTTCCTAACCGTATTGGTTCACAAGGTCAGAAAGTAGAAACCACTCAGACGTCCACCAACTGGTGAATAAACCGATTGATCACCCTACGTCCCTCCTCCACGGTGGAGAAGAGGGAGTGACTCATGCTATAACACCGGTGACCCGTGACCACATTGTGCTGAGTGAGAGAAGGGGACACATAAGCTTACATATTAGGGGGCAATGTACAGGAAATGTTAGAATGAGCAGACCCATTGCGGCAGAACGTGAGGGCGGGCCAAGGGCTGGGTGATGGCTACTGAGTGCGGTTTGTGGGGTGACCAGTGTGATGATGGTTACATGACAATGTAAACATACTGAAAAACACTACATTGTACCTCTCAAATGGGTGGATTTTTTTTTATTAAAAAAAAATTTTTTAACGTTTATTTATTTTTGAGACAGAGCATGAACAGGGGAGGGTCAGAGAGAGAGGGAGGCACAGAATCCGAAACAGGCTCCAGGCTCTGAGCAGTCAGCACAGAGCCTGACATGGGGCTCTAACTCACAGACCGCGAGATCATGACCTGAGCCAAAGTCTGACGCTCAACCGACTGAGCCACCCAGGCGCCCCCTCAAATGGGTGGATTTTATGGTGTATGAATAATACCTCAAAAAATGAGATTCAATATTGTATCCCTCAGATGAAGGGGGACAAAAATGTTTATGTCCACTATTCAAAAGTTGACGGCCAAATGACCACCTGCATTACGGTTTTGCTAGCAATGTAAATGGAGTCAACTTTGACAGATGCTGTCTAATTGTCCTTCAAATGTTTTGATTGATTAAACTCCTTGGTGTAGCATTTCTGAAAAATTATAAACTAGCAAACAAAGCTAAAACTACATGCAAGAAAATTCACTGCAACATGACTTGTGATGACGAACCTGGAAACCACTGAAACATCAGGAACGTGAGATCCGTTGAATACATCCATATAAGGGGAAACTAGACATAAAAACATGACCTAGAAATGCATAGAGTGATTCTAAAAATAGGTAAGCAGTACTTTTTCATTTGTGCTAACACTTAAATTTTTCTGCTTGAATCTAAATCCTATTAGAGGAACAGTCAGCTTGTGCAACACAGACATAGGGTTAGAAGTTCCATTCTACAACTGGGTGAATCTGGGCAAGTTGTTTCAGCTCTCTGGAAAATGAATCTCTTCACCCAAAAGAAAAAGGCGGAGTAGGACTTCACCATAGAGTCAGAATGAAGATAATCTGAGCTAGGTACATAAACCAAAAAACAAAAACAACTCTTCAGTAGTCGTATATAACATGTGAATCGAATAGTCCTTACCCCAAATCTGAATCCAGACATCACTCTAAATGTTTGATTTTTAAATCGATCAAAGGTGGGCTTCTCAGGGTGACCAAAAGGCTTGGGGGTCAGTCCTCAACCCCCTAGGATGCCTTTTTGGAATTCCCAGCACCCAAAGATTTCGGGACCCATCTGTGAGTGGTTAGCCAAATGGTGAGCCCTCGCCAGCCGTGGGCACTGAGCTTGGGAAGACATGTCAACAGGACGGTTCCTGCAACGCGGCAGAGGTGGCCGAGGGGTGCCGACAGGCAGCTGTGGGATGATTGATCCGCACCCCCGGCGGGGGGCTTGGGTTGCCCAGTAGTAGATGGCCTGTCGGCAGCTTTTGACCAAGCGAGTGTCTGCATGTCCTACCCTATCTAGACAATGAGGGGGAATAGGCGTGGTGTCTTGAACTTGGTTTTACGTGTTTGTTTCTGGGAAAAGGCTCTAGCCTTGTGCAAAAGACAGGGAGTCGGGAGCCCAAGGGAGCAGGTTGAATTGTAGTTCCTGCACTTAAAGGCTCAGATGGGTGAAGAGGGTTTAACTGAGTTGTCAGTATGCTTTTTCTCCCCTCTCCCCTTAATTCTCCCCCTTCCTTCCCTTAGGTGCTAAAACTTAATTTTGATTTTGGTTAACGATGTGATGTCCTTTGTCCCTCACACCTAAACCCTGGCATGTAGGCTGTAGGTGTGGCTACGAAGGACGCTGGCCCAGCGTGGTGGTTGCACGTTTGTAAGGGTCCGGCTCAACATTTCTCCAGCCAAGAGCTTGAATGCCAGGAAACGTGCAAGATGCTGTAGAGAACGCCAATGCCGTAAGGTGGTACTGGGAGGTTATGGGGAAGGGACTTCGAGAGACAGTCCCCCGTGAACAGAGACACACCCTGGGTGGATCCGCCCTCCCACTGCCCTCCTGCCCCAAAGTGGGCCACGCCTGGGTGTCACCACGGGGATGCATGCTCAGGGTACAATGTTGCGATGCTGGGATGCTCGCTGGGGAGGGACAAAAGTACCTTGGGGTGGGGGGGGGGGGCATTCTACACTGGGCCTCAAAATGCACAGGAGGACATGGGAGACTTCCTTACCGGGAAGACCTTGCAGGAATTTGGATGCCTTAGGGCACAGGTAAAACACCTGAAAAACCAGAAGGGTGGAGTTGTCTTTCCTTTGGAAAAGTGCTGTCTTTGTTTTTAAGTGGAAGTCCATTACCACCCACCTTCCCTGCAGCGATTTTGAAGGTTACCTTCCAATCAGTGTTTGTTACTAGCTTATCACTTGGCAATTTCCATCGTGTTTTGATTCTCCATTTGGTTTTTTAAACCTCTAAACCCGTTATGTCTGAGCTGCGAATAAGGACCAGGAGAGCTCCCTGAATGGGAGAGGAAAAAAACTGGTTTCTACTGCTGATCTTGGGTAGTAACATGGTGATGGCCTCAATCCTCACCAGAGGGCCTGCCAAGAGCCCCTGAGTCAATTCCCTATGTTCTCTCCTCTCGGAGTAGGGGGTCCGTGTCATCAGAGGGGTCGGCTCTTACCCCCGGGGATTTTTCTCTAATCATTCAACTCTTCAAAGTGGGGAATGGGAAAATTCTTACGGTCTTATTTATTTTTGACCTCTGGCATAATTCTCTCTGAAATACTCTCTTCAGGAGTCAAATTGCCAAACACCAAGTTGCTTGGTTCTGAACACAGGGCTCGTTTCATTTTTAAAGAGTCGGCTGGTGTCTTCAGAACCGTGAAAGCTCCCTTTCTGTGCTAACCGTTTGTGACCTGACCATCAAGCAAAGGGAATTTCTCTCAATCCAGCTCCGTAGCGGTTCCTACCATCAGAGAAGGGGAAAACTGCTTTCAAATAAAGACTACTTTGAGCCCCAAACCTGGCTGCCCCCACGGAACCGCCTCTGGAATTGTCAAGCCTACTAATGCCTCTGTCTTACTCCCCGATGTTCTGATTCAGTTCGGCTGGGGACAAACCTGGCCATCTGCTTTGTAACCATTCCCTGGTGATGCTAACTCAGCCAGGATGGAGCCCCAGGTAGGCAGGACCTAGCAATGACAGCGGAGCAGCTCTGTAAGTGCACACCTTCGGCATTAGCGTCTTGGTTTTTTTTTTTTTTTTTTTTTTTTTGAGACCTTACTGTTCTAATGCAGGAGGCTAACCTCTTCCTCTTCGGGTTGACTTCATGTCTGTGACCGAAAAGAGGTGTGGTTTTACTTCTAATAAACCTCAAATAGAGGTACCAGCTAAGTGATGGTTCTATCTTCCTCTGGGGGGCCTTGGAGAAAGTACGCTGCTTCTATCCTATGCTCCAGCCCCGTGGGGTGATCTGTAAGCAAGTTTTTGGAGAAAATGAAGTATAGAACATGCTCTGAGCTTCTGAAAAAGCTGGGTGGCTCCAGATGTAAAAGAAAGCAAATGGTTGGAGGCTCCATAAGAAAATAAAATGTACTGGGGCGCCTGGTGGCTCAGTCCCTTAAGGGTCTGACATCGGCTCAGGTCATGGTCTCCTGGTTTGTACGTTGGAACCTCGCGTCGGGCTCTGTGCTGACAGTTCCTAGCCTGAAGCTTGCTTTGGATTCAGGGTCTCCTGAATCCTGTCTCTCTGCCCCTCTCCTGCTTGCACTCACTAGCTCTCTCAAATATAAACATTAAAAAAAATGTTTCCTTAAGTGTATTAAGGCTCCTCAAGACCCAGACAGTTCATGGATATTACCTGCTGAAGGCCAGTTGCCATCAAAATGAGAAAATGCAAAAGTCTAGCATAAAATCCACTAGAAGCTCCGTGGATGTTACTTTCCTTTTTTAAAAGAGCATTTGAAAGGCACATAGCTGGATGATGAATCTCATTGGTGAAAGTTATTTAACTTCTATCTTATTTTACCAACAAGGAGTTAGGTAGTAAACCAGAGCTAGTCCCATGGGCCTTGAGTTCACAAAAGGGATCTTTGTAAAGTAGTGTTGCTTCAATGTTAAAGAAGGTTTTGTCATTATAAAGATAGTAGTTTTTTGTGTTTGCGTTGTTTTACCTTGAGATGATGGCAAGCCTTTTGCCTCTGTGATCTTTGTGAGCTCACATTAACTTCCAGCCACCAAAGAAGCTATAAGGCTTACAGAAAGCAAACCTCAACATAGCAGACATCAGCCCTTGTATCCATAAGCACTTGAAAGGTAAATGGCTTAAACTCTGATAAAAATGCAGAGATTGAAAAATGGATTTGAAAATATCCAACTATATGCTGTCTTCAAGAGCTCTACTTTCAAGCCAAAGACAAAAACAGCTTGGAAGTTGGAAAAAACAGAAATGTATTTCACATGACTGGTAACCAAGAGATGGCTGAGGGGGCCACTGAAATACCAGGCAAAATAGATTGGAACCGAACACTCTTAGGAGAGACCATAGATATTCTCAAGAGTTTCAAACTATGAGGCAAATGTTGACAGAATTGAAAGGAGAAATAATTCCACAGGAATAGTTGGAGAGTTCCATACCACTTACAATAGTGGATAAAATATTTGGAAATGGAACCACTAATAAATAGAGCTGAACAACATAATCCAATTAGACCTGAGGTACAGCTACTCTAAGAGAATCAACTCTATCTATAAACGCACCATGAACACTGAATAGGCAACTATCGAGGCATTAGTTTTAGGAGAAATACAGGGTTTGGATTATACATGAGTCCAGTAACAGCGTTTTTATTCAAAGATGAGAATTTAAACTTTTGTGTATGTGTTTGTTTAAAGATAGCGTATTTGGGGCGCCTGGGTGGCGCAGTCGGTTAAGCGTCTGACTTCAGCCAGGTCACGATCTCGCGGTCCGTGAGTTCGAGCCCCGCGTCAGGCTCTGGGCTGATGGCTCAGAGCCTGGAGCCTGTTTCCGATTCTGTGTCTCCCTCTCTCTCTGCCCCTCCCCCGTTCATGCTCTGTCTCTCTCTGTCCCAAAAAAAATGTTGAAAAAAAGCATATTTAATACACAGTGTAATTATAACACTTGAATTCACAGCCAACAGCACTATCCCTCCTATCTGAATAAAGATTACCCCACATGTATTTTCTCTGTAAGACCTATGACCGCTGTCTTGCCCTCAGGAACAATGGACAGCATTTCTGCACTGTGCTTGGGAGCCATTTTAAACTTCAAAGTCACCAATAAGATGCACAAAACAAACACCCTGCCCTACTGACATTACAAAGCACACTGGCTTATGGTATGAGAGCTGTAATAGAAAGCAAGACCACGTTGCTGTATGTGGGCTGGGAATATACACTTGAGGCAACACTCGAACCAGCATGTGCATGCCTGCAGCTGACTGCGAAAGCATCAAGAGTATTGATTTCAGAGTAATGAACGTTAGTAGGCCAACAGGGAAATATGAACTAGGAATAAAGATCATCCATATATGGGACACTCCACTGAACAAGAGAACACAAATGAATCACGAGTGCATGTGACGGGGTGCCTGGCTGGCTCACTTGGTAGAGCAGGTGACTCTTCATCTTGGGGTCATGAGTTCAAGCCTCACAATTGGGCTGAGAGATTACTTACAATAGGGAGAAAGCCGATAGGAGAATCGTGGCAACCCAGTAATGGTGGTCTCCTTTCAAGTGCATGTGGAATATTTACCGTATTAGACCATATGTTACATCTCAGAACAAGTCTCAGTAAATTCCAGAATGTTGAAACGACGCCAAGTACCTTCTCTGGGGCATGGGGACGAGGTTAGAAGTGACTCACAGAAGGAAAACTGGAAAACACACAATCTGTGGGCATTAAATACCATCCTTTTAACGATTGGGTCAAAGAAGAAATGAAAAAGGAAATTTTAAAATACTTGGAATGAAAATGAAAACAAGATAAAATTGGTGGGATAGGGGAAGAAAAGTACTCAAGTATGGCTATAGATTCCTACAATAGAAGAAAGATTTCAAATTAATCCAAAACCTCGACAGAGACTGGTGAATTCTAACAAACACTTAATCTCCAGTCTTGCCGAAACTCTTCCAAAAATTAGGGAGGGTTCCCTTATTCATTCTATAAAGCCTGCATGACCTCGATACCAAAGCCAGAAAGTGTAAAAAATCTATAGACAGACACTTGTCAATATGGATGCAAAAATTCTCAATAAAAAACGAACAAACTGAATCTATTGACATGTAAACCCATACTGACCAGGACCACATGGGATTTATAATGAACCAAGGTGGTTCAATGTAAGAAAGTCAATGATGATACATGACACTAATAAAACCAAGGAAAGAACCTACATGATCTCAGTGCAGAAAAGACCTTTGACAAAATTCACCTTTTCTTGATATCAAAACACTGAGGAATAGAAGGTAACTTCTGGAACAGAACAAAGGACACCTATGTTAAAAAAAAAACAAAAAAAAAAAAAAAACCCACAGCTAATAGGATACTAAATGGTGAAAGGCTGGAAACTTGATTGCTAAAACCAGGAATAAGGACAGGACCTAAACTGTCACTGATACTCAACGTTGTAGTGCAAGTTCTACCACAGAAATACCACACAATTAAATCAAGAAAACTATATTCACAGATGACCTGATCTTATACATACAAAAATCCAAAGCATGTACATGACAGTTGTTATAAATGAATGCAGTACAGCTATAAAGTTGACAAACGCAAATAGCCATTTCTTTCTATACCAATGAGCAGTTTGTTAAAAGTATTTAAGATTACGTGTATAATATCTAAAAGAATAAAACACTTAAAAGTGTAAACTTAAGGAGATTAGAGGTTGATATACCAAAAACTACAAAACGTTGCTGAAAGGAGTGACAAGAGACATAAATAAATGGAAAGATCTCCCATGTTCATGGTTAGGATGACTTAATATTAAGGTATCATTGGAACCCAAAGTAATCTCCAGATTCCAAGTAACGTCTACCAAAACTTCTA
The DNA here is from genome assembly GCF_028749965.1 of Puma concolor. Classification (NCBI taxonomy): domain Eukaryota; kingdom Metazoa; phylum Chordata; class Mammalia; order Carnivora; family Felidae; genus Puma; species Puma concolor. Next base: position 114,854,840 of record NC_141676.1, read on the forward strand.
AGGGCCTTTTTCCCCCCCACAAATGGAAAAGCTTACCTTAAAATCGACAAGGAGTTACAAAGAGCTCGGAAAAGCCCAAAAAATCTTAAGAACAAAGTTGGAGGACAAACGTTTGACTTGAAAACTTCTTACAAAGTTAGGATAATCAAGATCATGTGGGATTTACACAAGAATAGATGTGTAGACCAATGGTATGGAATTGAGAGTCCAAACAAACTTTTGACTTAAACTTCTTGCAAAGTTATGATAATCAGGATCACGTGGTATTTACACAAGAATAGATGTGTAGACCAATGGTATGGAATTGAGAGTCCAAAAACCGTGGATCTATGACCTGTTGGTTGTTGACCAGAATATTCTCTAGAAGTGACAGTTCTAGGCCAACTGGATTTCTGGTACAAAAGAATGCAACTTGATCCTGTGGGAGATACAGGAGAAAAGCATCAAAGGAAAAGACTTCAAAAGGGAAGAGCTGCAGAATGTGCCAGGCCTTAGGACATGTTTACACAGGTGAACGCAGCCGTGGCTGGTAAGGAACGCCAAGAGCCATTAACCTTGTCCGGGGCCGGATCCTCCTCCACATCTGACCCTTCCTAGTGTTACAGACAGCAATTAACTTGAAATTCAACCTTGAAAAGCTAAACGGTTACATTAACACACTTGCTTAGCTGACTTTATGCACTTAGTCTTTAGCAATTATCCTAATAAAAAGAAGCTTCATTCTGGAGTTGGGGTGTCATTCTGACTCGAGTGTGAGGACCTTCACTTACCTGCAATTGGCTTGGGGACTCATCTTCTGTGACTCTGGCCATAGACTCTACAACATGATCCCACCCCCATCATACAAAGTAACGATCTCAATGCATGGATAACCTAATACAAGAAGTAAAACCATAAAACTTGTACAAAACACAGGAGTAAATGTTCATAACCTCGGATTTTCCAACAAATTGTTAGCTGTAACATCAAGAGAACAATATTCACGAAAACTAACCTTGGTGCATGAACAAAGGAAAAGGAAACTACAGAACAAATTGTTTTGGAAGCCATCTGATGATTAATTTCTACAATATACAAAGAATTCCTACAACCTACCAAAAAGACAAACCCAAATGTAAAAATAAACGAAGGACCTGAATAGATCTTTCTCCAAAGAACTTACACAAATAGTAAGCAGATGAGGAGATACTGAGTCTTACAACCATGAAGGAAGTGGACATCAGCACAATAGTGATGGGCTACCAAGTACCCACTGGGATGGCTCTAATGACGGGGCAGGAAGGTGACCGGTGTTGGGGACAGTGCACAGTGACTGAACCCTTGGATGTTGATGGTGCGAATGTGAAGTGGTACGAAAGTACCAGAAGGTACAGAAAGTAGTCGGGCTATAGCACAAAAACCTGAACCTTGAGGACCCTATGCCTAGCACTTGGGCTTCTAGGTATATGCCCAGAGGAACTGACAACAGGGACACACAGTGATACTTGTAGGCCAGTATTCACTGCAGCGTTATTCAGAGCCTCTGGAAGGTGGAAACAAGCCGAGCGTCCGTCAGCGGATGAATGGAGACACCGTGTGATCTACACATACCGTGTGCTACGGGGGAGCTACAAATAGCATCGAGTTCTGGTATGTGCCCCAACACGGATGAACCTTGAAAAGTACGCCCGGCGAAAGAAGTCTGAGTCCAGAAGGACCAAGAGCGTATTGTCCAGTTAGATAAAGGACCTGGAAGACACAACTACATAGACGAGGTCTATTGGCGGCTAACCGGGGACTGAGTGAGGAGGGCTAAGAACCCTGCCTGTTGGGACAGACTTTGTCTTTGGGGTGACAGAAAAGGTTTGGACGTGGACAGCGGGTGGTGGTTGGGTAACTTTGTGAACGGCACCCACGCCCGTGGAGCGCCCTTATAAAAAAAGGTTAGGATGGCAAATAACATTGAGCTGTTTCACCACAATAAGAACCAGATGTCACCCTTAAAAGACAGAAACGGCTTTCCTTTTGTAATTCTTAGTTATTTGATAACCATTCCCAAAATACAGTATGAAAAGGCAACACGCTGAAATAAGGGGTATTCGAGTGCAGATGTTGGGTCCTGAGAGACATATTTTGAAAACCACCACGGTCGTCCTGAAAAAATGATCCTGCCTCCCCTGCCTCCCCTGCCTATTCATGGGAATCCAATGTGGAGGGCCCAGCTGGCAGACTGACATGCCAGCCACCTTCCTAGAACGACAAGTGTTCTTTCAAGACAGGCTCCGCAGCGGGTCCCACCACAGACCCGTCGTCAAGTGGATGCTGAGTGAGCCGCTTGGCTGAATTTTCAAGTAGTAATAGGAAAGCAGACACCAAATATCAAGTTCGTAAAAAGACAAAAAGAAAAAAACAAAAAACAACAGCTTGTAAATTGGGATTCCTTGACGTTTTCCTCACTTTACACCTTGGAGGGCCCCAGGATGGTCCCCAGTGATGTGGCCAAGTCCCAAGGTGATCTCTTCCATAGCATGGCTTGAAGGAGCCTCCGTGATCTGCTTGCAGAGGGCTACCTCCAGCCCAGACCACCATTATGAACTCCAGCCTCCTGAATATAGTCCATATTGTATGTGACCTTTTATTACACAATGTTGACCTTGCGCGAGGCACTCGCCTAAGCACTTGACGTGTATTCGTTGAATGCTCAACCATCTACTGAACCCATTTTACAGATGAGGAAACTGAGGACAGCTAGGTAAAGGAAGTATCCTGAGGTCCCACAGCTAGTAAGTGACCAAGCTGGGATCTGAACCAGGAAGTCGAGCTCTAGAATCCATGCTTTTAACCAATACACTATGCTCTGTTGGGATGAGTAATGGATATCATGTAACACATCCAACAAGCAACACTTATCCCATCTCCAAAACCCTGTTCCTCCCCAAACTTCCCCAGGTCAGTAAATGGACTCGTCGGTCTTTTAGTTGCCAAGTCCAAAAACGGTGGATGATCCTGGAGTTTTGTCTCAAGTATCCCACCTCCAGCCCATGGGCAAATCCTTGCGGAAGAATCCAACTCTTGTCACCACATCCACTGGTACTTGGGCCACACCAGTCACTTCTCCCCTGGTCTCCTATCCAGCCCACAAGCTTTCGTTCTCACCTTTTTCCCACAGAACAGCCAGAACGACCTTTTCAAAAAAAAACTTATTTTTGAGTGCAGGAGCACAACAGAGCTGGGGAAGAGCAGAGGAGAGGAGGGGAGGGACAGAATTGGAAGCAAGTTTTGCACTGACAGAAGCGAGCCCGCCGTGGAGCTAGAACACCGGCACAGCTGACTGAGCCCCTCAGGTGCCCCTGGGATGACCTTTGAACACACAATTCGGATGGCCCCTGAAATACAATAAAATCTTGAAGCCCATGTATGAGCTGCAAAGCCTAAGGCAGCCTTGTGGCTGCCATCTGGGTGATGGGAAGACCACCTAGTCCCCTTTTGCTTGTTGGTTTCTCCTTTCTTGACTCCCTGGCCCCCATTTGATTTCGTGATCGCATAGAGTTTGTGCCTTTGTTCATCTTGTTTGGCCCTTCCTGGGGAAACTCTTACTCCTTTAGAGAATTTTTGAGCAAAGACTCAAATCAAGATAACAAGTGCTGGGACGGTGTCCACAGGAAGGAACTCTGCACTCGGGGTGGGAATGACCAGTGGTGCTGCCACTGTGGAAAACTGAACAGAGGTTCCTCAAATGAAAAATCAGCTGATTCTATCATCCAGCAATTCCATGCTAGGATGTGTATGGGAGGGAGGTGAAAATCACTATCTGGGAGACCTAGCCATACCCCTGTGTTCATAGCAACATTATTGGCAACAGCCAAGACCTGGAAACAAGCCAAGTGTCCATGGGTGGATGAATAGACACAAAAACTGGTGTGAGTGTGTGTATGCATGTGTGCATGTACATGCACACATACGTGCACACACTACTCAGAAAGGAGGGAGCCCCCGCCATTTGCAACACGGATGGACCTCAAAGGCATTATGCCAAGGGAAAGAAGCCAGACAGAGACCTAGGGTAGGAGCTCACATGTGGCACCTAGAATATCCAAACTCACAGAAACAGGTAGTTGCTGGTGGGTGGGGTGGGGTGACGGGGGGCAAGGAGATGTTGCTCAAATGACACAGATTTCAAGGCAAAAAAGTTCTAGAATCCAGTAGTATGCTGTGGTTAACAATAGGGTGTTAGGTATTCAAAAATGGCTACGAGCAAATCTTAAGTTCTCGCCACAAAAGTAATTATGGGAGATGATAGTTTTGCTAATTAACCTTATGGCAGTAATCATTTTGCAGTATGTGTACCTTCTATCATGTGGTCCACCTCCACTTCACATAATATGATAGGTCGGTTATATCTCAAAGCTAGGAAAACCTCCTACCAGGGAGAACTTGCTGGTCTCTTACATAGACTACCAGTGTGCCCCATCCTTGTTCCTCTCCATCCTTGTTATCCTGCATTTCCTTGTTTTCTTTAAAGTCTGTTCCCCTTACGTAGTGACTTGTTAATGATCCAAATCCTTGCCCTGAAACGTAAGCTCCTTAAAAGCAGGGACTTTGATTTATTCAGTTTCGCTACCGCCTACAAGAGTGGTCCCCATACTGGTCACTGAGAACTTGAGTTATGGAATTCTTGGGGATCCTATGGGGGTGGAGGTCTGCAAAGCCCCTTCTGTCTTTTGGGGAATTGTAAACTTTCTGACAAAGCTGTCAGATCCCTCAGGGTCCAGAGAGCCCTGGGGAAGGTGGTGAATCTGGCCTTCTAATGTTTCACAGCTTACACTGGCATATGAGCATCTCTGGGTGAGGGGATTTTTTCTTGGCGATCCCAGTAGGAAAGCACTATCCTAAATAAGCTAATACCTAGAAATAGCTATTTACCAAGCTCCTGTAATTGGATGAGCACCCAAGATTTTCCTACAGTAATCGTTAAGTATGGTTATCCATATTTTATCAAGGAGTAAATAGACCCTGATAGAGGTGCAAATAAATTACCTGAGCTCACAGAGTGACAAACGTGTGAATTTATGAATCGGCCTTAATTATATAAATTTATGAATTAGTTTCCTCAAAGACAGACACTGGGGGACAAATAGTCTCTTAAGAAGGGACTGGGAGGGAAGAAAAGCCTCTTAAGGAAAGGCTACATGAAACCATGGGTCCCTGCTCTGGGGGACCACAGTTCCAGTCACTGGGAATGGTAGAGAAAGTGTGGAGGTCATCTGGGAACTTGACCGTTGATGCATACTTGTTCCCTAAATAGGGACTCGTATGAAAGGCCACACGAGGGTCTTACTGTCTCTTCCTTCCAATCGGTGAAATTGACCTTCCTGTGAAGAGGAGGGAATATAACAAAAGAGGAAGATCCTATGACACTTTAACTGGTCTAAAGAGACTAACTCAACACGATCAACAGGGATGACAAATAGCCCCATGGGCCAACAATTAGATTGGGGTGACCTCGGGGAATAAAACAACTTCCGAGTGATTAAGACTTACCAGTCAAAAGTATTACATCACTTTACTGATCCGAAAACTCGATCAACAGAGTAAGTTACCCTAGGGATAACCGTGCAATCTTACTTTAGAGTCCATAGCAACAGTGGGGCTTAGGACCTCCATGTTGGATTAGGACATCTCGCTGGTGCAGCAGGTACCACAGTTCCTTGGTTCGATGATTGACGTCCTGTGTGATCGGAGTTCAGACATGAGCAATCTGGATCGGTTTCTGTCAAGGAAACCATGTCTGCCAGTATGAAATGACCAGAGGAACAAGGCCCACTTCACTAAAATGCCTTGTACCCAAGAGAGATACCATCTCAATCGAAATGGTTTGGCAATTGATAGGGCCAGAGAACACGGGCTGGTTAGGAGGGCAGAGCCCAGTAATTGCAGAAAATTTAAACCTGGATAATCAGAGGTTCAAGTCCTCTCCCCAACAATATGTTCACAGTTGGTAGTCTCTTGTTGATGGTCGCAATCATTCTTGCTGTGGCTTTCCCCGACATGAGTTGAACACAAAGTACTAGGTTATATACAATGTTGGAAGCTTGTCCACTGGCATCATCCCTCACTACTCACAGGTTGTTCCTGGGGGTTCATCTCGCCTGTGCCCCCATCCTGCTGCACGTGGGGAGTGAGACAACTGGTGTCCAGGAAGGGCCCTGAAGCAGAGATGCATGGGAAGCTGCCACCATGATGGGGAACTGACTGTGGATTCTCTCCGGACAAGGCTGAGGGGGTCCTGACAGGACAGGAGCAGGTGCACAACTGACGGGAGCTGGGCCTGCCCCAGGGACACAGGTGTACCTGAGCACAAACCCAGCACTGTAGCATGTTCTGCCACGAGTCTAATTCGAGTCACCTTGGACCTCCCGTTTATGTGGCATTCCAGGACCCACCCACACCCCGTGTCCTGCAACCCAGTTCCTCCGCTCCCTGGGTTTGTTTTTATTTATTCACCTTGACTCCTTTCTTGAGCAGATATTGGTGAAGCCTCTTATTTGTGTCTGGTCGAGGAACAGGAAACACAGGAGCAGGGCACAGTTTTGTCCTCCAGGATTCTGCTCACAGGTCAGACGTGAGCTGACCAACAGTGCTGATCCAGTTTGGGAACCTCTCCCTGATCCCAAGTACACATCAAACACTGCTACGACATAGTTTTCCAGCTACGAAGTGAACCCTGCTCTAGAAAACGTCTCTACAGCTTGGGCACACGATGGAATCACGTGGAGGGCTTGTGAACCCCAAGATGGCCCAGAATTTCAGATTCACTAGGTCGGGTGGGGGTGGGCAGGACCATGCGGAAAGATTGTTCTCGACTGATGGTGGTGCCACCGTTCACGGGACCACGCTGTGAGTACAGCAGGTTAGGAAACTCATTCTAGTCTGAGGCTGTGAAATGCACCCTTTGTACAAGAATAAGTAAATGCTTGTTTTTATTGTGGAAACTAGCTTGCGATGCAGGAGGGCTCCCGGGGTGCTGGTCTGTTTCTACCTGGGGGTGAGGTCTCTCTAGGCATGTTGACCGCCAGATATGCCAACACTTCACTATGTGTCACGGTTGAATACAAGAAGGTACCTAGAAAGAAGGTGTGGTTCACCCCCCCCTCCCCCAAACAGCTGTCTTGCTCAAGGGTTTATGGACACACACCTCTATATGCTTTGTTTAGGGGCTCTGCTAACCTCGTAGAAGAATAAATCCACTTTTGTGAGTTCTGAGTAAAGATGTCCAACTTAGGGCTCCTGGGCGGCTCAGTGGGTTGAGTGCCGGACTTCGGCTCAGGTCATGATCTCACGGTCTGTGAGTTGGGGCTCCGGGCCGTGCCCTGTGCTGACAGCTCAGAGCCAGGAGCCTGTCTCGGATTTTGTCTCTCCCTGCTTCTACCCAGCTAGTGCAGGCTCTCACGCGCGCTCTCAAAGAAAAACGTTAAAAAATGTTCACCTGTACGTCTTACACCTCTTCTTGGATCCATGAGTAGTGATGTTCTCGATGCTTTGCGGACCAAGGAGAAACTGAAAACTAACCACGTGTTTCAGACTCTGAGTCGGGGGGAGGTGGGTGTTTGCCCGAAAGAGCGGCCGCTTGGACCTGGAACATGGAGAGGCGATCACAGTGATGTGCGAAGCCCCCAGGGATTTCTGGAGTATTGCACACACTTTCCTCCTGGCGCACTCCCGTTAAGAGATGCTTTGCCACAGGGACGTGTGCGAACGCTGGGAAGCCACCACAGTCCCAAACAGCGTGGGGCTGAACAACTGTTGCCGCTGGAATAGTGGTGGGGACGCAGATCCCGGAAGGACACGCCAGTCCGTGCGCGAGGGTGGGTGCTACGAGGGCGGGGACGTCAGGCTCCAAGGGCACCTGTGACTGAGCCCTGCGCAGCACGGACACAGAGTGCATGCGTCTGTCTGCAATTTCTTGCGATCAGGAGATGCCTCCAGGACAAAACACTGTGTGAACCGCGGCTCCTCTGAGGTTCTGACCCCGCCGAGCCCGGGGGCGGGGCAGCGCGGTTGCCGAGGCCCAAAGATGCACAGACGGGGCGAGGCCGGCCCCTCCTCTGCTTCGGGATCAGGGGGGCACCGGCAGGGGAGGGCGCCGCTGGGAGAGGCCGCCGTGTGACGGGCTTAGATCGCCCCCTGGCGTTGGGCCTGTGGAATAGCAGCACCATCTGACCTCGCCGGCCTGTGAGAGCTTACAGGTGGATTGACGCGCCCGCGTCGACGTGCGGAAGAAATCCAAAAGCCACGGAACGAGCCTGGGAGGGATGGAAGCAGAGACGCGGCTCGGATGGAGGCGAGCTTTCTCAGGGGCCGGCTCCGCAGTCCTCTGCTGGGACCTAAAGCATGAGGCCGGTCGCGGTGCTCGTTGCTCAAGCTGCGAGGACGCCTCCTGAGTGCCCCGGGGGGACCCCACCAGTGGGGATGCTGTCCCCGCTGCTTGTCGGGAGGGTCCGGTGACAGGACTGAATCCCGTGTGGAAAATAGACCATAGGATGTGTGCAGGCACTCACTGGGTCCTGCTTCTGTGTGTCGCATGACAGGTGCAGGTAGATAATCCCCACCCAGGGGCACGTCTGACTTCAGCTACAGATATCCCAGGACTCGGGGTAGCTATACCCACGTGATGCCGCCAGCCAGGATCTTTCCAGAATGTTGTCATCAAGTTTTATCTCGACTCCAGTTCTCTGTTTCTAGAGCGAAAAAGATAACTGGCGTTTTCTGTGGCTGTTTGTTGGCAACTCCAGTTGCACTGAGACCCGTAGCACATGAGGTTCAAGATGTTGGCCTCCTCAACTGGGAGTCATGTGCCCTGGGAGGGCTGGGCCCCTCGTACATCCCTAGTTCACCATCCTCCGCTTCTGTACCACAGCAGCCACCCTGGCTGCTTTCTGCCCTTTAATGCTCCAAACCGCCTCCTACCACAGGGCCTTTACACATGCACGTAGGTCTAAAGTAACTTTTTCTTTTCTTTCTTTTTTTTTTTACCCCCACCCCCACCCCCACCCCCACCCCCACCCCCACCCCCACCCCCGCATAGCTTCCGTATAACCCAACAGTAGTTACACAGTCCTGAAGTCAGACTGTCAACTTCAATCCCAGTCTCCCAGGTGTTGGCCGTGTACCTCGTCCGATTTACTGGGCCTGTTTCCTCACCTGGAACCTCTACGCCCATTGCCACCTTAAGGGGTCACTGCGAGGGTTACACACCTACCTGCATAGGACGTAGGATGATGTCAGGCATAACGGAAAGCTGGGTATCTGTCCCAGTTATCCTGTCTTGATCAGCTCACCTGTCACTTGCTCATGGAGGCGACTCAGATCCTGATGGAGGTGACTTTGGTTAGGCGCTCCCCAAAGACTGGGGGGGGGGGGACACAGTGAGATTTTTTTTACTTGTAGAAGCAGAGCCATCTCCACGTAGCTGAGACAAGGAGTGGGTCTGGCTGAGGCAGCATCGCTAACAGCACGGGGCCCCGTCTGGGCCCCACAGAACAAGGAGGCACCGGGCCTTCCCGGCTCCCCCGGGACTGTTCTTGGGGAAACAGGATATCACCGACAACCTGGATTCGTGTTTTCACGTGCGTCCTTCCTCTGGAATGTCTGTTCCATGGGAGCCGAGTCCCCATCTTTCCTGGTTATGGCACCTTCAGGGCCCACACGTGGGAGGTGGGTGCTAAACACTGGTCAGTTAGCACAGCCGGGGGCCAAGTCCCTCTGAAAGCCCTGGACGAAGCAGTGAATGGAAGGAGGGGAGCCACACCCCTCTAACTACAGTCGGGAAAGAGACACCGGTCTGTACTCCCGCTTCCTTGTGGTTATTTCGTGGCCTAGTCGGTGGCCACCAGGCTCAAGAGCTGCCATTTCCAAACGAAACTGGGCCTTGCATGGGGCTCCGAAGGTAGGACTTCTGGAGGCCCTCCCACAGCCTGGGGTCTGCGGGGTAGGGTTGAAACTGCTCAGGGTATCGATTTGGCCCTTTGGTCCTTCTTCAAAATCACTTGATCCCCTTCAACCCAAGTGAGCATGGTCTTCTCCCCCAAAATGAGGTCACCTGGTTCTACCACCCCCAGCCACGTACCCAAAACCATCCGCAAGTAGTGGCTTGAAAAAGTCATCACACTTAGACTGGTTCCACAGATCCTGTAGGTGCATTTTGGATTATGAATATATCCCATAGACCCACACACACAAACACACCGGGCCAGCTGGGATGTGAACATTGCTTCCAGAATGTGGTGAGTACTGATGAAATTTCAGTTCCGAATAAGTATGTCGCCGACAAGGGGAACGAGGCACCAGGGCAGTAAGTCCAGGCTAAAGTTCGAGGCTCCGGCTTCCTTTGGGCCCTCAGTGCTCTGCCCTGAAGCTCCCCCCTGCAGGGAATCTGGTGTTAAGAGGAACAAGGACAAATGAGCTTTTTGTGGCCTCTGTGTGTAACCCTGGAATGTAAGCATCTGAGGACGTCCCTCCAATCTGCCCAGGGCTAGAAAAGGACCTGGGACACAGGAGGTTCCAAGAAATAGTAAACGAATTAACGAAAAACCTTTGGCCTAGGATCTTCCAAATATTAGCCAATGGGGAGATGCTGTCCCAGTGAGAGGGTGGTCTGTGTTGTTGGGACAGTGTGAATTCATTACCGCCTGTACTTGCCGAAGCGTGCAAAGCAATCCCCTGAACTAGGAGCCAACAGGGTCCCCATCTTACAGACCAGGACGCTGAGGGCCACAGAGTTGCTTTCCCAGGGTTCCTCCGGTAAAACCCAGATCTGTGATGCTCCAAGGCCTAGCTTCCTAACTACTGTGCTGGCAGTAGCCTATGCATGAAGCCTACCCTAAAAACGGGGATCTCTAACTTCATAAAAATGATCTGATTGCCGAGTTACTTTCACTAAGTTAGTTAAATGGGCATTAAAAAAAAGTAAGGCTTTTCAGACAAAGAGTTAAGATTTCATGATCAACAGGTTGCTTTTAGGAACTATGGTCAACCTATCATCGTGTGCTTCTGACGCACCTCTGTGCAGAGAGTAGAGCGTGTGACCTGATGCTAAGGGTGCCTTCAGTAAATCCTCACTAGGCCTCCCGTCAATATCCGTTAAATATCCTCTAAGAGAAGACACCTGCATAGCCACTATTAGATTCCTGCTTAATCCTAAAAAGGAGGACAAAGGTCCTTGTCAGGCACAATGGGGCACAGAGAGCTTTCTGGGGTAACAGAGAATGAAGGGTTAGTGTCTATACATGTCCAAAGATAGCAAATCCTCTGCCGGAAATCTGTGTGGCTTCCTGTGTGTCAACCATACCTCCCGTAAAAATGGGTATTTCCATGTTTCTTCTTGTTTCGCGTATTTTCTGGGTAAACGTGGTCAGGCTGAGGCCCATGGTCTCAATACACTATAATTGCACCATCATAATTTGGAAATAGAACCAGTTCCTTCAAAGTAAACAATAAAACCAAGCACCGACGTCCTTTCCTTGGTATTTCCTTCTTGTTGGAAGGACACAATTGCCAATAAATTTCTGTAAAGAAACTAGCTTTTTTTCAAAAAACGTGTAGAGTTTGTTTCAGACAAGTCTAAAAGCAGGAGGTTGATACCGGGGCACCATATTCTGCAGCCACAAGGCTCAGGACCTAAGTCAATGCCAATATGCTTTCTTTTTAGGAAAATAAGGGGGGAAATGAAACTACCCAAAAGTTATGGAGTGTAAGATTCTGTCTGTGACTGTTCACATGATGGTAAAGTGCTCTCTTCAACAGAAAACCTAAATACATCCCATCAATAGTGGTTTTTCTTGAATGTCTACAGTTGTGGTAAAGAGTGTCTTTATCCCTCTCTATTCTACTGACCACTCTCTATCCTGGAGTTGTCTTTGATTTTAGATGGTTCCTAGGTTTGCACGGAGGGGACCATGGACAAACAGATGCAGAAAGACGGGTAGGGAGGTGGAGGGCTCTGATCGTGCCAGGGACCCTTGCCCTGAGCTCACGAATTCTCCTTCTGGAAGGTTAGTGCCAGAAGGCCTTCGGAAACCTGTCCGTGGACCCCCTTCAAACTTCTTAATGGCAGCAATTATCTTCCTCATACCTGTCCCCAAAAGCTCTATTCCAAGTGATTTCAAACCAATGAGGGTTCATAAAATTACTTTAATAGAATTATGTCTGTCTTAGCAGGAAAACCCAGATTTCTTGCATCCTGTGGGATTCACTTAACATAAAGCACACAGATAAGCCTATGGTTGCCCCATTGGCAGAGGAGGAGGAAAATAAGGCTGTTGAGAAAAGCGGACCGCTTTAAGCCAGTCTATCCAGAATTGCAAATTGCCCCATGGAGTGACATGTATAAATACCGAATAGCTAAAAGCATTGACAGAATTCATAATGGCAAGTTTTAGAAATGGAATCCATTTCTCTTTCTGCAAAAAGCTTCCAAATTAATAAGACCGGCTATGAACTAGCAGATAGTAAAATCTGCGGCACGGATAACAAAGCCTGTTGGTTGCAAATTTAACACCCGGCTATTTTATAGTCTCTGTAATGAATACATAGTTACGACTTTCTTTCAACTGTTGGCACAGAGACCAATTCAGGGATTCAGGTCACTGAGACCACAAAGCTGTTTTCTATTCATACTTGCTCAAAATTACCCCAGAGAATAATTAGTGCATTTCTTTCCTCTTGTGGTTAAACATAAGCCTGCTATAAGTTAGTAAAAGTGCAGATACCGTGTTCATATTCAAAAGGCAGGCTCCTACCAAGTCAAAATAGGTTAATCTAACGTCAAATCTGTATCACTGGGGTTGCCTACAATGAACATCTGGTCCGAAACTTTAAATTGGAATCCAGGAGCAGACCTAGAAAAAGGAAGTTCCTTTCCTGCCTCAAAGTTACATTTAACTTGGAGAAATGACCAAAGAAAGCACGAAAGAAACCCGGTGCCTTATTTTCATAAGTCTTTTGGAGATCTTATCAACGCAGTCCTACCTTGTGGAAACTGCGGAAGCACACAGAGCGAGTCTGGATCCAGCAGGAGGAACAGTTGAGATACGAGCTGGACCAGGAGAGGATCACCACCTAAAACGTAGGAAAGAGTTCAATGGGGGAATGATCAGTGGGGCCACATAGGTCAGAGACCTGACGAAAAGACACAATTCATGTTGGATCAGTTAGTGGGGGGCATTCAGGGAAAAGTGAAGAAAACATCTGAAAATTTTGGGGTTAAGATGACAAGACACTGTGTGCATACCCACGGGAATGATCCACTGGGGGAAACAAAAGAAGACTGGGTAAATAGGGAAGCATTTGTAATATGGTGAGCTCTCCAACTTTTGATGGAAGACGGTGAATGAAACCCATAAATTGCTCTTTTCTGTTAGAAAAAAAAAAAAGGCTCAAGTTTTATAAGTCCTCCTCCTTGCCCTACTGTCCTACCAAGGAACATCTCCACTCCATCCCGAGGGCTGGTATATCCCTAAGGTACAGCTGAGCATTGGTGCTCTTAGACTGACCTAATTAGACACTTGGCTCCCACTCTGTTCTCCATAGCTAATTTGCCCATCCTAAATCACCTTCTCATGGTAATTTATCTGCAGAAGATGACACTGTTGTCACAGTAAGCTAGAATTTTCTGTCATTGGCACTGTACATTAACATGTTTTTATTTATATGTTCATTCGCCTTGAGCTAGATGACTGTAATATCTGTGCTGAGGGATGGATTCCCCCCACCCCCCACCCCCCACCCCCCACCAGAGCTGTAACATAATCAATTGGTTACACCTTCAAGGTCAAGGGCAGATAGTAGGACCTGGTGAAGTCCTATTTATGTCTTAAATACATACATAGGCGCGCGCGCGCACACACACGTATATGGATGCAATTGCGGATACCTCTAGGCAGTGTGAGATAGTTTTATCCCTGGTGAATCAGTCCGTGCCTTTCTTGACCACCTGTGCTTTGCACAGTAGCCTACTTAATCCTCACATGCTTATAGAAAGTGCATGTTGCCACCTGAGACGTTATAAAGATAGCACAGTGATTAAGCAATTTGCGTGAAAAGGCTTGTAAATGCTGTACGTTGGATTTCTACCCACGTTCTCAGACTACCGTTTCCTTTATTTGTAGACTAAATAAATCACTTAGCCCAAAATCGAAGGGAATCGAATTTTCGCCCATGGAGACACTACTAAAATTAAAGTCTCTCGTTCTTGTAGGTTTCCTTCCCTACTAGTTTGCCCCCCACCTTTTGCTCGTCCAGAAACTCTGTGCTCGCAGGCTTTGCTTTTTCCATGCTCCCCGGTGAAAGCGGCCCCTTGGGACTCTGGTCTCACCAGACATATTGTGGGGGGGGGGGGTCTCTGATGCTCCAAACCCTGGTGCCTGTTCTTTCCCCACAGACCACAGCGCTCAAAGAAGCAGTGACAGCCTAGTTCTCAAGCTCTGAAGGCTTTTCCAAAAGAAATCCTCGTGGAGAATTTCTGACCAACAAGAATCTCAACACTGGGGATGGATCTTCAAAGATCCACAAGTGTTTCAAGTGGGAGAGAACCAGTTCAGAGTCAAAGCAACACGAGGCGGCGGCACTGGGTTGGGACCAGGACTTGGACGGCGAGGTCCTAGAGAGGTCACTGCCCGGCCTCACGTTGGGGTGCTCTCACACGGTCATGTGAAGACCGGGATGTGACTACTGGCTTCCGTCACTTGTGCCAGATGGGGACCCGCAGACACGTGACCTCCACTCATACTCCCAGAGTTCCCTCGTTGCTAAAATAGGACGACAGAGCCTACACACAGTGCTGGGAAGAATAAGGCAATCGTGAAAGATGGTTAGCACTGGACCCAGCCCATGGTCAGGGCTCAGTAAGTGTCCATTCCCGTTACTCGAAACAGATGCACGAGGAGAACATTCTCAAGGCTCTTCCTTTTGATGTCTTGCCTGTCACCCTGCACGCATCGCTGCAAATTCCACCTACGCCAGTTACCTGACAAGGATAAGTTCCAGTCAGTTTGCATATTTAGAGAGGATGGCTGAGTGAGGAGGGTGGTGGCAGGCTGACCTTGAGACCCCAACGGAAGCTTCCGTAGCCGAGGATATAAGTGACTTAGGAAAGAAAGGAGATTCTCTCTTGGAGAAGGAAGTGGGCCTAACAGCTCTGAGGGATGAGATGTGAGGTTGCTCAGGGACACAGGATGCTTACGGTCTCTGTTCCTGGACGTGACCTTTCCCCGAGGTCACTAGAGCCAGAGTGTCCTGGGGTTTCAACGAACAAACGAATACAAAAATCAGCGTGTCCACCCTATCCCCTTTCTAGCCACTGTGGGGCTCCAGAAAATGGCCTGGGACCTACCCACCCCCACCCTTGCATGTGATGTAAAACCAAGGGTTGGCGAAGACAACAAGACCAAGTCTGGAAGGGCACTAGATGAGAAAGGAGGGAAGAAGTTCAATCTTCCTTTAAGGCCAAGGAGAAGAACGTTTCCATCGGTCTGAGCTCATGTCCTCTGGAAGACAGAGGGTTAAGGCACTAACACTTGACCTGTGAGGTCTCTGAGCCCCAGGCAGTGCCAGGGAAGACAGGGTGAGAAGCAAAGCCACGTCAGCACAGGAGCTACCATATTGGCCAGAGCTTTCCAGAAACTTCAGAGACCAAGCAGGCCCCTGGGCAGGCGTGTTTTCTTACCATGCAGGGTATACATGGTAGAACCACATAGTGGAATCTGCCACGGGAGACCGCGAGGAAGAGAACGTGTCTGTCCAGACCTGCCTCCTCCCCTATTTCCCCTTAATCATGATGCCCTGCGTGGGGAGCAAAGCCCTGAGCTTCTGGGTTGTGCATGACCCATGCCGTGGAAACCAGAGCCCGAGTGTGGTCAGCCTACTGTGGCATTTTGTTCAGGACCAAAAGTAATGAGTGCCTGTATGCCACCTGACAATCTTTCCACGGGCTTGCAAACTAGCCACAGGTCCCTTTCCAAAATGCTTACAGAATTACTCTGCATAACAAAAACTTACATAATCTAAACCACCTTCTTGCCCTAGCACACCCTCTCCATAGCACACTCTGTGTACACCCCCCCCACACACACACATCCCTGTGAAGTTGGCCCCTGACCAACTTCTCCCTCGTGCGTGCTTTACAAGTAAAGACTCGAGCAGCCATTTTTACTTTCCTTGGTGACCTCAGGGTAGCCGTGACCATGAAAGTCATTTCTCTTGATCCTGAGATCTTAGGAGATTGTTCCTGCCAGATTTTCCCTGCACCCTGCTATCCTAGATAAGTCACCTGACATCCTGGGAGCTGCCTGACTGTCTCCTTCGAGCCACACAGGTAGTTACTGGCCACACCTGGTCTTGATCCTACCCCCAGTGACCAGTCCAGGGCTCCTGTTATCGGATCACACTAGGAAGAAATCTGGCTTCCTGTTGTGAGTACAGAGGACCCATGCTTCCTGGAAGCTGCACACACCGACAGCTACATTACTTTTCTAATAGCTAATGCAGTTTCTGGTGACAGCATATTCCTCTCTCTCAGAGTAAATTAAATGCCATAATCTTCCCATAAACTGGATTTAGGAACATATTCTCTATGATAAACAACATTCAATTGGAATCACATCCTCTGCAATGTGAAATTGAAGTTTACTTTTGATGTGTTATCTGTTGATGACGATTGACTATAAATGTAGGACCATTTAGTAAGCAAATAAACCTCTCAGTGAGGAGGTAACATAATACATGGCAATTTTTATAAATCTCTTTTCATCTTGGCTTTTCACTAGTTTGGAAGAATTAAAAGGACATTGAAAACGCGTTAGGTAAATGGTGATGTTAACAGGGCCATTTAAATGGTTGCCAAAATTTGGGAAAACATGCAAAATGAACACTTACCTTGGGACTGCAAGTGAAGGTTGAAGGTGGTTTTTATAACAGGGCTCCCTGGGTGTCCAGAACCATCCCCAGGGTAAGCAGGGGAGCCTCAGCCAGCTGCCTGCCCAGCTCCATTTGTATTGTCTGCCTGTGTGTGAATGTTGTCGAAAATTTATTTTGTAGAAAGGGTGCCAAGGGAGGGAAAGATTGAAAGCCCATGTCTGGGCCTATTTCGGGTAGAAAAAATATTCTTTTTGTCAAACCTCTGCCCACCCCCTACCTTTATTTCACTGTAGTGGCATAACGTATTTTTAACCGATCAGGAGTAAAACAGATAACTGGCAAACACTGATTGAGGGACCATGATAAGTGTGTTACGAAGGTAGGACTAGACATAAATTAATGAAACAGAATATAAATCTGTAAATCAAGTCAAAAGAGGATTTCCATCATGTGAAGACAATGGAGTAAATGATGTGGGTTGGGAGCACAGTTAGATCCTTATTAATGGTTGGATTAGTCAGGTTCTCCAGGAAAAAAGCCTACACACACATACATACACATATACACACATGCATAAAAAAATAGGTTTATGTTAACATGTTTACAGGTCTCTATGAGGGAGTGGGGGGGTGGGCTATAAAGGATGAACTGCAATCATTTAAGCTGACAAGTCTAAATAGTTGCGGTTGGCAAGCTGGAGTCTTAGGCATAACCAGTGGTGTCCTTCTAGTTTGCAGGCCAGAAACTCACACCCAAAACAGGCAATGTTTTAGTTGGAGTCTGGACACTGAAGGAAATGGGTGTTTCAACTCAAAGCAGTCAGGCAGAAGAAATTCCCTGTTAGTGGAGGGGAGAGTCAGTGTTTCTGTCCTATTCAGGCGTTCCACTGATGAGATGAGGCCCACCCACATTGGGAGGACAATATGCTTTATTCCGGCTACAGATACAAATGTTAAACTCATCCCAAAACACCTTCACGTAAACACAAAGAATAATGTTGGATGACATAGCTGGATGTTCTGTGGCCTCGCTGACACATAAGGTTAACCATCACAATTGTCAACACTAATGCCAAGCTAATGAAAGATGAAAGTAAACACACACACACACACACACACACACACACACACAAAACAATAACAAAGATGAGTATTTCTCTTTTTTGGTACAGGAAAGGCCTTTGAGTTTACAGATAAATACAAAATGCCATAAAAATTGTATAAATGTTCAGTTGAAACAGTAATTTCCGCTGTTGAGTTTGCTTGATCAGTATTCAGACATTTTTATTTTTTTAAATGTTTGTTTTGAGAGAATACAAGCGGGGGAGGAGCAGAGAGGAAAGGAGACAGAGAGAGAGGATCCCAAGCAGGATCCGCACTGTCAGCACAGAGCCCAATGTGGGGCTCGATCTCACAAGCAGTTTGTGACCTGAGCCAATATCAAGTGCTGGCCACTCAACAGACTGAGCCACCCAGGTGGCCCTCAAATTTGTTAAAACCAGGGAATCCTGGAGAATAGGGATTAGATTTCGTTTTCAGTAATTACCTCCTCAACTTTTCTGTCAGGCATGACCCAACAAGCTCCAATCCCTTTTTCTGTTCTGAAAAGATGGGATGGGGAAGAACATATCAAGCGTGTCAAAGGAATCCTCCCTGCTTTTACAGTAAGTAATCAACTTCTTAGCTGAGATAGGGGAACACAGAAGAACAATCCTCATTTTCCTAGAACTTGCCCTAACCTAACAGTATTTGGATTGTTGTTTCATTTTTATTGCCCACTGTAACATATGGTATGCAATGGCTTTCTATCCGGCGTGTAAATTATAAGGTCATCCTAAAGTCTACAAATTCTTTTCAGGACGTTAATCTAGGAACAGGATGTTGGCTGGGATGCAAACAGAGTCATAAAACCGTCAACAGGCTAGAAGACAAACCTTCTTTGCTTACTCCTAATGCTGGAACAGACGTGTGTTCTCAAGTTGGGGAACCAATTTTTAAAAAGACTTTAATGTTTACTTATTATTGAGAGACAGAAACAAAGCATGAACATGGGAGGGGCAGAGAGCGGGGGGGAGACACAGAATCCGAACCAGGCTCCAAGCTCGGAGCTGTTAGCACAGAGCCAGCCATGAGGCTCTAACTCACAAACTGGGAGATCATGACCTGAGTCAAAGTCAGGCTGTTAACAGACTGAGCCACCCACGTGCCCCATGGGGGAACCATTGCTGCCAGCCAATGACTGACATTTTGAACCCTGTCCACAGAAATACATCTTTATTGAGCATTTACATATAGTGATGAACTGTGCAATGTACTTTGGTCATTTTAGTAGCCATGTAAATTATACGGCCATCACGGTTTGCAACAGTGAAACCTAAACTTGAGTGACTATTCTTTTCATTTTAGACGCTATTGCCTTAATAAAGAAAACGATTTCTCTTTGCCCTTCTGGTATTTGATCACATATCACTGTTGCTCGTGAGACAGGCGTATGGACTGGGGCATAAGTCCGATCGGTGTGACACGAATAGCATCAGCCTAGATGGCTACCTTCGTAACCGATTGTGGCAACCTTCTTCACAGACAGTAATTTGAAATGTCGTTTGAATCCACATCCCCCTTCGGGGCCCACTTGCAAGAGGGAGGGACTCTTCGCTGGTGGCCCTATTCTCATGTGGGACCCAAATGTGTACACGTCTTCCCAGCGCCATGTTCTATAACATGTTGGCGGCATGGAATCGGCCGTGGAAGAAATCTTTATACCGTGGAAATTTGAGAAAATGACAGATCAAGGGAGCTGCTTGTGAAAGATGTAACAGCCAACCACTAGACTCCATGCAGGAAAGGCCTAGAGAGACTTGATACATTATTCTGGGAAATTTAAGAATCTAGACTCCTACTCTATGCCTGGAAAGATAAGGTTTGAATGTGGTTCCTAGCTACCTACTTAACCGACAAATTGGTTTACCAGAACAAAGACCTGAGGGGCGCCTACGTGGCTCCATTGGGTTGAGCGTACAACCCTTGATCTTGGCCCAAGTCATGATCTTGAGGCTTGTGCATTAGAGCCTCGTGTAAGGCTCTGTGCTGATGTTGAGGAAGCTGCTTGGATTCTCTCTCTCTCTCTGCTCCTTCCCCACTCATGTTCTCGCTCTCAAAAATATTTAAAAAATCTTTTTTTAATATGAAATTTATTGTCAGATTGGTTTCCATACAACACCCAGTGCTCATCCCAGCAGGTGCCGTCCTCAGTGCCCATCACCCACTTTCCCCTCCCTCCCACCCCCCATCAATCCTCAGTTTATTCCCAGCTTTTAAGAGTCTCTTACGGTTTGGCTTCCTCACGCTCCAACTTTTTTTTCCCCCCTTCCCCTCCCCGATGGTCTTCTGTAAGGAAAACTACTTGGCAATGAGAAAGAATGAAATATGGCTTTTTGTAGCAACGTGGATGGAACTGGAGAGTTATGCTAAGTCAAAAAATCTGTAAACAGAAGACTTTAAAAATTCACATACCAGCCCTACATCACAGTAGGTGAAAATGAACACCAATTGTTGTAAGTTAGAACTCACAGGTGTATTTTGGAGGGATAACCTGTCATTATTGCTTGTTGAATGTTCGTTTTCTCTTGACTTTGAAAAATACCAATGAATGATTTGATCCACTTTGATAAAAACAAAACAAAAAAAACTAGCATCATTAATGTAATAACTCAATAAAATGTTTCAGTTGGATAAAACCAAATATGCAATTGTCTTTATAATCCGTGGGGTGCAAGAGCAACCGAAGCTCCAGGGACTGCTCCCCTAGACCTCAAAACGTCAGGAGGAGAGCAATTCATGTATATTTGATCGTTAACTTCCTGGAAATTGCAAAGCACTTTCCAAATTTGTATTTGGTACATTTCTCTTTGGTTTGTACACTTATGTGTCTTTAATTTTTTAATTTCAGAAGAGTTAGACATTTGTTAAAAAGTTAGAAACTTAGTACAAAGATTTCTACATAACCTTTGCTCAGTTTCCCCTATTGTGATTGTCCTGGGTCCCCTTGGTCCATTTGTTACAACTAAGAAATGAACATTGGTTCATTACTGTTAACGGTGTAGGCAGAACTCACCAGTTTTTCTTCCATATCCTTTTTCTGCTCCAGGATGTTAGCCAGGGTACCATATTACTTTGAGTCTTCATGTCTACAAAGCACTCTCTGTTTGTCAAAATTTCCTGGTCACTGATGACCTGATAATTTTTAGGAACACTGATGGATGTTTTTCTAGAACGTCCTTGAAATTGGGTTTATCTGATACCTTTGTCACATTTATACTGAAATCCTGGGTTTTGGGTAGGAAGACTGAAGAGCTAAACTGTCATTCTCATAGGTCAGGGGAATGGCTTATTCCTAAGGTGAACATCCATCACCTGGATGAGGCAATGTCTGCTGTCTGTACTATGAGACTATGCTACCGCCCAACCATTTCCATACTCTGCTTTTTGGGAGCAAGTTCCCAAGTGCAGTTTCACCCTCCACAGGGCTGGAGTCAGGAGGGGAGGGGAGGGAAGGGAGGAGGAGGGAAGTCCATCTTCTGGAGGTAGCAAGTACCTACACAATTTTTCCAGGATCTTCTGTATGGGACAGTAGTCTCTTCGATTTTTATTTTCAACCATTTAGATTTATCAGTATGGATCCATGGGTATTTATTTTATTGATGGACTTTATTTCTACAATGATTCCAGCTTTGGCCACTGTGAATACTCCTCCTTTTGCAAATGTATATTCCTCCAAGTAGTTGCGGAGGCTGAAGAAATTCCAAAGTTTCATTTTTAGAACTGACAAAAATTGAGAAGTGTATTTCATAGGAAATTCAGGTCTCTGGAATCAGAATGAACAACTGATCAAACGAGTGATTAAAAAGAAAACATTAGGGGTGCCTGGGTGGCTCAGTCGGTTAACAGTGTGACTTTGGTTCAGGTCAAGATCTCACAGTTCCTGGGTTTAAGCCCCAGGTTGGGCTCTGTGCTGACAGCCCAGACCCTGGAAACTGCTTCAGATTTTCTCTCTTTCTCTCTGCCCCTTCCCCACTCATGCTCTCTCAAAAATAAAACATTAAAAAAAAAATCAGGGTTATCCATGTTTATTAAGAAGGAAAAATCTTTGAGGTACCTGAGTAGCTGTCAGTTAAGCATCCGAATTTGGCTCAGGTCATTATCTCAAGGTTCATGAGTTTGAGCCCCACATTAGGCTCTGTGCTAACAGCTCAGAGCCTGGAGCCTGCTTCAGATTCTGTGTCTCCCTCTCTCTCTGCTCCTCCCCCTCTGGTGCGCGCTTGCGCGCGCTCTCTCTCTCTCTCTCTCTCTCTCTCTGTCAAAAATATTATTAAAAAAGTTTTAAGGAATAATCTTTGAATATTTTATCTCTGGTTATTCTAATGGAAAAAAAGTATTAACACTTCTGAGGGTAGGTTGCATGTTGTTGCAAAAAAAATATTTTTCTGGAGTGATTTTGTCAGAAGGTAGTGGATGAGACTTGGATTTTAATGTCCTTAAGAGAATTTAACAGAATTGGGGGAAGGGAGGATTTGGTACAATATTTGAATGCAAAAGCATCCTTTTCCCCAGTACTTTTCACTCCGGTCTGAACTTAGCAGTGTGTAATGGGAGCCTCGACAGCCACTGGTGTGTCAGCGTGTTCACATCTTGCGTGTATCTGTGTCCACACGGAGATCTATGGGAAGGAATACTGGAAGCTGCTGTTGTAGCATCTGCAGGGTGGGCCACAAGCCACGCCCACACCAGTGCAAGTTGTCCTTGGAGCCAGAAAGCCCTCTGTTGGCAGACAGATCTCTTCCTCAGCAGAGGTCCATCTGTCTTCATCAAGGCCTCCAGCTTATGAGAAGGGACCTGCCACTTGGAATAGTATATAATTTGAATAGTAATCTCATCGAAAAAAATAGCTTCACAGAAACATCCAGAAAAATATTTGGCCAAATATCTGGGTACTGTGGCCCAGCCAAGTGGACACATGAAATCATGACGCGGTAAGACGAAGTGGTGTTCATGGACATCCTTTCCAAGGCCACGGATGGGGGGTTGATAATGGATCTTCGTGTTACTAGCTTCAGAGTCTAGCCCAGTGCCCTTGCAGGAAGAACACCCAGTGAATATTGGGTGCTAAATTGCTCTTAGAGACAGCAATAATCATGGCTGCTATTTTTGGGTGAATCCTGTGGGGTGATGTTCTAGGTCCATTTTTTCCTGTCCTCACAATGACCCAGCAAAAACTAGGTGTTACCATTTTATAAATCAAACTGCGACTCCAAGAAGACCAATAACTACTTGTTCTACGGTTGGTAAACTATAGAGATGCAGATTCAAGGCAGCCTATCTTCAAGGCACATTTTCTTGGCTCTCTTTGCGGGATAGCAAATGAGTCTGACCCCTGTGCCTAGTCTGGCCCATTTTGCTGTGAACTGAGTGTCCGTGGGGGCTCAGCAAGGAGGGGAGCCCTGCTGTAGGAACAGGAGGAGGGCCACGTGCCACATGTCTTGCTGCCATGTTTTACCGTGTCAACCAGGTCTAGGCAGGATAGAGCAAGCCTTGGCCCCAGGGCCAGTATGACAAGTAAGGGATTGAAAATAGACCAGTCGTCAGTACTGACCATCTAAGAGTTCACTGCTGATTTCCTTCAGGGTCTCAGCCATACTTCACAGAAGGGGGTTAGCTAGGTGTGGGCAGATGAGATTGAGGACCATAACCTTGTCTGCCAAAAGAGGAAGGTAGAGCAATATTTTTCTCTTCCTTAAAGCCATCACGGTGTCTCTTGTGCAGTTCTCCTTTGTACCCCTTTAACTAGGATGCTGAGTGTGGCCTCGATGCTTGTAGACCCACTTCATGAAAAGTTGAATTCAATAGTTGAGACAAAACTCGCTGTGCATGGGATCTAGGACCTAACCACCTTATCTCCAATGCCATTCCTTCCTGTTAGAATATTACTTGGAAGCCTGAGATTTCTTCCCTTCCTTTTGTTACAGCATGAGAATTGCTACCTTTCATCCTGCATATCTTTTCCTAAGAAATGGCTTCGAAATGGGAGAGAACCACTGAAGGTTCCCCGGAGAAAGAGGGACCTGCAGGCACACTATTGAATTGGCTGTATTTCTAACCTGTGCCGTGACACAGCTTGGGATTTTGTCAACACAGTGGGAGGTGGACGTTCGATACGTGCGTGACAGCACTGTGCATTCTCTTCAAGAACCACGGAAATTTGTGGGCACATTCCCTATCCACCCCCAACTCCCCAAAATCTAAGAAGGCCAAATTACTCAAAATATTAAAATCCACATGATGCGTTATTACTCATAAAGTGATACCCAAGCAAGGAATCTTGAATTCTCCAAGGATCCCTGAAATTTTCAAATGCAGGTCAGGTCATTGATGTACTTGGTACTTTTATATGGAAACGACCTAGAATTTTATTTTCCCATCAATACTTACAAAATGTGAAAGCATTGCTGAAATTGTCACTTAGGAATCCTACCTTCTAGCTTTCCATAGAATTCACTTTAAGGAATCTTGGGAAAAAAAATCTAGTGACAACCACAAAGGGTTAGATGCCAACTAAGCCAGGAACAGGGCTGTTCGATGGCAGGGGACAGGCCATGTCCCCAGGTACGTCTGCTTGCCAGGTCTGGGAATCAACAATCTGCTCCAAAGGCCAAGAAGTGATGATTCATTCTGGTCCCCCATGGCTCCAAAATGTCCCATCTCCTGCATACTCTTTTTCACAAACATGTACAAGGAAAAGGGGGTGACGATGTTGTCACCATCACTGTGTCTGTTAATACACCAAAAACAAAAGTGGAAATGGTGTTTCTCACACAGTGAGGACATTCTGAGATGAGGCACACGAGCGATGGGGACATTCTCATGTGAGTTGCTGGAAACAAGATCGCACTGAGCCCTTGTGAAATAATGTATAATAAGACCAAACGCACAGAAGAATGTGGAGAGTGTTGTGTTTGTTCTTTTCCTTATTTGAAGCTAATACCTACTTTGAAATTCTGATGCAACCCTCTTAAGTCAAGATCTGAAAATAATACTCTTGGTAAGAGGCAGCAACCCTCTAAAATTAAACTGATAAGTAAGCAAGTGACATATTGTCTCATCTGAAACATCCACAGCTGATTTTGTGAAATAGCTGAAGGTCAGGTTACCACGAGTGGACCCATCTCTCAAAGTTGAGAGAAGCTGAGTGGTTCGCTCAAGATTACAAAGCTGGTTCTAGCAATATAGCTAGGATTAGCATCCATCTGCTCTGAAGGAGGAGTCCCGAGAAGACCACCTCTGACCTGAGTGTGCAAGTACCCAGGGGAGCTAATGAAGGGAAGAAGTGGGAAAAGGGGGTGGCAAGGGAGGGACTAGACAGGGTCTAAGCAGAGGCAGTGACACAGAGAAAGGCATATGCAGAGAAGACATGACGGTTTTGGGGGAGGATTTAACAGGTTAAATGGGCAGAGGAAAGGAATAAGGCTAAAGCAAAATGGTGCTGTTGATGACCTCCATCTGTCCTATAGGGCTTGTGCCGTTCTCTGTGTGGACTTTGCCTCCTCCGTCAGACTACACAGCTCCCAGAGCACACCTCTCCAGCCTTGGTCACCTTCCTACCGCACAGAGCACAGATTTGGGCCCTCAGTAATACAAAGAATAGGGATAGAGCTGTGATTTAAGAAAGTCATTAATTTCACTAAGCCGGTTTCCTCACCCATTTTATGAAGATAGTAACAGTGCCCCCTGGTTCCTCAAGTACAAGGGTGAAGTAAGGAAATGCCCTTAGAGGTACCGGTACATTGCACACAACACAGCAAGAAAGTTGTTACAGGCGCCAAGTACTAGTGTGAAAGTCCAAGGCAGGGTTCAATGTGACCCCATGAAGTCATCACTCAAAATGGAAACCTTTGTATGAAACGTGGACGGGGTTTGCTCCAATCCTCCTGCCCATCTCGGTGGCCTGGGAAGATGTACCTCCTCTTTTTGTACATCTTCAAGCAAGAGATCACACACAAGCTGTCTTCTGACCTTTGGGTGCACTGATCCCAGGTTGGTAGCAAAGAGAAGTCGTGGTTTGGTGGGAATCGTCAGCAGTGAGGGCAAGTCGGGGGGATCCATTCTCTTCCGAGGAAGAAGGCAGATTACTCAGTGCTCAATGCAAAATAGGAAAATACTTCATTAGTGGTAAAAGACTGTGTGTGTGTGTGTACTCATATATTTTTTTTTGATAAATTTCAAATGGCAAACTGTTAAGAAATAAGCCTTGATGGAAAGGAAATAGATTCGTTTTTGAACTTCTGCATCCCTGTGCTGGTTTCTGTGGGACATAGAAAGGTATTAATGCCTTAACCTACTGACGTTTTACTGTATCATTTCTTTGGTTTCTGGTGATGACTCTTTAAGATCGCTGGTATTAATCCAATGTACGGATAAGGAGACCTAGACTTGAGATAAATTGACTCAAGGTTGTGAGAAGGTTGAAGGTTGGGGTGTGGGTCCAGCTCACGTTCTAAACCTCATACTTTTAATCAGAACCCTGTAGTAGAACTAGCAATGAGTGAACAAGTGAGTACACAATGAATGAATAATTCTGACACAATCGATCTTTTTTTTTTTTTTTCTTTTCTGATGGACACGATTCTTCTGAAAGGCTGATTATGTAAATCCTAATTGTTTTTTCCTGTTGGGAAGATAACTGCCTAAGGTTGTTTCTCCAACGGGATTGTGATGTAACCACAATAACAGCACAACCCTATGAAAATGAACCCCAATTAAACAGCTAGACAAAGGGCATTGGTGTCTCGGGGGCATCAAAGATTGTAAGTAGAAGATCTTTTTGTTTTTGTAGGGAAGCAAATCATAAACAGTCCTGCCCAGAAGAGTTGTGTTCTCAATACCAGACATGCTGTTATTAATCAACTCTTCTTCAACTTGAATGACCTTTGCCTGCGAATTCAGCGTTTGTATGATCTATGCCCGCGGCAAGCTCTCTACACGATAGGAGGGAGGATCGGGGGTCTTCCTAGCACTCACCTTGCATGTAAGAACGGCTGGTGCTCAGAGAAGCTACACACAGCTCAGAAGGTGTGCACGTCTTCAAGATGTCCTGTGTGCAGAAAAGAAGAAAGGGTCAGGGATGGTTTCTGTCAGTAGATCTAAAACGATTGGGTGTGTGTGGGTGTGTGTGTGTGTGTGCGCGTGTGTTGGTATTAACATGAAAATCTTGAACAAATGTAAACTGTATGCTTTCTCTTCTGTATTAAGCTTACTAAACAGCTCTCAAGGTGATGGCTAATTTCTCCCTCCCACCACCTACCTCCATCTCAAATTCAGGTGGAGTCACATACCAGTAATGAGGGAAGAGTCCGATTGGGGGAAGGGCTGGGGCTGCCATGTTGGACAGCTGTCTCGGGTGCCATATACAAGGCACTCGGTGTGGATCGTGCCCCCTGAAGGTGTGCCAGGCAACTGTGGGCCACAGCATGCCGTACACCCAACTGTCTTACTCTGACAACGTCC
Organism: Puma concolor; assembly: GCF_028749965.1. NCBI lineage: Eukaryota > Metazoa > Chordata > Mammalia > Carnivora > Felidae > Puma > Puma concolor. Next base: position 114,882,286 of record NC_141676.1, read on the forward strand.
CTCTTTGAATTGGCAATGGTGTCTCTCACTCTCCATCCTTCTTCCCTCCCCAGCAGAGCAGTCTGTGTGGTGGGGTGGCCCCTGGCTCCACTCCTGATGAGCCCTGTGATCTCCGGCAAGACACCCAACTTGCTTTGGCTTCAGGGCCCTGCCAGGAAGAGGACAAGGAGGGCATGTACCTTGCAGGGTGGTTGTGGGAACTGGAAAGGGGAGGACTGTGAAGTGTCTGGTCTTCAGAGGGCCTGCCGGTTTTGGCTGGTTGACTCCTGTGGTTGCAAGTGCCCATCACCAGCGTCCACAGCACAGAGGGGCCCTGCCACCCTTCAGAGGGGATAAACGCATATGTTCCTTAGCTCAGAGGGGTCTCATGATGCAGCTCATTCCTCTGTCCTCACATGAGTAAACTGAGGAACAGAAACGACAGGATTCACCCTCCATAGTGTAGCAGGTAACATTAGCCCCAGAGATGAGAACAAACCTTGCATCAAACCCTGGATGAAATTTCTGCGAGGTATTGCAGCCCTCAATCATGAACAATTTCAATCACACATATGAATCTGGATGATTACAATCAGCTGCTAGGAAACAAAGTCCTGATGGATCAACTCATTTCAATCCTCTTCTTCCTAACATGGAATGAATGACCGACAGTTGTGACTCCCAAATTTATAGCCCTGAAAGGCAAAAAAGGCCCTCATTCCTGAAGAAGGGAGTTTGGTGCTGGCGGGCTCTCCTGGGTCCCTGATGCTCAGGGCTCCCTCAGAGCTGTGCCTCCAATTGTCCTGAAGCCAGAGAAAGGGAAATAAACCTTATGGTCTGGGGACTGTCTTCTTCAGAGTTGTGGTAATGGTTTTTCTTCACCCGGATGGATCCACTCACCCTTGATTGCTCACTTTAAATCCGATTTCTCCAGAAAGACCTTTTTCCCAAACTCTAGGTGAGGTTAGTCTCTGCCCTTGAAGATTCCCGCCACCTCCTGAGTACATGAATGGCGTGCTATCTAAACCACTGTGACCTGGGAGAATTTTTTTTGGAGGGGGTCATATTATCACATCATTCTCAGGTTCTTTCCCCTTATGACACTTCAACTGATTACACTGATTGTCTCATCACTGTCAATACTGGGGCTGAGCAAGGAGGGGGGAGTCTAAATTTTTTATTCCACTCTTTGTCTAATCCCTTAAAATAGGTTTTAGCACACTAACATTCATCCTCTGTTTCTAACAGAATTGTTTCTCACTATAAATTTCTGTCAAACCTGGGTATGATACTCTATATAGACATTGTTTTCAAGCTTACATAGGATAATTATGAAAATCGACTTTATACTAAGCACAGAGAGCTCTTTGAATTTCAAGGGATTCATTGTTTTTTAACTATAAAGCAATTAAGTTAGAAATCAGTAACCAGTAACTAGAACAAGCTAAATATTTCAAAATTTCTAAAAGACTCATGGGTTATTCTGATTGCTGAACACCGCGTCCTACAGAAAGCATGTCGTTACGTCAACGTTGGTATGGAATTGACTCAGTAGTTGATATTCCAGCTCTACTCTGTTTGATCCATCAGTTATGGAGAACTGTCAAAACTTGGCACTAGTATGGCAGATGTATTATTTTTCCTTACACTTCTGCCAATGTGTTTTTAGATTTTAAGGCTATGTTATTACATGCTTAGGGGTTTAAATTATTTACTTGAGAATTGATTATATGGAGTAACTTTCTAGTAATGATTTTTGCTTTAAAGTCTACTTTGATGTTATAATAGCAACACCGTATTTCTAGAATTTACTTGGCATATAATTTTTTATTTTCCTTCAGCTATTCTGAGTCTTTTTAGTTGTGTCTCATAAACAGAGCTGGAATTTTTTGTAAAAAGCCATTAGGGCTGTTTTTACCCTCTAAATTTTAAAAATAATCTTATTTTTTAAATTAAGTGTATTTTGAGAGAGAGCATGCGAGTGAGGGGGGACAGAGAATCCCAAGTAGGGATTCTACACTGACAGTGCAGAATCTGATGTAAGGCTCAAACCCATGAAATCAAGAGATCATGACCTGAGCCAAAACCAAGAGTCAGATGCTTAACTAACAGAACCACCCAAGCACCCAAAAAATAATTTGACATTTACAGCAAACTTGGATATATAGTAGAGTTCTACATACCATTTACCTAGCTTTATATTAATAGTACATTGTCAACTCAATTTTCTGAATTGAGTCACATGTCACCAGTTTATGTACTAATCTTTTTTTCTCTTTCAGAGTACCACATTGCATGTAGTATTTTTTGTCTTTTAATTAGTTGAGCACTTCTCATTTTTTCGTGACTTGGGGTAATCTTAACTATATTTCTATCTCCTTCTGTTTGCACTGTTTTTGCTACTTAGGTTTTTATTGAATTTTTGAGTCCTTCCCTTCTGTCCCCAGCTAGTGTTATGGAAATTATTTAAATGGTTTTCTATTTTTTAAAGCTGTTATTGCAGATATTTTAATAGGGAATAATTAATAAAGTCTAAAGATAATCAGTGTTAAATCTAATCAACTTTCTTCCAAGATATTAATTTTTCTAGGGCTGTAATTCTATCTTTTTTTTTATATATGAAATTTATTGTCAAATTGGTTTCCATACAACACCCAGTGCTCATCCCAAAAGGTGCCCTCCTCAGTACCCATCACCCACCCTCTCCTCCCTCCCACCCCCCATCAACCCTCAGTTTGTTCTCAGTTCTCAACAGTCTCTTATGCTTTGGCTCTCTCCCACTCTAACCTCTTTTTTTTTTTTCCCTTCCCCTCCCCCATGGGTTCCTGTTAAGTTTCTCAGGATCCACATAAGAGTGAAACCATATGGTATCTGTCTTTCTCTGTATGGCTTATTTCACTTAGCATCACACTCTCCAGTTCCATCCACGTTGCTACAAAAGGCCATATTTCATTTTTTCTCATTGCCACGTAGTATTCCATTGTGTATATAAACCACAATTTCTTTATCCATTCATCAATTGATGGACATTTAGGCTCTTTCCATAATTTGGCTATTGTTGAGAGTGCTGCTATGAACATTGGGGTACAAGTGCCCCTATGCATCAGTACTCCTGTGTCCCTTGGATAAATTCCTAGCAGTGCTATTGCTGGGTCATAGGGTAGGTCTATTTTTAATTTTCTGAGGAACCTCCACACTGCTTTCCAGAGCGGCTGCACCAATTTGCATTCCCACCAACAGTGCAAGAGGGTTCCCGTTTCTCCACATCCTCTCCAGCATCTATAGTCTCCTGATTTGTTCATTTTGGCCACTCTGACTGGCGTGAGGTGATACCTGAGTGTGGTTTTGATTTGTATTTCCCTGATAAGGAGCGACGCTGAACATCTTTTCATGTGCCTGTTGGCCATCCGGATGTCTTCTTTAGAGAAGTGTCGATTCATGTTTTCTGCCCATTTCTTCACTGGGTTATTTGCTTTTCGGGTGTGGAGTTTGGTGAGCTCTTTATAGATTTTGGATACTAGCCCTTTGTCCGATATGTCATTTGCAAATATCTTTTCCCATTCCATTGGTTGCCTTTTAGTTTTGTTGGTTGTTTCCTTTGCTGTGCAGAAGCTTTTTATCTTCATAAGGTCCCAGTAATTCACTTTTGCTTTTAATTCCCTTGCCTTTGGGGATGTGTCGAGGAAGAGATTGCTACGGCTGAGGTCAGAGAGGTCTTTTCCTGCTTTCTCCTCTAAGGTTTTGATGGTTTCCTGTCTCACATTCAGGTCCTTTATCCATTTTGAGTTTATTTTTGTGAATGGTGTGAGAAAGTGGTCTAGTTTCAACTTTCTGCATGTTGCTGTCCAGTTCTCCCAGCACCATTTGTTAAAGAGACTGTCTTTTTTCCATTGGATGTTCTTTCCTGCTTTGTCAAAGATGAGTTGGCCATACGTTTGTGGGTCTAGTTCTGGGGTTTCTATTCTATTCCATTGGTCTATGTGTCTGTTTTTGTGCCAATACCATGCTGTCTTGATGATGACAGCTTTGTAGTAGAGGCTAAAGTCTGGGATTGTGATGCCTCCTGCTTTGGTCTTCTTCTTCAAAATTACTTTGGCTATTCGGGGCCTTTTGTGGTTCCATATGAATTTTAGGATTGCTTGTTCTAGTTTCGAGAAGAATGCTGGTGCCATTTTGATTGGGATTGCATTGAATGTGTAGATAGCTTTGGGTAGTATTGACATTTTGACAATATTTATTCTTCCAATCCATGAGCAGGGAATGTCTTTCCATTTCTTTAAATCTTCTTCAATTACCTTCATAAGCTTTCTATAGTTTTCAGCATACAGATCCTTTACATCTTTGGTTAGATTTATTCCTAGGTATTTTATGCTTCTTGGTGCAATTGTGAATGGGATCAGTTTCTTTATTTGTCTTTCTGTTGCTTCATTGTTAGTGTATAAGAATGCAACTGATTTCTGTACATTGATTTTGTATCCTGCAACTTTGCTGAATTCATGTATCAGTTCTAGCAGACTTTTGGTGGAGTCTATCGGATTTTCCATGTATAATATCATGTCATCTGCAAAAAGCGAAAGCTTGACTTCATCTTTGCCAATTTTGATGCCTTTGATTTCCTTGTGTTGTCTGATTGCTGATGCTAGAACTTCCAGCACTATGTTAAACAACAGCGGTGAGAGTGGGCATCCCTGTCGTGTTCCTGATCTCAGGGAAAAAGCTCTCAGTTTTTCCCCGTTGAGGATGATGTTAGCTGTGGGCTTTTCATAAATGGCTTTTATGATCTTTAAGTATGTTCCTTCTATCCCGACTTTCTCAAGGGTTTTTATTAAGAAAGGGTGCTGGATTTTGTCAAAAGCCTTTTCTGCATCGATTGACAGGATCATATGGTTCTTCTCTTTTTTTTTGTTAATGTGATGTATCACGTTGATTGATTTGCGAATGTTGAACCAGCCCTGCATCCCAGGAATGAATCCCACTTGATCATGGTGAATAATTCTTTTTATATGCCGTTGAATTCGATTTGCTAGTATCTTATTGAGAATTTTTGCATCCATATTCATCAGGGATATTGGCCTGTAGCTCTCTTTTTTGACTGGGTCTCTGTCTGGTTTAGGAATCAAAGTAATACTGGCTTCATAGAATGAGTCTGGAAGTTTTCCTTCCCTTTCTATTTCTTGGAATAGCTTGAGAAGGATAGGTATTATCTCTGCTTTAAACGTCTGGTAGAACTCCCCTGGGAAGCCATCTGGTCCTGGACTCTTATTTGTTGGGAGATTTTTGATAACCGATTCAATTTCTTCGCTGGTTATGGGTCTGTTCAAGCTTTCTATTTCCTCCTGATTGAGTTTTGGAAGAGTGTGGGTGTTCAGGAATTTGTCCATTTCTTCCAGGTTGTCCAATTTGTTGGCATATAATTTTTCATAGTATTCCCTGATAATTGTTTGTATCTCTGAGGGATTGGTTGTAATGATTCCATTTTCATTCATGATTTTATCTATTTGGGTCATCTCCCTTTTCTTTTTGAGAAGCCTGGCTAGAGGTTTGTCAATTTTGTTTATTTTTTCAAAAAACCAACTCTTGGTTTCGTTGATCTGCTCTACAGTTTTTTTAGATTCTATATTGTTTATTTCTGCTCTGATCTTTATTATTTCTCTTCTTCTGCTGGGTTTAGGCTGCCTTTGCTGTTCTGCTTCTAGTTCCTTTAGGTGTGCTGTTAGATTTTGTATTTGGGATTTTTCTTGTTTCTTGAGATAGGCCTGGATTGCAATGTATTTTCCTCTCAGGACTGCCTTCGCTGCGTCCCAAAGCTTTTGGATTGTTGTATTTTCATTTTCGTTTGTTTCCATATATTTTTTAATTTCTTCTCTAATTGCCTGGTTGACCCACTCATTCGTTAGTAGGGTGTTCTTTAACCTCCATGCTTTTGGAGGTTTTCCAGACTTTTTTCTGTGGTTGATTTCAAGCTTCCTAGCATTGTGGTCTGAAAGTATGCATGGTATGATTTCAATTCTTGTAAACTTATGAAGGGCTGTTTTGTGACCCAGTATATGATCTATCTTGGAGAATGTTCCATGTGCACTCGAGAAGAAGGTATATTCTGTTGCTTTGGGATGCAGAGTTCTAAATATATCTGTCAAGTCCATCTGATCCAATGTCTCATTCAGGGCCCTTGTTTCTTTATTGACCGTGTGTCTAGATGATCTATCCATTTCTGTAAGTGGGGTGTTAAAGTCCCCTGCAATGACCACATTCTTCTCAATAAGGTTGCTTATGTTTATGAGTAATTGTTTTATATATTTGGGCGCTCCGGTATTCGGCGCATAGACATTTATAATTGTTAGCTCTTCCTGATGGATAGACCCTGTCACTATTATATAATGTCCTTCTTCATCTCTTGTTACAGCCTTTAATTTAAAGTCTAGTTTGTCTGATATAAGTATGGCTACTCCAGCTTTCTTTTGGCTTCCAGTAGCATGATAAATAGTTCTCCATCCCCTCACTCTCAATCTAAAGGTGTCCTCAGGTCTAAAATGAGTCTCTTGTAGACAGCAAATAGATGGGTCTTGTTTTTTTATCCATTCTGATACCCTATGTCTTTTGGTTGGTGCATTTAATCCATTTACATTCAGTGTTATTATAGAAAGATATGGGTTTAGAGTCATTGTGATGTCTGTATGTTTTATGCTTGTAGTGTTGTCTCTGGTACTTTGTCTCACAGGGTCCCCCTTAGGATCTCTTGTAGGGCTGGTTTAGTGGTGACAAATTCCTTCAGTTTTTGTTTGTTTGGGAAGACCTTTATCTCTCCTTCTATTCTAAATGACAGACTTGCTGGATAAAGGATTCTCGGCTGCATATTTTTTCTGTCTAGCACACTGAAAATCTCGTGCCAATTCTTTCTGGCCTGCCAAGTTTCAAAAGAGAGATCAGTCACGAGTCTTATAGGTCTCCCTTTATATGTGAGGGCACGTTTACCCCTTGCTGCTTTCAGAATTTTCTCTTTATCCTTGTATTTTGCCAGTTTCACTATGATATGTCGTGCAGAAGATCGATTCAAGTTACGTCTGAAGGGAGTTCTCTGTGCCTCTTGGATTTCAATGCCTTTTTCCTTCCCCAGTTCAGGGAAGTTCTCAGCTATTATTTCTTCAAGTACCCCTTCAGCACCTTTCCCTCTCTCTTCCTCCTCTGGGATACCTATTATGCGTAGATTATTTCTTTTTAGTGTATCACTTAGTTCTCTAATTTTCCGCTCATACTCCTGGATTTTATCATCTCTCTTTTTCTCAGCTTCCTCTTTTTCCATAACTTTATCTTCTAGTTCACCTATTCTCTCCTCTGCCTCTTCAATCTGAGCCATGGTGGTTTCCATTTTGTTATGCATTTCATTTAAAGCGTTTTTCAGCTCCTCGTGACTGTTCCTTAGTCCCTTGATCTCTGTAGCAAGAGATTCTCTGCTGTCAGCTATACTGTTTTCAAGCCCAGCGATTAATTTTATGACTATTATTCTAAATTCACTTTCTGTTATATTATTTAAATCCTTTTTGATCAGCTCATTAGCTGTTGTTATTTCCTGGAGATTCTTCTGAGGGGAATTCTTCCGCTTGGTCATTTTGGATAGTCCCTGGCGTGGTGAGGACCTGCAGGGCACTTCCCCTGTGCTGTGGTGTATAACTGGAGTTGGTGGGCGGAGCCGCAGTCAGACCTGATGTCTGCCCCCAGCCCACCGCTGTGTCCACAGTCAGACTGGTGTGTGCCTTCTCTTCCCCTCTCCTAGGGGCGGGATTCACTGTGGGGTGGGGTGGCCTGTCTGGGCTACTTGCACACTGCCAGGCTTGTGATGCTGGGGATCTGGCGTCTTAGCTGGGGTGGGTAGGCAAGGTGCACGGGGGCAGGAGGGGCAGGCTTAGCTTGCTTCTCCTTAGGTGTTCCACTTCAGGAGGGGCCCTTTGCAGCAGGAGGGAGTCAGATCCGCTGCTGGAGGTTTGGCTCCGCAGAAGCGCAGAGTTGGGTGTTTGCACGGAGCGAGCAAGTTCCCTGGCAGGAACTGGTTCTCTCTGGGATTTTGGCTGGGGGATGGGCGGGGAAGATGGCGCTGGCGAGCGCCTTTGTTCCCCACCAAACTGAGCTCTGTCGTCCGGGGGCTCAGCAGCTCTCCTTCCCTTTGTCCTCCAGCCTTCCCGCTTTCTGAGCAGAGCTGTTAACTTATGACCTCCCAGACGCTAAGTCGCGCTTGCTGTCGGAACACAGTCCGTCAGGCCCCTCCGCTTTTTGCAAGCCAGACTCGGGGGCTCTGCTTGGCCGGCGAGCCGCCCCTCCGCCCCGGCTCCCTCCCGCCAGTCCGTGGAGCGCGCACCGCCTCGCCGCCCTTCCTACCCTCTTCCGTGGGCCTCTCGTCTGCGCTTGGCTCCGGCGACTCCGTTCTGCTAATCCTCTGGTGGTTTTCTGGGTTATTTAGGCAGGTGTAGGTGGAATCTAAGTGATCAGCAGGACGCGCGGTGAGCCCAGCGTCCTCCTACGCCGCCATCTTCCCTCTCTCCAATCTGTAATTCTATCTTAAGCTGACAAGACACAATTGTTTTCATACAGTGTTAGTGCAGATATAGCAACATATTAAACTCCTCCTGTAAACCTTTCATTTCAGACCTTCCATCTAGCATGTTTTGCTTGTACTTGAAATAATTTGGTAAGAAACCATTGATGATAAAAATGCCTGGTTTTCTTAGAAATTGCTGAATGGTACACTTGTTGGGCAAATACAGGTTTACTGGGTATAAAATTCTAAATTTGCAGTCATTTCTTGGTTCTTTTAAGGAAATACTCCCTTGGCTTCTCCCTTCCTGTTAAGCAGTGTGCTCCCTGGGTGCCCATTTCTGGTCAGGAAGCCTGATTTCTCACTGTATTTATGACCATCTCTTTCCCTTGGGTGTCCGCAGCTGTATACATGTCTTCTGATTTAACCCATTTGGGATATTTTAGGCATCCTGAATTGAAAGATGGATTAAATCATTTTAAAATGTCTTTATATTTTCAACTACTTGGCATTATTGAAAGTGATTCAAAATCTTGTGAATTGACCTCTCACCCATTCGGTTAATTTCAGAATCGAAATAAACATGTTGAAACTTCTACTCTATCCTCCACACCTGTCTCCTCTTACACATATCCCCTCAGATTTCTTTGTGCACCTTTGGGGGATAACTCTTTCATACTTTATAATTCAGTAATTTCATTTGTGTGTATCATTTGATCCTTATTCCTTGAAGTCTCAAATTTGTTATTTTTAAAGTCTTAAAATTTCTTTAAAAAAATTTGTTGAGAGAGCACAAGCGGAGGAGGGACAAGAAAGGATAACAGAGGATGTAGAGTGGGCTCTGGGCTGACAGCAGTGAGCCTGACGCGGGGCTCAAACTCCCCAAAGGTGAGATCATGACCTGAGCCGAAGTTGGAGGCTCAGTCGTCTGAGACACTCAGTGCCCCTAATCACACATTTTTTGCTTATTTATCAAAATAAGTTCAATACTGAAATGTTATGTTCCCCAACTGGTAATTCCATTATCTAGAGTATGTGCAGATCTCGTACTGACTGGTTTGGTGTGTGTGTGTTTGAGTTCGTTTTGCTCTTAGCTCATATTCCTGTAAACTTGAGCAGTTCCAATTCAAGACTGGCTGGAAGGTGCATTCATCTAGACAGTATCTGCCTTTGCCTCAACCTGGAGTCACCTTAAAATTAAACCTTGTCCTGAAATTTTTGAACAGACCCAAATAACATGAGAGAACAGTCCCATAGCTTAGGAATTTCAGGGAAGATTTTTTTTCTTCCCTTCAAAACCAAGATGGTGACAGACTCCGTTTTCTTGATATTTTCTTGGAATAACTTGTGTTCACACTTACATTGTCGTTGGAGTCAGAATATTACAGGGAAGTGGAGGGCAGGGAGGCTGTCTGGCTTTAGACTCATCTTGGATGGGCTCTGCATTTTCTTTGCTGTCCCCGTGCCCTGCATAGCCACCAAGTGAGGAAGTCAAGGTCCCCAAGTCTGGCAGGCATCACCAGGATAAAAGCTGGCTTCATACCTGGCTTAATTTTTAGGAGCTCCTGTTTCACTTGACTGGAATCTAAGGATTCCTTAGCATTTTGCTGACTCGTCAGTGCGTATTTTAAACAATCTATTCATCATTTTTGTTGTCAGTGGAACTGTTTAGGGTATCCAACTGATAGACTAAAAAGAGACTTCAAGGAAACCTAAATGTTAGAAACTCCTGCTGGAAGCCATTTTCCGAGTTTCATCACACCCCAGGATCCGCATCTGGAAATGGAATAATAGTTACCGATAAAACCCCATGCATAGCTGATGAAACTACCTCACATTTTAAGCTCCATTATTAAGCTTCTCAATTTATTAAAATACATCACTGTCCTAGTTTCTTAGTCCTTCTGTAACAAATCACCACAAACTGGGTGACTTACAACAATAGAAATTTCCTTGCTCCTAGCTAAGGAGGCTAGAAGTCCAAAATCAGTGTGTGGGTGGGGCCAGTTCCTTCTAGAAGCACTGAAAGAGGCATTGGTCCCTAGCTTCTGGTGGCTCTGAGCCATCCTGGGCCTTCCCTGGTCTGTAGCTCCTTCACTCCAGTCTCTGCTTCTGTCCTCCCATGGCTGTTTCTGTCCCTCTGTCTGTTCCTTTTTCTTGGAAGTATGCCACTTACTGCTCGTAGAGGCCCAAACTAATGCCATGTGACCTCCTTAAACTTCCAAATAAGGTCACAGTCTGAGGTTCCAGATGGGCATGAATTTGGGGGCACACTGTATAACCCTTTAAAATGGCCTTGAGCTTTCTCCTAAAGGCCAAGTTCCCAACTAACATAGGGAAACAAATTTACGTTGCATCTATCAGAACATCCTCGCTGGCCTGACATGACTTCCCTCTGCCAACCAGTCTGTCAGGCCTGGTTGACCATCATCTTTTTCACCCGGGGAGGAGTCCAGTATGTATTGCTTAGATCGTCTTCCAGGGTTCTGGAGTCCAGGGTCCATCGCGTGTTTTGTATGACCGTCTGAATTCGGTTTTCTCGGAAACTTGTCCAAATTCTTAAAAGACCCATCAGGACACGACAAGCCACACAAAGTGCACGGAGGCATTTATGGGGCAGCAAGACGAGCTTGTCAGTGAAACTCTGGCAACAAATTTCATCTACCAAGGCAACTCCTGCATCTGGCTTCAGCAGGGCCTTCCAGCCCTATCATGTGCCAAAATGAGTCACTGAGGCACTTTCCTGCCCTCACGTTCTCTCGGGAAGCGTAGAATTACTGATGATGCTCTGAACGTGGGCTATTATGTGACACCACCGTGCCTTTGCACAGACTTGTTACTATTCTTGTATGTTTGTTTTGGTGGTGGTGGTGGTTTTGCCCGGCACGACCTGACCTCTCGCACTCACCTTGTGATCTCCAAACAAGCCTTCCCGAAGCTGAATCATTCGCTTCTCCTTAATGGCTTCTCTGATCTAACTGCTCAGATCCTTTTTTTTGTTAATACCCTTCCTGGGGCCCCAGCCACTGTCCACCGGTATTGTGTGTCTCACTGTATTTCATGTCCTGTGTTCATCCTCAATCTCCTGACGGGGATGTAGATGCTTTTTTTATCCTCAGCCCAACACCGAGTCTGGCACATAGTCAGCCCTCAGTCACTATTAATGGATTCAGCAAGGTGCTTATTAGGTTAGATTCCAGGCACAGTTTATGGGAATAAAAGGACAAATGAGGCCTGGTTCCGACTTTGCGGGCATTCGTATTTCATCTCTACCGACCTCCAGCTGGTCGCATAAACCTTGAAACTCGGGATTTGCCACTTGCTGGTTCAAAACCGTTCTGATTTCTGGAGATGAGGTTTATGGCCCTGCTGTCACTTCAAACTTGCAAGCAAAACCTTTTAAGGCATCATCTGCAGTTGATTCTAGACCAGCAAATGCTGGCTCCTCTTGGCAAAATCAGTTACCTTCTTAGTATGCGAAAGCCTCACTTCTCTGCGGTCACACATTCCCCTGCCACTTAGTGCTCATGGGGTCGGACCCTTCTATTCCAACCAGGATTTCATGACGCAAACCCTTAGAAAAGAGCCCTCTTCTCCATACTTAGATCAAGTGAATTAATAGGCACACTCTGGCTCTCTGAAGTTCTAACTCTTCAAAAGTGAAGAAAATGCTTCTGCTTCTCTCGCCCAACTTGCAATTTTGCAAGCCTTATCAGAGCGTTCTTCCCCATATTTTTGCCTGCACAGATCTGATCAAGGTTCCATCACATTTCTTAAAATGCCAGTTGTTCAAGTAGATGAGAATCTATGTGAAAAGCATCTCCTACTACTGTCCACACACTTTTTCTCAAGAATCTGGTAGTACAGTCACTTCTGTTTTTCCAAAGCTGGAAAGAGCTTCCCTCCCAATGTAGGACAGTCTCCCCCTTTGTTCTTGCAAATGCCACCATTTTAACTGAAAAGTTACTACATTCTCTTTGGAGCTGACTACAAAAGAAAACTCTAGAATAGTTTACGGTCTCCCTGAAAGACTCTAGGATGGGAAAGTCCCTGAAAGAGAGAGAAATGGTGAGTTCCCCCAGAAAATGGAAGGTATAAATCTGTGTCTTACTCAACACAAAGGCCATTTTACTCTTGTCCCCCTTAAAGACTCATCTGTGGACAGGTGTGAATAATCTAGGCTACTGTGAATTCCATTCCATTGTGTCAGACCCTGGCATCCTAATACTTTAAATGGTTCATGGACACTAATTTTCCCTGCAGAAATTGCAACTGTAGTCATACTTGATGCTTTATTTCTTTCTAATTTGAGTATTGCACTCAGTCACTGAACACAGGAGTATGACCAGGTGTATCCATGGTTGTGGGTGTGTGAGGTCATTTATATGACATGTGGGTAGGATATGGATCTGGGTGGTTGCCCTCTATGACTTGGGGGTGGTCCATTAAGCTTTGCTATTTCTAAGTGAGTTAAATGATCACTACTACCTTCCAGGTTCTAACATTCTGAAAGATCCTTCATTAAGAAGTTGAGGCCTGAACTTTGACTTCTGTCCACAAAGGATATTGACCCAAGTTTTCTGGACAGTTTCAGGAATGTGTAGGAGAGTCCAGAAATGTTACCTTTCCCCTAGAAGGCCTCCATTCTGTTCCTCCGTCCATCCAACAAATCATTTTAAATATTTATTTCTTGTGGAAACCGAGCCAACCCCCACCCCCCTTCCATAGAGCTTAGGCATCACCTAGCAGGGCCCTCACTGAATCTAACTCCCTGATTAAATCCTCTCGGCTCACTTGGCATGTGAACACCTGTGACTTTCTCCCATTCCCCCCCCCTTCCCTGAGTGTCATCGGACTGAGTACATGCTAGATGCTGACTTTTTCCTAAATGCTCACAAAGCTGAGGAAAGAAACTTGACCTCAGAATTACAATGCACTTCGCTGAAAGCAGAGTTTGCAGTATTATATTCTTGGTGGCCTTTATCTCTTGCCAGATAGCTTAGTCCCTGCATAAAAGTAGCAATGCTCTAAACAAAACGTCTTCATTGACACTTTCCGAGTCAGTGCTATTTGAACGCCTCCCCCCACATAAGCCAATTCTTGTAGGACACTTTTCTGACAACTACCCAGAGGAATAAAAATATTTTTTCCCCTAAGAGGGGAGCTATGTCCCACTTGGATTTCTCCAGGAAGCAGATGGGCAAAGATGTGAGAGCAAGGGGCTTGTTTGGGACGTGAACTCATAACACAGGTAGGGGGATGGGGTGAGAAATCAGGAAGAAGTGATCCCCAATAGACTTGACACCTGCTGAGGGACTGTAAGCCCACACCAAGTCCTCATTCCCAGGACGAGCGGAGACCTGAGGTCCCTGTATGTGGACAATCCCCATCAGTTGCTGGTTGAGGATGACCTGGGCGGGGGGTATCTCTAAGCTCTATGTGACAGAGCACGGCAGGAAGAGTGGCCTCTGCTGAACTGGAGGAAATCCTCGGGCACAAAGATCCTACATGTGCACGAGGGAAGAACGGTGGTTCCTGAATCAGAGGAGACAAAGGTGTCAAGTTGGAATGGAGAACAATCCAAATGGGAACCATGTCGTCTGAGTCAGGACATGAGCCGCCCCAGCAGCAAAGTGGTGGATGGCATTTTAGGAACAAGGACATCCAAAGTTCAATTTATTCTTGGTCTTGTTGCCGAAGCATGAAACTTTCCTCAGCCCGATGGCAAATTTTCTGCATCGTCTGCTTCATGTAAAGCCGTTGTGAAATGGGTCTCTTAAAAAATAAAAAAAAAAAAAAAATTGAGGGGTGCTTGGTGGCTCAGTTAGTTAAGCATCCAACTTCTGCTCAGGTCACGGTCTCACGGTTCATGAGTTTGAGCCCCGCGTCGGGTTCTGTGCCGACAGCTCAGAGCCTGGAGCCTCCTTCGGATTCTGTGTCCCCTCTGTCTTTGCCTCTCCCCTGATCGTGTGCACTCTTGTGTGCGTGTGCTCTCTCTTGCTCAAATATAAACATTAAAAATTTTAGAAAATATATATAAATAAAAATAAAAAATTGAGGACAGTCTTGAATTTTATATATTGGTCCAATGTGATGCCAAGAAAGCCAGGAAACACTAGACGCTGGGTTGACAAAGTCCCCCAATCACAGGAAGCAGAATCTCAGAGCACGGGTGACTGTGCAGTGATCCACACCTTAATTCTGAGATTTTGTGTGTTGGGGGGGCGGGGGGGGAAGAATGCTTGGAATTACCTCCTTAAATGCTGCTTTGGGGAAAACTTATCCAAATCTCAAAGGTCAGGAGGCGAGGGATCCACATAAGACGCACCTAGAATCCATCATTTAAATTTTCCAGCTCCCATCCACCCACAGCAAGGATTCCCTAATTGACATACAATGGTTGAAGTGAATCAGCTGCCCCTTTACCAGAATGGTGACAGATGTGAAAGGCCACCAGACCAGGTGCTGGACCAGACTTGTGCTTGGTCCCTGCCGGTTCACTATGAAGTCTTAAGCACCTGTAGAACTTGTCCTGTCCTTCGTTTCCACCCTGTTGAAAGAAGACTTTGACAGGAGATCTTTGGTCTCTCAATACTTGACTTACTCTTCCAGATTGTGGGTTTGATTGCAAGAATCATAAACACAAAGCATTACCCTGCAGGGACTGGAAAGGTCAAGGGCAAATTTTGTTTGGTATTCTGATGTGTTCTTTGTCCTCTTATGTGGCCTTCTACCCATGTCATCACAAGCTTTCTGAACTCCAGTCGGCGTCCATTCCCCTTGGCTGTCGTGTCCTTGCATCCTGTCCATCTGTTTACAGCTCTGTCAAGCCCTCACGACAAAGAGGGACTCTCACATGCCTGCAGACAATGCACCCCTTAAAACCCAGCACTAAACTTCTATCTCTGCAACCCCAGCACTTAACATGAAAACTGAATGTAATTTGTGCTTGCTTTAAAAATCCGTGAGTAAATGGATGTGTGCCTTCTATCCCCTTTAGCTCCTCACACATTGTGGAGATAATGCCAGTTAATTAAGTTAGTAATGGATTATTTTGTTCAAGACCTTCCAGAATCATTGAAAGGCATGAGAGACGTAATCAGAGTAGGCAAGGCCCTGCTTTGGTGTGGACAAGTGAGTCTTTGCATTTCTAGATCAAGACCCTATAGAGCTCCTATATGGCTGTGCTTAGGGCTTTAATTTCATATAGTCTTTGAATTCCTAAATTACAGACAGCTCAGAGAAGATGTGTTATTCTGAAGTTCTCTCCCTGAACATAAGCTAGAGGAAAGCAGTGATGGGATTTGACTCCTGAGATGACTGCTGTTATCAAACATTTACTGAGAACCTAGTATAAGTCAGCCCTTGGCTACGGCTTGCAGAAAAGACACAGAAAATATCCTGCCAGCAAAGGGATTTCTGTTAAAGTGAAAAAGCAGATGGGTGGGCACATCTACGATCCCCCTACCAAGGCAGTATGTGGTATGTGCCCAGTGGGAAAAATGGATCGGTAGTCAAAGATGGGTTAACAAGAGAAAAACGAACCAGTATTACTTTACAAGATAAAAGGGAATTCGTTGTTACCATTTTACTTTGAAGCACTCACTGGACAACATGACCTTCCAGTTAACATGCCTCTGGTGTAAAATGTAAAATGTAAAATGTAAAATATAGTGAGCTTATAATGACCCGGCACTTAATACCTTTACCCAACGGTCGGATTCCATGTGCAGACAGGATGCACATGGGGCCCCTGAAAGTAATTGTAAGCCTGTTCGTTACTACCATACGGGGGAATGCTGTCGGGAAGAAGAACCCTGGGCACAGCCTGACTCTGACACTTGGATGCAGGAAAGGATACTGAAGATCTCTCAGGGTAAAAGTGGAAAGGTCCTCATGGTCAGGAACTCGACAAGGGGCGGGTGACATGTCAGGAAGGATTAGAAACTCTAAAATAGATTGATTCTGGGTCCGTTTTCCAGAGTAACCCAGTAGGGAGAGAAAGAGTTGGATGTTTAATTAGAGGATATTTATGCACAAATCACCTAGTTCTTTTTGTTAAATATTCTAATTATTGATCTGGGGGAAGTCATCAGAGCCCAACATATCAGGTTTATAGATGACACACAGTTGACAGCTGTGAACATCTTGTAAGACCAAGTCAGGATGTAAACTGACAGGTATTAGGAGCCTTAATTAGATGACATTTAAACCCATGTCCAAAGGACCAAAAAACAACAGCAAGAAAAACAACCCAAAAATGAACAAATGGGGGCTACAACAAACTAAAGTTTTCCACAGCAAAGGAAACCATCAACAAAACAAGGGGCAAAAAATCCAACTTAAACGTGGGCAGAGGACCTGAATAGACGTGTCTCCAGAGATGACCTACCAATGGCCAACAGACACGAGACAAGATGCTCAATATCATTTCTTGTCAGGGAAGTGTGAAAACCACAGAGAGATACCCATCGGAATGGCAATCATCAAAAACCAAGGAATGGCGCATCTTGGTGAGGGTGGGGAGAAAAGGGAACTGTCAGCTCTTGCGGTGGGAGGGCAAACTGGGCCAGCCCTTGTGCAAAACAGTATACAGGTTCCGCAAAAAAAAATTGAAAATAGAACTAACGTGTGGTCTAGCAATGATAATTCTAGGTATGGATCTGAAGAAAATTAAAACACTGTTTTGAAAAGATAAACGCACCCTGTGTTTCTGGCAATGTGATCTACAATAGATACAGAAGCAACCCAAGTGTGAACGGATAGACGATGGATAATAAGAGATGAAATTTTTATATATGTGTATGTATATATATATATATATATATATATATATATATATATATATATATGTGTGTGTGTGTGTGAAATACACAATAGAAAGCTGCTCAATCATAAGAAAAAAAAGAAATCTTGCCATTTTCAATCACCTGATGGACCCAGGAGGTATTATGCTAAGTTAAACAAGACAAAGACCAACATCCTGTAACTTGTGTGTGGACTCTAAAAACCAAAATAAGTGGACAAAAACAACAGAAACAGACTTGCAGTTAGAGAACATTCCGGTGGTGGGCCCAAGGGGAGGCATCTGGAAGGATGGCTGAAATAGGGGAAGGGGATTCAAGGTCCAATCTTCTAATTATACAACAAGACCCAGAGATGTAGCGTGGAGCACAGGGAATATAGTTCATAACATTGTGACAATTTTGTATGCTGACCAGTGGTAGCGACAGTTATTGTGCAGATCTCTTGGTAACGTAAAGAAAGGTCGAATCACGGTGATGGACGTCTGCAGCTACTAAAATACTATAACTTGGCTGCCCTTCAAAGAATGGACAGAAAGCGAAAAGGTATCTGCGGAATGTCCCGCACATCTTGGAGACAACACTGCTGAAGAGGCATGTGGTTAACTCATGGATGTGGATATTTATTATTAAAGGTTTGGGTCACTTTTCAGTTTCTTCAAACGAAAGCATGCATCGCCTGCTCGCTGCCCTAAATCAGCCCCCCACCATCTCTCCTTCAGATGCCTGCAACAGCCTCTCTTCTTTCTCCGCAGTTGACATCTTCGCATCATACTCTTGGGCACGTCCAGAAAGTTCTTGACAAAATACATCTCTGAGGAGGCCCTTCTTGGGTGTTAACCGTTCCCACGGTGCCGTGTTCCCTGCGGGATGAAATCTGACCCTCAGGATGGTGCCCGAGGCAGCAGAGTCCAGTCTGTCCTGCCATCGCTGTCCTGTGCGACATCCCCTGGTTGTCTCCCTTGTGTCTCTTCTCACCGCTCCCCTGGGACTCGTCCCACCGTGCCTGGTGCACCTGCCCCTGCCGGCCTGGGCACCCCTGGCCTCTGCAGCCCGGGGCCCTGTTTTCTTGCCTGTTTTCCTGGGATTGAGTCTCTATTCTCCCTGTTGGCCTTGAGTCTCCCTACCTGTTGCATTTTCACCATTTCTTCGCTGGTGAATTGGCCATGATTGTGGCACCTAATTCTGAGGGCTGTAGTGTGGATTAAATGAGCCTGTATGGGTCCCGCCTCTCCCCCTGCCTCCGAATCGGTCTCCTCTCTCGGCGAGGACTTCTTACGAGTGTCCTTTGCTTTTGATGGCAGCTGGGGAGGTACTGGTGACAAGTGGCTCTTGGTGCACGTGGGGGAGTGGACAACCTAAAACAGATAATTGAGAAGGAAGACTGATCGTAGCCTTTTCATGAATAAGAAAATAAAAAAAATGAATGACCTTGAGCAGCCCACCTGCTAAGTGCATTCCAGGAGGAAAAGACAAGATGAACAGGCCAGAAGATGTGAATGCCTTGTTTGAGCCCAAGTGACTACATCATACACGGGCATCCCTTCAAAGCCAGGATGCTCAGAGTATAGAGGCGAGTCTGTTATTTTGCCTCAGAGGGGAACTGTAGGCTCCTGTTTATTGAGCACTTACTACGAGGAGTGTGGTTTGAAATGGTGTACCAGTTGTATTCAACCTTCACAACAGCTCTACCAACAACGGCCAAAGAGCCCAAATGTCCATCAGGTGATGAAGGGATAAGGAAGATGGGGTGTGTATAACACACACACACACACACACACACTTGGAATATTCCTTGGTAATGGAGAAGAATGAAATCTTGACATTTGCAGTGACATGGTTGGAGGGAGAGTGGATTATGCCAAGTGAATTAACTCAGAGAATGACAAATACCATAGGATTTCACTCACAGGTAGAATTTTCAAGATACAAACCAGAGGAACCTAGGGGAAAGGAAGGAAAAATAAAAGACTGAAACAAACCACAAGGGACTTTAAACAAACAGGGTTGGTGGAGGGAGGTGGGTAGGGGATGGGCATAAAGAGGGTACTTGTTGGGATGAGCACTGGGTGTTCTATGTAAGTGATCAATCACTGGGTTCTACTCCTGAAACCAACACGGCAGTGTATGTTCACTAACTAGAACTTAAATAAAATCTTGGAGGGGGGAAAAAAACCTTCACAGCAGTCATTACAGACAAGGGAGCCACCAGAAGTTGCACTGTTTGGGGTCACAGGAGGTGAAGAGGCAACACCGTCAGCTGAACCAGAGCAGACCAGCCTCTTAGCCGGGAGTTACGATTCAGGTGCATGGGAGCCTTGTATTTGTGCAGAAATTTCAAGTGCTTCAGGGGTGCCGGGAGGCTCAGTTAGCTGAACGTTCATCTTCGGCTCAGGTCATGATCTAACCATTTGAGGGTTTGAGCCCCGCGTCGGGCTTGCTGCTGACAGCCCAGAGTCTGGAGCCTGCTTCGGATTCTGTGTGTGTCTCTCTCTCTCTGCCCGCCCCCCTACTTCTGTTCTGCCTCTGTCTCGAAAATAAACCAAAAAAAAAAAAAAAAAAATTCAAGGGCTTCAAAAAATGTAGAGACCGGTTCCCAAACATGCAGCCAAAAATTCTCAGGTTTTAACATTTAGCATAACCACCCCAATCAATTGACTTCCAAAATTCTAAGGACAAATTACCTGAAATACCAGTATTCGGACATGCTCAAAATTTTCTGTTGGTCATTGTGTGTAATAGAGGAGGGGAGGGGAGTGAAGAAAGGGATTAGTGATCACAGGGTGGAAATTGAGTGAAGGGCTGCTTCCTTAAAGCACCAGTCACTAAAATTGTTACATTTCACGGGTTCCCTTCAAACACTTTCAAGCACCGACTAGGCAAACAGGTGCCAAGGGCTGCCAACTCAGCAGGAAGGACAGCTCAGCCTCTAGAGGGAGAAGGGATCTCTACGTGGACCACAGGACCCTGGCACATGCTGTGATGGAGTGAGAAGAAGAAGGGAGGGGCCTTGAAGTGCCCTGGGCCTCTGGGAAGTCTGCCCCAAGGCTGTGATTCCTAAGCCACATCCTGAAGGATGCGTTGCTAGAAGGAGTGACGAGTGAGGGGCAGTAGTTAGGGATTTTTTTCAGGGAAAGTGAAAGGTCTGAGCAAATGTTCAGATACTTGATAAGGGCAGTGGTCCTCCAGGCTCTGAGATGCAGATGGCTCTGGTCACTGTCCACTGGGCCCCACGATGACCCTGCCCGACATCCACCAGTACCAAACCCTGCAGAAGGGGATGAGCTCTGTCTCGGGGTTCCTCTCATTTGACGCGGCTTTCTCCTAACCAAGTCCTCCTGCACTGTGCGTATAACGTGTGTCTCAACCGACCTACAGACGAAAACCAAGTCCACCTGGGGCAAATGTCTTAATTACGAAGTTGTGTGCTTTGTGTCTGTGGTGGGCATTTGTGGTTGGCCTTTCTGCCACATCTGTCCACCCCCTTCCATAAGTGCACTCAGATCTTGATTGATTTACCTCTACGTGTACCAGGTGCTTCGTACACAGTTAACCTCTTGTCCAGCTTCGGGAGTGGCCTTGATTTTTTGACCCAAGGAAAGTGACCTAATTCTCGAGGCCACCAGAATCCCAGAACATTCCACTGAAAAGAGGAATTAGTCCACCAGTGGGCATATGGCCCAATCTGTTCCAGTAGAACTTAAGGGAGGTTTTCCTGGGACTTCTTAGACAATTCCTTGCTTTTCTAGGAGATCTCGGAGAGGAGACCCTCTCCTGATCCAGATGATGCTGATGTGAATCCTACAACTGAGCAACCACTCTGCGGTCATGAGAGCCAGCGGGAGAATGAAGCCAATAGACTGGGGCTGGCGGAGTTGGGAGAACCGTCACAGGGAAACAGAGCTGGTACCAGCCATGCCTGATGGCCACACCAAATGTGACTTTTCACTTTGATGAGCCCATATATCTTCTTTTCACAAAGTGGTTAGCCTTAAAAATAGACTGTCTTTACTTGGAACCAAAGGAACACCTTAGTCATGAGAAAAATGGCTCAACTAATTCTAGCCATTAGAAAATGGCAGGTTCCATTGAACTGAACGGGAATGCTCTGGTTACAGGAGTTGATCACTGTTACTATTTCATTGAACAGTAACAACTTTCTGTGATTGAGAAAGATTTTTGTTTTCCACTTTAGAGCCAAGGAAATTAGATTCCTGATTGTTGCCAAACTAAGAGTAATAGTGAAGTGTACGTTTCCAAGAATTGGCCTTTTAGCAGGAGAACTATTAGCCCAAGTATGTGTGCATAAAGACGGAGGTCTTGGAAGATGAGCAAAACACCTGAGAATCTGAGCCTCCTTTCAACTATAAAAAACCCACTTCCCTCCACTCCATTCTTGCATGGTTTCAGGCCAAAAGACTACTGTAATTCTTCATTCTTCTACACGTCCCCTCCCCCCCAACACCCCACCCCCAATTCACTAAGGGCTTTTTTCTTCGGTTTTCTGCAGTTTGGATATGATGCACTTGTGTGTGGTTTTGGTTGGCTGGTTGGTTACTTTTGTGGGTGTTTTGGGTATTTATTCTGGTTGGTGTTTTTAGAGGTTCCTGGACCTATATGTTGTTGCCTGGTAGGAATTTTGGAAACTCCTGGCCATGATGATTCCAGGCATCTGTCCTTCCTGTCATTGTTCTCCTTTGAGGATTGAAATCACACGTATACTCCCTCTGTGACACCAGCCCACCGTCCTCCACTGTGTTGTTGTGCTTTTTCATTTCTGCTGTTTGGGTTTTCGTTGGAGGCCCTTGTGCTGGCCTGCCTCCAAGTTCCCGGATTCTCTCCTCAGCAACGTTGAATCAACCACTGAGCCCATCACAGACCTTCTGTGTTTCTACTGCCGTGTTCTTGGTTCCTTTTGGTTCTTTGTTTGAGTTTCCATCTCTCTGCCATTGTCGTACACCTGTTTTTGCAGGCTGTCTACTTTTTTTTTTGACATAGCCATCGGTTATTTGAAATGCATGATCTCCATCATTTTATCTGTCGTATCTGATAACTCTAATATCTGCTAGATCTGATCATTAGGGTCCTACCCGGGTCTCGTTCTAGTACTTGCCTTTTCCCTTCACACTGTGTTTTTCTAGCCTTTTGGCAACGCTTGCCACTTGTTACTGCAAGCCGGACATGCTGTTTCTGGAATAAGAACAGAGGGAAACCGGCCTGGAGTTTGAGAATGTGTTTCCCTGATAAAGTGTCAAGCTGTGTTTGAACTCGATGGGTGTTAGAAATTTTAAATCGCTCTACGGTCCTTGTTTTTGCCGCCTTTCTCTGCGGTGTCCCTTCCTGCTCTACTCAGGGAGGCTGTGTCTGAGCGCTCTTGGACCTGGAATCCAGTCGTCTTCCACTGGAACCGGTGTGGTGTGATGGTAGGCTGCAGAGGAGAGCGGATATCCTATAATCTCAGTAAGTCCCAGCCATGCAGTGGGGATGCCTACCTGTCTGGGCTGTGGCCTCCACGAGGGTTCCTCGTCTCCTCCCAGAGGACAGCTGTCCCCCCATCTATGTGTCCCCCACTTCCCCATCTGCAGACTTCTGGAACAATTCCCACTCTTTCTGTGAGGCCCTGCCTCTCTTGTCTGTGGCTCCACACCCCTCAGCCAGCCACCAGCAATGAGGTGAGAAAGCTAGAGGAGGCAGAAATGTCCCTGGGGTAAATGGGCGAGGGGGTAACGGGGGGCTTGTGAGCCCAGCTCCCTGGAGTGACCCATCCAGCTGCCTCTTTTCCAGGCTACTGAGGTTTCTCTAGGCCATACTCCCGGGGGAACTGGTACAGGAGAGGTGATGTCAGAGGGACAAGGACATTGGTGACGATTCTGGTTCAGGCTGTGCCCACCCCAAGAGTGTCTTTTCAGGAGATGGTGATGGTAAGCACTGGAGGTTCAGCGGCTGCTAAGGGGTGCTGTGTGCCAGGCTGGAGAACACACACCTGACACGCTCTTCATGGAAGCCTCTGGGACACAGGGGAGAGGCCAGAGGATGAAAACTGGTCCTGTCTCTTAGATCCATGGAGGCAGAATCATGGGTGCCTGAGGCTCTGTCAGCACTACTGGCCATTGTTTGCTGAGCACTTGGTGAAAACTTGGTGTATTTAGTTGTGTAGCGATTGCGTGTAAATCCCCAAAGTTTAAAATCTGGGTTATGAACTAGCAGGGCTGAAATAAGTCAACTGGGGAAAAATCTGTAAACTATCTTCATAAGTAGATGCAAATTTTCAGCATGTAAATGTCCTGCATGGAAAGCATATGGTTTCTGGTAAATCAGAGCTGTTTGGTCTCTAGTGATTTAATCAAGATACTCACCTGGAGTGGAACAGGTCTGTGGGGCTGTGTTTTTACAAAGCATGAGGTGCTGCTCTGGCCACAAGATGACTGGGGTAGACTGGGCTTCAGACAGTTCTAGGGTGAAATGAAATAATGGTTAATACAAAAGTGTTCTCAATTGACCTGCTTTTCATAGGTCTGGGATTTCTGGCACTTCCCTGTGCCTGGAGTGCCAGCACAGGCCACGGCTGTCCTCACTCCCGGCAGTGATGCAGGGTCACATACGTGACCACCAGGTCAAGACATGGAGAGCAGATAGGGGGTCTGGACCTCTTGGGGCTACAAAACATTTTTCTTAATTTTCATGTCCTTGGAGATGTCTCCCTTGTCTGAATCTGACTAAGGGGAGTGCTCTAATCTGTGTTCACCTCTGTGGTGGTGGCTTTGACCCTTAAGGTGCACTGGTCTCATGCACAGAGTCACGGTCACAGAAAATGGTTTGGAGAGCACGAATGCATAAGACAGCTAGCTGAAGGAGGGTTGGTGGTCTTTGGGCAACTTCGAGTGTATCAGAAATCCCAGCATTCCCACTACACTGGGGGAGGTAGGGGCGAGCCTGCAAATGAGGACAGTGCTGTGTTCACAGTGCAAAGGGCATAGAAGCTCCTAGAACATAGAAGCATACTATCCACACAATGTAGCACGTAGGAGCTACTATAAGCCTTGGTCAAGCCAAAGAGTAAAATCAGGGCTCCAGTTCATATCAACCTAAGAAAAAGGTCCTCCACCAAGGGTAACACTTCGGCAGGGCCCCACGGTGACCGAGGAAATGGGTCCCGAATCCTGGCCCTGGGCAGGGCAGAGACCCCCAGGCAGGAGGTGTGGGTGGGAGAAAGCCAGGCAGGACTGTGAAAGGGGGAGAAAGAACAGGCTTCCATTTTCTCTGTTCAAAACAGCAAGCAACATGTGGTGGGCGTGGTTGGGGAGCATGAAACGCTGAGAAGGCACTTCGTTACCTTCTTGGTGACAGACGAGTCAAGTTCCCTCCCTCCCTCCCTCCTCAACCCCGCCTCCTCCCTGGGCCTCACTGGCTGACCCAACGCGGCTCTTCACTGTGGCCCTCGGATATGTTTTCAGTCAGCTCTTGTCCAAGGCAATTTAAATTACTTGTGCAAATAAGGTTTCACAAGACCTTATAATATGCTTCAATAGGATCAAAACCTATTACGTTGACTGTATATCAAATTAGCTTCTGCACAGATTATAAGTTATTGTTTTAGTTACGCATTTCATTACTTTTCTTTTTAAACATTCAAAACCGTCTGAATTATAGCGAGTGGCTGTTGAATAATACAACATCTTGTCATGTTGCAGCTCCATAGAAATTTCTCAGACACCTGCCACAGGGGTAATAGCGGACGATGTGGTTGTGCCAGAGTTCATTAAAGCCAAATTTTCAGAAGCAAGTCAGGAAGGAAAATCATGTTTTATGAAATAAGCATGTGGAGTTCTGGGCTCAAAATCTAGGAGGAAGAAAAATGAATCATCAGCTAATAACAATGTTCCAGGGATCTTGAACTCATTTTGACGTTTATGACAGCCTCATGCCTACAAAAAAAAAAAATTGTTTGGTGTCTTACTCTGATTCAAATGCTGGGATTTTAGTATCTTAAATGAGAAGGTAGGCTACAAAGGCAGCCAGTGGCCCGCAGAGGACATGGTGATGGCCAGCGTGCCTAATTGTCCTCGCTGCAGTGGATGGAAAATACAGGCCTCAAAGAGGCAGCGGCCACCTCTGTTCTGTGTGGGCATCGCCGGTGAGGGCAGCATGTGGCCCTCTGTCTGGTCTGTCTCTGATTTTGTGCGGTCCTACTTCACGGTTGCTCTAACTTGGCCATCAGTGTGACCAGTGGCCTCCGGGGATGGGCGGAAGGCCTTGTTATGGAGCACTGACCTTGGACAGCTCCCTTGTAAACTGGAGGAGGCAGGTGGGTTAGGATAGGCAGTCGGAGGGAGATGTAAACACGCTTCTCGGAGTCCGTGTGCTTTACAGGGGTCTGTTAACTTGCCAAACACCAGTGATCCCTGCTTCTGGTGGTGCTCCCTAGGGCTCTGCGCTGGGTGTCCGTGGCGAACAGGATGGCGTCTGGCATCTCTTCAGCTCTTACGAGGTGCTTGATCCTCAGTTGACTGATGTGAGAGGTCTCCAAGGAACGTAACAGCAGAACAAGGAGGCCTGGCCCCCAGGGAGGTTGTGTGGCGTGGAGACAAGAGGCCCCCTCCACTTTCCCTAACAGATGGTGAATTCATTTCCTAGCTGCGAGACGTCGGATGTTGTTTAAATGTGTGTGCCCCCATTACCAATCTGTAAGATTGGGAGTAAGATTATATACATGCCTTTCCAGGTGGTTGTGACATTAGGTAGATGATCAAGAACTAATTACTACCTTTGTCTTGTATGAAGCATCATCAATACCAGGGCGCCTGGGTGGCTCCGTCGGGTGAATGTCCGACTCTTGGTTTCAGCTCAGGTTATGATCTCAGGGTCTGAGCCCCACGTCAGGCTCTGCGCTGACAGTGTGGAGCCTGCTTGGGATTCTCTCCCTCTCTGTCCCTCCCCCGACTCGTGCGGTCTGTCTCTCTCTCAACATAATCAAAGACTTTAAAACATCGTGGTACCAACTCTTCAGCTCTGGAGAACTGTCTGCCGTGTGTGCAGGGACAGGTTCTGTAGCAGGATGAGTTGGCTGTGTCCCAAGTGGCCTGGAGATACAGCAGTAATTATTGTCGATAACAAGAAAACTAGCCAGTGTTTGACCTCAGTGGGTGTTACATGTAAGTGATGTCCTAAATCCCAGGCAATCTTGGCACCTCGCTTTCGGTGCCCTTCCTGGAAGTCGTACCATCTTTAGACAAGAAGATGGTGGGCAGACTCGCTGAGATCATCGTTCTCTGGGTCCTGGTCACTCAGAGCTACTTGGGGATGAGCCCTCTGTTGATGGACAGCCCCCGGATCTCTCCAGGCGAAATCTGAAACTGACCTGATCTTCGAAGCCCAGGGAGAGGCTGAGGAGAAAGGCCCAGGGCTCCAGATTGGCAGATGGCAGGCTTAATAAGCAGGGGTGTTTTCCTACGAGGCTCCTCTTGGATGGCTGCCAGCTGAGTAGATGTCTACACACACCAGCCAGAATCTTGAGGGGTTGTGTAGAGGCCTTAATGGGGTTCAGTCATGTATACGGGCCAGATGGTCTCAATAACACATTGCTTCCTGTATGAGAACAGTGGACGGAAAGTGCATTCGAAGGACAGGGCGGGGTGGGAAGGGGTGGGGAGGAACCTCTGGGTAGGTCTGCTTCATGGTTCAACCAGGGGTCACGTCCTCTCTGTGACCTCCGCCAACACCTTCCCATCCCCTGGAGCCAAGCTACAATTAGTGACGACAGTAAATACGTCATTGCAGAATTGGTTTCTCTTCTAAGTGGAGCAGTAGGGATGGAAAATGACTACCTTTCCTTCCTATCTTCTGTGGCGTAATGTTCATACGCCTCTGTTACGAAACTCCTAGAAATAATTAGACCCCCTCGGCAATGAGCCCCGATGCCCTTCGCTGCAGGTTCAGCCTCGGTGAGTGGTGGCTCCTGGCCTCGTGCAGCTGGTATCTGCTGAGCCGGACAGCCCAGGTCTGGGCTGTAGAGTAACGTTGCCTCTGATGCAAAACCTGAAGTGAAGAAAGGCTACTGAGACGAGGGAAATCGGTTTACTGCTTCTGTCTTGTTACATTTCTCCAGCCCTCAAGGTTTTCCCAACAAACAATGGTGATCCTTCAGGATGGTTGCTACGTTCATAAGCCGTAATATCCCAAACAGGATCACATGACTGTACTGTGTGTGAAGCTTAGCCATCAGTGCTTCAAAACCAGACTTGGTAGAATTAAGTCTCATGATACTCCATTCCCTATGAGGGTGCGTGACAATAGGAGTAATGTATATTTAAATCACTAGGCCTCAGGGACTGAATCGGAAAGATGTGTGTTCTTTTATCCTTCCTCCCTGCCCTAGCACACTCCAACTGCCATGGTCCTTTCCTGAGCCGGAACTCACTTTATTTTTTAAAGCCAGCACATACTACTTACGAGGTCAGGTATATCTTTAGGACAAACGTCTCTCTGGCCTGGGCATCTTCATATTGTAGAAGAGAACACACAGGAAGACCCAGAAATAGTGATCAAGGAGATTTATTTTTGCTGCGCCTGAGGAAGTAGGCTGTTAAGGGACACCCATGAGTTGGAGCATTGGGTTGAGGGTCTTGTGTAAGCGGGTAGAGGGAAGTGAACCTGACGTGAAGAGCGTATTAGGGGTGTGCCCCGTGTAGAGGCAACACAGGACGTTGCTGAAGGCGCCAGGCCACGTAAGGGTGCATATGCTCAGAGCGACAAAGGCCTTCACTCAAACGTGTATCTGGGGACGCAGGGTCCAGGAGGGCCTGGTGGGTTTACTATATATGCTGTTTAAGACAGGACTATCCTGTTGCGGACAAGTGATTAGTGACGCTACTTGCGTTTTAAGATTTTGATTTCTTGCGCACACCTCCCAAACTTCTAGTATTTAAAAATGTGTGTACAAGAATGCACGCAGATCACTACGCTACAGTGTCTGTGTTCTTCCCCAAAAGTCCTTCTGTGTCTTTCTGAGCCCAAACCATTCTTTTCATCATGCCTTCAAAGAAAACCCACACAGCTATCCTCAACTATCCCCATTCCCTTCCCAGAACTGTGCCCCTCTTCTCTCCCCCTAAACAAGGCAACCAACAGCTGGAACCATAACCAATTTCCCAGTCAGTCCTGAGCAAAAACACATCCTGGAGGCTCTCTCTGTAGAAACAAAGGAGCTCTGTTTCCCCATCCATTGTTACTGAGGTCTTGGCCAAAGAGAATGACCTGTGAGTCTGGAAGCATCTCTGAATACACAGCACTTGGCCGTGAAGCTCTATGGGCTGGGAAGACACATGGGGGAGTGGGGAGTATCCTAAATATCTCTGGGGTACTGAGTAACTGTAGTATCCTGTATAAGGAGAGGGAGGAACAGAGGCTGCATCATAAACATGCCCAGAAAGACTCCCACCCAGAGGGGACCCGGTCCTCCCAGAACTACACGTGATACAGGGACACTGTTGGTATCTCACCTGTCCTAGGGATTACATCGGTACCTCTCGTTCTGACTCCTCCCTGAGTGCTCTGGCCTAAGATGTGGGACCTGGGACTCCCTAAGCCTCCCTGAGGCTCCACTGGTGGTCAGTGCCGGGATCTGCCGCTGGGGGCGCTGGCGGGAGCCTGCATTCTGGGCGGAGAGATACCTGCCACTGTCTGTGGGTTTCCCCGTGCACCGACCCCCCTGCCCCCGCCCCCAGAGAGTGGCTCCAGTTCCCACTAGCAGGTGAATCCCTTTTTGGTCTTTCTAACACTTGGAGGAACTGCTTCATCATGCTCCCTCCACAACCCCCCCCCCCCCACCCACCCCCAGCCACAAGCCAGAGGAAAGAGCACCACCCAAGCTCTGCCCCTCCTTGGACATCCAGGGGGCCCTCCAGGTTTCTAGGTTTATGTTATTCCATGCTTTGACCTCAGTCCCTTCAGCCTTAGGGAGTGGTAGCTGCTTCCCGCACTGGCCATCTCTGTGACACCTGGGTCCTGTATTTGGCCCTTGAGTGAGCTGTCAACATCTTTAACAAGGCATTCTTTCATACTGAATCCTCTTGCTTTCTATTCAGATAGCAGGTGTGGTTTCTGTCTCTTGGCTGATACACTTACATATGGTCATTTCGGTGAAGGAACAGAGACACAGGATGTACCAAAAGCTAATGACATGTTTCTTGAGGCTGTCCATGGAGCCCTTGACTAGGCGTGTGGTGAGTCACCAGCAGCAGCAATGGCTGAAGACGCTCCGATAAAATACACTCACAGGGAAACGTCCCACAAGGGCATCCCGCATCCCACTATTTGGATTCTGTGTTTCCTTCCCCATCCTCTGGATTGCAAGCTCTGGGATGGGAGTGACTGTGTCATTCATGGCTCTATCCCCAGGGCTTGTGTTTATTGGATGGACAGATGGATGGATGGAGGAATGAAAAGAATAAAAATGTGGACACTTAGTGCAATTTTACTGACAGCGAAGTCAACAATACCAAGGGTTTCCTTATAAAATGAAAATTTAAAAATCAGACTAAGGTGGAAAATAATCCCTTTAAAAATTTAAAGTTGGGACACTCCATATCCCCCTTGCCCCCCACTTTTTTCTGTCTCCAAAATTTATGCATTTTGTGTTTCCAGGTGTCACTGTAAGCTCTTGAGGGGACTGCTTCTTGTAACATTATTAATTACCTTAAAACCTCATTCAACTGTAGCAGTCTTGGCAATCTTATTATCTCAGAAGGACAAGGAGCAAAGATTCGTTGTTTTATCATTTAAGTAATGAGATTTTTACACTTCTCTAAAGAGATTTATGAGAGTAATTAGTCTAAGCAGGAGTTGCCAGCATGAGTGTTATTAGGTGTAATGATTAACCCTAGTGGGGTGAGTTACTGCCAACTTAAGAGTCATTGAGGATGGCATGAAATTTGAGTTGTAGGCATTTGTAAATACAGATAAATGTGTATTACTAATTGTTCACTAAAACACTAAATCTTAAAATTCTCCGTATAAAGCATCCACAAGTTCTATGGATCTAGTCATTAGTGGGGGGGCTTTTTTCTCTTTCTAAAAGACAATTGCTCATCAAAGAGATCAGGGACACATCGACACACGAGCAGAGTACTAGTCTTGGAGTTCGCCCCCAGCTCTGTCACTCCGGGTAAGTCACTGAAGCATGGAAACCTCGGGTCTCTTGAGCTTCAAAAGAAGGGCTAGAAGGGTCGCCTGGGTGGCACAGTCGGTTAAGCGTCCGACTTCAGCCAGGTCACGATCTCGCGGTCCATGAGTTCGAGCCCCGCGTCGGGCTCTGGGCTGATGGCTCAGAGCCTGGAGCCTGTTTCCGATTCTGTGTCTCCCTCTCTCTCTGCCCCTCCCCCGTTCATGCTCTGTCTCTCTCTGTCCCAAAAATAAACAAACGTTGAAAAAAAAAATCAAAAGAAGGGCTAGGAGTCGACACCAAAGGCTCCTCCCAGCCCAGGCCACCAAGAAATCTAGAAGATAAAGACATTGCTTCAATTACATGGTATTAGTGCATAGGTGACCCTGGATATGAGCTGAGTTCTTGATCCCTGAAGACAAAGTAAAGTT
Source organism: Puma concolor (assembly GCF_028749965.1). NCBI lineage: Eukaryota > Metazoa > Chordata > Mammalia > Carnivora > Felidae > Puma > Puma concolor. Next base: position 114,913,186 of record NC_141676.1, read on the forward strand.
TAGGCTTTTCTAAGTACGCACCACATGCTGTAATTTTTCGCATATGTGATCGTACTTAGATTCCCTCCGGTAGGAGTGATGCCCCTGTTCTATGGATCAGGGTACTCAGGAAATTTGAGGAACTTGTATCGCAAGTAAGAGTTGCAGCCAAACTGAATATGTTCACACGTTAGTTCCATTACTTAGTGTGTGCCATCTGTGAGGGAGGATATTCACAGTTTCTCCCTTAGGATCGCTGAAAAAAAGAGATCATAAAGGAAAGTTCTTAGCAAAATAGCTTAGAAAAACAGTGTGTTAGTGTTAAGTATTATTACTACCATTATCGTGACTATTCTCTTAATATCATAACTACAAAATTCCAGTCAGGTTTTGAACCTATGCCATTTTAATTATAAATCCCATGTAGATTTAATTATACCATCCTGATAAACTAAGAACTTGAAAAAGCTTGTTTTTATTATTGCTATCCTCCCCCCTTTTATCAAATAGAATGTTTTGTGCTTTAATGTCTTAACAGGCATTGCAATTATTAGAAAATACAAGCAAATCTCTCTACTTCATATTCCATTAAATCAGAGGGTATAGTTGATATTCTATCATTGATACAATTCCCCAGACATAATACGGTTAGCACTTGAAAAAGTATTTTTAAATCTAAATCTAGAAAAAACTAGAATTTAGTTCTGTGGTTTAACAAAGCTGTTGATGACCCCATAGAAATGACAGGCCCTAGTCAACCGGTGGGGGGTGGAATCTGTCGAGTGTCGGCATTGTTACCCGTTTCATGAAGTTTTTTCTTACAATGTGACACTGACCTTTCTCTATGGAGAGATGGGATTGATAGATCCCCTTTAGAATCTGAGTAAGTTTGTGTCTATAGCAGAAGTGAGGCTGTGTGACTTCCAAGGCTAGGTCATACATTCTTCCACCTTTTCTAACTTGCTTCCTGGTCTCCACGGAAGCTTGCCCTCGGAACCCACCTGCCGTGGGTGGGGAAGCAGCCAAGCCTTCCTGGAGAGATCTGATGCAGGTGTGTTGGTTCTGATCCCAGCCAGCAACCAACACTAAGTGCCAAGACACATGAGGCCTGAGGATGATTCCGGCATCCAACCTCCCGGCCACTCCAGCTGACTGAGTGCAGCAGGGACAAGCCGTTTCCTCTGAGCACTGTCCAAATGGAGATCTGTAACTGAAATACATGTCCTTGTTTTAAGCACTTAAGTTTTCAAGTGGTTTACTATGTAACAATGACAACCAGAATAAGTGTCGTTCAAGATGAGATTATTGCACACAATTGGTAACTTAAGGCAGTGGAGCTCGTTTTTCATTCAAAATCACTTGAGCGATCCTTTCATGATGATTCTCATTGAACACAGTATTTTCTTCAGTGGTCTTACTCTTCATATACATATCTGTATAGCTATGGATACTAAGGGTGTAAACCAATACTTGCAAAGGAAAATAAATTCTAAGATTGAATGTAAGTTCAAAAAAACTTTAGAAGAACGTGGATTTGTTCTCCGATTAGAGGCGTTCAGCATTTTGTTACCTCCTAACACAAAGATGGAACCATATGATACAGGCAAGCCCTTGGTAACTTAGCAAATAACCCACAAGATTTAGATGATCCCTGATGCAGACAGAGTCTAGTGAGAAAGGTGCTCTGCTTCTATTGATAGGATTGCCTTTTGTGTCACAGACTGAGTCTGAAGTGCTCTCTTGTCCAGCAAGAAAGCGGATGCAGAAATGAATACAAGAGAGCCTAATGTCTGAGAGGAGACAAGAGCCCCCAACAGGGGTTTCGTCTCCATATTTACTGAGCTCACAAGATACTACCCACGTGGTGAACGTTAAGAAAACCTCTTACACGATGTGGAGAAAACAATCCTACAGTAATCATTAACTTGTGTAAGAAGCAATGGGTCTGGGGGGCAAGTGGAGTTGATGAGCAAAGTACAATAGTATATTAGTGTCCCATGGAAAGTAATTTCCTGCAGGTGCTATAACAAGTTACTAGCGATCCCATTACAATATCTTCCTAGCTAACCTCAATCACTTTCACCCCTTAGTGGTGGCTTTCTGTCCTAAGCTTTTTTTCTAACCCATTAATGCAAGTAAAACGAACTCTTCAACCTGTTTCCCCACCAATTCTAACGTTATTTCCTGCAAAACCCTCACCTCCCCTAAGCATTCTCCTTAATACTGTACGTGAGCAGCTATGGACAACTGTCCGGAAAGAGAAGAGAGGGAGACGTCTTTCAACCAAAACACGAGTACCAGGCCGTTAGTCCTTTCTCCTGGGATAAGGCCATTGTTAATGGGTTTTGCGTTTTTGGTCCCAAGTCTTTTCTTGCTGGTACCCGGTTTTCTAGTGCTGATGGTTTTGCCAAAGTCCCCATCACTTGTTCCCAACTGAATATTGTTCTCTCACATTTTTTTTTGGCAAGTGAAATCGGTGTAATTTCTACCATATGTATCAGTGGACTGGGCTCTGACACGTTAATGCTAAGGAGGGAGCCAGTCACATAACAGAATTTCCTTGTTGTCCTTGACTGTTAGGTTATGACACGGTAGCATAGAGTACCGCCAGAACTGGGAACAGAGGAAGAAAGCGAATTACGATATTAAAACAAAAAAGAATTTCCTATCTGACCATTTGTGAGAGCATTGGGTTGCCTCTTCCAGAGTTGGGTGAAAAAGTTTTAGAATGGCCATATACTACTCCATGAAGAACAATTTCAATTTTGGAATGACCTAGTCAATGCAATAAAAATAGCAAAATACTTGATGCTTCCTTTCGCTACCCTTGCTTTGTTTTTTGCCTCTCACATACTCAGGATCCTCCCGTTAGCATCTATTAGGCCTCACGACAGAGTCTGTCAGACCTAGGGAGGCCAGGAAAACGGAGGAAAAAGAGCTTTTTATCTCTTGTTTTAAAAAAATTATTACCACATTGGTTTCCATAAAACACCCAGTGCTAATCCAATAAGAGGATGTTTTCATGCACATTTTAAAAGTTAAGAAACGATGGTCGGAATCCTCTGATACCTTATTCAAACCCTGTATGATCATAGGATACAGTGATGGTTAGGGGTGATGATTGGCCTGTAAGGGAAAACACACTCGCTGAACTCTGATTCTGATGGTTTCTGAGGAAAGGTTATCACTTACACATGCCTGAAGGGAAAATGTTACCATGGAGTTTTTATCCCCCCCCATGACTTTATTTCTGTATGCTGTTGTTTTTAATACATTTCATTAAACATATTATAAGGACTGTTGTCAAAAATGTATGTGACAGTCCCTGTTGAGAGGGCTTGTCCTTAGTGACCTTCTGTAGACAAATTTGCAATCCTCGCTCCAGTAGACGTGAATGCTGCTGCTTTCAGTGGGGATGTTTGACACCAGCAAGAAATACCTGGCATCCCCCATCTCTGGTCTCTGAAGTTACTCCATGAAGGAGAAAGAAAATACATGATGTCTCATCACCTAGGAACAATGGGCTCTGGAATAATGGATGACTCCTGAACCTGAAAAGTAAAGTCATAATGTTGAGTTGGATGGGCCATTCTGGAGCAAATGACAAACCTTCAGTAAGAAGCCTCCTGCACAGACGCGGGCGCTGTCCATTGGGAGGGAAGCAGTTTCATCTGCCCTAATTAATTTGGGAACAGAGGTCGATGGCACATCCCAAATGGTGACATTCAGAACAAATTCAGCAGCTGCTTTTGTTTACAGGCTGTGTACACAGTCAGATGGAAAGATTTTTAAAAGAGCAGTAAATGGCAATCCACATGGATAATGAACTGGATTAATGTAGCAATTAAAGTTTATTAAAATGAAGTATTACCCTTACACGGGACCTGACAATGATGTAAAAGCTGAGGCTCTGCTTCCAAAAGTTGTGGTTGAACAGAGGAAACGGAAATACCCAAGAGGTTCCAAGGGCCTATGTGGCTATGAATGGCCATGCTGAGACCACTGAGGTTTAAGGAGTAATCCTGGAAGGGGGGAGGATAATCAAGTATTTCCCACCTGGAGGAGGAGTCTCCCTTAGGGCCAAGTTTCCTGATAAGAGTCTTCAGGAGGCTAACGATTTCTTCTTTTCATGAGAAAGAAATCTGTGAATTAGAAATGATTCTCCTGAGGGGCAGATAGGAAGGAAGAGGGGAGTGTAACAAAGAAGGGAGATGATGTGTGCGTTATTTTGCAAATGTCAGTGATGCGTGGAGACCTGAAGGGAGGCTTACAACACTGAATGAACTCCATTTTGGGGAGCTGTAGCTGTGGTTATCAGATCCTATTAAATCCCATTATACAGATGATATCAACACAAAGTGCAGTGTGGTGCCTGAGGTTTTTTCTATGATTCATTGGCTCAAAGTTGAAGGGTCGGGGGGAGGGGAGGGGGGACATTATTAGAGAAACAGAAAATTCCCCAGGTTAGACTATGAAAGTTTATCAGGATTTCATCATGGAATCTGTAACTGGTTTGTCCTCAGCGGTGTACAAACATGAAATAGTTTTATGTTTCTCTGAATAGTGTCCCCATGAAACACTGTTTTTCAGCCCCTTTTACAGGATCTTGGAAAGTCTCACTATAGCTGCTTTAGCATCACCGGGAACCTTGTAAAACAGATCAGTGCAGGGTTCCTTCTTGGTCTGTTTGGTCTTCTTGGACTATCGGTAATCCTCTGGGTGGGAGGCATCCAAGTGGTGTGGCTGGGAAAGGGGTATGTGTGGAAAGAGTCCTTCAGCTGACCTGTGCGTCATATAAAGAAAAGTAGATTTGGCTCCAGACTGACCCCTTCCAAACCTCCTTAATCCCCTCTCCCGATACCTCTTGAGCACTTGGCTCCGAGGCAAATGCTTCTGGACGTCAAGATGGCCGTTCATCAGTTCCATCGGATGGTGTCTAAATGAGCCATAAGAAACCCAAGCATCTTAGATGTGCACAAATGTTGAGTGGATAAGCAGATGGCCGCGTGGCTGTCCTTCCCCCTTACTCTGCCAGCTCACTCCAAATGTCTTTTTCCTCTGTTCACGTAGCAACAGGGCACATACCATCATAGCCTCTGTATGAGCACATGGACCAGTGATGAGATACCATGCTCTGCTGTCTGAGTACCCCAGTGTGGTAGCGCCCCTCCCTAAGGAACGTGATGAAAATGAGGGAAGGCAACCTGGCTATGTGTGTGTGCACGACATTCCTCATGACTCTATAACAAAGACCGTCCATTACCATATATGGGAGACAAAGGAGCAAAAATTATACAAAAGACACCGCCCCCCCCCCGCCCCCACCGTGCTCATGGCTCACCCGTTTGGGTCTCAGCCTGCTGAGCCCATGAATGCAGCTGATTCCTGGAAAGAAAAGTTTCAGTGACCCAACTCTCTGTGTGTGGCCCACAGCTACACCCATCTTGACAACTCACTTGGCCAATGCCATCTTCAGCTGGCTGGGGAGAGAGTTGGGAAGGGGTCTACGAACAGCCAACAAAAGCCCATACGGTGGGTTCTCCCTTCCATTTCTAACTACAGCCAGATGGGAAGGCACTTTAATGCAACTCCTATTTGTTTCTTGGGATGCAAACGTTTTGGGCCTTGAGAACTTGTGCCTCCAACTTCCCAGACCATGGTGATGCCATTGTCACTACCCTGCATTCTGTTCACTTCATTCAGCGAGTTCTATGATTTGTGGTCTGTTCCTTAGAGCATTCTGGGGAAAAAAATGCGTATCCTCTAAGCTCTAACCTTTGAGTAACAGCATCTAATTAAAAGTAACTTAAATTACGTGAGGCCTATTCTCTCTTAGACATAGTTCAAAGGTTTAACTGTCACTAATGACACTGAGAACCCCTATATCTTCCGTCTTCCTTCTCTGTCGTGCTCAGTGTCGTGTCCGTCCCACCGAGGCTGAGTACGGCTTCAGCTCGACGTAGTCCTGCCTCCAAAATCTTCATCTAGAGGCAAAGGACCATTTCTACCCCCAAAGTGAAAAAGTTTCCCAAAAGAGTTACCATTTTATCCTGTTGACCACATGAACCTGTCATGTGTGTGCCTGTCAAGTGAACAGAGTAAGAGTCACTGATTTGATCAAATCAATGTTCACCTCCTTGAACTGAGGAAGGGCCCCTGATACTGAAGAATCTTGTAGTTTAGATGGTAGACGGGGGCAGTTAGTAGGTAGGTAACCACATTCTGTAATTCCCTAAGCTCTTATTCCCAAATGTTGTTTCTCAAGGTGGAGGCTGTGGATGTACCGTCGATCTAGTACTCCGGTCATCATACACACCCCTGGGCCCCTCCCAGACATAAACTAGGGGACTCTCCAGTGGGAGGTCCAGGAACTTACATCCTAACTGGCTCACGCGTGACACTTAGTACATGTAAGACTGAGAGCGGCTGAAGAAATCTTTGGGGGCCTCCTGGGATTCAAACTCGTATCCCCAGATCACCTATACTGAGCCCTGCTCTTGGTAGATGCTTAAAGGAGTTTAATTGCTGTTGTATTTTGAAATGTAATCTCTTTCTTTTCTATCTTTAATTGCCAGAAAAAGCCACGAAATTCCTTTACTACTTCATCTAGAATTAAACCTTTCTTCCCATGGATTGAAGGAAGTGATAAATGACATTTGAAAGGTTTCTGTTACTGCCTCTTCTCCTGATTTCATTCTAAGGAAAGGACGATGAGGAAATGTGATAGAGGGGGGAAGAAACAAGAGAAGGAAAAATAGAAGTGATAAATCAGTTTTTATTTTGCTTTTATGAGGAAATCATTTTCTCTGGGCTCTCTTTGATGAAAACTGAATCTGGGTGGATTGGTAGGATTTAAAGTGGGAATGAAAGGAGACAGTAACAGGAAACTCAGTAATTTTTTTAACCTTAGTCATTTGATGGCTGCATAGAACATTGTTCTTCAAGGAACACCAGCTGACCTGCTCCTTCACTCACCACCCAGAGCGGTGTGAGCTCCTCATTTATGGGGATGACAGATGGCATGTCATGGGGCAGGATGACAAGAGTTGATAATCAATGCTAACCCCACGCTTCTGTGAGCTGGGCACAATTCAAAGAGATGCTTTCCGTGTACTGACTTGATCCTTCCACAATGCGAGGCCTGTATCCTCCTTTATATCAAGAGCCCCATTTTACAGACAAGGGAACTGAGGCAAGAGAAATGGAGTACTCCCTCCTAAGTATTGGGTCTGGCATTTGACTGCCAAGTCTGGAGGCAGACACTGTCCTTGTAACTGGGATGCTGTCAATGCCTCCCAACCGACATCATGGACTGTTGTCCTTTGCACTCATGGCTTGTGATGAGTTCTTAAAATTGTGTGATTTGTTTGGAACCTCTAAAATTCAATGGAACACATTTTAAAATTTTGAGTTCTGCCCTTAACTGAAAACTCAAAAGATCAGTGCTGCGAATAAGAACAGTCCTTGGCAACCACAAAATGGATCGTCTAGAAGCTCTTTTCTTTGTCCGTTTCTCCCACCCCTATTGCTTCCTCACACGGAGAGTCTGAAATTACATGCTCTCGATCTAACTACAGCAGAGGAGAGAACCCAAGTTTCTGAGAAGCAAAGTAGTATACTGGTTATGCATGTTGATTCTGGAGCCAGATGGCTTGAATTTCAACACCAAATCGGACATCTATTAGAATTAAGACTAGGAGAAGTTACTTAAACTCTGTATCAAGTTTCTCTTCACTTGGCGGGGGGGGGGGGGGGTGGTGGTGACTGAAGACACTTCCCATGGGTGATGTCCAGTGTGCAATCAAGGCTCACAACCGGATGTAGGTAGGCTAAGTCTCAGGACATGGCATGATCCTATCTGAATTGCCATGGGCAGGAAACCTCCTCCAGCTACAAGTGTTCCGTACTGAAGAAGCATTGTTTCAATCCTGTTATGTGTCTGGGGTCTGAGGCTCAGAGTGCCCGTGACTTCACGAGATGCCAAAGGTCATAGTGCAGTTGGAGGGCAGAACCTGGACTCACTGAGAGCCACCTGCTCCCGGAGCTGGGCTTCCTACCACATGCCTCCCAGTCTCGAGTCGTACCATGTTCTCGACACTTAATATAGAGCAGAGTCGCTACGTGGAAACCCATGTATGGTACACGCTGTGTAAGCAACACTTGAGCTCACTCCTAAGTGAGTCCAAAGAACCAGGGTACTTTGGACTATCGGATTCCTGGGTCTGTTTTTTCATTGGTAATGACAGGTGAATTGGTTTGCTTCCCTTCCCTCTGTTCTCAAATGCTATGCCTGTTTTCGACTTGACCCACAAGTTTGAAATCTGCCTGGTGATGCCAGCTTTTATGGGAAGATGCTGAAGGTACTGATGTAGAAGGAGATCAAAGCTCTTCCTTCTCAGTCCCGGAGTCCACACAACATGGGTAAAATAACACGCATTTCAGTGGGTCAGACACGACCATGCCTCATTGGCATACTTCTGCTTGTTGTTTTATCACCACATATCTTAATTAAAACATCATCATTCTCTGTTTGTTTGATAGACCGAGTAGCTAATCCTGGGAGCAAAGTGTCAGGCTGTCTAACGTGTCCTCACAGCATATACAATGTTCAAGAAAAGTGTGTGGGCGAATGAAGGCAGAGTAAATAGCCAAGGCCCACCTTCTTGGCTTGATTTTTAAGACCCTACACAATCCAGGACCAGTACCTGCCACACTAACCTCCCGTACACCTGCCAGCCCTGGGCGTGGGAATCTGCACCACATAGTTCCTGGTGACCTTGTCCTGTGATGCCCTCCATCCCTGTGCTAGTGACTGCCACCATTGTTAGAGCTCCTCCTTGACCACATCTCAGACCTCCCGGATGCCAGGAAATAATTCTGGGTGTTTCCTTCCCACTCTGGGTTCGTCAGTCCCTCCATCATGCCAGCTTTGACTAATGACACTTGGAGTGCGTACCCACAATGATGTATCCCCGCCGGCCGGTGAGGTCCCCGAGGGTGAAGGCTGGATGGTTGGTTTCTACTTCAAACTGTTTTTATTTAATTTCCTTTTTTATGTTATAATCGACACTTACTACGCATTCTTTGTTTCAAGATAAACTGAAGGACAGATCCCTTAAAATCCTCTTACGTTGATTAACCAACTATGGATTTTTTTTTTTCCATTGGCCGTTCTAGTCACGCCCCATGTTTAAGTCACTTCACAATGTCCTGGCACAGGACAGATAGTGTGCTAGTGAAAGCTCACAGATTCTGACCTTCTGGGGGCCAGATGTTCTCTGGAGCGCTTTGTTTTCATGATCGCACTGGTGAGGAGGTGAGAGCCGTGTATCCTCACTAGAGCTGGACACCAGGTCACAACATGTGCCAAGGCAAGTGTCAGGGAGGTCGAGTTTCAGATGCCACAGCTCTGTTTCCTCACCCCCTGCTCTCTACACCTTCTCCAAGCAGCCTCGTAATCTGCCCTTCTTACACTTGACCTTGTGTCCCCAGCATCTGCCGTATCCTTGAGCTGTTGGGGAGTTTGTATTTCTATGCAAATCATTTACAAATCCCAAGGACTCTATCCCAACAAAGACATGTAACGTCTTACTCCTTTCCTCCTTCCCAGCAAGTAAGGCAATGATTTTTTACTTGAATTACTCAATCTGTTGATCACTGTCCTTAAAGGTCGCTAGGAAAGTGTGAGATGCTAGCCCCAAAGGTAGTGCTTTCCCAAGTAGAAATGGTTCTTGGAAGTGCAGGAAGCGTGGTTAGCATGGCCTCGGTTTCCCCTTCGTGTGGCCGTGGCAGGGCATGGCACAGATGGTTGCATTTAGTTCACGTTCTTCCTCTGATTGCCTCACCTTTCTGGCTGGAGACCCTGAAATGTTGGACTGACGAAGCCAAAACACTTTGTGTGCAGTAAACTAGTATCGTGTACCAATCTGAGAAATTCTTTGAAATCCCGCATCTCTGTGACCTTGCAGAAATTGTACAAACCAGCCTCTTGCTATGTCTCACCACAATCTTTCCTCTTCCTTAATGCCATTTAAGGTGACGAGGCGACACACGGAGAGCTCCTGATTTGCTGACGGTGCATTCAGGCAGGCACGTGTTGCTCAAATCCAGCTTTATCAGGTTATAAGTGATTACCATGCTGCACAGCACCTGGAGTACCATTATGCAAATTTGCACATGGCTCAGCTGCACAGTTTGGACAAATATTTATCATCTTAAAGCCTGCCTTGTGGAGAGAAAGCAGGCCAAGTGGTGTTCTGTCATCACACATTCCTGACTTTTGAAACCAGAAGTGAACTAGACTCTGTTGATGGACGTGAAAACTTTCCAGAAGAAATCTCCTTTTCCTAGTCTTTCAGGGAGGAAGGATATTTAAAGGATGAACCTTAAATATGAACCTTTGATGAACCTTAAGACAAGTCAGGAAAAAAAACCAGGAGAGCTGTTTCAAATAAGTGAAGGGCTGTCAAGGAGAAAACAAACACGCTTTCTCTGTTCCGAAAGGCCAAGTTGGAATATGTGGGTCAGAATTTGTGAGATACAGAGAGACAGCTCTCAGCTCAATCTGAGGCGGACTTAAACCCAAAGGGGATATTCTTGGGAAGGTCAGCTTTTCTTACCACTTCTGTATAAAAGATTTATGTAGATTAAATTTGTGAATTTTTATTTTCTTAACCAAATGAAATCAGCCACCTGATTGGGTTCCTTTGAAAACTGTCACCCTGGAAGGTTTAAGTTACTTGGACAGATGGCCCTTGACCTGGACAGGGTGAGAACACATCTGGGCATGCTCTGCCCTTCAATCCACATAGTGATAGCAGATGGTCAGGGGTGGATCCCTGAACTGGCCAAGATACACAGACTCATCTCTCTCTCACGAATGAAGTGATTCATGGAGTTGGATGCCATTTCACATGAATAAGGATGTCCAAGTCCAAATGAAAATGGTACCTGAAATTTTGAGTTGGAGCCATTTACATTTTGCAAAGCAATTCCTGCTGAGTGGTCCCCCCAGCCCTTCTGAATGTTCCTAAGTGACTTGGGGAATAGAGGGTCTGCCATTCATCTAAACAGGAAAAAGTTTCGGTATGTTCTTCTCTCATGACTCATTCCAAAAATAGAACCCAAATGGCGTCATACACACACAAAACCAATAATTCCAAGGGACATAAGCACCCCAAAGTTTATAGCAGCGTTATCCACAATGGCCAAGCTATGGAAGCAGCCTGAGGGTCCACTGACTGATGAATGGGTAGAGTATATGGTATCTGTATATGATGGAATATTACTCAGCCGTAGAAAGATTAAGATCTTGCTATTCGCAACAACATGAATGTGGCTAGACGCTATTATGCTATGTAAATAAGTCAGATGTGGAATTTAAGAAACAAAGAAGCAAAGGATGACAGGTAAACCAAGAAACCCACTCAAGTATAGAGAACACACTGATGGTAACCAGAGGGAAGGTGGGCAGGGGGACGGGGAGAACTGAGAGATGCGGATTAAGGAGGGCACGTGTTATAACGAGCACCAGGTGAGGCATGAAGTGTTGAATCTCCACATTGTACAAATGCAACTAATATTACACTGTATGCTTACACTAGAATCAAAATTCAAAACCTACTTAAAAAAGAAGAAAGGAACATGGTGCCCCATGCCAGAGATGCCCTAGGAGGTCCCAGGAATAGAAAACGGTAGAATGTGACCACTCAATCTGAGTTCTAACCATGGCTCTGCTACCCTGGGCCAGACCACAGGGACACATCTTAACTTCTCCGACTCGGTTTCCTCACCTGTAAAACTACAATAATGAGAAACCTGTCCAAGGATGGTTATTGGAGTTTAAATATATAAGTATTTGTGACACTAAGAGGCATACCCTAACACCCCACCAGGTTGCAGCCATGCTAATGATTACCACTGTGATGTTCAACTGAGCTCGCACTTCCTCACTTCACCCGGCCTGCTTTGCCGAATTTTAAAATCAGTTTGTGTAAAATACATTTTAACCACTCTTGCAATTTCCATCCCCCTGTAATCCGCTTTAAGGGACGATGCTTGCCTACATTTTTATGCGCACACGAAGGTTGGAAAACAAAGCTGTTCTTAAAACAAGTTTTATAATCCACTGGTACACAGACTACGCTGAAATTTTCGATATGACAAAGAGTATAAGCTAATAAAAATCTAGAGAAATCTTTTAAAGATTTGGGACAACGTTATTGGGTTCACCATCAACACAAGACCAACAGTGCGGACCCTAATCTCTGGGACAAAACCTTCTAATTTGCTCTCAGATGTTGGATTAGAGGCACCCCCTCTGTGTGCCTCCGTGTTCTCCCCTCTCAATGGGGTAGAAATGGGACCTACCTCACAGAGGTGGAGTTGAGGCCTGGATGAGGAAAAACCTTGCACTCAAGAGTAAAAAGCACTCAGCACAGTGCAGGGCATATAGTGAGAGCTGGATGAGGGGTAGCTGTGGTTCATGTGGTAGTAAGCCCCCTGGAGCAGAGACATGGGGGTTAAAATTAGGGAAGGAAAAGATAGGAATCATCAGAATAGTGGATGACAGATGGAATTTCACAGAAAATAGCTCTGATTGTGGTATCCACATTAGTTGACTAAAGTTCTCTGTCCTTCACTGAGGACACGTATTACCTGCTACAGACACAAAGGGCTGCCAGTGGCTGTCGGCTTCAAAGCCAAGTCCAATATGAACTACCTTTAACCTCACTTTCAACTTCATTAGGTGTTTTCCACCAATTATATTTTTGTATCTGCTACAGAGAAATGAGACGCACGAATTACCAATACAAAAAAAACAATGGTGAATCTGTGGGTCAAGAAACCAGTCCTACCCATCAGTGCGGATGAAAGGGCAAGATGGTGGCCTGGCTGTGGGAACGCCTCACTGCACACGTGCTAGACGCATGGAGCGGAGCCACGGTAAAGACTGAGCAAGAAGTGATGTGAGGACACGGGCAAAACAAAATGTTTGTTCCTCTGCATTCTCCCACTTTTTCTCCATTGTCATCTTTGTCACATAAAATTTACCATCTCAAGTGAATCAGAACATCGTAGTAGGTTGTTAATGACCTTCATCAATCAGGTAAATTAGATATTTTTTTTCTCCTTACCATTTTTCTTCTTCAACGATTTCATGATCAATTGATGTGGTCTCTGCTTCAAGGGAGAAAGTGGGGGCCCTGCCTTCCCTGGCAAGGAAAAGGGTGATGGAAATCAAAGACGTGGCCACACTGGCAGCTGCTTCTCTCCTTCCAAGCCTCAGGGTGCTCTCTGTCCCAGTGAGAAGTGTCTGTGCAGTGGTGGGGGCTGGAGGAGGAGTTGAATATTCCCCCTGAGAGAGGAGTGTGTGTGTGTGTGTGGGGGGGTCTTCTCGTGGGATATGCAAAGCTCAGCACTTGGGGATGTAGAAATGGGCAGGAAGGAATGGCTCTTTGCCGTGTTCCCGAAGGGGCCTCAGGTCCTTTGCCTCCTCAGGCCTATGTCTGGAGCAGGCCCCTGATGCCCCCATGACTTACCTGGTTAGAGCTTCTAGAATGCTCTCATTAGTCCTGGCTAGGGAAGCATGGTGAGCACCGCCAACCATACTCCTGGGTCAGAAAACCCTGGGAAGAGCCCACCCCACAACCGCTGTCACAGTTTCGCTCGTCACACGCGGATGCTGTCTCCTCCAGAGTGGACCTGCTTATTCTTCCCCGCGAGGAAACTGTGCTCACTCCAACTTGTACTTGACCCATTTTAACGATGTGGTGAAGACTCGTGGATGTTTTTCCTGACGGCCTTCTTACCCCAAACCAGTCCCCCCAAATCCTCTGACAAGACGCACAAGTGGGGAACTCACATAACCTAGGTTTCCAAGGGGTTCATGGCACCTCTGCGGTAGGTACTTTTCTTTCCCCAAACCTTGAGGGGTCCACATGAGGGTCCACTGCCAAGTGCACGCGGCTTAGAGGGTGGCCCCGGGGATAACTCCCGGTCACCTCTCTCTACCTCCCCCCCCCCCCCAGAAACCTTCATGAGCCCCCAGGGGGAAAATTAGCATACTGACTGAGGACCCTGGTCCTGTTTCTCTCCTTGATGACCTCAAGACAAGGGCAGTTGATGGCTCTGTTTTATTAACGTGGGGAAAACGAGTCATGGTGCGGGGAGAGAAATCTTCCCCAAACTCAGACCTCACGCACAAGTCGCTTCTTGTTCTTTCCTGGCCTCATGGCACTCTCTGTTCTGGTCCCCACCCTCCACAAACACACAGAGTCATTGTCAGGGTGTAAGTGACACATATTGTCAGGGTGTGAGAGACCCGTGCAATTCCAAGGGACGCACAGAATGGAAGACTCCAGGTAGGGAAAGAACAACAGGTGAGCACAGTGGACTTCTCATCTTCTTTCACACGGGCTTGCGGCTCCCGAATCTTCCATGTGCCTTCATGCTGAAGGCTCTGTGTCATCCTCTCAGCCTACCTGCTCATCCCTTATTTGGACCCAACTCAAGGGTTCAAGTCTGTCAGTGAAGCTTCTGTTGGCTTCCCCCTGGCTTCCGTTGCCCTCGGGTGGCTTGTCTACTGTAGCACCGTAATGGTGCAGAATGGTCGCCTGTCCCCAGCTGTGAGCACCCTGTAATGCCAAGAAAGCCAAAGTGTTGTCCTCCCTATGCATAGACCACGCCACTTGTCCATGGCTGCAGCAGCCCCAGGCCCTTAGAAAACTGTTCCACTCTGGAGACCCTTTCAGGTGATGCTGATCTAACAGGAACAGGAGGCAGATTTTGCAAACCACACTATTACAAAACCAAATTCTCCCTCGCTTGGGATTCGTAAAGGGAACAGTTGTCTGTCACTGCCCTCCTTCTCAAACAAGATGATGACAAGTACCCTGCAGCCCAGCGGTGCTGGGGGAGCCAACTGTAGAAGGTATGTGATAGTAATTAGGGAAGGAGGTAGGGCACAGGGACTGGCTACCTGAAAATGACTTTGGAGGCCACTTCCCTCGTTCCAGGAAGACTTGTCTGCTGCTTCCAAAAAGCACACAATAGGTACTGTTTTCCGCCCGTGAATGCTAACGAATCCTGTCACTCTGTTACTTGCAAACCACTGCGCACAATGATTTGTGGACCCAATTTTTGTTTTCTAGCCTATGGTTTGGCAGGCGTGAGTTGACAGCCTTGGAAAAGAGTAGGCTACCTTTACCAGGGTGTTGGCGTGTGTGGAATCGCCAAGTAGGCAAACGGCGTCCCAGGAAAAGAGATATAAAGGTTTTATGTGCCTTCAGAGGAGCAATGCAATGTAACAGATCTAAGTTAGGATCAGACAGGATCAATGTCACCGCCAAGGGATGGCTGCTCCGAAAGACGTTGGAGGAGCCAGCAGCACGATGAGAGAGGCGGAAGGCAGGGGCACCAGGGTGAGAGATGGAGTTCTCTGCTGCGGGCATCGGGCCCTGCTGTGTTAATGCCAAGGCCATAAAACCCAGCCTCTGGCCTCGGTGGGGAGGGTGCTTTTCTGCAGCCATCACTCATACGTAGGTAATTACCTTTCCTCTCCCTTCCTCGTCCTGCGGCTGCAGAGGCTCAGGGTGAAGGCAGGTCATGGGCGGCCCGTTGTGATGTGCTATATTGTCCACTCTCCTCTCCCTGCACCCCCAAAGGCCACCGTCCCTGTTTCAGATGAAAGATCTTCCTATAATCATGGTAACTACCAAAGCAACAGAATCACGAACCAGCACAGGATGCTGGACACATGAGCTTGGTGACATGTGTAGTCACACAAACCGAGAGCTCTTTTATTTCACAATGTGAGCCATCCTTTTGGAGCCGTGTCTTCAAAAGGCCTGTCACGTAATTTTCAGACGGCACTGCAGACAGTTTGCAAAAACAAGTAGGCGGCCAGCCTCCTGTTTGGGACCACTGTGCACGCAGCCCGCTCGCGGCAAATGGAGGGTCCGCAAGCCCGGCTTAGCCCTTAGGACACCTCTGACTTCTGATGAGGTGGTTTAGGACTCAAGCCCTGGTTTGCTCATGTGTAAAAGAGGTAATAACTACTTCCTGCTGCTGTCGGGAGGGTGGTGTACGTGGGTCTTGGCCCAAGGTCAGCACACGATAAATACTTGTTTTTAACATGACCCCTTCTATCAGGATTGTTCTCTCCCTCTTCTTTCCCCAAATGTGCACCTACATCACATACACCATGTCCTCTTACGTGTCAGGCACGATGACTATGTTGGTAGAAGCCGTTCTGGGAACTGTCGTAGACTCAGACCAATCTGTGAAATAATGCCGGACTTCATACACCTTGGAATTTGCAATCCGCCGGCATCGTCCTGCTTTCCCTGGGACTTAGATGGTGGTAAAAAGTCAACCCACTGACTGTGAGGTGAGGGGAGAGGAAAGCAGACTCCTGAGACAGGGTTCTGCAAGACGTCAGACCTGAGACCCAGGAAAGGGGGGAAGAGCAAAATCAAAAAGGGAAGAGTTCGTACACTTACTCCAAGACGTAAGCAACGTTGTGCTGCGTTGTAAGAGACCTCGTATCGCCCAAAAGTAGCTGTGTACTCGTGTGCTGGGGGCCATTTGAGGCACTGGGAACAACAGAACCAGCTGGGAAATAGAGCACGAATTTCTGCTCTCAGACCTTGTACCTGCTAGTTGAGGGGGAAAAACAGCAAATAAGCTCATGGATCCTTGCATATTGGCACTACAAAGAGAGGGAAAGCGGTTCGATGGGGCAAAGCATTTCAGTTGTTGGCAGGAGGGAAGAGTGGCCATTGTAAGATGACCATTAAAAATACTACAAAGCCACAAAAAAGAGGGAAATCTTGCCACGTGTGACCACATGGCTGGACCTTGAGGGCATTATGCCAAGTGGAGGAAGTCAGACCCGGACACATACTGGAGAGTCTCACCGTGTGATTTCACTTACACAGGGAAGGTAAAACCAAGAACTCCTAGAGAAACAAATCAGACTAGTTACCAGAAGCGGGAGGTGGGGCTGGGAAATTGGACAAAGGTGTGAAAAGGTACAAACATCCAGAAATGAGTTAATAAGGACTAAGGATGACAGGGGCAACGTGGTGACTCTGTAACACTATGTGTAGCGTTTATGAAGTTGAGATCCCAAGAGTTACCGTAGCAAGGGAGAAAGAAACTGTCTTTGGCTATCTGTGTGAGACAGCAGCTAAACCCCAGTGACCATTTCACATTACACATAGGTCAAATCATTATACTGTCCCCCTTAAACTTCTAGAGTGCTGTATGTGAAATTGATCTCAATAAAAATAGGGAAAAAAAATTTAAATGATCCAGGAAAGCTTAACCAAAGGTGATTTTTGAGTAAGATACTTAAAGGAAATGAAGGAAAAAAAAACACAGATATATGGAGGAACAGGCTGTCAGGCACAGGAAATAACAAATACTTTTGGAAGTGTTTTAATGTAACCATAACATTATAGGACTTAATTTTTTTAAAAAACCTTTTTGGGGTCACCTGGCTGGCTCATTTTGTAGAGTAGGTGACTCTTGATCTTGGGGTCATGTTGGGTGTGGAGATTACTCAAAAAAATAAAATTTTAAAATACCCCTTTGGATGCTATGTTGAAGGCAGATTTTTTTTGTCAAAGTAGGAAACCAGGAAACCAGTTAAGAAGCTGACCCAGGAGAAAGGGGACAGTGTCATGGCCCACGGTCCTGGTGGGAAGGCCGTTAAGAAATAGAGAGTCTGGGGGCGCCTGGGTGGCTCAGTCGGTTAGGCATCCAACTTCGGCTCAGGTCATGATCTCGCGGCCCGTGAGTTTGAGCCCCGCATCGGGCTCTGTGCTGACAGTTCAGAGCCTGGAGCCTGTTTCGGATTCTGTGTCTCCCTCTCTCTCTGACCCTCCCCTGTTCATGCTCTGTCTCTCTCTGTCTCAAAAATAAATAAACATTAAAAAAAAATTAAAAAAAAGAAAGAGTCTGGATGTATTTTGAAAGGAGAGCCCACAGGATTGTTTCAGTGGGTGGGATGTGAGTGAGTCACGGATGATGCTCACATAAGCTTGAGAATCTGACAGAGTGAAGGTGCCATTTACTGGGGTGAAGAACACTGAGAAAGAAGCAGGTTTTGGAGGAAGACCGCTGCAGTGTAGACAGGTGAGTTTGAGAGGTCTTTTAGATGCCCTGGGTGGAGGTGCTGAGTGGGCAGCTATGTGTTGACCTCTGCAGTCTAGAGGGAAAATCTGGGGTGTCGATACAGATTTAAGAGTCATTAGTTTATAGGGATTATTAAAAGCCATTAGAGGAGATCACCTAGGGAGGGAAGAGAGACTGGGGAGAGCAGAAATTTGAGGACTCCGGACAGGTGAGCAATGAAACCAGAAGAAAACAAAAGTGTGATATGGCTGAATCTCCTTCAACCAGATGTGGTGTAGAAGGGTTCCAGAATTCCTGCCTGCTCTGGGGCACACATGGAACGTGGTTGATGATGCTTGGCTGGTGACCCTGCACGAAGAGGTGGCTCCTGGGCCCCGGTGGCCCCTAGGAGAGAGCTACACCCAGCCAGGAGGAGACACTCCAGCCCAGCAGGGGCCCAGGTGTGATGCGTCCTAGGCTGAGACTCCACCAGGGTCTCATGACACCCAGAGAGAAACCCTGCTGAGTTCTTGAGCTACAGACGCGGCTGGCAGGTGCCAGGACGATACCACTGGCCACAGGAACCCGGCACTATGTGGGGATAGCAGGGCCAAGAAAGTGCTAGGTGCTCAGCTCTGGGAATGCCTGGCAACCTCGACTGGAGCTTCCAAACTCAACCACGAGTTTCTTAGGACGTTAATTTCAGACATCTCAGAAGTAAAGGATTTGGGAGACTTAGATACACTTCACAGGAGATTTCCAAGTTCTATATCAATTTGCCTATTCCCTACCCGAGAATTCAGAAGTGTATTAGAATAGAGCTAATTTTTCTCACATTTGCATAAGTAACAAGCCCCTCCCCCCCCCCAGACTCCAGAAATAGCCACCGAAAGGTGAGGCAGCTGGCAACTTGTAAATGGAAGCTTCTAGATCTAAAAACCATTGCAAAACTGCATGAAAAGAAGCAGCCCCTTACAAGCAGTACTTACATTGAGTAAGTACTGAATTCTGGCTAATAACCAAAGCTTTTAATGGTACATAATAAATCCTTTAATCCACTGTTTAATTTTGATTTTTAACTGAAGTCCTGCTCTAAGTTTTCTGAGATTCCAGTAAAAAATGAAGGCAAGGACTTTTTTTTTTTTTTCCTCTACGGAAAAATTAAAGACTTCAGAACACAAACACAATTTAACTGTGATAGACACTCACAGCCTAAAATAGACTCTTAATCTCTTCTGCTAACAATTACCTTGTTGGTTTGACTTGTAAACGAGAGTCCAGGCATGAGTCTTTCGTCACTCCCTGCAGTGGATACGAACCTGTCCTTGGCCTCAGTGTGAATCTGCCACCTAAAATCACTCAACAGGGAAGGAGGCAGGGAAACACACGATAGGTCTTGGTGCTGCCCTTGATCGTGTGAGATGCGACCCTGGACCCCACACCCTGCCCCAGCCCCAGATATCTGACCTACTCCTGCCTTCTCCATCTCGGTAAACAGCACCGCCTATGCAAGTAAGGCACCCAGTGTTGTTCTAGTCACCTCCCTGCAACATCACCTCTTGCAACGAGCTCGGAATACGCTGCATCCCACGGGCGCCCAGACCTTGCCCTTGGCTCCACTCCTACCTCTGTGTCCTTCCCTCAGGGCCCCTAGTCCAACATCTCTTGGATTCTTGCCATTATTTCCAACCTGGGGTCCCTGTCACAAACCCACCTCAAATCTTCCCCTCCGTTGCCATTACACTGGCTCTTCTAACAGGCAGATTTGATTGGGGTGCTGGGGAGGCTCAATGAGGTAAGCCTCCCACTCTTGATTTCACCTCAGGTCATGATCTCACTGTTCATGCGTTCGAGTCCCGCCTTGCGCTGTGCACTGACAGCACAGAGGCTGCTTCGACTGTCCTCTCGGTTGTGCTCTCTGCCCTTTCCCCGCTGGCTCATTTGTTCTCTCTCTTGAAATAAACATTAAAAAATTTTTTTTAAATGCAAATTTGATGAAACCACTTCTTCTCTTCAGTCTGTGTGGTCTCCCGATGGCTTCACGTTGACTAGCACAAGACCCAAAGTCCTCACCCTTAAATGTCCTCGCTGATACTGAACCCCCCTCTCTGGTCTCCTGTCTTGAAAATTCCCATTCTGGCCCCAGTGAACTGGCAGCTTTCTGGGTACCCCATCGTTTGACTTCACTGTGTCCTTGACGCCTGTCACTTCAGGTGGGAGGTGTAAGTGCTCTCTCCTTTATAATCTCTTCATGCAGCCTGAAACCCTTCGGTGCAAGCAGTTTCCCTGTGTGTGTGACCAAGTCCACTGGTCCCAGTGGTTTGCTTTTAAGTCCTTCCATCTTTAAGGATGGGGCCAAGTTTGGGGTTTTGATCTCCAGTGATGAAATACCGCACTGAGCAAACGTATGAATAATTTCTCGGTAAAAACTTGCAGAATTAATTGAATGAATGCAGCAAGAATACAATAAGCTAGCCTATTACTCATTGCCATCTGATACATTGCCATTTGATTCAACTGAGAATTTGCCCAAAGGTGAAGGTGGTGTTACTATAAAGATGCCCACCACAAAGGTCTAAGGATGTCTATACACGCATCTACAAATAGAGTCTCAACTGGGGCGCCTGGGTGGCGCAGTCGGTTAAGCGTCCGACTTCAGCCAGGTCACGATCTCGCGGTCTGTGGGTTCGAGCCCCGCGTCGGGCTCTGGGCTGATGGCTCAGAGCCTGGAGCCTGTTTCCGATTCTGTGTCTCCCTCTCTCTCTGCCCCTCCCCCGTTCATGCTCTGTCTCTCTCTGTCCCAAAAATAAATAAACGTTGAAAAAAAAAAATTCAAATAGAGTCTCAACTGAGAAAAAAAAGTTTAGACTATCAACATACAACAGAAGCATATCTGTTAGAAAAATTCTCTGCTAGTTTTAAGTCCTCCGGGGCCATAAGCAAGTAAGAGTGTATTCTTGAAAAAAAAAAAAAAAAACTTTGAAGGGACACAGTACAGGGCTAGTAGTCTGGCCGTAGCAGACCAGTAGCTCCACAGAATCTTCAGGGACCCCAGACTTTCGGATTTCCTGCCCCACCGTACATGGCCTCCAATGTCTGCTGGACCTCACGGAGCAAGAGAGCGGTCAAAGCTCCCTCCATTACATCCACATCCTGGCAATGGAAAGAATGTTTGTTCTCTCCCCCGAAGACATCTTCCCAAATATCCTACTCAATGTTTCAACTTCTATTAACTTAGCTACACCGTATGAGAGTAACTACATCTTGCTACACGGAAAGAGAAAATAGTTTGTCATGCAGGCACATTGCTCTGGTTGTCTTTTCAGTATTACTTCATATGATTCATTGTCTTTCTTGTATTATCCATTTAATAGGACAGTCTTCCGAGACAGTTACATGCTTATCTCCAGTTTCATAAATGAATTTAAGCATTAAGTGCAAAAGGTAAAGGAAGTTTGCCAGGGTAACACAGCTGGAAAGTGTTAGAAATGTAGATGTAGGTATGTACCTAGGAAAGGCATTTAAGAACTATTCCTTGGGTGAGAAGATCCTTCTTATTTAAAGACAGTTGTTTATTTTTTACTTAAAGACTGTGTTTTTTTTTTTTTTTTAATTAATTTTGGAAGACCGCATGAGTGAAGGAGGGACGGAGAGGGAGAGAATCCCAAGCAGGGTGCACACTGTCAGCACAGAGCCTGACAGAGGGCTCCAACCCACAGACGGTGGGATCATGACCTGAGAGGAAACCAAGAATTGGATGCTTAACCGACTGAGCCATCCAGGAGCCCCTAAAGCCTGTGTTCATTAATTGAACAACTGTTGACCGAATACATACTATTTTCCAGATACTATGCTAGGTTCTGAGTAATGTATTAGTTAACAAGAGAAAACAAGGTCCCTGCCCACATAGACCTTATGTTTCAAGAGCAGACAGCAAAGAATCCACACAGAGATTATGGACTGTCAAGAGTACTTTGAGCCATTTAAGTGACTTGCTATCAAGTGTACGAGTCACGATAGGCCAGGAGGCTGTGCTCAGGTAGCCATCAAACCCCCACTCCTGGTCGCTGGGGGTGAGCAGAGGCGTTGTGCTCGCGGACTCCCCCAGGGACCAGCTGACAGAGACAGCATCTCCGCCCACAGTGGCCTCGGCAAGACCAGGAAAGGTACAGGATCCCCCTGGTGATAAAATACATGCTCTCAGAAGTCCTGCATCCACACCCGTCACTGCTGCCCACCCTCTGAGTTGGCCACATGTGGAAGGGATGGGGAGCAGGACAGGAGAACAGCTTGACCTTCGGGGGCACCCCTCTGATCTTGCCAAGGGCGGTCTTCATCTGCAGGTGGGATCCACTGATCAGGGTTTTGTCTGAAATCTTCCTATAAACACGGAAGGAAGCAATCATGCCTGCGAAGTCCACTGATGGCCAATCCTTCCTTTGCCACAGGAGTTTCTGATTACACCCTGTGAATTGTCCAATTATGTCTCTCTAATGTTAGCACCCCTGGTCATTTTCTCCCCTAAACCTCCCCCCCCCCCCCCCCCCCCCCGCCCCATGAGAACCTGGAAGAAGCAATCCATCATTGGGTCAACTGCTTTTACTGAAATGGAGCACAGACAATGTCTGTCACCATGACTGCAACATTTGCTAAAGCCACACTGTCGATAAAGTTTGCTTGCATTGTGTGTTAATCTTAGGCTCATGGCTCCATTCTGGAGAATACTTCTAATAACCATTCAGTTTCCCCCGGAAGGCTGTGCCTATATCCCTACAGCTTTCTTTGGATGCAGTAAGAGGGAAATGATCATCTCATTTCTCGTGAGGCATAATTGGTCTATATCAATAATTTCACTAAATGGTTTCACTACCTGGTGGATTGTTGTAATTTCTTAGAAAACTGTGATAAAATTCGTGGGGGCATTTGTCTTCTCTTTGGCACCTTTCCGCTCTTTGAGTCTCTAATGGATTCCATTATTTCTTCCCTTGTGATATACTTCTCTAATTTTTCTTTATTGCTCTGTGATTACCGGTGCATTGCTGTTTCTGTAAAGAAAATTTCAAACCTGCTATACCCTACAGGGCTTGTTCTGGTTTATATTCTTTTCTTTTCTTTTCTTTTTTTTTTTTTTTTTTGAAATGTTACTAAAGCAGAATTAATTTAAAACTGGCGAATTTGCAACATTCCAAGGTGCACCTTCTACCCCTGGAAATGAGCCAACTATTTTGTGTAAACAGAAAAGAACAGTAATTTCCATGTTCTGTTAATGCAATGCCAAAGGATTAATTTTGTCCTAAAATGAATTCTTTTGGCTTTCTGTACTTGAGGTAGGACCCACTGTAGCTGATGGTCCTGGCTCAATGATACAGTTCAGCCTAATAGATACATGTTGTGCCAAACATGATATTGGCCCAGCTAATAGTGATTCTGGCAGTGTTTAGATAACACAGTGCAGTGACACTCAGGTCGGCCATGTGCCTATCTGGGAACCATAGCCCCAGGCTCCTTGGCCACTCAAACAGCCATGCAACACAGTTTTGACCAATGGAAAGCAAATGGTGGTCACTGAACGGGGTCCTGGGAAAGCTCCTTGAAGAGCAGGCTACCTCAGATGGCTGACACATGAGCCCTTAATTTTTCCCTCCTTCCTTTGTAGACTACAAACGTGACTATAAAGCAAACTGCACTGTGTTCATGAAATCCTATCAGATGCCAAACTTCTTTTTTAAAAAACAGGGACAAAGTGTCTGGTTCCTGATGACCTCACGGGGCGGCCATGTCCATGATGAACTACTGGCTTCTGGAGCTACTGTTCTAGGAGATAAACAAAAAGCTAATTTAGTTCAGCTCCCATGTCTCCAATTTATGTCACTCAGAATCTAAATACAGATCTATTTAAAAAGAACGGTCATGTTAACAATACTGAATTTTCCGATACATAAATCCATTGTAGTCAGAAATATACTTTGTGTGTTTGTAACCCTTTTGAATACATTGGGATTTATTTTAGGGCCCAGTATGTGATCTCTCTGGAAAACGTGTATCACAAATGTATATGTAGCTACTTGTGTTGATAAGAGTGTTCTGTGACTGTCATTCGTGTCATGGTGGCTGAAAACGTTGTTGGTTTTTCTATGTCTTTGTGTTTATCCTATTTGGATGTCAGTGTGCTTTATGGATGTGGCAGTCAATGGTTTTCATCAGATTTCACAAGTTTTAAGCTACCATGTTACTGAATTATTTTGGTGACAAAATTTTTTCTTAATCTTCTAGGATTGTTTCTATGTATGTGCTGGTGTGCTTAATGGGGGCCCATGTTTCTGTTCATTTTTCTCCGTCATTGTTCTCTGTAATTTTCAGTTATATGATTTTGATTGATATATCTTCAAATTCACAGGTTCATTCTCCTGTCTGCTCAGATCTATAAAACCCCTGTAGTGAATTTTTGCATTTTGGTTATTTCTCTTTTGAACTCCAGAATTTGTATTTGGACCTCTTTAACATCTGCTTTTATCGATATTCCCTATTTGAGGGCTCATTGTAACGATACTTTGCTTAATTCTTAAATATATTCAAAGAACTAAAAATATTATATCTGCTTTGAAATCTTTGCCTGTTTAACATGGGGGGAATTCAGAGACCGTTTTTATTTTCTGCTTTTTTCCTGGGCCATTCTTATTTCTTTGTCTCATAATCTTTTGTTTAAAACTGGATCGTTGGGCGCCTGGGTGGGTCAGTTAAGCATCCAACTTTGGCTCAGGTCATGATCTCACAGTTCAGGAGTGTGAGCTCCAAGTTCTGATCTGTGCTGACAGCTCAGAGCCTGGAACCTGCTTTGGATCCTCTGTTCCCCACCCTCTCTCTTGTCCCCCTCCCTTGCTCACTCACTCTCTCTCAAAAATAAACATTTAAAAAAAATCTTTAAAACTGGATATTGGATAATATTGTAGCAACTCTGGAGTCTTACCACCTACTGGATAGCGGGTTATTGTTGCTGGTATTTTGTTTGGTGACCTGCCCGGACGGTCTCTAGATTCTGTGTTCCCACAGTACATGGCCACAGAGACCCCTCTCCAGTTTGTCTGTCTTTTTCTTTCTTTCTTTCTTTCTTTCTTTCTTTCTTTCTTTCTTTCTTTCTTTCTTTCTTTCCTTCTTTCCTTCTTTCCCTCCCTCTCTCTTCCTCTCTCTTTTTCTCTCTTTTTTTCTTCTTTCTTTCTCTCCTGGGTTTTTTTAATTGTAAAGCCTGATATCCAGTGGTCACCCCTGGGGCACCATAGTTTAGTGGCCAACAGTCAGTGTTTGTGCTTAAGCAGCCTCAATCTCCCGCCCTTCACTGGTGAGTCTGTACTTGGATTGAAGAATACTACGTAAAATTCATGTAGTTGTCGGGTCTTCTCTGGCTTAGATTTTCCTGTGCTGCAGGCATCACATGTAACCAGGGATCCGTGCAGCCCTGTGCATGATCTCAGCTTTCCAGACCACCAGTGACAGGTGGGAACTTTCAAAGCCACACTGCCTATTGACTTGTGGACAGGTCTGTTGTCTGCTGCTTGCTCCCAGATTGTCACAGCCTCAGCCTGGCTGTAATATTAGATGGCCCTGAATGCCACCTAACATTCGTATTATTTTTGGCAATGCCCCTGGACATGGGTTTTCTCCAAGTAAAGTTACCCCTGTCCAGCCAGTCCCCATGGCCTCCTCCTCCTGGGTACAATGACCACACCGTGGGGCTGAGGCGTGGAGAGGGAGGAAGGTACAGACTCCACTGTTCTCACCAAGATTGAGTTTTTCTTGAATCAAGCCTTCTTCATTTGTTGTATGGTGTGACCCACATTGAGAATTCTGAAATGGGGGTTTGTGCCGGTTCTGTTTGATCACTGCTGTTTGGTGAGAGGCTTGACAGAGCTCCCCTGTGCACCAATCACAAAGTTGACTTTTAACTTTTTCCTCAGATTTTTAAAAGTTATTTGTCTATTTGTGCTGTTTGGAGGGAGAATCCCTCGGCCTTAGTTTTGAATCTCTAACCAAGTCCATTTTTCTTCCATCTTTGGTGTCCCTTGTTTTTTGTGTGTGAGTCTGGGGGTGGGTAGCAAGTGTGTGTGTGTGTGTGTGTGTGTGTGAAATTTCCAATATTTCTCTAGTATTTTCCTTTCTGTCATGTCCTATGCTACTTTTATATGATGAAATACCCTGTTGAAACTCTCTGGGTAGAATTTTAAATTCTATTTCCTGTGCTTGGTTTCACCGGAGTTGGTCTTTTGGAAAACTCCATTTGCTGCTCTTGATTCTTACCGAGCACGGCTGTCTTGTCCAGTGGCAATAAAGCCAGCACCAACAGACACTGCCACACTTCTCAAAAGCAAGCGCCCCGTTTTACATTCTGACAGCAACGTGTCAGGGCTGATTTCCGCACATCGTCCACAACACTGGTTCCTGTAGATTTCCCCATGGAAAGATGCACAAGTACCACTGTTCTCTACTAATATTTTTGTGGGAAGTAGGCAGTGTTGAATTGGTGATTTCACTGCCAGTGCCAACATAAAACAGCAGTAACTCGTATCCTTTCACCCATGGGGAACTACCTCATCAGAGGCTTTGCCCCATCCTAGAGGCATCCCATGGCCATAATCTGGCTCATCGGGAGATAGGCTTTGTCCACTTGCCTTAATGGGGACACGTCTGTTGTCACCCCAGAAATGGTGCTCCCTATAGGATTTACAGCAGCCTCGGTAGTGATAGCGTTGAAGATGAGCTTTTCTCTCAACCCAGTGGTCCTCTCCTTCCATCACAGATGTGTCTCTGGCGAGCACTGTCTAACAAAACCTTTGTGCACAGCTTTCTTCCATCTTGGCGTTTGTGTGCAAGAACCCAATCTAGCCCCTGTGGATCTTGGTCCTATGGATCCGTGAAAATGAGGATAACAGAACATGCCTGGTAAAATTCCTATGAGTGGAAATTTGCCATTCCTCCGAATTCTTTCTAGGTTTCAGAAATTGGTACGGAATGAAAGCGGTCTCCCTGGGTAGGAGCTGAACATGCCAGTTCTTTTTATAAACGTCTTTGCTGGGAAGGTGGAGTCACATGATGTCGGGTCCCCAGTGTGTCTCCATTTTCTCGAGAACAGGTGAGGAACAACAGTGGCTGTGGCTGAAGTGTCAAGGGGCAAAAATGCCACTGACGCGAGTGGTACAAGGACCCCCTGCTATAAAGGTGATTTTTGAGCACAGACATTGACAGCAGCACACCAAGGTCTAGGTTTTGGTCGTAGAGGCTGCGGTTTTTCGCATCAGACCAGATCACGCGGTGGTGGGTATTTGCCTGGTTAGCCTGGTATCGAGCCTGGTTCTGCAGCTTTCCAAGTCTCTGGGGTATTTGCCTAGTTAGCCTGGTATCGAGCCTGGTTCTGCAGCTTTCCAAGTCTCTGGGGTATTTGCCTAGTTAGCCTGGTATCGAGCCTGGTTCTGCAGCTTTCCAAGTCTCTGGGGTAAGTCCGAAAAGGGAGACCTCTTTTTAAGGGCATCCTTCTCTGCTGAGTCCATTAGCTGGTTGAGGACTAAACGGTGTATGGTGGATAGAATATGTGACAAAATGTGTGACATGGGCACGTGCTAGGCACTCTATGCGCTGTAGGTGTTAGGGTTTTGTCTTTCCATTGGCGGGTGTGCTTTTCAATCCATGGCTTTGGTCAGTGTGAGGAAGAATGGAGTTAATAACGGAAAGTATCCAGAACAGTGGCTTACGCATAATAATCGCGCAGTCCATATCAAGTACTAATATTATTGCTCCTAGATCTGAGGATAATCCCTAGATCCCAAACTGCTAACTCAGGCTGGGAATGGGATCTTGGGGTTTGGACTGAAGCAAGATGGCTTTGCTTCCACAAGGTGTCACAGTGGGATTGAACCCAGTGATTAGGAGGGGACATTGACATTGTGTAGCTGAAGCAGAAGGCTTTATAAAAAAAGAAAACCAATCTCTGTGGTTGCTCTGGAGCCACTGCTGTGATGTTACCAGATTCCGTGGAAGAGAGGTGAACATTCACATCAGCATTTGTCAGGAAAGTTCACGTGCCTTGTATGCCCTGGATTTCCAGAGAGTGCTGGGAACGTTCAACATTCTTGATTTGCCACAAGAAAACTTGTTAACAATCTGTTGGGGAAAATTTTGTAGATGAGAGATTTGAAAGTCACTTCTTTGATGGTTGATTTCCTTAATTTTACTAAGCGAAACCTTTGTTTTCTCTAAGATAGATTTACTCTTGCTTTCTTGAGACTCGAATTGACACACAAACTTGCCCAAGGTCAGGGCAACAGTCTATGGTAGGTCTTGATGAGAAGACATGATTCATCACCCTTCATTCTCAATGATATCAACAGGAAAAGAAAATCCTCAATTAAAATGGAAAAAGAGCCTCTCCAAAGGCAGTGCTTGTCTCCAGCACTCAGGTAGAGGAAATGCAGACAGAAGTGATTTTGAGTGTTTCCTCTGCTTACAAGTGGAGATTATAATAATCGACTGTGTTTTCACAAACAGTAGTAAACGGAAATATAAGCTAAATGTTTCTGTGATACTCTAAGTGTAAGATGTTGCACATGCTTTAAATAGGTCTTGATTTTCTCCAACCAAATTAACCCTGGAAACGATGGAGGAACGGGACCTTCCTCTCTTCCTCAAGGCACTGCTGCCTGGGGGTGCTCTGGGCCACCCCATGAACGGGGGGAAGCTGTTGTCAGAAACCCGTCCTGGTCACTCAGGCACGTTCATCCTCGCTGTCCGTAGGAGACCTGGATGGTCTCCGTTGGTCCTGCCCCCAAGTGCCCCCCAGGTGTAGCTCTCCTAAAAAAAAAACTCAAAAAAAGGAGTAAGGAGTATGATTTCACTTTTGTCCACAAACCCCAGCAGCAAGGTCGCTGGTGATGACCCTGAACTGCGGTGGTCCGCGTGAGTCACTCCCATCCGCAGACTCATGGGCACGTGGAAATAGGAAGTTCTGCACTTGGAACAAAAAGCAAGTGAACTTACACACCCGGTACTTTCTCCACCTCTGTCCAAACCCTCCACGTGTCTGGTGCCACACCAACAGATTTCCACGCCCCCTACTTCCTCTGTCCGGATACTTGCCGAGCACCCTGCTTCTGGAACAAGGCCGCCAGTGGAAGTGGCCTGGTCAGGAGTCCCCTCTTTCTGTCAGCAGCCTCTCCCTCAATTTCTCTCCACCTCCAAGCCTTCAAACTTTCTTCTCTATCAACACCCTGCCCATCGGCCAAACACGTAATCTGAGGGTGTGTTATATGGTAGCTAATAACTGTCTCTCCATTTTTCTTTGAAGTCAGGCTCTGTCCACATTTTCTCACTCTACAGGCCTCCCACCTTTCATTTCTTTTTTTAATTTTAAATATTTTTTGAATTTATTTACTTAGTACAAGCAGGGGAGGGGCAGACAGGGAGGGAGACAGAGAATCCCAAGCAGGTTCCAGGTTGTCGGCACAGAGCCTGAGGTGGGGCTTGAATTCTAGAACGGTGAGATCAAGAGTCAGATGCTTAACCGACTGAGCCCCCCAGGCGCCCCTGCAATCTTGTTCTGTCCACGGGAACCGTGTTAAACTTCCTTTGCTGCCTCCGGAGAAAGGAGGGAAGCATGTCCTATGGCCAAGGACACCCAGGGAAAGACGCCCCTGGGAGGTGAATGCTGGGAGGAAACCCCCAAAACGGGCAGAGCCCCCTCTCCCACCAGGTTGTATCTGTAAGGAAGCGGCAACTCCCAGCAGGTGTCTGCACTCCCCCCTCCCCCACCTCCCAGGGCGACACTCCCCTGCAGGCCCCCAGCTCCCCGACAGCCCTGATGGCTTGTAAGCCCCTGTGATGACCTCCTGTTGCCCCCCACCTGATCTATTTCACCGCCTTGGTCCGCATCTGATCTGTTTCACCGCCTTGATCCGTATCTGTGCTGTCTCACTGACACTGTTCCTTCATCCTCAAATTCACTTTCTTGTTTCAGTAAGCAATTGTGATGCACCACGCTGGACTGCAAGGTTCCGGAAGGCTGGACTCTCAAGTCTTGCTTCCGTAGCTCCCCAGGGATCAGGCTGGGGTCAGGCTGGCGGAGATGCGGGTCCCTGGTCAGCCCCCTCCAGGAAAGGGCAAGAATGGGGGCAGGAAGCCGGTATCCGTGGGGTGTGCTGACCTCTGTGCTATACGTACCCCCACCGGAGCCAGGCTGCAGCTTCCCGTAGGGCGTCCCCGAATTCAGAAGTGGGAAACCGGCACAAGCAGCTCTCACAAACTGGTGCAGGCTGCCTAGAGCCTGCCATGTGTCACGATACCCCGCTCACAGTGGCCTTCTGGGCTTACATGGTTCTGTCAGGATGGAAGGGACTCTGATTCTAGTGTTTTCCCATACTTGATTCAACAATTTTTCCCTCTGTCCTCATCTCCACCTTGTTTGTGGGTGGAGGACATGGACGGAAGTCAAAGGGAGGGGATTAATCAATTGCAAGACAGGAGGTAATAGGATATTAAATGCACTTTATATTGCTTTTTTTTTTTTTTTTTTGTGGTTAGGAATATACTTTTTTGGTGGGAGAGCTGGGGCTTTGGAGAAATAGAAATCCGTCCCGAAACCGCCCACCCTCACTGTTCCCATTTCTCCTTCCTGTTGGGCTGACAGTGCTAAATAAAGGGAGCCATCAACTTGTCAATGTTCCTCCCACTGAGGGGTGGAGTCTGTGCCCCTGCCCCGAACCACAGAATGACGCGGAAGTGATGCCGGGCCAGCCTCCGAACCTTCGGAGAACAGGGGCTCCCACCTGCTGCTCTGGGAACCGCTTGCCCTCAGGCCCACCTGCCTTGGCCCGGGGAAGCCCAAGCAGCCCCCTGGATGGACTGGGGAGAGAAGAACCAAGGTCTCAGCCCAACTCCCCTCCGGAGGCCGACACCTCCTCGGCCCCTGCCAGTGAGTCCTCTCGTGGGCGAACCACTGCAGCCGATGCCACCTGGGGAGAAATGGGTGAGCCCAACCCACCTTGACCAGCAAAGTCAAGCATGGCTGTCGTTGGACACTACTACACGTTGGGATGTTGTGTCACGCAGCAGGGAATAATCAGAGTATTGACCGACGTCTCTCTGTCACTTCCCCACCGTTAGACATGAAGGGGTATCTGTAGGGAGTGTGCCTTCTCCTCCCGCTCATCCTCTGCTCTGACTCCTAGTGGTCCAAGTTGGTTGCCTCTCATGTACCCTCTGCTCCTCCCCCCAGATCTCCCCCCAGATCTCCCCCCACATCTGGGTGAAGCATACCCGTTCCCTCTTCCGTCACACGGTGTGAATCACCGTGTGGTTCACAACGGTACGTCTTTTCTGAAAAGTTTACGGCCACAGGTGTTGTGGAACTTAACGCTGTTCATATACTAGGAAGGTAATATGGTGTACAAAATACTGTATAAAATCTGCAGTGAGGCTTGCTGCATCATTTTATAATCAAATACAGTAACATTTAGCCTGTGAAATACACGACTATTGACATTAAGTGGGATAAATAAAAACTACGAATAGTAAAAATAAATAGACTTCAGGAAACACAGATGACACATTGTGGACCATGTGCTATGTTCTAGGTTGATCATCTGTCTCTTCCACCGGGCACCGAACTCTTTGTGGGCAGGACGTGCTGCTCATCATGGATACGTGATGAGTGCCTGGCTCCCTGCATCCTGCCCAAGGAAGCATGCTGAATTCATCTCACAAACACAACACCACCAGCACCACCACTGGGGTATTGCCACAGCTTCTAGTTCGGGAACCATCTTTGTTCCTGAAAAGGCTCCTAAACCAGAAAACACCTTGTCCCTCCTGCCTTGGATTTATGGACCAACGATCTGAGCTAATAGGTCTTTGGTTAATTTACGTAAGATTTGGTGAAGGAATTGGAATTAGGAAGGGAAAGGAGATTGTCACGGAGAAGAGGCAAATCTAAACCACTAGAAAGTATAATCCTCAGTAGCTCCAAAGGATAGAGTACTTCTGTTTCAGATTCTGTGCACTACATTTGGTAATCACGGCTTACTCAGTGATTTCAAATCCATAACTGTGTTCCATTTAACGGTGCATTTGTAAGTAGGCAAAAAATACCACTGGCAAGGCGTTAGATAATTCTTTCAAAGTATTTAGATGAGAAAAGAGATGATTTCATTACCCATCCCTAGCTCTTCTCACTTTAATGCACATTAGCTTATTTAATTGGAGATAATGGATTTTTTGCCACTTGACAATGAATCACTGCAACACTCAAGTCCTGGAATTTGCAAGGTCATAAAATGTTTAAATACTATTCTTACTTCCTCATCAAAGAGGATTCCATTTCCATATAATTGATATTTGAATTGTTGAGTGAAGACCATCAAACTTTTTAAATTAAATTCATTTTTTTGCATGATCTCAAGTACAAACAAGGGGTGAAGGAACACGAATAATTTATAGATCCTGAACATTTGCAAATTCCACTTATGCCTGAGTAAATTTGAAAAATTAAACGGGAGGGCGGACACTGAACACTACTGTCATTAAAACGGGCTCCATTTGAGCTGCTTCTGACATGGGGCAGATAGAGAAACTAGGATTCATTTTGCAATCTTTATGCAAATTGTCAAGGAAAATCACTCCTAGTGCATACCTGGCTTGCAAAATCAGGGTAATTAATCAGCATCCCTGACACATGGTCAGATTCAGAAACTAATAAATTGAGTCTGGGTGTGGGATAGAGCTTTGGACTTCATTACAGTCTGACAAAGCTCAGGTGACTTTTTTATGATTTAGGAATAACTTTTTCATTTATACCAAATAGCTGTTGGTGAGCAGTCTGATTGTTCTGTACTGTTGAATTTTTATGTTTCTAGTTGAATGGGAAAAATGAATCATGGAAATGGTTTCTAGAAAATCATGAGCACCAAGGCTCATGGTCTACATCACTCTGAAGTGAGCTAACAGCTCCGAGGAAGAGAGTCTCTGATGAGTCTCAAGTGCGTCCATTGATGCTGCTCTAGTCGTTCAACCACACGTCACACGGGATCTCTACCCCCAGGAGTCCTTGTGGTGGGTCTTCCTTTCTCTGTCCCATTTCATATTACAGATTTGGTAGGATTTCAGATAACCCTTCAGGACAGAGAATTTGGGGGACAAAAGAATCAGGGTTGGCAATTTTTCTGGAAGCTGTAATCTAAAGCCGTTGCTTCTCCTGTTGACATTAGTCTACGACAAGGCACTGCCTCCCATTGACATTTTTCTGGAACAAGGTACTGCCTCCCGTTGACATAAGTCTAGAACACGGCACTGCCTGTGTGGGGTAGAGGCTCACACAGCCATTTGCTAGCTAGCCCCCTGCTCAGCTCCCGGTTCACAAACCCGTCTTCATTTGAGACGAGAATCAAAACATGGATGCGTCCTGTGCCCCTTGCTGCCCCAGTCACTGCCTGCTGTACTCCTGCCCTGCATCTGCCCTGACGTTGAGGGTCCTGGGTGGGTCCTCCCTCCGTTTGCTGTGACCAGAGGGGACCCCACCAGGCTTGTCTGCCATTCTGCACTATATACACACACACACACAGCCTCAAACACACATGTGAGCACACCACACCTTGCCTGCAGGGCTCCAGGGGCACAGACTCTGATTCAGGTCTTGCATTTAGTGTGACCTCACTTAGGAAGGTGTGCTAAGTTACGCATGGGTAGGAGGGACTTTCGGCTCCATTGGGTCTTTGTACGGATTAGAGAGGATGATAGGTTTAAGTACTCAGTACTGTGCATAGTACATGGTAAATGCATGATACTCGTAGCTGTTAGGACAGCCTCTCTAATCATACCGGAGCCTTGGACGAGTCTGCCTTGGGCCCCCAAACAACAGGCTGTGGTTTGATAACCACATTTCTTACTCTTCTTCGAGCATACTCTGCAATGAAGCCTAGAGCCTTTCCCTTCCTGGCGTGGGCTCTCCCTTTGTGCATATGCTTCTCAAGTTAACAGCCTGGTTGAAATGAAAAGGGTCACCTTGCCACCCTTGCTGGACACCTGTGGCACTGGCCACCTTGCCCACAGCCTGTCACCTTCACGCACAGGGTGGAGCAGTGGGTCCCAGGCTCTCCCTGACTCTCCTCTCTGTCCCCCAAGTCCTACTCTTAGAGGCGTGGTCAAAAGAAAGAAACCTAGTGTTTCTGATCTGCATTTTTATGAATTAGATGATAAATTAGATAATAAATTCAATCTACAGGATTTAGGCGAGCACAGAAACCGACAGAGGAAACTCCATTTATCTGGAGAGATTTAACAATGGTATGCTCAGGAACATTATTTTTTAGACAGATGCCTTCCAAGCTAACTCCAGTTCCTAATTTTCTAAGCTTTGTAATCCATAAAAAATGAAATTAAAACCTGTGAAATACAGTTGTATCGGTTGTTAATTTAAGAGGTGCTCTGTGGCCTTGAAGTCACCATTGCTTGTTGCCATTCACTTCTAGATGAAATAGTTCCAGGAGTCCTAATCTGTATGAATTAGCGGATATGCAGTCTCTCAGTGTGATTTTTAGGCCACTTACCTCAGAATCAGGAAGGTCTTTCTCAGATTCGTTAGATCTGTGCTTAGTGCTTACGTAGAGCATTAAGACAACAGTGACTTCAGTGGCCGATAAATCTCTGAGATAAAACATCGTGTTGATTGCACAATAGCCCATATCCATCAGTGTTGTATGCCAAAAGCATCTTGCTGACACATTGCCAGTATGTGTGTGTTGGGGGAGGGCTCCCCACACCACCAAACAAGTCTCTGACACCAGCGGGGTGTCCTAGAATCTGCTCCATTCTGGTACTGTACCCGGATATCACACCAGATGACACAGGGTAGGAACTCCAACCCAAAGACTTCCAGATTCAAAGATGAGAACAACTGAATTCAGCTCCCCTTTGGTGGTTCTAACAATGCACTGCCCTCTGTGATGTCGTGATAAAAGCACAGAATTTCTCGACACGTCGAACTCACGTGGGTTACTTTTTGTGGCTCACAAAAAGTTTGTAGCAGTGCTCAGAGCCGTGGGTGCAGTAGCAGGGGGGGAAGGGACCACAGGCTTTAGGGAGGATTTCTAATGGACATAAAGGGACTGCTGTCGTTTTCAAGATGTGGATTTGTAGACCACTTCTGAGCAAACAAGTTTCTATTTGGCAGTGTTAGTGTACTGGGCTCTCCAGAAAGACCGAGGTTTATGGTAAGGAATCAGTTCATGCAATTTTGGACGCTAATAGTCTCAAAAGCTGCGGTCAAGCTGGAGACCCAGGAGACCACATGGCGTGGTTCCAGTGGGGAGGCCACAGGCTTGAGATTGGGAAAGAGTCGATGTGTGAGGACCACTGTGAAGGCAGGAAAAACCTGATGTCCCACGGCAAGGAAGGCAGAGGGAAATTCTCTCCTGTTTGGGGGAGAGTCAGCCTCTATTCCAGTGTGCCTTCCACTGATTGGCCCATCCCATTAGGGAGGCCACTTTATTCTACTTACCCTATCGATTTACTTTCAGGGGCGCCTGGGTGGCTCAGTCTGTTAAGCATCCGACTCTTGATTTCAGCTCAGATCACGATCTCACAGTTGTGAAATGTAGCCCTGTGTCGAGCTCTGTGCCGACAGCATGGAAACGGCTTGGGATTCTCTCCTTCTCCCTCTGCCCCTCCCTTGCTTGTGCGTGAGTGCTCTCACTAAAAAAAATGTTAAAACACTGACAGTGATGCTCTCTACCAAGCCTAGAGGTTACATTGACAGTGATGCTCTCTACCAAGCCTAGAGGTTACATTGACAGTGATGCTCTCTACCAAGCCTAGAGGTTACATTGACAGTGATGCTCTCTACCAAGCCTAGAGGTTACATTGACAGTGATGCTCTCTACCAAGCCTAGAGGTTACATTGACAGTGATGCTCTCTACCAAGCCTAGAGGTTACATTGACAGTGATGCTCTCTACCAAGCCTAGAGGTTACATTGACAGTGATGCTCTCTACCAAGCCTAGAGGTTACGCTGTGACTCCTTAGACTCCCTTTTAAAGAGCAAGACGTGGAGCAACTCCTATTTTTGTTATGAGCCATGTCCTTAAAATTGACTTAAAAACTTACTTTTTGAGGGGCGCCTGGGTGGCGCAGTCAGTTAGGCGTCCGACTTCAGCCAGGTCACCATCTCGCGGTCCGTGAGTTCGAGCCCCGCGTCGGGCTCTGGGCTGATGGCTCAGAGCCTGGAGCCTGTTTCCGATTCTGTGTCTCCCTCTCTCTCTGCCCCTCCCCCGTTCACGCTATGTCTCTCTCTGTCCCAAAAATAAATAAACGTTGAAAAAAAAATTTAAAAAACAAAAAACAACTTACTTTTTGAGAGCCAAAGAACTCTGTGTAGGTTATTCTCATGAACCTAAAACATTACAAAAGTCTCCATAGTAACTTGCCTTTTAGAAACAATCTAAAACCCCTTCTTCCATCGTTTCACTTATTTCTAGATTTTAACTTTGTTCCCTTTTCTTCATAATTAATATAGTCAGCCAGCTTAATTCATTAAGCATCTATTTGGGGCTAAAAAGTCACTGCTTCAGCTCCTCGAGTGATTATCCCAATTAGGCTGAGTTTTTAAGCACTGTGCTGTTTAAGGCTGGTGTTAGCACTCACGCTTCCCCCATCGTAGAGTTATTTTTATAAAATAAGGGTAAGAGGCACTGAAATACCAAGATAACAGCACAGATAACTGTTAAAAAAAAAAAAAAAAAAACCCAGCCAAGTGATCAGCAGTTTGAGCTATCCGCTAAGGGCCAATGTTTGAATTTCAACAAAAGGCAGGGTGGGGGTCACTGTAATGTATGAAGGACAGGTGTTCCAAAGTCCTGGGGAACCAGTCCATCATTACACCATGAATTCAGGCCAGCAGTCCCTGAGCACTGATGTCTGTGACCTGTGGGGGGTGTTGAGGGGACTCGGTATTCTGACTTCACTGTGGTTAATTCCCCCAGCCGTGACTGTTGTGAAAGACAAACACACATGTTAAGGAAAAGATTAAAGCTGTACCTATTCAGAATACAATTTTCTAAGGAAATGGTATATTTACTTAAACAGCAAAGAATAAAGATTTAAACTACCTACCTACATCAATGGATAGATCATGTAAATAGAAAATAAATAAGGAAACAGTGGCTGTGAATGACACCCTGGACCAGATGGACTTAACAGATACATTCAGAACATTCCATCCTGAAGCAGCAGAATCCACCTTCTTCTTGAGTGCACGTGGAGCATTCTCCAGAATAGATCACATACCAGGTCACAAATCAGCCCTCAACAAGTACCAAGAGACTGAGATCGTGTCGTGCAAATTTTCCAACCACCACGCTACGAAACTAAAAGTCAACCACAAGAAGAAACATTTGGAAAAGACCATGAACACATGAAAAAAACTTGACCTAGTTTGCGATCCGGAAAAATAAGCTATAAAAAGCATACCTGTGAGGGGATGGCTTACTTAGAAACCTACCAAGTGCATCAGTTGGGGCGTCTGCTTAAAATGAGGCCCCAAACCGTGAGAACATGGTTGAAAGTGCACACTCTGAAATTGACTTTGCCTGGCTTTGTTTTTAGCCACAATATTGAATTGCTTTATGAACTTCAAACAACAGCAAAGGGGCAAGTATCTTCTGTTTGTTAAAAGAGGTTAAGTATTAAGAAGTGCTGACAAGTCCTGCTCTTTGATCAACCAGAGACGGTTTCGGGGTGTTTTTAGGGTGCGTAAATGTTAACAGAGGCACATTGGAGGTAACGCCCAAAGGCAAGAGTCATGGGCAATCTGTCCAATAACCTGCTGCTACAACAGCCAAGCTTCAGTGAGAGATTCTACATGTACGGAATCCTGTCCAGACTCTGGCATGAAGACAGGATGTCGGGTTCAAGGATAAGGGAGAATCCCCACAAAATCCATGCGCATTTTGTTAATATTTAGATGAGCACGCAGTATTTCTGTGTGCTGTACACAGAGCTCCTCTCCCTGAGCATGGGAGGGGCTCCAGAGCGTCAGTGTAGAAACACTGCCCCTCGAGTCACGAACACGGATGTCCCGGTCTTCCACCCTCCCCCGACCATCTGGGGTTTTCTCCTAGAAAAACCCATAAACGGGTTGTCTCTGTCTTCCCTGAGTCTTCCCTAGGTCTCTCTGTCTTCCCTCCACCATTAACTCCCAAAGCCCGCACGGCCTGCGGCCCCGTCTCTGTCCACAGACGGATCCTGTTCCATTGCCTCCACACTTAAAGATTCCCCTGGGGACACACAAATGGAACCCATTAGCCCCTTTTCCCTGATGTGTGTCTGTGGAGAAGTCTCCCTGCCCTCGTTGGCCCCGGTGGGCCCCCCCCAACCGTTCACCTCGAGGGAGCTGGCCCGCTTACCTGCACCCTGGAACAGAACAGTTCTGACCCAACCTGGTTACACACTGCCCTGGAGGCCCCACCAGTGAAAACAGATGCAGGTAGTCTGGCTGTCAGGCCCCCATGGACGGCATCTGCCTCTGTCTCCCTGGAGGTCCCCGTGAGTGCTCAGACCTTCTGTAGGGTTCTCTCCACAAGTGGGCTCTAACCCCGGGCTCCCAGAATACGGTACCCGGTCCCAGACTGAGGCAGGTGGCAGGACGTGACCCCAAGTCCTGTGAAGGGCACGGATGGCACACGGGTGTCTGCGGTTCAGCTGGGGTCATTCAGGGGGAGGAGTAAAGCAGAAAGGGGCAGTGACGGAGGCTGGCTTGGGGACAAGGACGCAGCACGGCGAGACCAGGAGACCACGTAAGAGGATCTGTCCACTCGTATGTTTGAGACCAGGAAACGCTAACCTACAATTGTGGAAATGAGAGCAGGCCTCACTTGGGTGGGAGGCAGCATCAGAACTTTGTAGAATGACGGAAGTGTTCTCCATCTTGACTGCTTTGTGCTCGAATGCACGTATGCATCTGTCAAAGCGCATGCAATTTCTGGTCTATCTCTCTGTTTGCCTCAGTGGACTGTCTGCTCCGTGGGAGCCGGACCACATCACGTGTGTTGACACCTAGGGTGGGGTCCGAACCAGAGCACATGTGATGACTGCTGAAAGGGAGGCAGGAGGGGAAAGAGGAGAAAAGCAGAAAGGAAGGAAAAGATGGGGAAGCCTTCTGTTGACCTTTGTCCCCTTTCAGGAAAGAGGGCATCGGGCTATTTGTCAGACCCCAGCCTGTTGCCGCCTCTGAGACATCGAGGAAGCACGGAGATTTTCAGCCTGTTTAGGACAAGCACTAGTGGGTATAAAGCATGGTATTATATGACCACAACTCAAGTAATGTGTCGCCGATGAAAGCATAGACAGCATGCTTTAAATCTTCTTCAAAGAACGTGTCCCCCTCGTCTATTTTATCGATGAGCACCAGCTCATGGCCAAGTCCGCTATCGGCCCAACACGCTGACTGATAGGACCGCAGTATGATTCTGTGACTGTCTATCAAGAATAGGAGACAAGAGTGGTGTGGTCTTAGAGTGTTGAAGAAAAAAGAAAACATAATGGTGCAAACACAAAATCATTTTTTTTAAAGGCACAGAAAATCGACCTTTGTTAAAACGATAATGATTTTTTTTTAATTTTAAAGTTTTAATTAGGAATAATTGTGCTTCAAATACCTTTCTTTGCATGTTTAAAATATGTAGGTTGGTACATTTAAAACTTGTGTACAACTGTGAAGCATCGACATCCCCCAGTGAACATGGATTGCACCCAAAATTTCCTCTTAGCCCTTAAAATCTCCTGCCTCACCCATCACCATTGAAAGGCAACCACAATGATCTGCGTCACATCACTATGGATTAGTTGGCACTTTCCATGATTTTATGTAAATAGAATCATACAGGCAAAACATCTTTTCTCTCATTTATTTTAACCGGCATAATTATTTTGAGATTCATCTCTGTGGCTGTGTTTACCAATAGTTCACTCCTATTTGTTGCTGAGCATTATTGCACCATGTGGATTACCATAATTCCTTCATCTATGCACTTATCTGTCATTTTATTTCTGGGTTGTGCTTCTTAGAAATGAAGCTTCCATTCTGATTCATGTGGCGGTTTCTTCGTGGACAGGTATGTCCCTTTTTCGTGGCTGAAGACCTGTCCTCCGAAGTGGGGGTACCATTTTACACCCTCACGAGCAGCTCACAAGAATCTTGGAACTTCTCACTTTCAGGAACCATTGTTGGAGACAATGGTTTGACACTGAGACATTCTAGAGGGTGTGTGGTGGTAATTCATGGTCTTCATACAGCTTCTTAATAACCAAGATGCTGAAGATCTTTCTACGTGTTTATCTGCCAAGTGTACCTTATGTAGTGTGCTGTTCGAGGTTTTGACCTGCTTTTATATTAGGTCATTTGTTTTCTTACTGAGATAGGATTTCTTTATGTATTTTTTTAAAATCCTCTGTCAGATTTATGTCTTCCAAATGTTTTATCATAGGTCAAGATTTATTTATTTTCATACCACTGTCTTATGAAGAACAAGAAATGAAATTTTTTATGAAGTTCACTTTAATCATTTTTTTCTTTTATAGTTCAAACTTTTTGCATTCTTTTAGAAAATCTTTGCCACAGTCAGGAATACTGAGAACCTCTCTGATGCTTTAAGTGGTTTTATGGTTTAGCACTTGCATTTACGCCTAGGACCATTTTCTTGGGAATTTCTTCTTCGAGAGAGCCAAGGATCGATGTTCTTTTTTTTGTGTGTGCATGGCTGTCCACTGGCCCCACATCATTCACTGAAAGTAGCTTTTGTTCCTCACTGGATTGCTTTGATGACTTGGTCAAAAATCTATTCACCGTAGAATTAGGTGTCTATTTTTGGAGGTGTAGTCTGTTCCAATGTATCTATTTTATGTCATTACAATATTTTTATTAGTTTCATAATGTCTTAAAATTGAGTAATATAAGAGTTCCAACATTGGGCTTTTTTGTTCATTTTTTAAAATTGGTTGGGACTGTTCTAAGTCCTCTGATTTTCTACACAAGTTTTATGATAAGTTAAAATTTCTGCCCTTCCCCCTCCACCAAAAAAGCCTGCTGGTATTTTGCTCAGGATTGCATTGTTTCTGTAGGTCAGTTTGGGGAGAATGGACATAAAGACAATATGGAGTCCAATTCAGAAACATGTTAGTTGCTCCTTTATTTGGATCTTCTGTTTCTCTCAAGGATATTCTATGGTAGTCCTGAATGTGTCCTGCACATAATTTGACATCCAAACTGTTAAATGAGGATCATAAAAGCCCACACCCCATAAGTTTGGGGTAAGGAAGGGTATCCATACGGGGTGCAGCACAGTCACCCAACCACCAGCACCACCTGTCAGAGGACCAAAGGCCATCTTGCAATGAAGAAGGAAAACACGGCGAAGACAGGGCATTTGTTTTAAGGACTATTGAACCAAAAACGCATTGTCAGACGCTGATGTGCATCTAAACGTGCTCGCTTAAGTACTATGCTCTCCATTCCTCATCAGTTACAGTGATGCTCAACCTTATAATGGGCTTGTAGGGTTTGCTTGCCTGGTTGTCACTGACTTCTATTCAGCAATCAACTTCAAAATATTTTGGAATATAAGCATAGTAACTTTATTGGCTTTTCCTCTTTCCCTTCAAAACCCTGTCATCACTGACACCCTGCAGTCACTTCTATTAAGTCTGTGATCCTTTATGCAATTACTCTTTCCTCCAAAATAATTCTTTCTAGATGGAATTGCTGGGTCACCTGGCTTGCTCAGTTGGTTAAACATCTGACTCTTGATTTCAGCTCAGGTCATGATCTCTTGGTTTGTGGGTTCGGGCCCCACATCGGGCTCTGCACTGACAGCTTGAAGCCTGGTTGGGATTCTCTCTCTCTCTCTCTCTCTCTCTCTCTCTCTCCTGCTTTGCTGCTGTCTCTCAAAAATAAACATGAAAAATTTTAAAAATAAATGGAATTGCTAACATATGACAATTTGTAGGACCTTCTTTAAGAAATGAGAATAGAATGCCTTAATTCCTTAAACATGAAGAGTTTAAAGGAAGATCTATAGTACATTTTGGGTGATGAATTTCTAACAATACTCCAAAAGTTAGATAAATTACTTATATAATAAAATGGGGCTGAGTTAGAATAATCTATTTAACGCTCTTGCTATCATTCCCTGAAAAAGGCACATTTTATTCTCTCCTGTGGTACAAATGTCCTCTCCTTGGTGGACTCTCCAGAGTCAAGTCCAACAATGGTTTGTAGACACACTGGAAAGGTCTCAAATGCATATTGCTCCACTTGGAACTTTGTGAAAATTTTTTGTCCCTTTCGTGTTATTTATTGATCTTGAATATTTCTTATCAAACAGAAGGTGATCCATCCATTCCTGGCAGCTGATCAAGTTTTATAATACTAACATGAAACCAGTTTCTGTTCTAGCTGTTCTACAAAGAACAGCTCTCTCTTAGGATGGGAAGCCGGGCCAGTGCACAGACAAGGGACACGTCTCGAGTCCTCTGGGCCTGTGGATGGCAAGCCCGAGAGGCAAGCTGGAGGGTGCGTGGAGACAAGAGAGATCGGCACACAGGTGCATCAGAAATTACCTTCCTCCAAGGATGCAGACCTGGGCTTTCTGACCACATGATGCAGGGATAAGGGGCATGCGAGGTGTCTCCTATAAGTTGGCCCCAGGATTCTCACACCACACAGATGCTGCCAAAGCCAATAACGAGCTCCACCTTCTCTTGACCCTTCGTCCCACGTCTCCTGAGGTTTTCCACAACCCTGAGCTCCCCCAAACTTGACCCGACTCCATTTGCTCTCCTTCACTGCATCACTTCGCTTTGCCATGTACTAGGAATTCCGAAACCAGGAGGTCTGCGCCTCAACTCTGAATTCGGAGCCTAGAGAGTCACAATGTGACCAAACGATTCAGGCTTTGAAAGCAGACACCTGGGGGTCAGATTCTGGCTCCGTTATTCTTAGCTGTATGACCTGGGACGATCTCCTGTCCCAGAGCCAAGGTTGAGAATCCCGCCTGAAGACACTGTTTGGCAATGGATCTCTGTATCATCCTGTACCACCAGTATGTCTCAAGCCTCAGTTTCCCAGGGTCAGAAAATGTGTTTTGCTGGCAGTTACTCTGGGTGGGTTGGGAAGTCTCTGGGGTGGTTTGAGGA
The DNA here is from genome assembly GCF_028749965.1 of Puma concolor. NCBI lineage: Eukaryota > Metazoa > Chordata > Mammalia > Carnivora > Felidae > Puma > Puma concolor. The sequence goes on from NC_141676.1 coordinate 114,956,503, forward strand.
GATTCGCCTCTTTTGTAAACGAATCCATCACTATGACAGCCATGTGGCAGGTAGCCTGATGGGAATAGAGTAGAAATGCAAGAGCCCAGGTGGGGGTCTGTTCCAACGTTCTGGGAGGAAGAGAGACATTGGAGGTGGATCATGGCTGGAGCCACCTGCTGGAGGCAGCGAGAAATTGCTGGATTCTCAGCGTATTTCCAAGGCAGAGCCAACCAACTTGATTCTAGATTGGATGTGGGGTTTGAGAGGAGGAATGGAATCAGGATTGATTTCCCAGGGTTTTGGCCCAACCACTGGGTGACTGGGGGTGTATTTCGGGAAGATGGACAACAGAAGGGAGGAGAGGGGGCTGGGGAGGGCAGTCACAATCAACAGCTCACTTTCGAATGGAGAGGACTCCTAAATGTTTGAGGCAGATGTGGAGTAAACATTAAATATGCATCTGGAATTGAGAAGAAGGGTATAAATTTGATGTTCATCAGCTACAGAGGCCATTGCAGAGCTAAGTTTGGTACTTTGAGAGTCTGAGAGGAGAAGGTACATTGACAGAGAATTGAAGGGCCAGGAGGTGAGGTGGGACAAAAGCCAGGAGTCTCTCACTACCCCTGAGGCCAAGAGGATAACAAGAGACAAGAGACGGGAATGCTGAGTGAGTCAAATGCAGCCAGAAGACTGACCAAGGTGGAGACTGGGGCTCGATGCTTGCATTTTGCAATGCTGAGTGTCTTCTCCTCCAGCAACCACAGCAAAACCTGTTAACATGCCAAGGCTGAATTTATTGCTTACTGGCTCAAGGAGAACGCCATCTGGAAAAATTAAGAATTAGACATAATTTCTGTGTCACAGACAGAAACTACCTTCTCTCTCTACCTCAACCCCCAAGGTTGTATTAATAGAAAGATTATACTATGTTTTAGTTTCATTTTTCATAATTAGATATTTAATCCAAATTTTTAAGATCGATGGAAAACCTAGAAGTTACAAAAGAAAATAATGATAGTTTATCTCCTAAAAATTGAAATTTTCCATCTGCATAGACTCCTAAGCAAAATCAAAACCAGATTTTTTCCCCTTGATTTTTAAAAAGTTTTTATCTTAATTCCGGTTAAAATACAGTGTTATTCGTTTTTCTATTACCTAATATTTTCAAAAGTGTGGTAGGAAATAAAGTGGAAAAAGAAGAAATTTTCACTTTTTATTTCAAATTTCAACCCAGGTTGTCATAACAACAAGGGTACAGTCTACAGGTAACCTGGTTAGGTTATTGCATTTGTTTATTTCAAATCTCCAACAATAAGCATTTATTATGCTGAAAGATAAAGACAGAATGAGAAAAAAGAGTTGGAAAACTATGGCAGGTAAAGGATTAACAGCACAAAATCAGGAGGCTCTTCAAGTTATTAAAAAGATGCAAAGGAAAATCTAGTGAAACCTGGTAAAATGTTAGAGAGGAAATGTACACCAATAGAAAATGGAAAGGTCTAATAAACAGAAGAAAATGTGTTTAATCTCACTGTCTTTTAATGGAAATTAAAGCATAATGAGTCATTGCTGTTCCCTCCATATTTGCCACAGTTAGAAAGACTGATTCCATCCCGGGCACGAAGTGAATGGTCTCGTTTACTATTGCTATAAGGGTGAATTGCTCTTTTCTTTTCATAAATTAACCTGGCAGCATCTCTTAAAATTAAATAGGTACAGGTAATTTGGTCCAACAATTTTAGGTGTTATCTAGCACGGAGACGTACAAACATACACCCACAATAATATTTACTGAAGCAGTGTTGTTAGTAGCAGAAAAACACTGGGAAAAAACCTGCGTTCCATTCACCTAAGAATGCTACAATAAATTTCAGCAGATGCAGACTCTAGAATGTTATTTTGCACCTACAATGCACGACTTTGTCAGTAACGACCTGTGAGACGTCCGTGATGCATTTTGAACTGTTCGAGTCCTATGTAGTTTGCAAACCACGAGATTCACCCGCTTAAACAGTTCAATGGGTCTTCCTACAACCACACACTGGTGCAACCATCACCACTAATACCAACCACAACGTTTTTATCACCGGAAAACCAGCCTTATGCCAGAGGTCACTGTCCGTTTTGCTGCTCTTCTGGCACCACCGATCCCCAAGCCACTGCTGACTTCGGAGATCTGGTCTGAATGCCTGGGTTGCCCAGAGTCACAGGGTGACTGGCAATGCCCAGTGTCGTGATGCTAACAGGTGCAGCCTAAAGCTGGTGCCGAGGTCGTGAGGCTGGAGCCTCCCGCCCTCCCTCACCCCTGTGCCCTCATCCCAGCGCCCCTGAGAAGTAGAAGCAAAGATTGGTCTCAGGCTCTGCTTCCTGGGACCATCTAGGCTAAATCCTTCATCGGTTTCTCAGCCCTGAGCTTCGCGCTGCAAACAACAAAGATCATGGGGTCTCCGAATTCTGTGGGTCGCCCTGTTGCCCAGACCTGAGTTCACTCGTGAGGTTTCACTGTGTCGGCAGTGGGGCTGGGCTGGATTCCATCAGTTCCCCTAAGGAGCTGACACTCACTCTCCACGGGGTCTTTCTGACCTCTCCTGTTCTACATGAGAAAGGAAGGCAGCCAGGCCACTCACAAGACAGCAAAGACCCGGAGGAGGAGAAAAGAAAGCTGCACGTTCTCAAAAGGCTTCCTTTCAGAAGATGCATGACCTCACCTGTGGCATCGCCAAAGCAAGTCACGAGGCCAGGGGGCTCCACGGGGGGAGCTGCGGCAAAGCCCCATTGTAGAGACGCAGGGACGCGGAGCCTGATTCATTAAGGGACGTTGTAAAAGTAATCTAACCCCGATCCTCCCTCACCAAATCGGTCTTTTGATAGTTTCCCTTAGTGCCCTCTTGAGTGCGCAGAGTCATCCCCCACGAGTGATGGCATGGTTTCGACAGGAGCAAGTAAAGAAGGATAAAGGCTGGATCACCTGTGTGAGTGGTCGGCTGTCACATGGATCCTGGCCACAGATGAGACACAAGCCGTCACGACCATGTGACCCAGCTCCATCCTCAGGGCCGACCTCAAGGGGACTCGACAAAACGGCTGGTATTTTTCCCTTTGCTCCTCAAATTTCTTCAAACATACGACCCTAGCGAAAACCAGTGGCCCTCAAAGCTGCTGTGATCTAAAATCCACCAGGAAGTCCAGGACTGACCTCTGGGTCGACAAAGGGAGTCGGAAAAGGACGACTCTCAGCCACTATCCCCGGTCACTGATCTGCCGCGGACCTTGGAAGGATGCCTGAGCTCCAATGTGTCATCTTCTCCCAAACGGAAATGACCGGGATGGTCTTCAAGCCGCCCTGCATGTAGCCGGTCAGAGGCTCTGCTGGCACTGGGCAGGTCACAGCACCTCTGACCATAAGAAAGAGGGGCTGCTTCCCGCAGGGGTGCGGCCAAGCCTGCATCCCTGGGTGGGGTGGGGAGGCGGCGAGCTGATGCCAGGACACCCTCACCATGCTCTGCCCTCCCACCTGCACATCGGGGGCCCTGGCCAGGCCCCCTGGGTCATCAGAGTCCTGACACGAAGCGTAAGAAAACACACTGGCTGCCAGAAGGAGGTGTTCATGCGACCAAACCCACATCTGCCCCAGTTGTACGGGGTGGGGTGGCGTTTCCTCAGGAAAGAGGAGGAGGAAACATCTCATCTGATGGAAATCCCTGTCATCTGTTGTCAGGGGGACAGAAGCCAGGAGCACAGATCAGAAACGAGGATAGATCAGCCCAGGTTCCCCGATAAACAAGTCCTCATTGGAACCATGCGTCGTGGAATTGAAGTTCCAACACCAGATTAATGGGACAGAGGACAGACTCTGTAAACATACACAGACTGCAGAGGAAATAATAGAAATGACACTTCGGGAGAGGGTGATAAACTTATGGAAGACGGTACATGAAGGAGCAGCCCAAGATGAATCGGGTTTCCTAAAGGAGAACGTGGGACAAATGGGAGAAATTTATCAGGAGGGTAACTGAAGAAAACTTACAACAATGCTCAGAAAACTTAGAAACTTAAAATTGATCCCTTGGTCCCAGAAGAAAGACAATAAGGACACAACAGTATCAAAACAGCTAGTGGCATTCATAACCTTCAAGAAATTCTTATCTTTGAACTAAAAGGAGGAAGAAAAAGAATTGTGAAAGTTGGTTTTTAAGGTTACCCTAAGAGGTTTAAGTAAATGGCTGGAAGAAAGGGGCGTGACATTTCCCAGGGGAGAGTGGGACACAATACAGGAGGAATTAAATAAATGAAATTTCGAAAAAGCACAAAACCTTAGATTTTTAAGTCTCCAATTTTCACCCTTACGTGTCTGTCTTCAGAAAAAAAGGGAGATTGTGACCTAGAAAGCAATCTAGCATTTACACGCGGTGTATGAAACTCCCTCCCCCCGCCAAGGACTCCAGTCATTCCCCACTGCAGAATCCTGTGGTCAGCCTGCCCTCTGGATTTTCTTCAGGGTTTCTGTGGGGATGGAAATCTTACCCGCATCTTCCCTGACAACGCTCTGCCTGGGGGTCTGGGATACCTCTACCGCAGCAGCCACGGTCGTGAAAATAACCCAAGACATTCAGTGAAAGCCAGACTCCCAGGTATCCCGCCGGAGAGGCAGCGGTCTGGGCCGGGTCTGGGCCGGGTCGGGACTCTCACCTCGCACGGAAGCATGGGGTCCGTCTGAGCCTGGAAGCAAAAGCCCGAGCAACAGGCTGTCCTGTTCTCCCCGCCCCCTCTGCTGCTTCTCACTCTTCTTGTCCTGAGTGTAGTGGACACACCATGTGACACTCACATGCTCATCAAAGGCACAACTGGTAACCAGACCAGCTCATTATGCCGGTGCCGTGCTCACCAGGGCGTAACACCACCTACCCCCATACAGCGCTGTGCTGTCACCGTTGACTATGGTCCCTGTGCCCCTCGTCCCTGTGACCTAGTCATTCCATCACTGGAAGCTTGTTTCGCCCCCTCTTCCCCCCACCCCCACCTCAGCCCCATCCCTCTGGCCACCAGCAGTCTGTATTTAGGGGTTTGTGTCTTTCTGTGGCTTCTTACACCGGCTTCCTGAAGAGTCACCTACACCCTGGGACCTGTTGGTCCTCCTCTCTGCTCTCAGACAGAAATGGCACCCGCCACCCAGGCTAGAAACCTGAGCTTCCTGCAGTCATCAGGTGTTGTTACTTCTTCCTTAAAATACCTTCCAAATCTTTTTATTCCCCATCCTTGTCCCTAACACCGCTGCCACACATCAGGGCTCCTTCTTCCTTCTTGGACCTTTTGTCCTTCTGGAACACATCATTCATTCATTCATGCGTTCATTCACTCACGTGTGAGCCATCCCACAAATATATATTCTACCCTACCCTGCTCCAGCCATGGGGGCAGAAGGGCACTGACAACAGCAAATACCGGTTCTCGTGGGGTTTCGAGTCGGGGGGAGAAGCCCGTCGTAAGCCAACAGACACACAAATCATTAGTTACCACAGTGATAACTACAATAAATTACACACGTAGGACAAGGTACAAAGGGTCTCATGCAGACTGATGGACTCTCAGAAAGTATCTCACAAGGGGACACACAGTGTGACTCTCACACCTCCCACTTTGTAGGTGCTGGAATGCCGTGTGCCCATCCCCACTGCCCCAGCACTCCCCATCCCAACACACACCCCACTTTATCCACACAGCAGACTTCCACGGACTCAGATGTCACCTCATCATCGGTGTCCTTCATCCCTGCCGTGGACAGATGCTTCCTCTCCGTTTCCTCTTCCTTCTTGCAGTCTGCCCGGCACATCACTAACTCTGGTGTCTGACTAGGTCCAGCATGGTTCTTGCTCCAGTACGGTCTGGATCCCTTTATGTTAGACTGACTTTCTCCAAGTCCCTCCTGTCTCCTCACGTAGCAACCTAGGATCCTCATCAATGCTCACTGCTTTCCAACTGAACATTAAGGAATAAGGGCTATTCTAAGTTCTATTTGCAATAAAAACATCTAGTGGTGTCATTCTGCCTAAGGTCTTACCAGATTGTCCCTGGAGGATAACCCAGAAAAGACAACGTTCCAGCCGCGACACCTGTATTAGGTGCTAAGATAATAGGGATTTTAACTTGATCTTACAGACATTGTTTCCACTGCAGCTAATGCTAAGATAAATTTCTTACCATTTTTTTTTCTTCTGGACAAAAACAGTTGAAACTTTCAGAGTATTTTTTAAATTGGTGCTTCAATTGTGTAGTATTTCCAAACTTTGTATGTTATGATTGAAATGCCCTTGTTGAATTGGACTGCTCAGGTGGTCGTGACTGAAGAAAATCATGTCAATGCTTTGGGTCTGAGACCTATGTTTTCTAAACACATGTTTCTTTCCTTCTTCTTCTTCTTTGGGTCTGAGACCTATGTTTTCTAAGCATGTTTCTTTTCTTTCTTTCTTTCTCTTTTTTTAAAAAGATTGTATGTATTTATTTCATTTTCTTTTTGGCTTTTCTCCCCCCCCCTCCCAGGAGCTGCGGAGCTGGTGACATAGTGGAAATCAGCCAGAGACAAAGAGGAGGTTGCGTTCCGTGGGATGGAGTTGAAGAGCTATGTTCTTACATTTTTTCTTTGGAAATAATTCTAAGCTTACAGAAAAGTTGCAGAAATAGTAAACACCACTCTATACCTGTGACCCAGAATAGCCCTGTGCACGCAGAGGGCGCTCCGTGTAGCAGAAAGGGGAGCTCAGGCTCGCAGCTGGGTTCACCAAGGAAAGTACCCCCCCCCATAGCCTCCCCCTGAGTTTTATCTCAGAGGTGACTTTTCAATGAAAACATGTCCAGTAATGAGTATTTTGACTGACTCTGTCGATTCATTTTATCTTCTTGCCAGAAACTGCTGTAGCAAACATTTGTCAAGATGAGGAACTGATCGGCCCAGGTTCCCTCCTTTCAGCGCCCTGCCTCCAGGACGATACATGCCGGAGGATCCAGCTTTGCTGTTCCTTCCTCACGGAGGGGAAACTGAGGGTTTCCTCTCTGCTGTGTTAGGGTTTACTAGCTGAGTGACTCACCTGAACTGTGTCATTGTTGTCGCTAGTGAAACAGGCATCACCATGAATATAGCATCTGGCTGTCTGTCTGGAGCAGAGCCTCACATGTGGTCAGTACTAACTGAGACTTAGGTGTCACTGCTGTTATGTGGTGACCACACACAGTCTGGGTTTTGAACAAAATTCTATGAAAGACAGGCATCTGTGGTTCATCTTGTGCAAACGATGTGGGCCTTTAACACTAGATGTGTAATCACACATAAATCAGATCATGTAAAAGTGGGAGATATTACAATCACATCGTTCCCAGCTTAACTTTTCTCAACAGTGAATTCGCGTTTTGTATAAAATTGTGATTTATGTTTTATCTTAGCGTTTTTAAATTCACATCCAGTCCCAAGAAGACAGATGGTACCTTGAATTTAAGTTCTAGTCCCTGCTGTGTTCTCACAGGACAGTTCACTGGCTATTTAAGTCAGACTTCCTGACGTCTGACGTGCACAACAGCCCACATTTCACAGACACAAAATCTAAGCTCTGAGGCATCAGGGTTTTGGTAGAAGTGACAGGGCAAGTAAAGACTGGGAGCCTGGCCCTATAGGTTGGGATTCTAGCCACTCTGCAGTTAAACGCATGGCTGGAAGCTGGCTTCGATGAAAGTTCCATTGACCAACCACTTCCCTCCTGTGTAGCGATCTTAAACGTGGGTATTGCATGTCTGTTGTAGCTGTCTGCCAAGGCACAATGCTATTTTTGCTTTTCTCTAAAATAATCTAATCAAGTGCAAATTACAGTCAAATCCCAACCAACTCTTAGTTGAGGTTATAAAAAGTTGAGTAAATTCTTCCGTAATAACATATGTTACAAACAGACTAGAAAGTTTGCAGATAAAGGAAATCGGAACGGAATTAGTTCAGAATGTGAAAGGCTAACTTGACACGTTGTAATTTTTAGGTTTACATTTTATCTCTAAATGGTTTTGATTTTTAAAAACTAGTGTTTTGTTTGAACTATGAGAGCACAACATTCTCCTCTAGGGGTGCTGAATCTCTCTTGCATAAACGAAGTCCACAGCTAAATGCTCCAGGGCATCTATGCCCCCCCCCCCCCCCCCGAGTCCCAGCTTCTTCCAGTGTCTCCATCCTGTGTGGCTGCAAACACGTGGCCCAAGGTCACAGTGTCTCTATCCGGGCAGCGGAGGAGAGGAAATGGCATATCAGCCATGCCCTGTGAGGAAGCTACCATAACATATCTGCATTCAGCATTTTGGCCCAAAGTGAGTCACCAGGTTCCACTCGAGTAGAAGGCAGAGAAGGGTTATAGCTTTGTTCTGAGTGCCCACCAGCCCAGGTAAACACTATGGTGTTCTGGCAACAGGGAGAGTGAAAACCGGGAGATGCACAGTAGTGTCTGACTCACAGCCAGTCATGCCTTCTATGCAGGGAAGCAACCTTAGGAGTACATACCAGTGGGACACCCGGTGGCTCAGTCGGTTGGGCGTCCGGCTTCGGCTCAGGTCATGATCTCAAGGTTCGTGAGTCTGAGCCCCATGTCAGGCTCTGTGCTGACAACTCAGAGTCTGGAGCCTGCTTCGGATTCTGTGTCTCCCTCTCTGCCCCACTCCTGCTCATGCTCTGTCTCTCTCTGTCTCTAAAATAATCATTAAAGAGTCTATTTGTAAAAAAAATGAATAAGAAATAAAAGTACAGACCAGTTAGCAGCATCGTCCAGAACGTTACCACCATAGCAGAGTCCGCTCTTGTTGAAACAAACCCCGTTTTCATAACTATGGGTTATTTCAAGTAGAAATAAAGGCAACCTCCAAACTCACACTGGTGTCGTTGGCTTTTTTAAATAAGCCAGAGAAAGATAATGGGATCAGACAACAGCCTAAATATAATATTTGATTAAGTTGGGGTCTTCATTACCTTTTGGCTTTCCTGTCAACACTTTCTTCTTTACCCCACCGTGCTAACCAGTACCTAAGTCACCTCTAAAAATGAGGAGAGGGGCGCCTGGGTGGCGCAGTCGGTTAAGCGTCCGACTTCAGCCAGGTCACGATCTCGCGGTCCGTGAGTTCGAGCCCCGCGTCGGGCTCTGGGCTGATGGCTCAGAGCCTGGAGCCTGTTTCCGATTCTGTGTCTCCCTCTCTCTCTGCCCCTCCCCCGTTCGTGCTCTGTCTCTCTCTGTCCCAAAAATAAATAAACGTTGAAAAAAAAATTTTTTAAAAATGAGGAGAAAGGAAAGATCATCCACCCACGGTGCTGAATCCTAGCAAATTCCTTATCTCTGCTTTTACCTTTGGGCCTTCCTCTATTGACTTGATCCCTTTAGCGGTAGTTCTCAGGAACTGGAAAAGAGGAGAAGACCAATCAGGCACAGAATAATCAGAATGGGTAATGGTTGCAGCATAATACTCTGGTTGATACTCATTCTTCCATTTTGTGAACACCAAACATTGACCGGCGTGTCTCCATGTAGGGAATAGCTATGAGGCCTTGACTCTCCTCCCCACAGGCTCTCCTCCCCAACCCCCTCTGCTTGGGTTTTTCTTGTCTTTACAGCAACCACTTAAGTATTTGAGTATGTTCATTTATCCACTGGGAAGTTTTCAGTCTTGCCATCTGGAAAGGCTCCCGATACACTAAGGCAGGGAACTGGCTGGAGCTTCTGGACCCTCGCAGGAATATGCTCTGCTCCTTATAATGTAGAATCGTGATTGTCCAGCACAAAATTCATCTCTTTCATGAAACTTTGAGAATTAATTTCCCTCCTACTGTGCAAGGGTCGGTGAAGCATTTAGGAAGGTATGACGATAAAGTAAGAATAAGATAAAAATTCAACCAGACCATCTCCAACATCCTTTTAATTTCCAAAGTTTTTTTATTCAAGGGCTACAGGGAAAGTGGTTGTGTTTTCACAGCGATCACACAGGGACAATGATGCTGCCCTAAGTGACTCAGATGTTTTGGAAGGAATCTCTGTGATGTCCTTGGGAATTCTGGAGAGTGTTCAGCTGTCTCTAGCGATGGACAACAGTCTCTGAGGATGGTTTTGATTTGGGGGCACGATCTAAAACAATCCGGAGACAGATCTGACGGTTAAGCTGTCCGGAAGCAGCTTTAGCCATTGACTGAATAAACGTGTGTTGAGTTTGGACGTAAGCAAGTGGCAGAAACCAGGGCATGGACCGTGCACTTCCTGCTCCCCGATGCCGACATGACGAGGAGCCCAAGGGCTGATCTTCTGGGTTTCAGGTGCTTCGGAGTGTGGCTCTGCGTCCCCAGGGCCGTGTCCCCAGGGCCTCGCGCAGCCTTCCTCCCAGGACTCGTCTGTGGGCACACTTTCCCGAGGAGGAGGATGGGAAACACAGAGCCCACACGTCATGCCGACCACACTGAATGAGGCTCATGCGGGTCAAATGGGAGAAGCCATGGGGGGTGACTGCAGGGGTCTGTCTGTTGCATTTTCTCACTTCCATCCCCACACCTGTTTCTGGAAGGACAGTAGAAAGCCTCAGAAAAATCAAACCTCTGAACAACATTTGGTTGGAAACACGTTAAGGCAGGTTCAGTTTCTGCTCTTGAAACTGATTTCTGTGTGCATGTGTTTGCAGGGCTGGTGGCAGGAGGTGCTTGCGGCCCACCATCTTCTCGCCAAACGCACTTTCCTCCGGGTGCCTTTGCCCCTTCACCTCTGTGTTGTGCTGGCTGGGATCTCCAACACCATGGAAGAGTGGGAAGTCTCCTCCTGCTTCTCTGTTAGAGAGGGTGCTTCTAGGGGCGCCAGGGGGGCTCGCCCAAAGGGTCCCTGCTGCAGCAGTCACAGGAAACCGGAAACCCCTGGATGACACCCCCCCCCCCCCCGGGCGGGCAGACCTCCTCCAGCAGGTGGGAGCCAGGCTCTGGGAGGCCCGGCCGCCGTGTGGGCTTGGCTCTGCCCGGGGGCTCCCTGCAGCCCAGCCACAGCCGTGGCGCTTCCACCTTCACAGTCCTCGTCTCCCTTCGTCCTTTAGAGTGAGCTCACTGTTGACATCCTGGGGCTGTTCTCCTGATCTGACCATAAACACGGTGATAGAATTAAAAGTAGTTAACATTTCTGAATTCAATTCAAATCACTCAGAAACTCAAAGATTACACCATAAAATATATTTATTTAAGCTTCCCGACATTGTAGAATTTTCCTGTTTCATAGAAACAGCTGGCAAACGGCCACATACGTGAGAAATTGTAACTTCTCATTGTTTAGTCCATTTGTAAAATTTTCCTCCTGCCCTCTGTGCCGTCGTGCCCCATTTCTTCTGGATTACTCCGAGATGCTGTGTATTTTAACTAAAATAGAATATATTTTTAAGTGTTTAAATGAAAATCTGGTCTTCTATTTTATTAACACAAATTAGGATACAAAAAACAGCCAAAGAATTAATTACTGATTCCTTAAGTACACCATTTTCAACCTCTTACGTACATAAATTTTTGAGCCCCTGGAAACCTGAACTGCTTCACAAAAATATTTAATGTTATGAAGGGAATACTCCATTTAACATTAACTCCATTAAACTATCGCTTGAAAGTTGCATGGTCTGTCATGACCCACTACACAACCCAAGGAGATCAGTAACATAAGGTACTTAGCTATGTGATAATTTTTTGAACATTTTAAATGCAGACTGGCCACATATTTATTCAAAGTTTAAAGTAGCAAATGTTTCTTTTTTTGCTAATACAGCTTTTACTGTCGTTAGACTCTACTGATTTTTTAGAAACAAAGCAGCTCCACACTGAATCCACCGGTCCGGGCTGCCCCCACACGGAACGTCAATGTTGGTCACCACACGATCCCTCTCAGCACTCGTGTAAACAGGCAAAGATATGCACTCATCAGGGGAATAGGGACCGTATGCACCCTGCAAAAAAGAATGACTTTGTTTTAAAATATGGCAATACACTATTTTGAAGCAGAGCAGTAGAGAAGCAAAGAAAACTCTCCCAAATAATAAGATTTAATATATTAGGAAATGTTTTAACACTAGCATCATAAACCCCATGATCCAGCTGTAACAATCATTTACAAATGTGCTTTTATTTTTAAATTGGTTGACTTATTTAGAGAGCAGCATGAGCAGGGCAAGGGTAGTAAGTGAGGGAGGGGCAGAGAGAGAGCGAGAGCAGGGGAGGGGCAGAGGTGAAGGCGGGGGTGGGCTCGGGGGAGAATCCCGAGCAGGGGCCAGGTTGTTGGCACTGAGCCCGATGTAGGGTTTGAACGCATGAACTGTGATGTGAGATCGTGACCTGAGATTCGATCAGGAACTGGACATTCAATCAAATCAGCCACCCAGGGGCCCAGATTACTGCCATTTTGTTAATTGTGTGCTGGTTGTTTTTGTCATTCTCTGTTGCCCCCAGGGCTGTCCTCTTGCGGGACTGACAGCATTCTTTAGTGTTAGGCTGGAGTTCTTCCTTGGTGTGTGTTTCGTCTTTTTACTATAGATTTTGGTCTCCGGTGACTGTGAGATGGAGAACTCCCTAAACATACTGCCATCTGGGCTCTCTGGTCTCGGCCATGGAAACAAGATGATGAAGGGATGTCATCACTTGGAAAGCATCACGGTGAGCCCCTCACACTGTGGGGCTGCTATGGCCCTGAGGCCCACCATCTCCAGAAGTCCACCTGTGGCAAACGTGCCCTCCTGCCCGGCATGGGGGAAAGTCACCAGAGAGCCAAGGCTGAGAGGGGGACCCCCACGGGCCCAGACGAAAAAGGTACCTGAACGTGGCACCGTGGCTGGACCTGGATTCTGTGCAGGGACAGGCGCTGAAGCTGAGAGGGGGGCTGCGGTGGCATCGCATTCATCTTCCGGGTCTCATCAATGAGTCACACGATCCACATTCTGGGTTGAAACAACACATGCAGAGAGCGTTCTGTATCAGCTTGATGGTCGCTCCGGTTCACGTGCACTCCCAAAGGACACGCGCTGTTTCATCTATTTTGTGAGTCCCTTAACTAATTTTCTATATGTGATTGAGTTTACTAGCTCTTTGAACCTTCACACCAGCTTTGTGATTATTTGTTTAGTTCTTCTTGCAGATATGTCTTCTTTCATTTGAAATGTATTCCTCTGTCGCCTCATTTTGTCTGACTTCCTATGGGTTACATGGAAAGCTTTTAGAAGTCTTCAAAGAAAGGCCCCTGTGGGCATGGTCCATGGGTAGACTGCATGTACCCAGTAGACTGCATGGCTCTGGTGGACTATGTGGAGGTGGACTGTAGCCTGGGGTCCTGGGGCATCTCTCACCAGTATCCCCCTGATGGGACGGCGGGAGCTGAAGGTAACCTGGCTGGGGGCTCCTGGCAGGGCAGGTGCTGCTGAAGCAGGGAGGGGCTGGAAGACCCCAGGGTGTCTCACACAAGGGTTGCCTGCTGAGTCATGCGGAGCTGAAGTGGGTACCTGCGTCACCCTGGCAAGACATCTGGAGCCATGATGGGTGTTGTCAGAGCATGTCCTGCTGTGTGCCATGGTAGGGCCATCTTGGGACGGCTGGGGCTGGTGGAGGCTGGGGATCTGGGACTCGATACAGCAGCTGGCTAGCCAGGGCCCCCATAGCCTGTGCCCATCTGCGCTGTCAATGTGGAAGGGGAACGTTACAGTGGCTCCAGCCAGCTCCCCTCCCCCCAATCCACAAGAGAGGTCCACGCATCTCCTGCTATTAGGCAGACACTGCAGGCCTGGATCCTTTAAACCATAGCTGCCCTATCAAATGACGGCTCTCGTTCCTGTGTCCCAGGGTAGACCAATCTGTTCAGCATCTCTCAGGGCCGGCCCTCCAGGTGTGGATGGCAGTGGGGACTGCTCTTCTCTCCATGGTCCTTCTATCCTCTGTCCTGCAGAGACGTTGCTCGGTTGGCCCGGTGCATCGGTGTTGACTCCATGCGTGTCTGTGAAGGAGGGGAGTCAGGGTCTTTTCCCATGTCACCATCTCAGATCCTCTCCCAACAGTACTTCCTTAATGTCCTCTTCTCTCCATTATCCACCTAGTTCTAAGTTTTTGTTGTTGCTGGAACCATAATTCAAATAAAGCCCACATGCTGCAGTTTGTTGATAGGTCTCTTAGTTCTCCTAAATTTATAGGTTTTCCTCCTGTTTTCCTTGAAGTTTATTTGCTGAAGAAACCACACCCTGGTTGGTTCCATTCCCATGGCATCACGTTCTTCCATTCCCTGGATTCCTGGGAACTGGATCCAGAGGTGAGTTTGGATTCAGATTGAATTTTTGGCACAAACCCTGCAAAGGTGGCACTGTATGCTTTCACAAGTAGGCACGCAGTATTTGGGTCTCTCTTTAGATGAGGAGCCACGAGATTCTATCACACCAGAATCACACAACAGGAATCTAATTCCACTAACCCTTCTTCACTTCTAGGCAGACAGGGATGTACAAGGAGAAACTCCCATTACCAATCTTTGGATCATCATGAGGCATCATTCACTTAGAAAAGGCCGAAGAAATGCCCCTAAGTTCCCTCTATTTATGTGTTTTCCAAGTAAATTTGTTCCCTAGTATGCTGTAAAGGTGATTAATGACCTCCTCCTTCCTTAAAAGTATTACGGCGAATTGGTGGATTTCAGCATCCCTGGTGGGTTTCCATTGGTGCCGTTATTATCGCATTGCTACTAAAACTGTCAATCTCTGCACAGGGGGAGTTCTTGAAATTGGCTCTTGAGTATTTATTGTTTGTTTTTTTGCTATGTGTCAGGTCATCTTCAGCTTTCTTGCTTTCTGGTATGTCAGTGGGTGATAGCCCATCTTGTACATCTGCTGTCTCAGAAATTCGATGAGTCGTGATTGTGAGGATCCTTGAGATTCCTTTAATGGGAAGTGGCGGCAGGGATTGTGACATGGGAACGCCTTCTCACCCCCCTCTAGGATTATTCTGTGATAGGGGCTTAGAAGCACCTATTTTCTAAAGAGAAATATCATGAGTTCATGGAATTTCCAATTCCAATTTTGGATTAATGTGCTTTTTGAGTTGATATACAATTTTATTCCACTAATGATTACTTCTTAGACTTGAAATGAGACTTAACGGGAAAAGCTGGACTCATTCTAGAATTTGACACATGGAGAATGGGAAACCTAGGGAGGCTGCACCGTGGTAAGGAGCCATAGACAGTCAGCCGGAGAAAGGTCTGCCACATGAACACTGGCACCAGGGCACTGTGTTCTTTTGTTGCTTTCAGAAGAGAAGACACCGGACGATGGAAAAGGAATCGGCTTCGGGCTCTGGAGTACCTGGCCTCTCTGAGCACCAGTTTCTCTATTTCTCAAGGGTACTTGTCCACCTAATAGGATGTTGAAAGGACTCAACGGTACATGAAATAATTCAAATATAAAGCATTTATCCACATATCTCTAATTCTTTGGGCTACATATACAAATCATTTTTTTTTACTCCCTACCAATTCTCAGATGAACCAGACAAAACAAAAAAAAAAAACAACAACAAAAAAAACAGCTTTTTAGCTTCTACTACATGTCGTGGATGGTGTTAGGACAGAGAGAAACAAAAATACTTTTTCCTACCTGGAAAAATTTACAACACACACTCTATTTTTAAGGATAAGAGGGCATTATGTGAAATTTTGATTATCTTTTCCAATATGCCCCCCCCCCCCTCCCGTCCTGCTTACACAGATGCTGCCTCAACCTCTGCCTCTTCTGGTACTTGACCTATATCAGTTAAGTCCCTTTGAAAGCTCATTCATTCATAACTGGCCTAAATCTTAACCTGATTTGCACAGAACAAAACCCATTCTCTATGGAGAATCATTGCCCAGATACATAAAGAGACCATCTGCCCTGCATTCATTTTTCTCTTTTTGTATTGGTGATTCTGTCGGTTTTTATCCATTTCACTTAACAGCATTTTATATGCTAATGTCATGCTTAGAATTATAAAGCCTAAGCATTTTAGTATATAGCCAAATAAAGACAAAAATAATCTTTGAAGCTTAAAATTCAGCTTAGGAAACACTATATTCATCAAACATACAGACTGTAACTTTTGGGAAAATGAGTATTTTGGAAAATCAAAATAATATATTACTCTGGGATATGTTAAACTTACAAAGATTAAGAAAATGAATCCTCACTTGCACCTCAGAGAAAATACAGGATTTGGAGCTGAGAGAATTTTCACCATTATCAGCTGGTGCCTAAGCTCTTCCCTCTTCTCCAATTCTGCTTCCATGGCAGAGCTTCAGGTTCCAGAAGTTTCTGTAATTTTCACGACTCCGTAGCCACTCCTGAATCTGTAAGCTAGTGCAGGCCTGTACTGTCACATCCCTCAGCAGAGAGCACACACACACTGTATATTCTTGGGATGAAATGATCTACATCTATGAATACCTGTTTACAGACCTCAGAAGGGTCTTAAATTATCTGTCACCTGACACTTGCTTTGCTGGCCATCACTTTGATGGGAGACATGAAAACAGAAACGGCATACTGAAACGTCACCATGCTAGTCCTTCCTCTTAGCTGTGATGCCAAGTGATTTTGTCTTTAAATTAGGACTTAACAGTAATGCAGTTGATATTTTGCATGTTCACTATCGATTTTCTAGTTTTTGCATATATTTCCAAATCCTTCCACTCTTGCTTGGTTTTTGTTGTAACGTGGGGGTACAAATCTTGCTACCAAAACCTACAGTGTTTTGTTTTGTTTTTTCTTTTTAATTGAGAGAGAAAGAGCAAGCGCACACACACGGGAAGGAGCAGAGAGAAGGAGAGAGAGAGAGTCCCCAGCCGTCTCCGCACTCTCAGCACAGAGCGCAACGTAGGACTCAAACTTATGAACCATGACATCAGGACTCCCGAGGGGAACTCAAGAGTCGGACACGTAACCGACAGAGCCACCGGGCGCCCTTGTACCGTGTTTTCAAAGCAAAGCAGCACTGTTGTCTCCTAAGTTCTTTGTCGTACTTGTTTGCTGGCATTTTTTATTCAAGTGTATGTGGCACACAGCGTTCTCCTTCCCGTGCACGATAGGAGTCGACGACTGTGAGCAGCTCTCAGTGCTCATGAGGGCAAGCGTTTCCTGAGCCCCGTCACCTGTCTCACCCAGGCCCACTGTTGCTTCCTACAACTTTGCCGGTCATTTCTCAACCTCTCTTGCCTGGTAATCATTAGAACCTGTGAAGAAGTGAAATGGACTTGCTCTCAGGTCACAGGAGCACAGCTAAGTCCTTCGGCATTTCTGCTGTCAGCACATTACCTTGTACAGACAGAAGCCCCGACGATATCGTTTAGCTGAATCAAATTCTTATGACCCAAATCCCACTTTAATATGTTTCTAGTAACAGACAAGCTTAGGTAAGAAACATTTGCACGAAACTAAAATTGTACTAAATACTATTAATAAACTCGCTGAGTGCTATTAACAAACACACAAACGAATGCAAACAAGAAGACTCATTAGGAAGCCTTACAATGTTACAGGCCATGAACACAAAGCAGTTTGACATGACTAAAATTTAGTAATTAAAAACCTGTATGTTGTTCTTAAAGTGGTTAATATCCTCATATATCCTACTTTATTAAAATAGAATCTGGTCCACTTTTTCAGTTCAATAATGAGGCTAAAATTTGGATTTCATACTCCTCTGAGCTCCGGAGAGTAAGTCAGAAGTGTGCAAGTGTTACGAACAGCAGGCAGCAGGCTAGTATCTGAAGGAAGACAATTCATTTCACAAAAGGCAAATGAAGATATGAGCAAACAACTTTGCCAACAAACCAAAGAAAACAACAAAACGAGAAAACACCAGAAAACAAAATGATCTAGGTTGATTATGTTTTAAGTATTTGGCTAATATGTTTTATTATATTTTCTTTTTTTTTTGTAAATATTTTGTTTTTAAGTAATCTCCATGACCAATGTGGGGCTCAAACCCCCAACCCTGAGGTCAAGAGTTGCATCCTTTCCCACTGAACCAGGGTTTTATAATATTTCTCATCAGTTGATGCATAAACCCAACTTATTCTAAAACATACTTTTTTTTTTTTTTTTTTAGAAAAGAAGATACTAGAAAATCAGCGTTAATGTACATGAAAGTGGCACGATTTAGCGATCTAACTTCAGAACAATATTTCAAAACAGGAAACGGACAACTTGCCAGCAGTGAGTACCATGAAAGATGCTGTTTGGTCAAGACTAAAATGTACTTTGACAGAGAAATACTTTCTTCATATATTTCAATAATATAATGCTAATAATACAGTTTTCACAGCAAGTCCCTAACAGAGAAAAACATCACATAGAAAATATATTAATATTTATTATTTTAAGCCAGGGTGCATACAAGACAGAGCTTTGAGCATACATCTACTGACACACAAGGTGATAATATTTTCATATAAAACTAATACAAAGACTGTTTTTGTGAGCAGTGCACAGAATCCCGTTATAGTCCCTAGGAAGGCTGTTTCTGAAGTTGAACTATCTGTGGCGGTATCTGCTGATATTCTCAAACATGTAATGAATCTTCAAGGGTAAGCAGACAACGCTGTGTTTATTAAATTTGCACTGAATAGGGTTTCTTGAGAACCATGGAATAACGTCGTATACAACAGTTTTGGGAAATGCTTTAGAGAAAGCAAGTATTTTTTCGGGTAAAACCCCCTCAGATAATCCCACTTTGCATGTAGATTATTTCAACCCGAACTCCTGAGCTAGAACTGCAGCAATGTTAAGAATCTGCATTGTGAACGAGTGTGTAAATGAAATTGTGCATGAGTGAGTGTGTAAATGAACAGTGTCACCTTAGTGCACACAGATCATGTGCATAGGAAAACAAGGAAAAGAGCTTCATGTGTATTTTATTTATTTATAATTCCTCTTGAGAATTCCTAATTCTATCATTAATTGGCAAAGTGCATTGCCTTTATTAACAGAAGAATGGTAGAGCCCCTCCCCCAGTAAAATCGGGAGAATCTCTTGCTCTTACCCTTCAGCTGGTACCGCATGCTGGAACATAACAAACTCTGGCAATCTAAAATGTTCTAGAGACAGCAGAGGGGCCGTGTGCTTCATAGCAGGGCTGGCCACACTCCTGCAGGAATGGAGCTACCCAGGGCTGTCAGGGGGCAGATAAGGTGGAAACAACTGGGAAGGAACCTTCTTCTGGTCCAAAGAGGAAGAGTCACCAAAGTTTTGAACTGCTTATCTCCTCTGAGTTTATCAGAGGACTGTAGACCTCTGCCATAAACTAGCTTTTAAAAAACATTTCTTTTAATGTTTGTTTATTTTTGAGAGACAGAGAGAGAAAGAGTGTGAGTGGAGGAGGGGCAGAGAGAGAGGGAGACACAGAATCCGAAGCAGGCTCCAGGCTCCGAGTTACTAGCACAGAGCCCAATGTGGGGCTCGAACTCATGAACCGCAAAATCGTGAACTGAGCTGAAGTCGGACACGGAACTGACTGAGCCACCCAGGCACCCCTGCCATAGAGTAACTTTAAGAGTAAATGAAAAAGTAAATTTTTTTACTGGTTTATGTAAATTGATGTGACGCTTCCTTTCATTTTATGCTGGCTCCTTCTCTCCTAGTAAAAATGCACTAAATGTTAATGTTCTTTCCTCCCTAAATTCTGTAAAACATTTTAAAACATCTACAGCTGCCCTAAAAGTTTTTTTCTTCGACAAAGTATTGCTTCTGTCAAACAGAAGTTGGAGAGTTTGAGTCCTGTGGTTTCTGATGCAGCTCCTCAAGTCTGCTTTTGTCTGAAAGCAGATGAGATCCACGTCAGCAGGCAGGGATGTCTCCCCCTAGATTTTATTCGTGGATACTGAGATCTGAACTTGATATAATTTTCTCACATCATGACTACTGTTCTCAGTTGTCGGCCATAGTAACCACAGAAAAATCACGCACAGGTCCAATGGCCATGAGCTGCACAGCGGGGCCGTGCGGGCTCACGCCGCTCAGCAGTCTGGGCCTGGGCCCGGGGAAGTAGACAGCGCCCCGGGTTGAACGTTAACTGCCTGATGGCCTAGCATGCTGTCCAGGTCACAATGCACAATCTATGAAGCTTCCATTTGGCTTGCAATGGAGATGAAAATCCTATCTCAGACTTTCTTGGAAGGCCTACATATTCTGTATTTCACACATACGTGCCTGGCACGTAATCAGTACGAATAAATGCTAATTGTTATAGTTGACACTAGCACTCCCATTGTGGGGCTCATGAACAATCACTTAATTCACCGGATGGCCACTTACTTCACCAGCCAACCAGGAAAACTGCTAACTGACCAGACCCGCAGGCCTGTGATGAAAGGGGTCGTGTGTTCCATGCTGTGACCACATCCATCCTCTTGGAGCCAGACTGACTTGCGTCACACCTTACCACAGTCCTGTTCTAAACCCTGCTGGCTATACGTGCTGTGAACCCCGGGCGTGGTTATATGCCTTGTCATATGTGGTCTCGGCCTTCCTTCATTTTCTAGTGAAGTGTAGCTGATAGGCCGTGTTTCATCAGCGTCAGGGGTACAGCACGTGATTGGACAAGTCTATACGTTCCAGTGGGTCACTACAGTGTTGCTGCCTTTGTCCCCATGCAAACTCCGCTGACTACATTCCCTGTGCTGTGCCTGTCATTCCCGTGATGTATTCATCCAATAACTTCAAGCCTGCACCTCCCCCTCCCACCCCCCCCCCCCCCGGCCCTGCCCTCTGACAGCCCTGTTTGTTCTCTGTAGTTTTGGGTCTGTTTCTGTTTTGTATTTACGTGTGTCTTTTATTTTTTAGATTCCTCATAGATGTGAAATCATATGGCCTTTGTCTTTGACTTCTTGAAATTAGCATTATACCCTACAGGTCCATCCATGTTGTCACAAATGGCAAGATGTCATTCTTTTTTACGACTAATACTCTGTTGTATACCATACACATCTTCTCTATTTATTTGTCGGTGGATGAACGCTTGGTTGCATCCATTATCTTGGCTGTTGTACATAATGCTGCAATGAACATAGGGGTGCAGGCACCTTTTTTGAATTCGTGTTTTCATACCCAGTAGATGAATTACTGGATCGTAGGGTAGTTCCATTCTTACTATTTTCAGGAAGCCCATACTGTCTTCCACAGTGACTGCACCAACTTACATTCCTACCAGCAGTGCTTGAGACTAACAAACTTCTCCACATCCTTGCCAGCACGTGTTTTGTGTGTTGTTGGCTTTAGCCATCCTGACAGGTATGAGGTGATACCTCTTCATAGTGTCGATTTGCATTTCCCTGAGGGTGGGTGATGTTGAGCATCTTTTCATGGGATGTCTGTTGGCCATCTGGATGTCTGGAGAAATGTCTGTTCATGTCTTCTGCCCATCTTCAATGGGATTATTTGTTTCTTTTGCTCTGGAATTGAATAAATTCTTCATATATTCTTCATATACTTATTGGATGTATCATTTAGTAGACGACCTTTTCATTTGGTAGAGGTTTCTTTCACTGTGCCAAAGCTTTTTATTTCTGGCCTAATTTGCTTTTGTTTCCCTAGCCTCATAAGACACATCTAGAAAAATGTTTCAACAGCTGATATCAAAGAAATTACTGCCTGTATTTGCTGCTAGGAGTTTTACGGTTTGTCTCACATTTAGGTCTTTGATCCGTTTTGAGTTTATTTTTGTGTGCGGTGTAAGGTGGTCCAGGTTCATTCTTCTGCATGCTGCTATCCCATTTTCCCATCACCATTTGTTGAAGAGATGTTTTTGCCACATTATGCATTACTGCTTCTCTTGTTGTCTATTCCCTGACCGTATAAGCACGGGTTTATTTCTGGTTCTCTAATCTGTTCCACTGATCTATGTGTCTATTTTGGGGCCGGTACCATATTGTTGTGATTACTAAAGATTCATATTATACTTTGAAATCTGGGATTGTGATGCCTCCAGACTTGTTCTTTCTCGACAGAGCTTCAGCCTTTCGGAGTCTGCTGTGGTTCCACACAAATTTTAGTATTATTTATTCTAGATAGGTGAAAAATGTTGGTATTTTAATAAGGTCTGCATTGAATCCTTTCAGTAAGATGCACATTTAACAATACTTTTACACATTTCACACATTAGGAATGGAATATGTTTCAAATTGTGTCATCTTCGATTTACTTAATGTCATATAGTTTGTAGACTATAGGTCTTTCACCTCCTTATTTAAGTTTATTCCTATGTATTTTATTATTTTTGGTGCAATTGTAAATGGGATTTTCTTTTTAAATTTATTTTTATTTTAATTGCAGCATAGTTAACCTAGAGTGTTACATAAGTTTCAAATAAACAGTATAGTGATTCCACAGTTCTATATATTACTTGTTACTCAGTGCTCATCAAGATAAGTGTAATCTAACTCCCTGTGACCTGTCTCACCCATTCCTGCACTGACCTTCCTTCTATTAAGTGCCAGTTTGTTCTCTATATTTAAGAATGTTTTTTGGTTTTTCTCTTTTTTTTCTTTGTTCATTTGTTTTGTTTCTTAAATTCTACATATGAATGAGATCATATGGTTTGTCCTTCTCTGACTTGCTTATTTCACTTTAAGTACTGTATTCTCATGTTCCATCCATGTCTTTGCAAATGGCAGGATTTTGTTCATTTTTACTGGTGAGTAATATTCCAGTGTGTGTGTGTGTACTCCACGTCTTTATCCACCTATCAATGGACATTTGCGTTGCTTCCAGATCTTGGCTACTATAGACAACACTGGGGTGCATGTATCTTTTTGCATTAGAGTTTTCTTTTTTTTTTTTCCTTCCCCGCCCCCATGGTCTTCTGTTAAGTTTCTCAGGATCCACACAGGAGTGAAAACATATGGTATCTGTCTTTCTCTGTATGACTTATTTCACTTAGAGAGTTTTCATATTCTTTGGGTAGATACCCAGTAGTGCAATTACTAGATTCCAAAGTAGTTCTATTTTTAAATTTTTAAGGAACTTCCTTACTGTCTTCCACAGTAGCTGTATCAACTTCCATTCCTGCCAGCAGGGCATAAGACTTTTTCTCCATATCCTTAACACCACTTGCTGTTTCTTGTGTTTTTTATTTTTGCCATTCTGACAGATGTGAAGGGATATTGGATGGTGGTTTTGATTTGTATTTTCCTGATGATGAGTGATGGTGAACATCTTTTCAAATGTCTGTTGGTCATCTGTAGGTCACCTTTGGAGAAATGTGTTATGTTTTCTGCCCGTTTTTTAATTGGATTTTGTGTGTGTGTGTGTGTGTGTGTGTGTGTGTTGAGTGGTACAAGTTCTTTATATATTTTGGATACTAACCCTTTATTGGATATGTCATTTGCAAATATCTTCTCCCATTCAGTAGGCTGTCTTTCAGTTGTGCTGGTGGTTTCCTTTGTTGTGCAGAAAGAAGCTTTTTATTTTGATGTAGTCCCAATACTTTATTTTTGCTTTTGTTTCCCTTGGCTCAAGAGACAAACCTAGTAAGTAACTGTAGTGACCGATGTCAGGAAAATTGCTGCCTGTGTTCTCTTCCATGATTTTCATGGTTTCCCGTCTCACATTTATGTCTTTAACCCATTTTGAGTTTATTTTTGTGTACGGTGTAAGACAATGGTCCACTTTCATTCTTTTGCATCTTGCTGTCCAGTTTTCCCAACACCATTTGTTGAAGAGATTTCTTCCTGTTGCATATTCTTGGCTCCTTTGTCATAAATTAACTGACCATGTAAATGTGGTTTTACTTTGGGGCCTGCTATTCTGTGCCATTGATCAATATGTCTATTGTTGTGACAGGACCATATGGTTTTGATTACTATAGTTTTGCAACATACCATTAGGTCTGGAATTGTGATACCTCCAGTTTTGTTTTTCTTTTTCAGATTGTTTGGCTTTTTTGTTTTCTGGTTTTATACGTATTTTAGGATTGTTTATTCTAGTTCCATGAAAAATGTTGTTATGTTGTTAGGGATTGCATTAAATGTGTAAATTGCTTTGGACAGTACACACATTTTAACAACATTTGCTCTTTCCACCCATGCGCATGGACTGTGTTGGTTGCTTTGTGTCGTCTTCAATTTCTTTCATCAATGTTTGATGTTTGCAGAGTGTAAGTCTTCTACCTCTTGGGTTATGTTTATTCTTAGTTATCTTATTATGGGCTGCAATTGTAAACGGGATCGGTTTCTTATTTTTGCTTTCGGCTGCTTCATTATCAGTGTACAGAAATGCAATGGAATTCTTTTTAAAATTTTAATTCCAATATAGTAAACATACAGTGTTATATTAGTTTCAGGTGTACAATGTAATGATTGAACAATTCCATACATCACCCAGTGCTCCTCACAGCAGGTGCACTCCTTAATCCCTGTTACCTGTTTCCCCATCCCCCCCCACCAATACCCTTTTCTGACCCGCAGGAACCTTCAGTGTGTTCCTGAGAGTTAATATAGAGCCTGTTTCCTGGCTTGTCTCTTCCTCTCTTTTTTAAATACCTTTGCTCGTTTGTTTTGTTTCTTAATTCCACATGAGTGAAATCATATCCCATTTGTCTTTCTCTGGCTTATTTCACTTAGCATAATGCTCTCTAGCTCCATCCATGTTGTTGAAAATGGCAAGAATTCTTTTTTATGGCTGAGTAATATTCAATGGCACCCCCTGCCCCCCACACACACACAAACACCCTGCATCTTCTTTATTCATTCATCTATCCATGGACACTTGGGCTGCTTCCATAATTTGCCTGTTATAAATAATGTGCTATAAACAGAGGGATGTATGTATCCCTTTGAATTAGTTTTTGCATTTTTTGGTAAATACTCATGAGTGTGATTACTGGATTGTACAGTAGTTCTTTCTCTTTTAACTTTTTGAGGAACCTCATACTGTTTTCCACAGTGGCTGCACCAGTTTGCATTCCCACCAACACTGAACAAAGGTTCCTTTTTCTCCACACCCTTGCGAATCTTGTTTGTGTTGTCGATTTTAGCCATTCTGACAAGGTAGGAAGTCATATCTCATTGTGGTTTTGATTTGCATTTCTCTGATGCAATGCGATGGATTTCTGTATATTGATTTGTATTCTGTGACTTTACTGAATTCATTTATCAGTTCTAAGTAGTTTTTGGGTGGACTGTTTACAGTTATCCCTATGACATCATGTCACGACCTGCAAATGATGAAAGTCTGACTTCTTCCTCACCGATTAGGATGACTTTGATTTTTGTTGTCTCACTGCTGCATCTAGGACTTCCAGTACTATGTTGTATAAAAGTGGTGAGAGTGGACAACCTTGTCTTGGGAAAAGCTCTCAGGTTTTCACCATTTAGTATGATGTTCACTGTCAGTTTTTCATACATGGCCTTTATTACAGGGAGCTAGGTTCCCTCTAAATCTACTTGGTTGAGGCCTTTTATCATGAATCGAAGTTGTCAAATGCTTTTTCTGCAACTACTGAAAGCCTGTTTTTCTTTATCATTTCTCTTACTGATGTATCACGTTGACTGATTGGCAAATGACAAACCACCCTTGCCTTCATTATGGAAATGTATCTGACTTCATTGTGGTGAATTATTTTTTTTAGTGTACTGTTGAATTTGGTTTGCTAGTATTTTATTAAGAATATTTGCAACCATATTCATCAGAGACATTAGCCTATAGTTCTCTTTTCTAGGGAAGTCTTTATCTGGTTTTGCTATCAGGGTAATGCTGGCCTTGTAGAATGAATTTGGAAATTTTCCATCCTTTTCTATTTTTTTTGAATAGTTTGACCAAAATAGGTATTAACTTTTCTTTAAACGTTTGGTAGAATTGCCTTGGGAAGCCATCTGGCCCTCAACTTTTGTTTGTTGGGAGTTTGATTACTGATTCCATTTCATTGCTGGTAATTAGTCTGTTCAAATTTCCTGTTTCTTCCTGGTTCAGTTTTGTAAGTTCCTACATTTCCAGGGATTTATCTATCTCTTCTCAGTTCCAATTTGTTGGTGTATAATTTTTCACAGTATTTTCTGGCAACTGCTTGTATTTCTTGGTCGTCTGCTGAGTCTGGCTAGAGGTTTATCAATTTTGTTGAACTTTTTAAATTTTTTTAGTTTCTATAACACTTACTTCTGCTCTAATCTTTTTATTTCCTTCCTCATGCTGCTTTTGGATTTTGTTTGTTCTTCTTTTTCTAGCTCTTTTAGGTTCAAGGTTAGGTTGTTTATTTGAAATTTTTCTTGTTTCTTGACGTAGGCCTGAATACATAGGTATTTCCATCTTACAACTGCTTTTCCTGTGTTCCAAAGAATTTGGACAATTGTGTTTTATTTTTTAAAATTTTATCATTATTATTCTTTATTTTCAATTCCAGTACAGTTAACAAACTGTGTTATACTAATTTCAGGTGTACAATATTGTGATTCAACAATTCCATACATGACTCATTGCTCATCATGCACTTGATTTTCTGCAAGTATGACCTCTCCACTGATGTAAGTGGGTGTTAAAGTCCCCTACTATTACTGTATTACTATCAATGTCTCTCTATTAATATTTGTTTTATGTATTTAGGTGCTCCAATGTTGGATGCATAAATACAATTGTTACATAATCTTGATGGACTGACCCCTTTACCATTATGTGATGCCCTTCTTTGTCTCTTGTTACAGTCGGTTTTATATTTCAATGTTTTTAAATGTTTACTTTGAAAGAGAGCACGAGCAGGGGAGGGGCAGAGAGGGAGACACAGAATCCAAAGCAGACACCAGGCTCTGAGCTGTCAGCACTGACCCCGAAAGTGGGGCTCAAACTTATAACCCTACCTGAGTCACCCAGGCGCCCCTCTTGTTACAGTCTGTGTAAGTATTGTTACCCTGGCTTTTTCCCCCCTCCACTCTATTTGCACGCTATATCTTTCACTTTTAGTCTGTGTCTCTAGGTCTGCAAGTGAGTCTCTTGTAGGCAGCATATAGGTGGGTCCTGTATTTTTATCCGTTAGGTCACCTTGTGTTTACTGATTGGAGCATTTAGACCATTTACACTTAAAGTAATTATTGATAGGAATTCAACTGTCATTTTGTTCACTAGTTTGTTTGTAGTTCTCTATTACCTGCTTTTCCTTTTGCCCTATTTCTTAATGATTGATGGGTTTCTTCTGTAGTATTATGCTTTGGTTCTTTAAATTTGTGTGTATCTATCATAGGTTTTGGGTTTGTGGTTGCCATGAGTATTTAGCAACTCTGGATTTAGTTTATGGTCATTTAAGTTTGAACATATTTTTAAAGAACTTCTATTTGACTCCATCCTCCATGTTTTATTTATGTTATCATATTTTACATCTTTGTAGTCATAATTTTCTTATTTCTAATTCTAGCCTTTCCTCATCCACTTGAAGTCCCTTTAACATTTTTTGTAACGCCAGCTGTATAGTGATGAACTTGTTTACCTTCTGTCTGGGAAATCCTCATGCAATTTTGAATTATACACTTGCTGGGTATTCCTTGTTGTAGGTTTTTCTTTTCATCACTTTGAATATATCATGCCACTGTCATCTGGCCCTCAAAGTTTTTGCTGAAAAGTCAGCTGATAACCTTAAGGAGTTTCCCTGAGATATAACACTTTGCTTCTCTGTTGCTGTTTTTAAAATTTTCTCTTTAACACTACTTTCTGCCATTTTAATAATTGAGTATTGGTGTGGACCAACTGGTGTGGTTTCATCTTGTTTGGAACTCTCTATGCTTCTTGAACCTGGATATGTCTGTTTCCTCCCCCAGGTTAGGTCAGTTTTCAGCTACAATTTCTTCAAATAAGTTTTCTGCCTCTTTCTCTCTTCTGCTTCTGGGATTCCTATAATGTTAATGTTTGTTTGTGTGTTTGACGTTGTCCAAGATACCCCTTAACCTATCCTCATTTTTTAAATGTTTGAGAGAGACAGAACACAAGGGGAGGGGCAGAGAGAGAGAGGGAGACACAGAATCCGAAGCAGGCTCCAGGCTCTGAGCTGTCAGCACAGAGCCCAACACCGGGCTCAAACCCACAAACTGTGAGATCATGACCTGAGCCAAAGTCAGACACTTAACCAACTGAGCTAATCAGGGATCCCCCGCTATCCTCATTTTTAAATATTGTTTTTACTTTTTACTGTCCAGCTTGGGTGCTTTCCATGGCCCTGTCTTCCAGATCAGCAATCCGTTCTTCTGCATCCTGTGTTGATTCACTCTAGTGTATTTATCCTTCCGATATCACAGTCTTCAGTTCTGACTGGTTTTAAATACCTTTTCTAGGTTTGTTGATGTTGTCCCTGTGATCTTCCATTATGTATCAGGTGTGTCGCTTGCCTCAATGTCATTCGGTTCTAGCTGGGGTCACGTCTTGTTCTTTGGGTTGGAGCAACACTCTGCACGCTGTGCTGGACTTTGTGTGTTTCTGTAAACTGGGTGCACCAGCTACTTGAACCTCAGTGTTCTTCGGTGGTCGTCCTGTGTAGACTGTGTGCCTGCTGACTTGAGCCGTGGGCTGGGGCCCTGGGGCACTCTGAGCATGGCTGCAGGGGCCTCCTGATGAGGCCGTGGACGGCGAAGTGGAGGGTGGGCCAGGGGGCCCCAGGGTGCTCTGGATAAGGGGCACCCCACCAGGTCAGAAAAACTGTGCTGGTAGTGAGCTGGGATGGCAGGGCGCTCTGCTCAGGGCTACTCTGACGTGGCAAGTGGATCTGAAGCTGGCACAGGACGGGCTGTCCCAGGGGCTCCCCGCAGGGGACACCCTGACAGGTGACTGCCATCACCTGGGGTGTGGGCTGGGTGTTTTATGGTGCTTCGTACTGGGGGTGTCCTGGAGGGCAGTTGGAACCAAAAGGCAGGGGCAGGGGCACCTGGATGGGGCCTCTGGAGCTTCGGCAGACATGACCCACGAGGTCTCAGAGGGCGGCGTGGGGCAGGAGTCCCCGCGAGCCCTGGGAAGCGTTCTGGGGTACGTACTATGCACCTGTGTCACCTTGGGGCAGTGGCGGGAGTTGCAGCGAGTGCTGGACGGGGCCATCTCCGGGGCGTGACTCCTGAGAAAGGCGTGGGCTGGGACCCGCAGCACGCTGAAGCAGGCTGGCCACAGCGCTCGGACCCCATCCCCAAATGTGCTATGAAGGCGGACCAGCAAGGTGTGCCGTGGTGCTGCCCGGGCCTCCAGCCCTGAGCATCCGGGCAGGGATCTCGGGCTGGATCTTTGCTATCCTTGTTGTTGTCCTGTGCCCCAGGACGGATGGCTGTGCCCGCAGTCCCTTGGCGCCGTCCCTCGCTGCTGCGGTTCCCTGATCCCGTCTCTCTTGCTGTTCTCCTCACGGTCTGTGCGATCCCCATACAACGTGGCTGTGCAGAGATGTCCAGTCGGCCCGCGGGCTCCGTCAGTAGGAACTGCTTCATAAGAGGAATACACGCAGTGTGTCTGGGAGGACATGAGTTCAGGGTCTTCCTCTGCCGCCAACTTAGACCCCATCTTGGCCGACCTTTCTAACTACATCCGCTCCCGTCTCTGATAGGACCCGTGCATCCCAGACAATGCACCTGCAGTTCCCAGGAGGCCGTACCTTCCTTCAGACCCTACCGGCTCACATTCGCATGTGCCGCCCCTTCTATCTGAAACGCCTTGCCTCCACCTTCTTGTATTTCCTGGAACTCTCGTTACTCCCACTGTGCCTATGGCCGTGAGAGAAGCTGCCTCCTCCTTTCGTGACTTTGCTTCATCTGCGTACCTGTTACACATGTGAGGCCTCTCTCAGCTACCAGTTTACGTAAACCTCCATAACTGTACTTAAGACTTGGACAGGAGCTGTTTGCCCGCCAACTCGACCCAAGTTGGTTTCCAACTTGACGGAAAAATCCGGCTTGTCTGTGGAAGCCCAGTGTTCAAGATGATACACGGTACGCAGGAATGTAATTGTTATCACACTATCGTAAAAACCTTCCAACACAGTAGCATCATGATAAATGAGACTTATGACGTGTGAGGCACAGGGCTAGGTATGCTTCAGATGCACAAGAACTTACTTAATCTTCAACATGGTGCTGTAGGAGCATCATGGTCTGCAATCTCAAATGAGAAAACTGGGGTCAGTGAGGTCAGGTAAGTTGGCCCAAACGGCCCGGCTCATCAGCTGGGGCAGCCAACACTGTGCGGTGAAGCCCGCGGCAGGGTGCCTCACCTTCTACAAGACCATGGTTACGTTTATACAGAAGGAAGGAGGTCAGCATAAAGGAAGGGAAAGGGGGTTAGCCTTCCATTGAGAAGGAAATCCCTTTCAGAAAAGTAAAAAATCCATATTATCTTTGAGCCATTTCTTTTACTGGCTAAATATCTGAATTTGTTTTACCTCTCTGTACATGGGCTATTTTTCTCAATAAATTATTTTTAGCTCTCTATTTCAATCCTGATTTTTAAAATATGGTAAATAGAATTGGATAGAAATGATAAAATATTATGGAGTGATAAATGTTCAGTACTGTAATGTCATGTTGCTTTTCATACAGCCCAACAACAGACCCGCACTGTCTCCGTCCAGCCCAGCGACAGACGGGCACTGTCCCCAACACCACCATGTTCTTGATTTGCATTCAGTTTGTGGCCAATTATGTGACTGTTGTTTGAGGTCATTTTCTTCTGCATTTACAACTACCCAGTGTTTCTCCATGCTCTGCTTGGCTATCACTGTGGCTTATACATGTTCTACTTTTTTCTCGATCTAGGTGATTAGATGGCATTTAATTTTGTCTTCCAGAGAATTCACACTTAATCTGGATCCATTTGAATTAATCTCTGTGATTATGTACAACTTTACATGTTATGGTTAAAAACCCTTAGCAACTTCCAATCTTTTGTATATAACTTTCAGTTTTGTTCACATACCTGTGTAATCTGTAACATACAACTTTTTGAAATAAATTTCTTACCAGAATTAATAGACTGAAATAAATATTAACCACTCCCTTTCTATATGATAAATCACTCAAATCCTAGGGGAAATGAAGCTGATGTGGGAGAAAAAGTAAGTATTTTACAAAAACGTATGCTCTTTTAGGCCAGAGGGTGCTCTGTTAGCTCTCTCAGCAATGACTGATAATTATTACTACGGGTTCATTTCTTAAATATTCTGATGCTTTTTTTTTTTTTTTAAATTACTGGAAACTTCAATGCACTACAACTCAATGACAAAACATATTTTCCTGAGGTAAGCAGTATATGAAATAGTTTTTAGTCATTACATGCAGCATTAAAACTTTAAAGTGTACTCACATATACTCGTATTTTAAAATTTTATTAAGTAAAAGTTGCATGCTTCATCTACAACTATGTAGTGTTTTAAGTGCAAATATCTCCCAAGTTCCACTGTCAAAAGTTCTTTTAATAATTGAGGGTTTTAAAGTGGGGATTGTTAAGTCTTTGTCAAGACCATTTTCTTCCATCTTTGGAAGGGTCCTGAATAAACTCCACTCCACCCTGGACCGGACCCTCAGCTGTCTGCAGAGCGGCTCATCCTGAAGAAGCAGCTGGCTGCACAGGACAGGGACACAGAGAAAAGGGAGAGGGATCCAGGTAACAGAGGACATGTCCTCCTACATGATGAACTGCAGGGGAGGGACAGTCCTGAGAGACGGCAAGCAAACACCCCTGCACAGAAAAGCCATGATTAATAGACAACTGAACTGTAAGGAAATCAGGCCTAGAACCCCGCTGATCCGGAGACAGCTGCTGGAACTCTCTGCCGGTCGAGGGGCTGGGAAATCCCATGGTTTATGTTTCCCTCCACCTTGACGGCACAGCGAGGCCAAGGTCTGGTGCCATGGCCGGGTGCTGCCCAGCGGGCCCCTAGCCCCTCCCAGCTCATAGAGAAAAAGCTACAGTTTAAAAGAGCAACCAGAATATAAAAGATCCAGCCCTTATGACGACATCTGCTGAATTGGGGGGGTGGGGGAAGCTTCTGGAACTCTCTCTGGGAGGGAGAGGCTGGTGATCATGACTGATTTCCTTTCCCTCCACCCTGCTCGAGGAGACAGGAACAGGGTGCGGGTGCCTCAGTGAGCCCTGGCATGCCAGCCCACACCAGCCCCTGTCTGACACACACTGGGACACCCCTTGTCAGCACTCACTACAGCCCCAGCTGTGGCCCCATGGTGACACACCCCAGGCCTGCACCGCTTCAGCTCCAGATGATGTGTCAGGGCATGCACTGGTATAGACTGCCCGGTGACACTCCAGCTGTCCTGCCAGGGCGCCCTCTGTGTGAACAGTGCTGGGATGGGCCCAGCCTTTGGCCACATTAGCTGTGGCCGTTCCACGAGGGAAGCCCCAGCCCCAGTCACACAGAGTCTACCCAGGGGATGAGCACACACAGACAGTTCACACTGAGTAGAAATAGCTGTCTGCCTAATTGCCGGAACACACGCAGTCAAGTAAAATAAGGAAACAGAAGAATATGCTCTGAATGAAAAAACAAGAGAAAACCTCAGAGAAGGACTACATGGAGTGAAGGTAAGCACGGTGACCAATAGAGGTGAAAGCAATGGTCAAAGAGGAGAGGAAATGGACTCCAGGAGAACTTCAACAAAGAGAAAATATGAAAAAGAACCAGTCAGAAAGGGAGAACACAATAACTGAAATGAAACTACAGAGGGAATCAAAAGATTAGAGGATGTAGAATAATGCATCAGCTGTTTGGAAGACAGGGTGATGGAAACACCCAAGCTGCACAGCAAAATGAGGATGAAGTAAGGGATCTCTTGGACAACACGTGTATTACAGGAGTCCCAGAGGAGAAGAGAGGGAAAGGAACAGAAAACTGATCTGAGTAGTAGGTAGAAATTTCCCTAACCTGGGAAAGGAAACAGACATCCATGTTCAGGAAGCCCAGAAAGTTCCAAACAAGATGAACCCATGGAGGTCCACATCATGAAACACAACAATTAAAATATTGACTATTAGATATAAAGAGAATTTTTCAACTTTTATTTATTTTTGGGACAGAGAGAGACAGAGCATGAACGGGGGAGGGGCAGAGAGAGAGGGAGACACAGAATCGGAAGCAGGCTCCAGGCTCCGAGCCGTCAGCCCAGAGCCCGACGCGGGGCTCGAACTCACGGACCGCGAGATTGTGACCTGGCTGAAGTCGGACGCTTAACCGACTGCGCCACCCAGGCGCCCCTAAAGAGAGAATTTTTAAAGGAGCACAAGAGCAGCAACTCGTTACAGACAGGGAAACCCCATAAGGCTATCAGCTGGCTTTTCAACAGAAATCTGCAGGCCACATGGGAGGTGCACGATACAGTCTAAGTGACAAAAGGTAAAAACACTAGAGGAATACCTCCCCTTCAAGTTTACCATTGAGTGAAGGAGAGATAAAGAGTTTACCAGAAAAACCTGAAAGGAGTCGATCACTACTGAACAGGCCTTAAATGTGAAAATGAAGGGCCATAATCAGACAAAAATGATGAATGGAAAAAAATTTTATCCATACCAGCAAACATACAGTAATGGTAGGAGAGCAAGCACTTCAAAAGCCAGTATAAAGGTTAAAAATAGGAAGATTATTTTAATTTTTTTTTTTTCAACGTTTATTTATTTTTTTTGGGACAGAGAGAGATAGAGCATGAATGGGGGAGGGGCAGAGAGAGAGGGAGACACAGAATCGGAAACAGGCTCCAGGCTCCGAGCCATCAGCCCAGAGCCTGACGTGGGGCTCGAACTCACGGACCGCAAGATCGTGACCTGGCTGAAGTCGGACGCTTAACCGACTGCGCCACCCAGGCGCCCCGGAAGATTATTTTAAAAATTAGTGTTAAGGGACTTACAAAATCAAAGAGATAGTAAAAATGAAGTTCTTTTAGAAAGTATTCAAACTTTATGTGACCAGCAACACACAACAGACTGCTATATTCTTAGCATCCTATATATAAACCTCATGATAACTACAAAACAAAAATTACACTAAAAATAAAGGGAAAGTCAAGTGGAACACTATGGACAGTCATCTATCACTAGGAAATAGGGCAAGAGATGATGAAAGAAACAAGGAAGAAGTACAAAAACAACCAGAAAATGATGAACAAAATGCCAATAATTCTCATCAACAATTACTTTATATGGAAATAGTCTAAATGTTCCATCAACAGACATGGGGTGAATGAATGCATAACAAAACAAGACCCATCCATCTGCTGCCTGTGGGGGACTCACTTTAGACCCTAAGACATACAGAGACTGAAAATGAAGACATGGAAAAAAGATAATTCATGAGAATGGAATAAAAAAAAACCTTGAGGTAGCAATATGTATGTTAGACAAAACAGAAATTAAAACAAAGATTGTAACCAGGCAAGGAAGGGCACTGTAGAATGATAACAGGATCAATCTAACAAAAGCATATAACAAGTGTGAATATCTAGGCACTCAACATTTGTACATCTAAATACAAAGCAAATATTAACAGATCTAATACAATAATAGTAGGGAAATTTAACACACTGTCTTCCTCATCCAGGCAAAAAACAAATAAGAAAACCATTTCCTTGAATTACACATTAGACCAGATATATTCAGAACATTCCACACAAAAACCACAGAATTCACATTCTTTTCAAGTGGACATGGAGTTTTCCCTATAAGAGATCATCTGTTAGTCAACAAAACAAGTCTAAATAAAGAAGAGTGAAATCATATCAAGCTTCTTTTCTGACCACAAAGATATGAAACTAGAAATTATAAGAAAAAATTTGAAAAAAATATGGAAAAAAAAACGGAAGCTAAACCACATGCTACTAAACAACCAACAGGTCAATGCAGAAATCTGACGGGAATGGGGGTGCCTGGGGGCTCAATTGGCTAAATGTCCAACTTTAGCTCAGGTCATGAGTTCACGGTTCATGGGTTCGAGCCCTGCATCCGGCTCTGTGCTGACAACTCAGAGCCTAAAGCCTGCTTCGGATTCTGTGTGCTTCCCCCCACCCCTCCCGCTGCTCATGCTCTCAAAAATAAATTAAATAAATAAATAAATAAAATATAAAAGGACTATTATATATATGTAATATATAATATACATGCAATATAATATATAATAATTTTATATATATAAAAAGGAATAAAAAACTCATGGTGACAAAGGAAAATGAAAAAACAACAGTCCAAAAACACTGGCACACAACCAAAGCAGCTGTAAAAGAGGGAAATGTATATTGATGCAAGCCTGCCTCAAGAAATCAGAAAAACCTCAAATAATCTAACCTTACATCTAAAGAACTGTTAAAAACAAAACAACAAAACCCTAAATTAGTAGAAGGAAAAAAAGATGAGAGCGGAAATATATAAAATAAATAGTAAAAAACATGGAAAAGAGCAGTGAAAGCAAGAGTTGGTTCTTTGAAAACATAAACAAGACTGCCATGCCCTTCACCAAATTCACCCAGAGAAGACAGAGAAGACCCGAATACACAAAGTCCAAAGTGAGACCCACGTAACATGTGGCACCTCAGAAACACACAGGATGATATGGCACTACTATGAAAGATTTCATGCCACCAATCTGGACAATCTAGAAGAAATGGAGACACTCCTAGAAACATAAAATCTTCCAAGAATGAATCGAGAAAAAATAGAAAATCTGAACAGACTGAATACTAATAATCGAATTTAATCAGTAATCCCAAACACCCAACAAACAAAAGTGTAGGGCCAGATGGCTTCACAAATAAATTCAACCAAGCATTTAAATTTTTTTTATGCTTACTTTTAAGAGAGAGAGAGCACAAGCAGGGGAGGTTCAAAGAGAGGGAGACACAGAATCCGAAGCAGGCTCCAGGCTCTGAGCTGTCAGCACAGAGCTCGACCTCATGGACTGTGAGATCATGACCTGAGCTGAAGTCGGACGCTCAACTGACTGAGCCACCCAGGTGCCCCATCTACCCAACATTTAGGTAAGACTTAATATCTATACTCCCTAAACTATCCCAAACAATCAAAGAGGAAGGAAAACTTCCAAATTTATTGTACAAAACCCTTATTCTGACATCAAAATCAGACAAAAACACTACCAAAAAAAAAAAAGGAAATACAGACCAATAAGCCCAAAGAATATAGAGCAAAAATCCTCAATAAAATATCAGCAAAGGACATTCAACAATAAATTATGAGGATCATTCACCATAATCGAGTGGAATTTATTCTAGGGATAGAAGGCTGGTTCGATGACCTGCAGATCATTCAGTGTCATAGACCACATTAACAAAGTTAAGGATAAAAATCACATTATCATCTCAATTGTGCCGAAAAAGCAAAAAAATTTCAAATCCACTAATGATAAAAACTCTCGGCAGAAAGGGTTTAGAGGGAACATACCTCAACATAATAAAGGCCGTGAAGGACAAGTGTAGAGCTAACCATACTCGGTAGTGAAAAACAGGACTTTTCCTTGACGATCAAGGACCAGACAAGAAGTCCACTCCCACCACATGTATTCAAAGTCACACTGGAAGTCTGAGACATAACAGACAACAGAAAGAAAGAAATGGCATCCAAAGGGGTAAAGAACTAAAACTGTCAGTGCTGGCAGATGACATGATGCTGCATGTAGAAAACCCTAAAGACTCGACCGAATACCATTAAAATAAATGAATTCAGTGAAGCTGCAAGATACAAAATCAATATACACAAGCCTGTTGCGTTTCTATGCACTCTTAACAAAAGAGCAGAGAAACTAAGGAAACCATTCCATTTATAGTTGCACCAACACGAAAAAAGCACCAAGAAAACACTTAACCCAGGAGGTGAAATACCAGTAACCTAAAAGTACAGAATTCTGATGAAATAAATGCAAGACAACACAAACCAGTGTTAACATATCCAGATCGAGAAGTGGAAAAATTAATGTTGCTAAAATGTCCACACCATTCAAAGCAATCTGTAGATTCAATGCAATCCTTATCAAAGTACCCACAGCATTTCTCAGAGAACTAGAACAAAGAATCTTAAATCTGTATGGACCCATAAAAGACCCTAAATACCCCAAGCCATCTTGAGAAAGAAGAACCAAGTTGGGGGTGTCACGTTCCCAGATTCCAAGATAACCTATGAAGCTGTGGTGATCAGAACAGTATGGAACTTGCATAAAAGGAGACACACAGATAACAGAAAAGAAAGCCCAGAAACAAACCCAAGCTCATATGGTCAACCCATTAAAAAGAATACACAATTAAAAAACAATAATTGAGGCAATAAAGGGTGCTCGGAAAACTGACCATTACCTGCAGAAGAATGAAACTGGACCGCTTCCTTATGCCACACACAAAAATAAACTTAAAATGGATCAGTGACTTAAATGGGAAACCTGATACCGTATAACTCCTAGAAGCAAACACAGGTAGTAAGCTCGGTGTTATGGGCCATAACCTTTTTCTAGGTATGTCTCCTCAGGCGAGGGAACCAAAAGCAAAAATGAAGTATTGGAACTACACCAAAATTAAATGCTTTAATACGGCAAGGAAACCATCAACAAAACAAAAAGGCAACCTACTGAATGAAAGAAGGTATTTGCAATTACATATCTGATAAAGGATTAATACCCAAAATATGTAAAGAACTTACACAAGTCAACTCCCCTGCCAAAAACAAATGCTCTGATTACAAACTAGGCCGAGGACTTGAGTAGACATTTTTCCAAGAAAACATACAGATGAAAAGATGCTCAACATCACTAACATCAAAGAAGCACAGGGACTTACCAGCTTACACCTGCCCTAATGGCTAGTGTCAAAAGACCAGGGATAGCAAGCGTTGCTGAGAATGGGCACAAAAAGGATCCTTTGTGCTCAGCTGGTGGGAATTCAGATGGCAGCCACCGTGGAGAACAGTATGGAGGTTACTTAAAAACCTCAAAGTACAAATACCATACCTATTCAGGAATTCCACTACTGCATATTTACCCAAGAAAAACAAAAATACTCATTTGAAAAGATAAACATACCCCTCTATTTATTGTGGCATAATTTATAATAGCCAAGATGAGGATACAACCTCGGTGTCTCCTGAGAGATGACACGAGTGGACGCAGCAGAGTGTATGAATGGAGAGTGTGTATGTGCAGACACACACAGAGAACAGATAACTCAGTCCTGAAAAAGAATGAGATCTGGCTATTTGTGACAGTATGGATAAACCGAGAGAGTGTTACTCTAAGTGAAGTAAGTCAGAGAAAGACAAATACCATAGGACTCCATCTCTATGTGGAATCTAAGAAACAAATCAAACAAACCAATAAACAACACGGAAGCAGACCCGTAAACACAGAAGACAATCCAGTGGTGGCCAGAGGGTATGGGGGACGGACAGAATGGGTGGAACGTTGTGGGAGGTACAGGCTTCCAGCTCTGGGATGAGTCAGTCATGGGGACAAAGGGTACAACACAGGGAGTACAGTCGATGGTGTTCTATGCTGTGTGGGGACAGATGGCAGCTACACTCGTGGGGGACACAGCACAGACCTGTTGAACCCCTGTGCTGCACCCCTGACACTAATGTGACATGGTGTGTCAACTGTACTTCAATTTACAAAAAAGGACTGCTTTCTTCACGTGCCTACGCCCAGCATGGTGACCCCGTGTGACCGAAACCAGATGTGTACGAACCTGCCGACGCTGTTAGCCACCGCATGGCTAACTGTGACCACACACGAACAACACGTGGCAATCCACATGATCACTAAAGGCTTTTTCTTACCAGGATATACGTGATTTAGAAATTAAAAACTATATTGCCATTCTTTCTATAACAAAATAAAGATTTTAAAATGTCCTGTACATTGTAAAAATGATAAAGGGCACAATATCTTGACTAGAAATCCGTTGCAGTGCAGGTGAGGTCAGAAAGTAAAGAGACAATACACAGACAAGACTATGCCATCACGAAGGCAGAGGCGCCTTACCTGGGGGATCCAGCCCACACAGCAAGGGAGGACGGGCGACACGCTGGGAGAGTCGTGCTGGTTCTCAGCGAGCCGGCTCCCGTCAAAGCTGCAGCCTTCCAGCAGCAAGCCGCCCATCTGCGGGGAAACAACAAGCTGTGAGATCACAGCCGGAAACTTCAGGTCACCGCATTCTAATGACCATGGGTGCCAAGTACTATGAAAACAGAGATGAGGGTATTAAATCTGAGAACAAAAACGGGAAGACCCAGACCGGTGTTCACAGTGATCTCGCTGTAGACTGAATTCTCGATTTTAGTGGATACTTTATTATTTATTGAGCAGATTGTTTAGAAAAAAATACAAACGTCATTAGTTAAAACTGCAGGTATGTGGGCATTAGGTTAATAGAAATATAACAGAAAATGCCAAAAAGTTACTCTTTCTCCAAGAGGGTGAAATAAAAGCATAAAGGAGATTATGTGCTCCCTGCTTGGAATTCTGACGTCATTTTTAAAAGAACAGAACGAAAGTCAGAAAGTTGAATGAAAAACACTTTACACATGCCATGCAGAGCTGAGAGAATAAAAAAGAGTTAGGGACACCTGGGTGGCTCAGCCAGTTAATAAGCATCTGACTCTCGATTCTGGCTCCAGTCATGATCTCCCAGTTCGTGGGACCAAGCCCTGTGTCAGGATCTGTGCTGATGGTGTGGAGCCTGCTTGGGATTCTCTCTCTGCTTGTCCCAACTTGTGTGCAAGCACTCTCTCTCTCTCTCTCTCTGTTTCTCTCTCAAAGTAAGTAAACTTAAAAAAAAAAAAGGTAATCTTTTTCTCTAAATTAACCTTTGTGTACATTTAGGAAATTATGAAACTAGAAATATACTTTTTTGGTAATATTTGTTCCATATTTCTTCTTCAAAAGTATTCATTCTTTTAGTTTCTGCACTGTGAATCTACCCTGAGTTTTTTCAAGACATCAAATCTAAAATCAGTATTTTGTATTTAGAGCCACACCTACAGTCTCAGAAAATACAAAACAATCTTACGAGTGTGACAGAGTTTCAACATGTTAAATGAGTGCTCAACCTGCCCTAATGGCTAGTGTCAAATACCATTAAACATGTTTCAACATGTTAAATGAAAGTGCTCTAGAACTTAGAGTCATGACAACACTTTGCGCTGGTGTAGTGTGTATTTTAGGGAGTGGTGGAGGTGTGGGGAGACACTAGCAGACGCCTTGACCAACAGTTTTGAACAGCTAATTTTACAGCACGGTTGCCCTTCCACAGAAAGATGAACGACGTGTTTGCTTGCGCGAGAGCTGGAGTAACGACAGAATTACGGAACGCCTAACTTTAATATTCTCCAACAGCACTGACCTGATGATGTACAGGCTACTTTAAGAGCTGGTAAACCATGTTGGCCTTGAAAAAATGTTAATTAAAATTGAGAGTACCTGCTAATTTCAGTGCTAGAACCTCTCCAGGTAAGACCTCCACCTAGGTAAGAGGTAAGGCCTCTTCTAAAAATTCCATCAAGTTTCAAGCTCCATTAGTCTGCCTAGAAATTTGTAAACACACGTCCCACTGACGGTGCCACAAGCTGGCTATGTAAGATGAGTATACGGGGATAGAAACTCTTGCTGTTTCTCTCCTCACCAGGAAGGGCTGCTGAGAAACAGGCCCCTCCGGAACCTACCCCTCCCTAGCCTGAGGCTCCTCATGGGCTGCCGACAGACGTCCTTAACTCTCCCAACCCTCCCACAGGCCATCAAACTGCCCACGCCCGCCACTTGCAATCAACACCTTCGAAATCTTTCCTTTTCTCTCCACACCCGCTCAGATTACCCTGTCATGAAATTTAAAGTCCATCTGTGAAATTCAAAGACCTCCCATTCCCTAGAATGAAATAATGTAAACATATTAGGGATCGGAATGATATCAACAAATGCTACCCTTGCTTCAAATGCAGTTATTCTTTTTTTTTTTTTTTAACGTTTATTTATTTTTAAGACACAGAGAGAGCATGAACGGCAGAGGGGCAGAGAGAGAGGGAGACACAACCGGAAGCAGGCTCCAGGCTCTGAGCCATCAGCCCAGAGCCCGACGCGGGGCTCAAACTCATGGACCGCGAGATCGTGACCTGAGCTGAAGTCGGACGCTTAACTGACTGAGCCACCCAGGCGCTCCTCAAATGCAGTTATTCTTTAAAGAAAGGAGTGAAAGAAGCAGGCCCCAAATATTTCCCTTATTACTGAAAAAGACAGTGTGGAGGATCTAATAAGTCTCTGGACAAGTGGATTCCTAATATTAAAATCAAGAATTCAGCAGGCTTAACAAGAACAGACACAGAGGCCAATGGAACAGAGAATCCAGAAATGGACCCACAACTATATGTCAACTAATCTTCAACAAAGCAGGAAAGAATATCCAATGGAAAAAAGACAGTCTCTTCAGCAAATGGGGTTGAGAAAACTGGACAGCGACATGTAGAATATTGAACCTGGACCACTTTCTTACACCACACACAAAAATAAACTCAAAATGGATGAAAGACCTCAATGTGAGAGAGTAAACCATCAAAACCCTATAGGAGAACACAGGCAGCAACCTCTTTGACCTCAGCCACAGCAACTTCTTACTCTACACGTCTCAGAGGCAAGGGAAATAAAAGCAAAAATGAACTACTGGAACCTCATCAAAAGGCAGAACCTTGACTTCTGCCCTGCCAAGGAAACAATCAGCAAAACTAAAAGGCAACCGATGGAATGGGAGAAGATATTTGCAAATGACATACTGGATACAGGTTAGTATCGAAAATCTATAAAGAACTTATCAAAATCAACACCTGAAAAACAATCCAGTGAAGAAATGGGCACGAGACATGAATAGACACTTCTCCAAAGGAGACATCCAGACGGCCAACAGACACATGAAAAGATGCTCAATGTCACTCATCATCAGGGAAATACAAATGAAACCCACAATGAGATACCACCTCACACCTGTCAGAGTGGCTAACATTAACAACTCAGGAAGCAACAGATGTTGGCAACGATATGGAGAAAGAGAATCTCTTCTGCATTGCTGGTGGGAATGCAAGCTGGCACAACCACTCTGGAAAACACTGTGGACGTTCCTCAAAAAAATAAAAACAGAATTACCCCATGATCCAGCAATTGTACTACTAGGAATTTATCCAAAGGGATACAGGTGTGCTGTTTTGAAGGGGCACAGGCACCCCAATGTTTAAGCAGCACTAGCAACAATAACCAAAGTATGGAAAGAGGCCAAATGTCCATCAATGGAGGAATGGATAAAGAAGATGTGTGTATATATATACAATGGAGTATGACTCGGCAATCAAAAAGAATGAAATCTTGCCATTTGCAACAACATGGATGGAAGTAGAGTGCATTATGCTAAGCGAAATTAAGTGAGAGAAAGACAAATATCACAATTTCACTTATGTGGAATTTAAGAAACAAAACAGATGAGGGGCGCCTGGGTGGCTCAGTCAACTAAGCGTCCTACTTCAGCTCAGGTCATGATCTCACAGTTTGTGAGTTTCAGCCCCATGTCAGGCTCTGTGCTGACTGCTCAGAGCCTGGAGCCTGCTTTGGATTTTGTGACTCTCTCTCTCTCTGCCCCTCCCTCACTCACACTCTATCTATGTCTGTCAAAAATGAATAAATGTTAAAGAAAAAGATGAACAGGGATGAAAAAGATGAAAAGGGAAGGGAGCAAAAATAAGATAAAAACAGAGAGGGAGACAAACCATAAGAGGCTCTTAAATACAAAGAACAAACTGAGGGTTGATGGGGAAGGGCGGGGGGAAAGGGCAAGTGGGGGATGGGCACTGAGGAAGGCACTTGTTGGGAGGAGCATTGGGTGTTGTATGTAAATGATGAATCATGGGAATCTACTCCTGAAGCCAGGAGCACACTCTATGCCCTGTATGTTAGCTAACTTGACAATAAATTATATTCTCTCTCTCTCTCTCACACACACAGACACACACACACACACATATATATGAAAAAAAGAATTCAGGAGGCTTAACTTCTATTTACAAGAGTACTGAGCTAAGGACCCAGCTGCAGAGATGGCCCCCAAGGAGCAGAGGAGAATGTTATACCCAAGAGAAAACCACAAGGAAGACACAGTATGTGATATTCAGTTTGAGTCAGCGACCCAGGGCAGAGAGACTAACTCCTTTCCTGGGAAGGGGAAGAGCGAGAGAGAAGGCAGAGAGAGAATCTAGCTAGGAGTACGAGTATTAGTAAATACTCCTCCACAGGGGAAAAAGCCCAACAGGAATGGGAAATGAGAATTCCCCTCTAATAATACATTTAAAATATTTCAAAAACTTTCTGATACAGATTAAGTACTTAATAAGTATCAGCTACTATTGTTTACTTAACCCAATTAATCTTTTAATTTTAAGAAATTTGGAATTATTTTATACAGATATATCCATTTAGGTGAGACAAAGGCTTGAGAAAAATCTGGATAATTTCCAGTGAAAAAGCTTTTGTCTAGAATATTTAATTTTGCACAGTATTTTCCACACTTATTCTAGATAACTGAATGTATTCCATCACTTCATTTATGCTGAGTTAGGTGACATGGCAGAGCACGCCTTCTAATTTAATCAGCGCTGTTTCCACTCTTCATCTCCTCCACTAAATGATAAACAGTATTAAGTGCTATTTGTACTTATCTATGAGTGTATACTTCATACTTCATTTTTACTTTTTTTTTGTAAAGTTTATTTTGAGAGTGAGTGTGCATGAGTTGGGGAGGGGCAGAGAGACAACATCCTGAGCCTGCACCGCACTGTCAGTGCAGAGACCAATGTGGGGCTGGAACTCACGAACCTCGAGATCATGACTTGAGGTGAAATTAAGAGTCAGATGCTAGGGGCGCCTGGGTGGCGCAGTCGGTTAAGCGTCCGACTTCAGCCAGGTCACGATCTCGCGGTCCGTGAGTTCGAGCCCCGCGTCGGGCTCTGGGCTGATGGCTCAGAGCCTGGAGCCTGTTTCCGATTCTGTGTCTCCCTCTCTCTCTGCCCCTCCCCCGTTCATGCTCTGTCTCTCTCTGTCCCAAAAAAATAAATAAACGTTTAAAAAAAAAAAAAGAGTCAGATGCTTAACTGACTGCGCCACCCAGGCGTCTCCACACTTCATACTTTCTAATAAAAGTTTGCCAGAAGTCTGTTTTAGCCATTAATGCCTTATTCCTGCAGGACACTCCCTCTTAGAGGCAAAGAAATAATTATCAATTATTATCGAGATCAAACCTTTTTGTTTACACTCAATTTAAACAGCCACATTGTTGAGGCTACCTCCTGACATCTGTGCCAATGTACTATTTGAGCGAAACCCAAATATTAAGTGAAAGGCATCTAAATGTACATTTCTTGTCATTAAATGATTTTCTTTACTCTTGCTTATAAATGCATAGGTTTCAACTTAACAGAAACAGAAAGTTAACAACAAAGAAAATATTTATATGCAAAAATGTTATTTACACTGGAAACTCCGATTAAAACATCTAAAAAGAGAGAGGCAATTAGAAAAGAGAAATAAAAAAAAAAACACCCCCATACACATTTGATTTGGTTTAGTTTCAAAACCATGTAAGGGTTAGTATAGATCAGGCATAAGTACATCCCAAATACTAACTACCAAGACCCCAATCTACTTTGAGAGGGCTACTTGTGGGTCACCTGGGTGGCTCAGTAAGTTGGGCATCCGACTTTGACTCAGGGCA
This sequence comes from Puma concolor, assembly GCF_028749965.1. Classification (NCBI taxonomy): domain Eukaryota; kingdom Metazoa; phylum Chordata; class Mammalia; order Carnivora; family Felidae; genus Puma; species Puma concolor. Next base: position 115,001,235 of record NC_141676.1, read on the forward strand.
TGAACTCACAGTTTGTAAGTTCAAGCCCCAGGTCAGGTTCTGTGCTGACAGCTCAGAGCCTGGAGCCTGCTTCGGATTCTGTGTCTCCCTCTCTCTCTGCCCCTCCCCTGCTCGGGCCCTCTCTCTTTCTCTCTCTCAAAAATAAACTTAAAAAAAAAAAAAAGGGCTACTCATAAGATCTCATTTAACTCTTACCTTCTTTTTTTAAAGTCTATTTATTTATTTTGAGAGAGCAAGAGAGACAGAGAGAGAGAGAAAGAGACAGAGAGTGTGGGAGGGAGGGAGGGAGGGAGGGGGAGAGAGAGAGAGAGAGAGAGAGAGAGAGAGAATCCCAAGCAGTCTCCACACTGTCAGCACAGAGCCTGATGTGGGGCTTGAACTCACGCAACATGAGATCATGATCTGAGCTGAAACAAGAGCTGGACACTCAACCAACTGAGCCACCCATGCACCCCTAACTCTTAGCTTCTCACCTCAAAAGGAGTTGATAACAGTTCACTAAAAACAGAATTAAAGCTATTAATTTGTTTCATATGTGATGCTGAATTTCTTGAATACTTCTGATTTGAACTTAAATTTATCTTGGACTTAATGGCAAATTTGATATTAAAACAGATTTTATTTTGATAAGTTATTATATGGATTTACTTGCCAGAATGCTCCCCTTTTAAAAATAAAAGTATTCAGGGTGTCTGGGTGGCCCAGTCAGTTACGTGGCCGACTCTTGATTTTGGCTCAGGTCATGATCTCAACGTTTATGAGTCTGAGCCCCACATCAGGCTTGGGATTCTCTCTCTCTCTCTCTGACTCTCACTCTCCTTTTCTCTCTCTTAAAAATAAATGTTAAAAAAAATCTTTAATAAAATATTTCAAACACACAGAAAAACATTTTTAAATGTGCATGTTCCTATGACTCGGTGTTATTGGACATTAACATACTGCCATGGTTGTCCCATATTTCTAAGCACGTAAACTGTAATAGACATGGTTGAAATCCTGTCTACATACTTTGCCTTTACTGTTCTTCTTTGCCCTTATATGACCTCATCATTATCTGGAATTTAGCTCTACATCATTGTTAAATATACATGTAGCCATGAGAAATAAATGGTAGTTCCTCAGGTTTGCAACCTGTATGTTATTCAGAATTTGCAACCTGCTCTTTTTGTTCATCCCTGGTCTAGGTGCATTCATTTTGTTCTTTCACTTTTAACAGCTGCAGAATATCTGCTGTGTCAACATTCAACAAATGATTCATTCCTTTGCTGATGAACATCTAAGTCGCTGCTAATTGTTTACTAGTAAACACTCCAATAAACATGACGGTACATATCTCCTTAACCACATCTGCATAAATCTGACTGCACGCAATAAAGTTGCTAAGGTGAAGTGTATGGTCATTCTCAATTTTTCGTAATATTGTCAAACTGTTTCCCCAAAATCATGCTAATCACCTATGGTTAACTTATCCTGCTTAAGATTTATACTGTGCCACACCCTTGCCAATACTTGGTCTGTTGACATTTATGAATTGTGCCAATATATTAGATTTAATTTCATTTCCTGATTACCAGTGGAAACGAGTACTTTACGTTTATTCGCCATATCTTCTTGCTCTTCATGTAAGCCGCCTACTGAAATCCTTTGCCTACTTTCTCTCTTCCCCACCAAGAGTTGTATTTTTTTTTTTAACTCATTTGGGGAGAGAAGTCACCTCTCTCCCATGGAGGCACCAAGGCCATAACTACATAAAACACTACTCTGAAAGTAAAGACCAGCAGATGTGCTCGTCCGAGGCTCAAGATACATAGAAAAAGCCACGTGGAGAAGAGCAGGAAGCAAACCCTGGTGTCGTGGCCGCAGGCAGGTGGGAGGCCGTGGGCATAGAGCTCCTCTTGGACAGCAAGGGTATCAAGCCCGTATCAGGCACCACCCCCCAGGGGCCTATACTGGAAAGATGAGGCCTCAAAATGTCTGGCTTTGAAAATCAGTGGGGCTTAATTCTGGGAGAGCCAGAGGTGGTGGGAAAGAAAGACTCCATTCTTAAAGGGCAAGCATACACTGTGAGCCGAGACCCAGCGCAGAAGCGGAGGCTGGAGAAGTATGTGGCGTGTATGTCCACGAGATTTACTGAGTAATTGTAGGGCACGTGTTGGAGAGTCATGAATCGGTGGGAACTTTCTCCGGGAACAGAAGCACTCACGGGGGCCATTTTACCTGCTCCCCATCAGCCAGGTTGGCCCAATGGTAGCAGAAAGCAGCTGTGATACTTCCATATACCTTGGTGGCTCTGCTTGCCTCAGCCCGGCCCTCCCCGGCAGATCAGCCCTCTCAGGGACGCCTCTCAAGTTGCTGCCACCTGCTAGACCCAGGTGGGCGGTCTCAGCATCCCCCCAAGACCCTGCTGCCCTGCCACAGTTGGTGCCAACCCGGGCCAGGACCAGAGCCCTCTGAAGGTGACTTCCTCCAGACGTGGCGGGGAGAGGGACCCAGCCCCACCCAACATTGCTCCTCCCGCAGTACATACGGACCCCTCAACAGCTATGCTAGAGGCGACCCTGCCACCAGGGTGCCTGGAGTAGTCAGAGCCACACACTGCGGCCAGAGGGCGGGAAGCCGGCCCTCCTCTTTGGCACAACTGCCAAGTCCTAGCAGGTGGGCACATGCAACCCACACGACAGATACTCCCGGAGTATCCGATCTAGTGACAAAGGGATGGTGCTTCCGAGCCACACAGGATGCTTTCTACATAAGGCCACTACCATCGAGACTGGGACACATAAGTGACCGACATAATACAAAGAAACAAAAACAGAGAGACAAAATGAGGAGACAAAGAAATATGTTCCAAAAGAAAGAGTGACAAAACCACAGAAGAACAACAAAATGAAACAGAGATGAGAAATCCACCTGATGAAGAGTTCAAAGTAAGGGTGATAAAGATACCTACTGTACTTGAGAAGAGTGGAGGAATTCAGTGAAAACTTCAAAGAGAGAGAAAATATAAAAAAAGAACCAGTGAGAACTAAAGAATACAATCATGAAATAAAAAATACACTAATGTAAATCAACAGCAGAACAGAGGATGTAGAATGGGTGAACAACCTGGAAGACAGGTTGGTGGAAGTCAAGCTAAACAGAAACAAGAAAAAAACTACCAAAAATATGGAGAATAGATTAGGACCTCTGAGACAACATCAAGCACACTAACGTTCACGATATAGTGTTCCAGAAGAAGAGAGAGAGAGGAGACAGAAAATTTATTTGAAGAAATAATAGTTGAAAAGTTCCCTAACCTGGGGAAAAAGACATCCAGGTTCACAGAGCTCAGGAGGCCCAAATCAGACGAACCCAAGAAGGTCCACGCCAAGATACACTAGAATTCACACGTCAAAAATTAAACATGAGACAACCTGAAAAGCAGGAGAGAAAGGCAACTATTTCCATACCAGGGAAACCCCATAAGGTTATCAGCGGATTTTTCAGCAGAAACTTTGTAGGCCAGTAAACAGTAACATGATATATTCAAAATGCTGGGAAAAAGAAAAAGAAAATCTACAACCAAGAATAAATAAGAATAAATGGCAAAGGAATCATTCAGAATGGAAGGATACATAAAGAGTTTTGCAGACAAAGTTAAAAGAGTTTGTCACCACTAAACAGCCGTATAAGAATTGTTAAAGGGACTTCTTTCAAAGAAGAAGGCCAAAAACTAGAAGAAAATGATAGAAGGAGAATTCCACTGGCAAATTCAAACATATAGTAAAGGAAGTAGATCACTCATAAAGCTAGTGTGAAGGTTAAAAAACAAAAGTAGTAAAATAAATCATATCTACAAAAATTAGTGCCAGGACACACAAAATAAGAAGATAAGACATTATATCATTATATCATTATATATATATCATTATCATTATATCATATATATATATATCATATATATATATAAGGGGAGGAGTAAACATGTAGTGCTTTGAGAATGTGTTTGAACTTAACTGATAATCAACTTAATATAGACTACCATAAACATAGAATGTTATAGAAGAACCTCACATGGCAACCACAAATGAAACACTTTTAACAGATACACAAGAAAACAAAGAAAGAAAAGCATAACACTACAGGAAAGTCATCAACCAAAAGAAAGCAAGAAGGAACTAACTAATCAGAAAACAATTAACAAAATGATAATAGTATGTACCTATAAATAATTCCATGTAAGTGGACTAAATGGTCCAATCAAAAGACACTGGATGACTGGAGGGATAAACCCCTTACTCCCGAACCCAGAGCTATCTATAATCTGTATGGTACCTACAAGAAACTAACTTCAGATCTAAAGACACATACAGACTAAAAGTCAAGGTATGGGAAAAGATATTCCATGCAAATGAAATGAAAAAAAAAAAAAAACCTAGCAAAATTTATATCAGACAAAATAGGCTTTATGTAAGAAGAGAAAAAGACGGGCACTAAATAATGAAGAAAGGATCAATCCAACATAACAATTGTAAATATCTATGCACCCATTATAGTAGCACATAAATATATAAAACAAGTATTAACAGACAAAAAGAGAAACTGACAGTAATAATAGTAGGGAATTTTAGCAGCCATCCCATTTACATCCATGGGTAGATCATAAGACAGAAAATCAGTAACAAAACAGTGGCTTCAAACCACACATTGGATCAAATGGATTTAACACATATATAGGAACATTACGTCCAAAAACAGAATACACATTCTTTTCAAGTGCACATGGATCATTCTCCAGGACAAATCACATGTTAGACCATAAAACAAGGCACAGTGAATTTAATAAGACTGAGTCATATCAAGTATCTTCTCTAACCAAAATAGTTTGAAACTAGAAATCAACCACAAGAATAAAACTAAAAAAGAAAAGAAAACACACACACACAAAACCAAAATACAACAACAACAACAACAAAACAACCCACATACACAAGGAGGCTACAAAGAACAAATTAAAAAACGATGTACAGACAAATGAAAATGGGAACACAATGCTTCAAAATCTTTGGGATATAGCAAAAATAGTTCTAAGAGTTAAATTTATAGTAATACAGGTGTATATCAAGAAATGAGAAAATGCACATAAATTATTTAAACCTACGATTAAAAAAATTAAAAAGAACGGGGCATCTGGGTGGCTCAGTCAGTTAAGTGTCTGACTCTTGATTGCAGCTCAGGTTATAATCTCATGGTTTATGAGTTTGACACCCTAATCAGGCTCCATGCTCACAGTGCAGAGCCTGCCTGTGAATCTCTTTCCCCCTTTCACTGCCTCTCCCCCAATAGTGCTGTCTCTCTCTCTCTGTCTCTCTCTCTTTCTCTCTGTCTCTCTCTCTCTCCAAATAAATAAAATAAAATAAACTTTAAAAAAGCTTAAAAAGGAACAAAGCCCAGAGTTAGAAGTAATGACATAATAAATAAAGGTGAGAGAGAAAACTGAAATAGAAAGCAAACAAACAAAAAACCCACAAAAACAAAACAAAACCCAAAAAAACAAACCACAATAGAAAAGACTAAACTAAGAGCTGGTTCTTTGAAAAAGATCAACAAAACCCATTAACCTATAGCCGGACTCCGGACTTTTTTTTTCTTAAAAAAAAAGAGAAGGCCCAAGCAAAATTAGAAATTAAAGAAAAATTGGGGTGGCTTAGTAGGTTTAGCATCCAACTTCAACTCTAATAATGGTCTCACAGTTCGTGAGTTCTAGCCTTGCGTCGGGCTCTGTACTGACAGGTCAGAGCCTGGAGCCTGCTTCAGGTTCTGTGTCTCCCTTTCTTTCTGTTCCTCCTACACTCACGCTCTGTCTCTCTCTTTCTCTCAAAAATGAATAAATGTTAAGAAGAAAAAAAAATTAAACAGAAATAAAAAGAAAAAAGAAATTAAGGAAAAATTAAAACAAAAATGAGGGAAATACAAAGAATTATCATTTTACTATGAAAAATTGTATAGCAATAAACTGAAAAATCTAGAAAAAAATGGTAATTATTACAAACATAAAATCTTCCAAGACAGAAAAAAGAGGAAATCTGACCAGATGAATTGCTAGTAACAAAACCGAATTGGTAACCAAAAAATCTCCCAATTAACAGAAGTCCAGGACCAGACATCTTCACAGGTGAATTCTACCAAATATATAAAGAAGAGTTAATATCTATCCTCTCAAATTACTCCAAAAGATAGGAAAGGAAGGAAAACTTCTAAATTCATTCTATGAGGCTAGTATTACTATGATACCAAAACCAGACAGAGACATTACAAAGACACAAGAAAAAGAATAAAGAATATTACAGACCAACATTCCTGATGAACATAGATGCACAACTCCTCAACAAAATATTAGCAAACTGAATTGAAAAGACCATTCACCATGATCAAGTGGTATTCAACTCAGGGACCATGAAACCATAGAACCATGAAATCATCTCAACAGACGCAGAAAAAACATTTGACGAAGTAAAACATCCATTCCTGATAAAAACCCTCAACAAAGGGTTTAGGGGGAATATATCTCAACATAATACAGTTCAAATATGACAAAACCACAGCTAACATCATACTCAATCATGGAAAATGGAGAGCTTTTCCTCTAAGATCAGGAATAAGACAACAAAGTCCGCTCTTGCTACTTTTATTCAACATAGCATTGTAAGTGCTTGCCACAGCAATCAACCAAGAAAAACAAACAAAAGGCATCCAAATTGGTTTAAAAAAAAAAAGTTAAACTGTCACTATTTGGAAACAACATGACACTATACACAGAAAGCCCTAAAGTCGGCACCAAAAAAAAAATTAATAATAAAAATTTACAATAAATAAATGAATTTGGTGAGCTTGTAGAATATAAAATTATTCAGAAATTTGTTGCACTTCTATCCAATAATAATGAACTACCAGGAAAAAGAAAATAAGAAAACAATCCCATTTACAACTGTATCAAGAATAAAATTCCTAGGAAAAAAATGTAGCCAAGAGGGTGAAAGACTTGTATTCTGAAAATTATGACGATAATGAAAAAAACTGAATGTGCCACAAACAACTGGAAAGATATTCCATGTTCATGGATTCCAGGAATATTTTAAAATGTCCATATTACCTAAAAAAAATCTACAGAATGCACACAATCCCTATCAAATTACCAATCGTATTTTTCACAAAATCAGAACAAAGAATCTTAAAATCTGTATGGATCCACAAAAGACCCTAAATGGGTTGAGAAAGAACAAAGTTGGAGGTATCACAATCCCAGATTCTAAGATACACTACAAAGCTGTAGTTATCAGAACAGTATGGTACTGGCCCAAAAACAGACACACAAAACAATGGAACAGAATAGAGTCCAGAAGGAAGCTCATTCTCTGGTAGTCAATTAATCCATGACAAAGGAGGTAATAATATACAAAGGGGGGGGGAGAGTCCCTTTAGTAATGGTGGTAGGAAAACTAGACAGCTACATGCAAAAGAATAAAACCGGACCACTTTCTTATAAGCCATACAGAAAAATAAACTCAGAGTGAATTAAAGACCTAAAAGTAAGACCTGAAACCATAAATCTCCTGAAAGAAAACATAGGCAGCAAATTTTTGGACATTGCCCTTAGCAACATTTTTCTGGATCTGTCTACTCAAACTAGGGAAACAAAAGCAAAAGTATACTATTGAGACATCAAGCTAAAATACTTTTCCACAGTGAAGGAAACTATCAACAAAATGAAAAGGCAATGTACTAAATGGGAAAAAATATTTGCAAATGATATTTCCAACAAGGGGATAACATTCAGAGTATATAAAGAACTTATAGAACTCAACACCAACACACACACACATACACACACCCACCAAAGAATCTGCCTAAAAAATGCCTAGAGGACCTGAAGAGACATTTCTTTAAAGAAGACATACAGATGGCCAATAAACAAATGAAGGAGGCTGTCCATCAACAATTATCAAGAAAATGCCAGTCAAAACCACAATGAGATATCACCTCATCCAAATCAGAATGGATAATGATAATAAAAAGTTATGAAATCATACATGTCAGTGAGCATGTGGAGGAAAGGGATCCCTTGTACACTGTTGGTGGGAATGCAAATGTTCCATCCACGATCAAAAACAGTATCAAGATTCCTCAAAATATGAGAACTAGAAATACCATACAACCCAATTACTCCTCTACTGCGTATTTACTCCCCCAAAACAAAAATGCTAATCCAAAAAGGTATAGGCACCTCTACATGTATTGCAGCATTATTTCCATGAGACAAGATATGGAAGCAACATAAATGTCCATCGATAGAAGGATGGAGAAAGATGTGGTGTATACACACACTGGAGTATTACTGAGCCATTAAATGTAACGAAATCTTGCCATTTGCGACAACATGGGTGGACCTAGAGAGTATTATGTATGTTAAGTGAGATAAGGCAGACAGAGAAAGGGAAATACCGTATGAGTATACTTACAGGTGGACCCTAAAACACAAAACACACGAACAAACAAACAATAACAGAAACAGACACATAAATACAGATTACAAACTGGTGGTTGTCAGAGGGTAGGGGTGGGAGGATGGGTGAAACAGGTTAAGGGACTAAGAGGTACAAACTTCCAGTTATAAAATAAGTCATGGGGATAAAAAGGACAGCAGAGAGTATATAGTCAGTGAAGACTGCACTTTGTGTGGTGACAGATGGCAACGAGACTTACTGTGGCAAGCATTTAGTGTTGTATATAATTGTCAAAACACTATGACATATACCAGCAACTAATATACTGTATGTCAACTATCTTCAAATGAAAAAAAAAATTTAAAAAGGAAAGTCCTAAATCTTGAAAACTTTCAATAATCAGATTAATTGTACTATTCTCCTTCTTTGTTTGATTTATTTCATTTGTTCGAAATGTTTACTAAAAGAAAATATTAAAAATAATTAGGAAAACATTGAAGACCAGAAGGATTTTTAAATTTTCTCTAGGAAATTACCTTCCCTGTCTAGAGCTAATATCCAATTGTTAGCCACACCACATGGGGCTACTGAGCACTTGAAACGTTCCTAGTCTGAAATGAGAGGTGCTATAAAAATACAGAATATTTACTGGATTTCAAGGACTTTGTACAAAGAAAGAACCAACTGCTCAAAAGGGTAATTTGTACCATTCACAATTTAAATATATTTATTATATGTTAAGGAAACAATATCACATACCTATATTAGGTTTAATAAAATGTATTAAAATTAATTTCATCTTGTTTTAATATAACTATTAGAAAATATAAAGTTAAAAAAATGAAATAGAAAATCATATACACACACACACACACACACACACACACACACACACACACATGGCTGGGGGGATATAGCTGAGGGAAGGAAAACACAGCTGTAGTGCAGAAAGAAGCATGAACATGTTCCTTACAAGGTTGAAAGCTGGGGTTGGATAGATCAGGAGATGGAACTTAGTGCAGAATATCCCAGCACACAGATTTTGTCGGCATGGTATCAGTTAAAGCTCTCAAGTTTCATAGAACAGAGCCTTACGAACAGGGTATTTGGGCCAGTCCTAACCCAATATATTCAGTCAGCATGAGAAAACAGCATTAAGTTGGCAAAGCAAGTTAAGCAGTACAGTCAACTAAAATGACAAATCCTTTAAACTGGTGGAAATATTTAAGACATTCAAAGCCATTAATACTATGAGAATATCAAACCAATTTAAAACTTCTGGCTGCTTCCATCACTTAAGGAAAACCATTTTTGTGGAGCTAGCTTCATTTATTTATTTATTTATTTATTTATTTATTTATTTATTTTTAAATTTTTTTTTTTCAACGTTTTTTATTTATTTTTGGGATAGAGAGACAGAGCATGAACGGGGGAGGGGCAGAGAGAGAGGGAGACACAGAATCAGAAACAAGCTCCAGGCTCTGAGCCATCAGCCCAGAGCCTGACGCGGGGCTCGAACTCCCGGACCGCGAGATCGTGACCTGGCTGAAGTCGGACGCTTAACCGACTGCACCACCCAGGCGCCCCTATTTATTTATTTTTAATGTTTATTTCTGAAAGAGAGAGACAAAGCACGAGCAGGGAAGGGCAAAGAGACAGGGAGACACAGAATCTGAAGCAGGCCCCAGGCTCGGAACTGTAGCACAGAGCCCGATGTGGGGCTCAAACTCACAAACTGCAAGATCATGACCTGAGCCAAAGTTGGGACACCCAACTGGCTGAGCCCCTCAGACGCCCCTGTGGAGCTGGTTTAGACGACCTTATTAGTCTGCACACACAAAATCGTGCAGACACCCACACTCAGCACTGTGTTACCTTACACTCCCCTGTGTTTGGAAGAACAGTGTCCACCTGATAATAAGATGACCATCTAGGCATGGTTACATTAAGTGCTATTTGAAAAATGAAAACTATCTTAAATACATGTCTTTTCTTTTTTTAATTTTTTTTTTCAACGTTTATTTATTTTTGGGACAGAGAGAGACAGAGCATGAACGGGGGAGGGGCAGAGAGAGAGGGAGACACAGAATCGGAAACAGGCTCCAGGCTCTGAGCCATCAGCCCAGAGCCCGACGCGGGGCTCGAACCCACGGACCGCGAGATCGTGACCTGGCTGAAGTCGGACGCTTAACCGACTGCGCCACCCAGGCGCCCCTTAAATACATGTCTTAATCTGAATAGTTTAAGCGCTCTTTTGGTTGTTTCTGTTTTGTTTTGTTTTTGTTTTTGTTTTTGTGGTAGATTTTCCACTGCTGGGCCAAACGAATACAACCGCCGCTCACACTCACTTGGGGAGGATGTGTCTAAGCTCCTAACCCCAATTCTGGCGAACAGGTCTCCTCGGGACACCTTAGCACCCAAACGTCTCATTCCTTCCTTCTTTTCACTTCTATTTCTCCATAAGCTCCACGAAGGAGGGGATCGGTACCTGGGCGGCCCCCGCCCAGCAGGAAGCAGCTGAAGTCAAGTGGCAGCCCTGCGTGGCTCCCTGCCTCCACCGGGTCCCAAAGCAACAGGAGCTCTCAAACACAATTCAGATCCAAAGTTCTCCAAGTGAACTAATCGCCTTAAAAATACGATTTAAAAACCCTCCTGTTTTCAGAGATCCTCACAATAAATGTTTCAAGGAAGTTATTATTTAAATCCATTGATAAACGAGACAACAAGGACTCAGATTACTCCATTAAAATTGCTTAAAGGCACACGACTCTTTTTGGAAAACTAAGATTACAATCTTGTTTCACTAACTATCAGCCTTTTCCCCCCAACCTACAAGGCATAATGTAGAAGCCTGGTGCTTTCTGGTTATAGAATATTTTATTCCCATTTTGTAAGAACAGAGGCAACACAGTTATGGAAATATTAACATGCTCTGACTCAGAGTATAACTCATTTCCTTGCTTTTATACCGCTGTATATCTGAACAGTGATGTCACACACTATATGTGTGCCTCACAGCTGCCAGAGACCATGCAACCTGGTCCAGTGAGTGGCTCCTGGATTCTACGTGTTCCCCTGCCCACCCCCCCCCCACCACTTTCCTTAACAGCCAGGCAAAGGTGTATGACCACCAGCAACACAGGCTAGGAGCGAAGGTTCAAATAAAATGCAATGGTAGGAAAGAAAACCCTTCTAATTTCCTCAGCTTAAAGGGAGAATTTTATAGCAATCTGTGGAGAGTCAGAGGAGAAGGGTCTACCTTATTGTGAGCGATCAGAGTTCTGGCACGGGTACAACAGCCTTCCAGCTGTGGCTACACCTCCTGCAGCCCAGCCACTCACCCCTGCGCCCTCAACCACCAGTTCCACAGGGCTTAACTGTGGACCCTTTAGGCCACGGCAACAGCTTCACGTATTTGGGCTACAACAAAACCAGAAAACATCACTACTCTCGTGGGACTATGGTCCAGTGGAGTCAGACAGACAGCAGATAACAAACATAAATAAATTCTATAGTATGTTATCAAGTAGTAGTGAGATGAAAAGAAAACTGCTAAATTGGGAACCACAACAATGAAAACAGGACCTACAAAAAGCCAGTGGCCTAAGGTTGACTAAGTCCAAGAACTGTAGTCTTGGGTTTAATTTATTTAAAAACTCAATCGGGGGCACCTGGGTGGCGCAGTCGGTTAAGCGTCTGACTCTTGGTTTCAGCTCAGGTCATGATCTCATGGTTTATGAGTACAAGCCCTGCATCGGGCTCTGTGATGACAGCATGGAGCCTGCCTGGGACTGACTGACTCTCTCTCTCTCTGCCTTTCACTGCACTCTCTCTCTCAAAATAAATAAATAAACTTTTTAAAAATGAAGAGGAAAAAAAAGAAAAACTGAATTACACGTGCTGCACTAGGACAGATCCTGGGGACTTACAGTGGGAAGCGCTGGTGTGTCCTAAGGCGGGACCAGGGGGGATGCGTATCCTAAGGGTGGATGGAGGGGGGGAAACACGTGTCCTAAGGTGGGACTGGGGGTGGGGGTGGGGAACACGTGTCCTAAGACAGGACCAGGGGGCACATGTGGAGAGCAACCAGAGGCCACACGTGACCGTCAGCAGCAGCAGCAGCGTGTAGACGGGGTGCAGGGCTGGGCCAGGAGAGGTTGGCTAGGACACATGGCTGGTGTGGAGGGAGGCGGGCGGAGCTTGGAGAGGGCCCCCTGCAGACTTTTAACCAGTTTTGTTACGAACATTCAAATGATTGCCTACTGTTGCACCCTCATTACAATAAAAGTAATGGAGTTTTCACAGGAGAGCTACCAGGGAACGTTTATGCTGCAAAAGACGGCTTAACTTTCCTTTAACACGGACGGCCTGGACTGACACTGCGCTACCAGACTGTAAAGTCCCGGAGGATAGGACCAGTCTGTTTGTCATTACAATATTTTACATGTGCTTTATTGTAGAGTTAATCCTTACTGGATTGAATTCTAGAGCGGGTAGCCCAACAGAAGTTGAAGATTTTTATCATTCTGTACCAAAAGTTACATTTCCAAATATGTTGTGTCCCTAAGATTCCTATTTTTGCATTAGAAAAGATTGTTTTGTACAAGTTGTTTCATCCTGAATCTTAACTTGGATTTTTCACATAGGAAATACAATCTACTTCTGCTGACCTTGTACTAAAGAGAGCAATGAGTTTGAGACTGGAGTCACACTTCGTAATACTAGTTTTAGACCCAGATAAACATCAAAAATTAATAAAATACCTTAATCTGCAGCTTTGCTTCTTGCAGTCGGCCTTTCCACGAAGCTACAAATTTCAGGCTATCTACAGAACAGCCCATCGCCCTGGAAAAGTAAAGCGTCAAATGTCAGCAAAAATAATCCTCAACAATTAAACTACCAAAAGTAACGGAAAACAGATAATTCCCTATTTATCTGTAATTGAAATATTCACAATGTGCAAGTAATCAGAGCTCTTAAACGATGCACAGTATCTTAGGCTTCCTACTAAGTTTGTCAAGTTAACCGGTAACGTCAGTCTCCTCTTCAAGGCAGCACAAGTCCCTTAAGCATTCGGCCTTTCGTTTTTATTCTACCGTCTCCGTTTGACCGTGACCCTGAAATGCAGGCCCGTGGTAAGTGTCTCATAAATGCTTATCAGTTGAGCTGAAATGTTGGTATTTATACCACGATCCTAACGCACTACAAATTGAAATCCCCCAAGTCTGTAAACAACAACTAAATTTGGTTCAGTTTATTTTTCCACCGTGCAGCTCTTTAATTACATTCTAATTTATTGAAAAAAAAATCAGTGTATACAGGACACAATCATCCAAATGTGTTTTAAAAAAGAGCTCGATCTTAACTACCAAATCCTGCCCCCCACCAAGAAGCCTGGTCAGCAACGTCCAACAGAATTTTCTGCAGAAATAAAAACATCTTCATGCAGCGCAAAGTGGTAGCCACTGCGCAACCGGATGTGGCTGGTGTGAGTGAGAAATTACATTTTTACTTTTACTTCGTGTTGACCCCTTTAACTATACACGGCTCCATAGCACCTCCACCAGTCCTATCAGACAAGGCATGTCCGGATCAATCAGCAACATTTAAAAACCAAATTTCACCTGCTTCAATTCTAATAAAAAGCATCGTCATTAAAAGCACTGCTTTTTAAACTCAAAGTTAACTGTGTTAAGAAATGTCAAGTATTAGGAAATAACACGACTCCCTTAATTCAATAGTCGGTTTACTTCTTGACAAGGAAGGACAGTAAGCGGAGACCTTCACTTACCGTGCAGTTTCCTGGCGAAGAGCGTTGAGAAACGTGTCTGGGTGGAACAGTTCTGACAGGTCAAGTGTATCAGAGAGAAGAACCTGTTTCTCGGCTCTCTCTACCCAGCTCTAGAGGGGAAAAAAGAAGACAGAAACCCATTTAAAAACTCTGTAAACTTGAAAGACAAACTATTAAAGAACTCTTATGCAAAAGTAACATTTAATAAGACAATTATGCCGTTTCAAATTGCTTTGAAATAGAGTCTGGAAAAAAAAGAGATTTCTACTTTACACTGTGAAGTCTATTGTACTCTTTTTGACATATTTATCCATCATAAAAAAAGCTTCCTTGCACAACCTTCTGCTGCTAAAAATCCACTCAAAATAAAATGTCTAAAAGATGAAAAATAACGTAACACACAGCATGTGAGTGTGGGCTGGCGCCTCGCCTGGTCCTGGGCGGTCACCCCCAGTACGCTCAGCTGACCAACGGAGCACTGGGTGTGCAGCTGGAATCCTCAGGGCCTCCAAGTCCTGGAAATGCGACTCAGCTGGGGTCCAGTTCCAGATCTCAGTGTAAATTTGCCCCCTCACTGAATCAAGCGTTAGAGAGGAGGGTAATGTCCAAGAAGAAAGGATTCTGTGTTAAAAGGTGTTTTTGAACAGACTTTTCTTCTTATCTGGCATTTTATAAATCCATTTATACTCCATTTGATGAAACACACATCACCATCAAGTATATGAGTAAAATAAAAAATTACCATTTGGAACAAATAACAAAAACAACAAAGTCTTGTGCAACACTTACTATGTGCTTTCCTTGTATTAACTCATTTTATGCTCACGACAGCACTGGAAGTTAGTGTGGTACTCGTTTTGTAGTCAAGTGAGGAAACGGAGGCAGAGGAAATAAATTCGGGAGCCTTAAGTGATTTGTTTCTCTGCAATACCCCTGGCAGGTGCTCAGGTGACTTTAGAGGAGGATCCCTTCCTGGTAACGTCTCAGTTGGTCTGTCATCTCAGCTTGTGCACAGAAATGGTACCAGGGTAACGTTGTGGGTACAAACTTGCAGAAACGTCATTTACTCAGTAATCCATTTTGTATGATTTATAAACAGTCTAGGGAAAACTGTATTTATTTAATTTATAACTGTACAGAAAAGCTGTGTTTCATGCACTGTAATACCCTGCATTTACACCTGTCAGCCAGGTGTGGAACAGGAGAAACTAAACTCTCCAAACCTACTGTTTGCATTAACATCTTAACGCACTTGACTAGTCCTTCTACTCCACAGCAAAAATGTTCCTATGTCCCTACCGTCAGTTGAAAATATGCTTATTTAAAAAGCAGAAACAACTTAAAAGAGAGCCCTTTAACAGACTACAATGATTTCCTCTTGGATATTATCCTTTAAAACAGTAACACTTCATATAGTACCTATTTTCAATCAAGTACATTTAAATTATTCATTGTTTATTTTGTTTACTCCACATGAAATGTTTTTATTATCTCTGCCTTCTATTTTCATTAGCTGAACACAGCTAACAAATTATGCTTGTGTGATCTTTTGTTATAAGTAATATTTAAAGCATACATATTTCAAATTAATACTATCATTCAATTAATTTCTTAAAATTAAATTTTAATTCAAAAATTTCAGAAGAGTTCTTGCCAGTAACAGATGCACATATGTTCAAATTAATTAAAAATTAAAGTGTGGCTGATAATCAGATTTTTACTTCAAGTCTGAATTAATAAAATAGCAAAAACAGGAAAAGCCTCTATAGTACAAATGTTTTTATTCGCCCGTTAAGTGGCAGTGGGGGATCTTTTTGGTCTGTTAATCTTAAAGGTAGACTAAAGGAAAGGCATATTTGGTAAGATAAAGTTTAAATAACAAAGATTCTTTTAATATGTATACTGTCTTTGAATAGCAAACTTCACAGTAAAGGACACAGTGAAAGACATTTGAAAGATTACACTTAAACCTGCACATGGATGTTTACAGCAGCTTTATTCTTAACTGTCGACACTGGGAAGCATCCAAGGTGTACTTCAGCAGGAGGATGGAGGAATAAAGCGTGGAGCATTAGACAACAGAATATGACTCAGCACTAAACAGCAAGGAGCTATCAAGCCATGGAAAGACATGGGGAATCTTAAATGCAAAGGACTCAGTTAAAGAAGCCAATCAGAAAAGGTGACATTAGTATATGATTCCAATAACATAACCACCTTCTGGAAAAAGTCAAACTATGGAGACAATAAAAAGGGCAGTGGTTAGCCGGGGTAGGGGAGGAGAGGATGAACAGGCGAGGATAGGGAATTTGCAGGACAGTGAAAACAGTCTGTAAGGTGCAGTAATGATGAGTATGTATCATTATGTATCTGTCCAATCCCATAGACTGAAAATACCAACGGCAAATCTGAAGGTAAACTGTGGACACTGGGTGATTATAATGCGTTGATGTAGGTTCATCCTCTGTTAAAAAAAAAAAAACAAACAACCCCAAAAGTTCCCCTCTGGTGAGTGATGTTGATAATGGGAGGCTATTCATGTGTGGTAGCATGGGGTATATGGGAAATGTCTGCACCGTTCCCTCAATTTTCTCATAAACCTAAAACATCTAAAACAGTAAAGGCTGCTTTATGTATTTATGTATGCATGTAATTTTGAGAGAGAGTGTGCATGCTCACCTACCTGAGTGGGGGAGGAGCAAAGGGAGAGGGAGAGAGAGAATCCCAAGCAGGCTCCATGCCCAGTGTGGAGCCCAACATGGGGCTCATTCTCACCACCATGAGCTCATGACCTGAGCCAAAATCAAGAGTCAGACACTTAACCACTTGAGCCTCCCAGGTGCCCCAGTAAAGGCTATTTTAAAAACATTTAAACTCGGGGCACCTAGGTGGCTCAGTCGGTTGAGCATCTGACTTTAGTTCAGGTCATGATCTCACAGCTCTGAGTTCGAGCCCTGCGTCGGGCTCTGTGCCGACAGCTCGGAGCCTGGAGCCTGCTTCGGATTTTGTGTCTCCCTGTCTCTCTGCCCCTAACCCACTCGCATTCTATCTCTGTCTCTCTCAAAAATAAACAAACATTAAAAAAAATTTAAAGAAAGCATTTAAACTCATTTTTAAGAATAGAAATAAAGACACAAGTATAATAATCTTTAATGAGCAGCAATATGCACATATGGATTGGGCTTTCAACAAAGGTGTAGGTGTATTAGTTGAAAAATATTTCTCAGTAAGTGTTTTTCTTTCCCCTTGGCTATTAGCCACTTTCTTTTTAAAGGATTAAATCTGAGAATGAATGAAACATCTGGGTCTCTATGATTATGAAACTGTTTACCTCTAATTCTTCAAATGATCTATAATAAATGTAATTACGGAGATACGCAAATAAAGGGTTGGGTGAGTTTTTGAACACTGTGTGTGTACACACACACACACACTTAGAATTACAGGCAGTATAACTTCGAAACTGGAATGATCCACAGAGATCATCTAGTACAGTTCCCTTATTAGCACACAAATATAATGATGTTTTCCTAAGCAATTTAGGACAGTTTTAAAATAATGCAATATTTGGGATGCCTGCGTGGCTCAGTGAGTTGAGTGGCTGACTGCAGCTCAGGTCATGATCTTATGGTTCATGGGTTCAAGCCCCGCATCAGGCTCTGTGTTGAAAGCTCAGAGCCTAGAGCCTGCTTCACATTCTGTGTCTCCCTCTCTCTCCGCCCCTCGCCCTCTTGCACCCTGTGTCTGTCTCTCAAAAGTAAAATAAATAGGGGCGCCTGGGTGGCGCAGTCAGTTACGCGTCCGACTTCAGCCAGGTCACGATCTCGCAGTCCGTGAGTTTGAGCCCCGCGTCAGGCTCTGGGCTGATGGCTCGGAGCCTGGAGCCTGTTTCCGATTCTGTGTCTCCCTCTCTCTCTGCCCCTCCCCCGTTCATGCTCTGTCTCTCTCTGTCCCAAAAATAAATAAACGTTGGAAAAAAAATTTAAAAAAAAAAAGTAAAATAAATAAACGTTAAAATAAAATAAATAAAATAAAATAAAATACTGCAATATTTTATCAAAAAATATGCTAGTGATGGAAGCAGAACTTATGAATTCAAATGACATTCATTCACTCATTTAGAAGCATTTACTGAAAGCAAGGAGCCTATTATCTTGTTAGAGGAGATAAAACATGCACAAATGACTGATAAAAAGTATTAAGTGGAGACAGTCCAAGAAGATGCTGAATTTACCTCCTCCCACAGACACACAAAATCTGCATGCACCTATAGAGTAATTCCTCCTGGAGAAGAGCTGAGGACCAAATGAAAAGCTTCTGTACAATAAACAAAAAAGAGACTTAGAGAGAAGGGCAGAAGACATGCGAAACAAGATAATGATGGAACCTCATTCCCAATGTGAAGACTGGCAGTGTTGGGAGGTATCACTGAGGGGGCCTGCCCTCACAAGTGCCAACCCTGGGACAGAGCAACAAAACAGCGGTTTAAAGGGCACATAGACTAATACGGAAAGAAGACATTCTCAACATAATAAAGGCCATATATGGCAGACCCAGAGCTCACATCATACTCAATGGTGTAAAGCTGAAGGCATGTCCTCTAAGATCACAAATAAAACAAGATTGTCCACTCTCCCCACGTTAATGTGACACAGTACTAGAAGTCCCAGCCACAGCAATTAGGCAAGAAAATGAAATAAAAGGTATCTGAATTGGAATGGAAGACTTAAAACTGTCACTATTTGCAGATGACATGATGCTATATATAAAAAACCCTAAAGATGCCACCAAAAAACTATCAGAACTATAAATGAATTAAGAAAAGTCACAGGATGCAAAACTAAGAAACCCAGAAATTTGTTGCATTTTTATACTTAATAATTAATTCCAAGAGAAGTTAAGAAAATAATCCCATTTATAATTATATCTAAAAGAAAGAAATACCTAAGAATAAATTTAACCAAGGAGGTAATACACCTGTACTCTGAAAATTGAGATATTTGATGACAGAAACTACTGAAAACACAAATAAATGGAAAGATATGCCATGTTCATGGATTAGAAGAATACTGTTAAAAATGTTTGTGCCACCCAGGGGCACCTGGGTAGCTCAGTCAGTTAAGCGTCCGACTTCGGCTCAGGTCATGATCTCACAGCTTGTGAGTTCGAGACTCACATCTGACTCTGTGTTGACAGCACAAAGCCTGGAGTTTGCTTCAGATTCTGTGTCTGTCTGTCTGTCTGTCTCTCTCTCTCTGCCCCTCCCCAACTTGCGCTCTCTTTCTCTCTCTCTCAAAAATAAATAAAAACATTAAAAAAATTTTTAATTAAAAATAACGTCTGTGCTACCCAAAGCTATCTACAGATTCAATCCCTATCAAATACCAATAGTATTTTTCACAGAACTATAACAAAGAATCCTAAAATTTGTATAGAACCATCAAAGACACCAAACAGCTAAAGCAATCTTGAGAAAAAAGAAAAAAGCTGGAGTTATCACAATCCCACACTTCAAGATATACTCCAGAGCTGTACTGATTAAAGCAGTATGGTACTGGTACAAAAATAAACACACTGATCAATGGAACAGAATAGAGAGCCCAGTAATAAACACATGTTTCTATAGTCAATTAATGGACAAGGAGGCAAGAATATACAATGTGGAAAACACAGTCTCCTCAAGAAATGGTGCTGGGGAAACTGGACGGGTACATCCAAAGAATAAAACTGCACCACTTTCTCATACCATATATGAAAATAAATTAGTAATGGATTAAAGATTTGAATTTAAGACCTGAAACCATAAAACTCCTAGAAGAAAACAGGTAGAAAGCTCTTAGCAATGTTTTTTTTTGCAACAGTCACCTCAGGCAAAGTCAACAAAAGCTAAAATAAAGAAGTAAAATTCCATCAAATTAAAAAGTCTTAGCAGAGTGAAGGAAACCATGAACAAAACAAAACATCAACCTACCTAATGGGAGATTTATACAAATCACGCATTTCATAAAGGGTTAATCTTCAAAATACATAAAAAATTACATAAATACAAAAAACATTAAAAAAACAAGCAGAGGACTTAGACATTTTTTTTTTTTTCTAAAGAAGACATACAAATGGCCAATAGACATGTGAAAAGACGCTCAGCATCCCTCACCATCAGGGAAAACCACCATAAGCTATCACCTCACACCAGTCAGACTGACTAATATCAAAAGGACAACAAGTAACAAGTCCTGGAAAGAATGTGGAGAAAATGAAACACTCACGCACCATTTCTGGGAATGTAAACTGCTACCATCATTATGGAAAACAGTATGGAGGTTCTTCAAAAAATTAAAAATAGAAATACCATACAATGCAGCAATTCCATCTCTAGATATATGCTCCAAGAAACTGAAAACACCAATTTGAAGAGATATATTCACCACTGCTGCCCTATTTGTAACAGCCAAGATGTTGAAGCAGTCTGAGTGTCCTTCAACAGATAAGTGGATAAAGAAGACTGGATATATATACAATGGCCTATGACTCAGCCAATAGAAAAGAACGAAATCTCACCATTTGCAAAAACAATGGTGGACCTAGAAGGTATGGTAAACAAATCAGACAGAGAAAGAGAAAGACAAATACAGTACAATCTCACTTATATGTGGAATCTAAAATACAAAACAAACAAGAGAAAACAGGAACAGACTTACAGATATAGGAAAGAAACCTCTGGTTACGACAGCAGGAAGTTTATGGTGGACCAGGCAAAATAGAGAAAGACATTTAAGAGGTACATGCTTAAAGTCACGAAATAAACAACTCATGGGTATGTATTGTACAGCACAGGGAATACAGTCAATAATATTGTAATAACTTTGTAATATGACACATTGTTAACTAGACTTATGGGGATCATTATTAAATGAATAGTCATGTTTGAATATTTTGTGTAATGTCTAAAATGTACATAGTCATGTAATGTTCTGTACATCTCTGTGACGTACATCACTATGACATACATGTAGAACCAGCAGGATGTTCTATGTCAATTATAATTCAATTAAATAAAAAGGGTATTATGTGGAAAGCCACAAAAGAAACGAATAATGTCTCATGAGAGTTCTACTCCTCTATGAACCAGTATATATAGAATTTTGAAGGAAAAATTTTTTCCCTTAAAAATTTTGTATCTAGGGGTGCCTGGGTGGCTCAGTCGGTTAAGCGGCCGACTTCGGCTCAGGTCATGATCTCACGGTCCGTGAGTTCGAGCCCCGCGTCGGGCTCTGTGCTGACAGCTCAGAGCCTGGAGCCTGTTTCAGATTCTGTGTCTCCCTCTCTCTGACCCTCCCCCGTCCATGCTCTGTCTCTCTCTGTCTCAAAAATAAATAAACGTTGAAAAAAAAATTAAAAAAAAAATTTTGTATCTAGTTAACTTACATTTCATTTGTTAATACAACTAAGTATCGCAACTAAGCCTATATATATGCAGGCTAGAGTTCAGAAAATAAATACACCACAATTGTATCTGTTCTTTCAAACATTACTCAAAAATATTCTTTAATTGTTTTAAATATTTAGTCAAAACTAAGATTTTTAAGGATGTATAAATCAGAGGCTAAAGCTATTGGTTATCAGTAATGAAATCAGTTACATATAGAATTAAATCTATATGATTGCTATAACAAATTAAATCCCCATAATAAACTTTTTGAGGTGACTTCAAAGGGCAAAAAAAAAAAAACCCAAAAAACATCAGTTACATAAACCAAAAAAACAAAAATACCACTTCAAGTGTTCATACACACTTATGAAATATATCATGTATCCATACAAAAAAAATTGAACTTCCATCTCTGATCAAAATGAGATGAAAATGTAAGAATTTAGTATTTTATAAAGGTAGCATCAGAGATCACTGGGGAATGGAAAAAATATTCAATTGATATTGTTGGCGAGAAATGGTTTAGTGCTTGAGAAAAGTTAAGTCTTTAATTCACTTTCCAACCTAAAATTACACCCCTTAGCATTCAGAGTAGATTATTATTCCACAGATTAATGGGAAAAAAAAGAAAACCAATTTAAGATGAGGAAGTAAAGATGATGTATCTATTATGGGGGACTTTTTTTTTTTTTTTTTTTTTTTTTTTTTTTTTTTTTTAAAGAGAGGTGCCTGGTGGCTCAGTTGGTTAAGGGTCTGACTTCAGCTCAGGTCATGATCTCACAGTTGGTGAATTTGAGTTCTGCATCAGGCTCTGTGCTGACAGCTCAGAGGCTGGACCCTGCTTCAGATTCTGTGTCTCCCTCACTCTCTCTCTCTCTCTCTCTTTGCCCCTCCCCCAGTCATGTTCTGTCTCTTTCTCTCTCAAAAATAAATAAAAACATTTAAAAAATTAAAAAATATAAATAAGAAAAAACTTAAGTTACAGTACATACTATTTTGAATATATAAAAATATCATAAAGTAAAAAGCACTGAAAGTAAATTTGGAAATATGTTTTCACATATATGAAAATAAATTAATAACAATCATAGACTGTTTACACTTATTGAAACATGAAAGGTAAGATTATCTTTAATCTTACATAAATTCTAAAACTAAGATAATATTTTAGTCCAAAAGAATAGCAGAATAAGAAATGATAATGCTCAAAGTTTGGTAGTATGAAATGTGGACAGAATTTTAGTAGGAATGTATACTGATACAGTATTTCTATAAAGAAACGATGAAATGTGCCAGACCTTCAAAAATATGCAAGGTGGTTTACTTGGTGATTCCTTTTCTCAGAATGCTAATTAAAGAAACAATGAAGAGGGGCACCTGGGTGGCTAGTCAGTTAAGCATCTGACTCTTGATTTCAGCTCAGGTCATGATCACATGGTCAGTGGGTTCAAACCATGTGTCGGGCTCTGTGCTGGCAGCGTGGAGCCAGTGTGGGATTCTCTCTCGCTCTCTGTCTGTCACTCACCCACTTTCTCTCTCTCTTTCTCAAAGTAAATAAATAAACTTAAAAAAAAAACAAAGAAGAGACTATTATACATAGCTTGCTAATTTAAAATTACTTGTAATATTAAGAAATTGTAAGGGTAATAAATGTAATAAAAATTAGAAATTCAAATGTGGTAAATCAATACATTAAAAATTACAATACAACAAAAAATTAGAAATTCAAATGTGGTAAATCAATACAATAAAAATTACATAGCAATAAAAACTGGTATTTGAAAAATATTTAATGACACTACAAATATTCATGACCTAATGTATTCATCAGAATGTAAAAACAGATACACAGTATGAACCTAATTATGTGAAAACATTTAAATATGTAAAAAATACTGAAAAAAGTATATGAAAATATATCATTTTAGCTAGGCCTGGCCAATAGCCTATTAACAAATATATTTTTTTTATAAATAAAAGCAATTAGTATAAAAAGAAACGCATTAATAAACTGATGTCACTTTATTTTGTTTTAAGGTACCATTTTCTTGGAAAAAGTGTTTAAGGTAAATAAATATTTTAGGCAATCACAAGAATGCACAATGGGGAAAGACAGCTATTCAATACAAGGCACTGGGAAACCGGACAGCTACATGTAAAAGAATGAAACTGGACCACTTTCTTATACCAAACACAAAAATAAACTCAAAATGGATTAAAGCCCTATATGTGACACAGAAAACCACCAAATATCCTATAGAGAGCATAGACAGTCATTTCTCTGACATTGCCATAGCAACTTTTTTTCTAGGTATGTCTCATAAGGCAAGGAAAACAAAAGCAAAAACAAACTACTGGAACTACATCAAACTAAAAAGCTTCTGCAGAGAAAAGGAAACCATCAACGAAAAAGGCAACCTACTGAATGGGAAACAATTATTTGCAAATGATATATCTGATAAGAGGTTGATATCCAGCATACATAAAGAAATAAACAATCCAATTAAAAAATGCTCAGAGGATCTCAACAGACATTTCTTCAAAGACGACATGCAGATGGCCAACAGACACATGAAAAAATGCTCAACATCAGTCATCATCAGGGAAATACAAATCAAAACCACACTGAGATACCACCTCACACCTGTCTGAATGGCTAAAATCAAAATGAAAAGAAATAACAAGTGTTGGTGAGGATGTGGAGAAAAATGAACCCTCATGCCCTGTTGCTGGAAATGTAAACTGGTGCAGCCACTCTGGACAACACTGTGGAATTTCCTCAAAAAATTAAAAATAGAGACACACTGTTAGGTATTTACCAAAAGAAATTGAAAATACTAATTCAGAGGGATACATTGACCCCTATGTTTATCGCAGCATCATCTACAATAGCCAAGACATGGTTGTAACCTAAGTGTCCATCAATAGGTAAATGGATAAAGAAGATGTATGCGTGTGCATGCATGAACACGCGCGCGCGCGCGCACACACACACACACACACACACACACACACACACACACAGGGGAATATTACTCAGCCATAAAAAGGATGAGATTTTGCCATTTGCAACAACATGGATGGACCTAGAGGGTATCATGCTAAGTGAAATAAGTCAGACCGAAAAACACAAATACCATATGATTCTGCTCCTAAGTTAAACATAAAGAAAACAAACACATGAATAAACCAACAAAAGCAGAATCAGACCTACAAATACGTAGAACTGACAGCTTCCAGGGATGTTAGGGATGGGCAAGTTGGGAGAGGGGGAGAGGGAGGTACAGGATTCCACTTATGCAATGAGTAAGTCACAGGAGTAAAGGCAAAGCCTAGAGAATACAGTTCAGGATACTGTAACAAGAACGTGGGACAGATGGCAGCCACACTGTGCATAATGCATAAATTTGTCAAATCACCAGGTGAGCAGAAAGCATATCTGTGTGGCTTAAATCCATTTAGAATCCTGGACACCTGATCTATGATCTACCTTGGTAAATGTTCTGCATTAGAAAAGACTATATATTCTGTTGATGTTGGATGTAATGTTCCATTTTTATTAAGTTAATTAAATGCTGTTCAACTCTTAGATAACTTTACTGATTTTCTGCCTCTTACTCAATTACTGAGAGCAATGTTCTGCCATCTCCAACTTTAATGATGGATTTACCTATTTCTCCTTGCATTTCTATCAGTTCTTGCTGCATGTATTTTGAAACTATTAGAAATGGAATGTTTAGCATTGTTATTTTCATAATTTGATTACCTTATCATTATAAAATAATCTTCATTATCTCCTGTTATATTCCTTTCTGTGAAACCTGTTTTGCCTGATATTAAGACAGCTAAATGTTTTTGTTGCTGTTTTGGGGTTTTTTGACTAATGTGATCATGGCATAGTTTTTCTATCATTTTACTTTTAATCTATTTGTGTCTTTATATTTAAAGGGCAATGCCTTGATGCCTTATAGCAGTCATATTTCAATTTTATTTTCTCCAATCTGATAATTTTTGTCTTTTAGTTGGTGGCTTTGAATATATGTATGTTTATAAAAATGATACTTGATAGCTTATTTTCTTATTTAGGAAAAAACTGAGCTTATAAACTGCCATGTCTTATATAAGAAAATCTTAGAGTTCAAGACAAAAATAGAATTCAGTGAGTAAAATTATGGCTTCAATTTGTTTTTAGATGAAACTTAAAAATACTGTTTTTAAATGAAAGTTCAAAAATCAGAAAATTTATTTTTTTACCATAATCATGCCTGTTAAGATTATTTTTAATTACAAATATTCTAGTCATATGTGATAACAACTATAATTTCTAATCATAATTTATGTATGTGAGGAATATTTGATAAACATAAAATTCAGTGTGACTTGGTTTATCAATAGTGCTCGACTCACTGATTATGTGGTTGAAATTAAGGCAATTGTATTCTTCAAATGGATTACTTTAGGGAAAAACTGGATAAAACAGTTCTCTTTTGATAACTAAGTGGCGTCTGGGGGACTCCATGAACAACTAAATCAAGCACGTCTGATGCATGCACTACAAATAACGAAACTTAAAGAAGATATGTCGAAGACCGTGTGCACCTGCTGGCGGAACCCAGCAGCCCTCCGTGCGGGTGCCCCTCAGGCCTAGTCTCAACACCTCATTGACACGCTCCAGCCACGTGGACTGGGCCTTTTATTCCTTAGGTAAGCAAAGCCCATTCCCGTCCCAGATTCTGCACGTGCTGGCTCGTCCGCCTAGACTTTTCTCTCTGGCACACCCACGGTTTGCCTTCTCACTCAGCTCAAGCCTCTGTTCACACGTCCCCTCCTAAGAGAGGCCTCACCTGAGCACACTGGCTCCACCCTCTCCGACCCACTCACCTTCCAGCTCCCTTAACTGACACCAATCTTCTTCAGAGCATCCTAATATTAATTGGAAATACGGATCAGTTCCACTTTAATATTTGGCTAAGATCTATTACTTGCCTTCACTCTCTGGTAATCCGAGTAAGTAGATGCCGACTGTAAACAATTCCTGACATCCCAGAAATGAACACTCGTGTTTGTAAAGCACAGATGTTACTAATCTAGTAAGTGTGATGTTATTAATGCCAACCAGCCATGACATTTAGATCTACTTTACTTTATTTACCATTGTATATGGATCAGGCATTTTATATGACACTTGGAGTGAAAATAACCTCTTATCTGCTCTATAGGTTGAAATTCTTGGTCTCAAGTATAAATATGTACTTGTTGCAAGAATAAAATTTTAAAAATAACGACTGTGAAACTACTCATGTTATGGGAAGAGATTAAGAACTCTGTATTTCAGTAAGGGGAGAAACAGGATGAGAATAGAAATCTAAAGAGAGAATGCAACAGCTAGATAAGCACAGGAATAATGTTGGAAGCATTTTAGGAAAAAAATATTAATAAAAATGTAATAACAAAGTATGGTATACCTGTTTGGCTATGGTGAAATCCAAATCTTTGTAAAATTGTTTGACATATTTGCACCTGCAACATTAAATAAAACACTGAAGAAAAAAAGTGAATTCTAGGTGAGCGAGTTGTCTTTAAGCACGAGTCCTTCGAGAGGAGGTCCTAGCTGGGGCTACTTCCCATCTGAGAGGAGACAGAACAATGGCCCTCAGCTGTGCTGCCTTAAAGTTTCCCGAGGAGGAAAACGTCTCCTATTGTTACCAGAATATCTAACAGAAGTCATCTTCAATTGAAACACAAAAACAAAAAAGAAAAAGAAGAAATGAGACCCACCAAATATTTTCTCACTTAGTAAGATTTCACAGAACGGACATTAAAAGAATACTTATTTGGGAAAATTTTCTACTGAGGTTTTAAAAATCCAGGAAGGTTAAAAAAAAAAAAAGCTTCACACGTCATTCAAGTAGCGTTTCCAGGACAGGAGTACAAAAGGAGTTTGCAGATTTACTTAAGGAGTGGATGTTACGTCCAGGTTCTTCCTAGACACTGTATTACTGAGAACGCTTTCCTGAACTGTGTGCACTGTGCACACAGGAGTAGTGTTAGCGGTAGTACCACTGCACAGTCCACGCCCCCAGTGTCCAACCACAATTAGATGGGCGTGTGGCGTGTGCAACAATTAAGTGGGAGTGCGTCATGTGCCACCCCAATATGACAGGCTCACGGGCGAAACCACATCAGGGGGGTGTGTGTTGTGCGCAATCCCACTCAGGCGGGCGCTTGTCATGTGCAGCCCCAATCTGGCGGGCGAGTGTCGTGCGCAACCCCGACCTGGCGGGCGGGTGTCGTGTGCAACCCTGATCTGGTGGGCATGTGTCGTGTGCAACCCCAATCTGGTGGGCGTGCACAACCCAGCGTCCTTCAAGGGGGGGCAGGTGCACTCACACCAGCGCGGATGCCCACTTCCCTCACCTGCCCCGGAGTCTGCAGCTGTGAAGAACTGAGCACAGCAGAGCACAGTGACCCAGGCAAGAGGCACAGCCAGGATCCTGTCGTCAGGTCACCACCACTGACAAATACAGGGAAAGCTGTCATGGGGTCAGGAGCCAACGTCTGGAGTTTTGCTCCCAGCCCCCCTGGGGTGTTGTCCTGCGTTGTCAGATGGGACAGCCTCCAACTGCAGCAGCACCCCCCCACCCCCCGGGCACCTGCCGGCCACGCCCCCTCCGGCCGCACAGCCCTGGCTGACCCAGAAGACTGGGCCACAAGGACAGACGGCAATGTGAGCAGGGCACTCAAGGAAACCCACCCGCAGGTGGCTCCATCATTTGCATTGCGGCGTCCCGCCCCGTTCCACGTGGGCCCTCCCGGGAAGATGGCCAACTGGAGCATGCGTGCAAAGTCGGGAGGGGTTGTGACAATGACCAGGTGGGAGGGAAAAAACCACCGAGACCCCAACACGTCGGGTCAGCGCACCGCCATTCCATGGCAGGTCACAGAGCTACAGGACGCGGATCACACTCTGGAGTTGTCTTGCTATGCAACTAATAACCTGGGCTCTGGCAGATATGACCCAAGACTTGAGACGCCCAGAGAAGTCCTGACTGGTACAGGTGCCCAGGTTACTGACCTTACCAGCAGTCACTGGGTACTTGCAGGGGGACAGTTTGCCACGACCACGCTTGCCATTTAAACATCCTCTGCCTGTTTGCTGCTGTCAACATCTGCTCATTATGCCAGTCCAGCGAGCTGCTGAGATTCGTATGCATGTGGTAAGAGCGAGATGCAGACAAAAATTCAGGGAAGACTTTGTTGTCCTGAAAGCCAATTAGGCTGCTGTATTGTCACATTTCTAGAACCAAGGCTTATCTTGTGCACAAATAGCACAGTGGATAGGACTGCTTCCCTAAGACTGCAGATCATCACAGACCACAGACTGCCACTTACTACTCCAGATGTGCAAGCCAGCTGAGCGCAGGCAGAAGTTATGAGCTGAAAGTGTTGAGACGCTACGGTCCCTGTACAAAATTTAACTCCTAAAATCCCGTGATGCTATCGCTATAGTAATAGCTCTATTTTACTGGGTAGTATTTCAGTTATGTACCCTACGTTCATTCTAGGATCATGACAACGGTTTAAGGTTTAGCTGTATATTCATCTTAAATCTCAGGGTTTGGGCCAAGATTTTTTTTTTCATGAATTCTAATAGTAATCTATTTATTTGTTTTTTTTTTTAATCTATCTCCTTCCCCCCAAATTAGAGATCCCTGTTGATAAGAACTCCTGGTTCCCTCATTATTCGTTATTTTTAAAGAATGCTACATAAACCCTGACGACGGAATGAGAAATGAATGTGCGGTGCTTCGCGTACAAAATCACTCTCACCAGCTGCCGCACACATGTGATCTCCATACCCATGTCTGTAACACCGCGTCAGACACCGGCATCACTGACCAATGGACCCTTACCTGTATCGCAAGGGCACGAGCCACGAGGCCTCTCAGGTACTGTAAGGGGTCTTCTGGGCCTTCCCACCTGCTCTGCCATGCCACAGGACACTGAAACAGAAAAAGGCTCCAGTGTTACATATACAAGACCTTTCAACAGCGGTGTGGGGGGAAAATGTTTTGGCATAATCCACATTATGTGTGTCATGAATTTATTTTCTTGCAATATGTCTTTTTTTCTCTTATCACAGTAAAAATGAATGACACAGAATGGATTCATTTGTTTCTCTCAAAAGAGATTCTTTAAAGTAAAAATTCTTGAAAGAATAAAAGCATCAACAGGCAGATACAGAGCAGCAAGCCAGTTGTCCCACGACAATACTTAGTCCAGAAAGAAGTCACATCAAATCCGACAAGTTCATTTTATCAGTGGTCAAAAATGTTTAACAAGTCTTGGCTCCTACAGACATTCCTTAAACTATAAACAGAACAAAATATAATAGAACTTCCATCCCAAAACCACACTCAGAAGAGAAGACATTTAAAAAGTGCTCTAAATTAAAGTTAAATAAGTAAATAAAACCATTCTACATCAGTTTTCCGTTTAACATCTGACCTCATTC
This sequence comes from Puma concolor, assembly GCF_028749965.1. NCBI lineage: Eukaryota > Metazoa > Chordata > Mammalia > Carnivora > Felidae > Puma > Puma concolor. Next base: position 115,031,453 of record NC_141676.1, read on the forward strand.
TCCACTGTGTACACTTCTTTCCTGCACAATATAAGTTAGTTCATGTTCGTCCTATCACACCTCTTCTGTGAGGGTTTGCTGGACTTTGCAAACATGATAAAAACATCACTCAAACTTCTGAACTTGAGCGATAAGGAGAGAACATTGATGTCACACCCCACAACACTGATTGTGTAGTTGAGAAAAAACACTGTAGAATGTATCAACAATGCATGGAACACAAACATGACGATGGGAATTCAGGGTGCAGGACGACCTTCGGAAACATGTGGTTCCGTTACCTTCCATGTGTAAAGTGAGCCTTCTCAGGAATGTGCCAGAGAAGTGCCGGAACTGTGCTTTGAAGGTGTGGGGAGTTTAACATGACTCCAAGTCCTTCGACACGTCTCCCACTGAGGCCTGACCTGGGCGCTCCTCTCCTCAAACGGGGGTTCTGTGACCACAGCAGCAGTTTCATGTACAGTTTCGGGACCAGGCCTCAAGAAATCGATTGCTTGTATTTTCTGTCTTTTCAGACTTTTCAGCTTGGAAGCCATCCACCATTGGTGAAGCCCAAGTTTTGGAGAGGCCCATGTGGCGACGGGCTGAGGTTTCCTGCTTCCAGCTGGCACAGACTTGCCAGACCTGTGACGGAGCTGTGTGGAACAGACAAGCTTTCTTCACCAAGCCCCACCCAAATTTCAGGTTTTTAAGCTGAAAATAAATGAATTTTTAAAATAATGTTTAACCCAGTAGATTTTGGTGGAATTTGTCATATGGCAAGACAACTGATGCAGATTTCGGTACCTTCCCGTCGACAGTGAGGTCAGTGTCCCCCAATGTGACGACGAGCTCAGCGGCAAGCTGGCAGGCAGGATGAGGCACAAGTGATGCCGTGTCATGGTTTCCAGGTCCAGGCCTCACGATGAGCACCTTTCATCGTCTGTGTTGTGGGGCATACCATCTCAGAACCAAGATACGACGCCGTAAGGGAGTGAAGCGGCCCGAACGGAGAGGCCCACGGAGACATGCCCCTACGAGGAGTAACAGTGTCTCCATCCATCGTCCTGCGGAGTTCCCAGCCACTCATCAGCAACAACATGCCAGCCTGTGAATGGACATCTTGCAAGAAGATCCTCTGGGTCCAGGCTGAGCAGACGCAGCTGGTGTCACACGGACCAGAGATAAGCCTGCCCCACCAGATCCTGCCAAAACTCTACATTCATGAGCTAAATACGTCGATTCTTCTTGTTTTCAGCCATTAAGTTTAGGGATCATTTACTAGGTAGCAATAAGTAATTGATACACCAGGCTTTCACACTCTTCAGTATTCTGATTTCTTACTGTAGAAAGATAGCTTCTTTTCCTGGCTTATTACCTAAATGGTATGTTACTGCAGACACCCCCAATGATCCCCGCCAGCTGGCACACATGCCTTGGTGAAACCCCCTCAGCAGGAGGAATAACTGGTTCCAGTGACTGGATTCTGATGGAAGAATACAGCGAAAGGGATGGGATGCCACTTTTGAGATTACATTACAACATACTGTAGCTTCTGTGCTCTCTCTCTCTCTCCCGTGCTCGCTCTAGGTGAAAAAGTTGCTAGGCTGTGAGCCTGCTTATGGAGACATCCATGGACATATGATCAGTCCCCCATCAGTAGGGCCCAGAGGCCCGCCAACAGCCAGGCTGCTGATGCCCTTGGCAGCTGTAAGGACCACAGCCCTCCAGCCCTCCTGGTTGTGGAGGTGCAGGAGACTCGAGTACTCGCTAAGTCACACGAAGACTCCTGAGCTGCAGAGACTGAGACGCTATATATTCTGGTCATTTATACCACTCACTTTTATGGCAATTTGCTATGTAGCAACACGTAACAGAGAGAGTTAGCAATATTAGTGTCAGGGTAGTTAGCTACCCTGTGTGTCAGTCAGGTTACTACACTCCACTGATGTGGAAGTCTTGATTGTTCAACTCGGCACTTCCGTAAGGAGTGTGGAGAGTGCTAATCTGTGAACATGTGCAGGACGGGCAGGAGTGTTCAGGAAACTTTTCCAAGAATGAAAGATCTGGTGGGCACCCCTTCTCTCCTCCGCATGCACACAGACGCTCCCACAGTGGGGATGAGTGAGAACACCCCCACCTAGCTGGCTAACAGCGCACCTCCTGTGCTGAGCTCACTGGCGGCCGTGCTCCAGCCAACCGGCCCTCAGCCTGAGTCCGTCTGCCGCACCGTCACAAGCAGGACACCGCAACGGCAGCGCTGACAAGGGCCAGCGACACTTCCAAGTGACTGCTGCCCTGGGGAGAAGAAAAGATAACCGAACACACCTTCAGCTTCGACTGCAGCCCTGGCAGTGGGCTGGGGGCAGACACCTGGGCTGACTGCAGGCCCACCTCCGATGAAACCTGGGGGGACAAGGCTGGCCCAGTGCCCTGTACTTCGGCACTACTGCAGCTCTGGGAAACAACCGGTCCGACCAAACTCTAGCCAAAGGTGCCCCAGACTGGCTCACTAAGAACACAGGACCACACCCGGCCCACAACAGGCAAAGACAGCCTCTGCAGACGACTGGCCTGAAGGCAAAGGGATCTCGGCCACAAAAGGACACACACAACACACGTGGGAGACACCTTGGAAGGACACGCCAGGGCCTCTTCCTCATAAGGACACTAGTTTCAAGAGCGGGAGACATAGCCAACTTTCCTAATACACAGAAACAGACACAGAGAGTTAGACAAAATAAGGACATAGAGGAATCCATCCCAAATGAAAGAACAGGATGAAATCATAGAAAGACACCTAAAGGAAAGGGAGATAATATGCTTGATAGAGAACTTAAAGTAATGTCATACATGAATTGACACTTCTCCAAAGAAGACATCCAAATGGCCAACCAACATGAAAAAATGCCCAACGTCACTCATCATCAGGGAAAGACAAATGAAAATCACACTGAGATACAACCTTCCACCTGTCAGAATGGCTCACATTAACAACTCAGGCAACGACAGATGTTGGTGAGGATGCGGAGAGATAGGATCTCTTTGGCACTGCTGGTGGGAATGCAAACTGGTGCAACCACTCTGGAAAACAGTATGGAGGTTTTAAAATAGAAAATTAAAAATAATTAAAAATAGAACTACCTACGACCCAGCAATTGCACTACTAGGTATTTATCCAAGAGATACAGGTATGCTGTTTCGAAGGGACACAGGCACCCCCATGTTTATAGCAGCACTATCGACAATAGCCAAAGTATGGAAAGAGCCCAAATGTCAATTGGTGGATGAATGGATAAAGAAGATGTGGTAGAGTATTACTCGGCAATCAAAAAGAATGAAATCTTGCCATTTGCAACTACGTGGATGGAACCAGAGGGTGTTATGCTAAGCAAAATTAGTTAGAGAAAGACAAGTATCATACGATTTCACTCATATGAGCACTTTAAGACACAAAACAGATGAACACAAGGGAAGGAAAGCAAAAATAATATAAAAACAGTGAGGGGGACAAAACAGAAGAGACTCTTAGAGAATAGAGGGTTGCTGGAGGTGTAGTGGGAGGGGGGATGGGCTAAATGGGTAAGGAGCATTAAGGAATCTACTCCTGAAATCACTATATGCTAACTAACTTGGATGTATTAAAAAAAATAAATAATAAAAAAGAATATACCTATCAATAATTACTTTATTGTGAATGGAATCACACTCTAATAAAAAGACAAAGGGTGACAGAAGGGATGAAAAACCAAGACCCATCTATATGTAGCCAGAGGAGATTCCTTTTAGACCCCAAAACACATGCAGATTAGAAGTGTGGGGATGGAAAAACATTTCTCATACAAATGGAAGAGAAAAGAAAGCTGGGGTAGCAACAGTTAAATTGGACAAAATACACTTTAAAACAAAGACTGTAGGGGCCACTGGGTGGCTCAGTTGGTTAAGTGTCTGACTTGATTTCGGCTCAGGTCATGACCCTGTGGTTTGTGGGTTCGAGCCCTATGTCAGGCACTGCAACGACAGTGTGGAACCTGCTTGGGATTCTCTCTCTCCCTCTTTGTCTGCCCCTACCCAACTCGTGCTTGATCGTGTTCTCTTTCTCTCTCTCTCAAAATAAATAAATAAACTTAAAAAAAATGACACTATCCAACAAGAAGACACAAGAATTGCAAATATTTATGCACCCAAAATGAAAGAACCCAAATACATAAAGCAACTATAAACAAACATAAACAAAATAATCAATACTAACACAATCCAAATTCATTCTATGAGGCCAGCATAAAACACACAAAGACATTACAAAAGAAAAGAAAAAGGCCAGTATCACTGATGAATACAGATGCAAAAATTATCAATAAAATATTAGCAAACCAAATTCAGCAATACATTAAAATAATCACTCACCAAGATCCAAGTGGAATTACTACCAGAATGCAAGAATGGTTCAATATCCACAAATCAATCAACTTACCTACTTTCTAATTCTAGAACACTTTCATTACACTCTAAAAATAATCTGTATCTATGTAGTCACTTCTCCATTTCCCTATTAACAGAGGATGATTTTTAATTGATTTTAGCCTTCTGTAATTGCTTTCAATGATATTTTGCAGTTTTTATTGTACAAGTCTTGCTCTTTTTTCTTAATTTATTTCCCTGTATCTACTCTTCAATACTATCATAAGTGGAATGGCTTTCCTAATTTCCTTTTGGATACTCTAAATACTAAAATCTAGCATTCACTGCTACTGTATAGAAATGCAACTGACTTCAGTATATTTATATTCTTATTGTAACTTTCATATTCATTTTCCTAATGATTAATGATACTAAGAATTTTTCACGTTTCCTTGTTATCTGTGTACTTTTTAATTTTTTAATTAAGTGTAGTTCACACAGTTTTATCTTAGTTTCACGTGTACGATATGATTCAACAATTCTATACATTACTCAGTTCTCATCTAGATTAGGTGTACTCTTAATTCCCTTTATCCATTTCACTCATACTCCCATCACCTCTCTGCTGGCAACCACCATTTTGTTCTCTGTATTTAGAGACTTTCTGATTGTCTCATTTTTCCATTGCTGATTTTGTTTCTTGAATTGCACACATGAGTGAAATCATACAGTATTTCTCTCTCTTATTTCACTTAGCACTGTACCCTAGGGATTCATCCGTGTTGCTGCAAAAGGCAGGATTTCATCCTTTTTTTACTACTGAACAATATGCCATCGTATACATACACACACATGCACACACCCTATCTTCTGTATCTACTTATCTGGATGTGTGTGGATGAACCATCCATATCCTTACACCATACACATAAATAAACTGAATGATTAAATACGTAAATGTACCTGAAACCATAACAATCCTAGAAGAAAACAAATAGCAATTTCTTTAACATCATAGAAAACGCTTTTCTAGATATGATGCTCCTCAGGCAAGGGAAACAGAAGCAAAATTAAAGTATTTGGACTACACCAAAATAAAAAGCTTTTGCACAGAAAGGAAATAATCAACAAAAGGAAAAGACAACACACTGAATGGGAGAAGCTATTTGTAAATAATCTATCTGATAAGGGGTAAATATCTAAAATATATAAAGGGGCGCCTGGGTGGCGCAGTCGGTTAAGCGGCCGACTTCAGCCAGGTCACGATCTCGCGGTCCGTGAGTTCAAGCCCCGCGTCGGGCTCTGGGCTGATGGCTCAGAGCCTGGAGCCTGTTTCTGATTCTGTGTCTCCCTCTCTCTCTGCCCCTCCCCCGTTCATGCTCTGTCTCTCTCTGTCCCAAAAATAAATAAACGTTGAAAAAAAAATCTAAAAAAAAAAAAAAAAAAAATATATATAAAGAACTTGTACAACTCTACACACACACACACACACACACCAAATAATCTAATTTAAAAATGGGCAGAGAACCTGGATAGACATTTTTCCAAAGAAGACATACAGATGGCCAAAAGATACTTCGAAAGATGCTCAACATCACTCATCATCAGGAAAATGCAAATCAAAACCACAATGAGATTCCACCTCACATCTATCAGAATGGCAACAATCAAAAACACAAGAAACAACAAGAAATAAAAATCAAGTGTCACCATGGATGTAGAGAAAAAGGAATCCTTGTGCACTGTTGGTGGAAATGTAAATTGGTGCAGCCACTGTGGAAAACAGTATAGAGATTACTCAAACAATGAAAAACAGAATTAACATATGATCCAGTAATCCCACTAATGGGTATTTACCCAACAAAAATGAACACAAGAATTTGAAAAGATACATGCAGACATGCAGACACCCCTATGTTTACTGCAGCATTATTTACAAAAGCCAACATAGGGAAGCAACCCAAGTGTCCTCCCATACATAAATGGATAAATAAAATGTGGTATATGTATACCTTCTTGTTAAAGTGTCTAATCAAGTATTTTTTAAAAATTTGGAATGCTTGTCTTCTCATTATTAGTTATACTTCAAAAAATTTCTACATACATGTTCCTTTGTGGAGTATGTCTAGTTAATCTTTCTTCTGTCTGTGGCTTACATTTTATATTCAAAACAGTATAATCAATTTGGGGGTAATTTTTATATGTTTGGAGATACAGGTGTAGGTTTTTAATTAATTTTTTTTGGCTTTGGCTCTTCAATTGCTCTATACTATTAAAGAGATTTTCCGTTCTCCCTTTTAATTGACATAGTATATTTGGTGAAAATCAATTGATCATACATCTGTGGGTCTTTTCCTGGACTTTATTACATTCCATTGAGCTATATATCTATTTTTATACCAATACCATAGTGCTTCGATTGTATCCTCCTAACAGTTCCTGAAATCATGCTGAGTAAGATCTTTCATTTCATTCTTTTCCAATACTATTTAGCATACACTAGGTCTTTTGTATTTTTGCAAAAAAAAAAAAAAAAATTAGAAGCAAATGTTAGTCACTACAAAAGATTATGTAGTGGTTCCGATTGGGGTTGTTTTGAACTTCTCAATTAATTTGGAAAGAATTAACATCTTAACAATACTGGGTCTCCGGATACATGAACACAGTACACCTTTCAGCGCATCTTTCCATTTATTTGACTCTTGTTTACTGTCACTCTTCAAAGCTTTGTGGTTTTCAATGTGTACAAAAGTGTTACACATTTTTGGTCAATTTCATCCTGAAATTGCAAGTAGTACTTTTAATTTCAATTTTCAATAGTTTGTTTCCAGAATATGTATCATTTTGACATACTTACTCTGTATCCCACAACCTTGCTAAATTTAAATGTTCTTACTAGCTCTGGAACTTTTTGTACATTCTGTAAGACGTTGAAAATAGATAACCATAAGTTCTGCAAATAAATACAGATTTCCTTCTTCTTTTCCAGCCTTATCTTTTTTTTTTTTTTTTTTTAACTTGTCATGCTAGCTAGACCCTTCAGCCCAATGCTGAATAGAAGCAGTGAGAAAGGACCTTGATGCCTTATTCCTGGTCTTAAGAGGAAAGCATTCAGTCCTTTACTATTATGTTAGCACAGCTTTTTCATGGATGCCCTTTATCTGGTTGAGAAGGTCCATTAATCCTGATTTGCTGAAAATTTTAATCATGACTGGTCGCTGACTTTTGTCTAATGTCTTTTCTGTGTCTATTGAGATAAACATGTAATTTCTTATTAGTCTACTAAAATGATAATTAACATTGTTTTTTTTTAATTCAACCTAACTTGTGTTCTTAGAGTAAATCCCACTTAGAATCCATTTTTACATTTTGTTGAATTTTGTATTTTTGCAAAAACAATTAGAAACAAATGTTCAATTTGCTAATATCTTGTTAAGTTTTGAGTCTATATTCAAGGAAGTTAATCTACAGATTTCTTCCATTACAATACCTCTGTTAGCTTTTGCAATCAGGCCATGCTGGTCTCAGAAAGTGTAGTGAAATATTCCTGCCTCTTCTATTTTCTGAAAGTGTTTACACAGAGTTGGTATTATTTCTTAAGTATTTATTACATTTCAGCAGTAAACTCTAAGAGTTATGGGAACTTTAATAAAATTCAACTTCTTTAGGGGCGCCTGGGTGGCGCAGTCAGTTAAGCGTCCGACTTCAGCCAGGTCACGATCTCGCGGTCCGTGAGTTCGAGCCCCGCGTCAGGCTCTGGGCTGATGGCTCGGAGCCTGGAGCCTGTTTCCGATTCTGTGTCTCCCTCTCTCTCTGCCCCTCCCCCGTTCATGCTCTGTCTCTCTCTGTCCCAAAAATAAATAAAAAACGTTGAAAAAAAAATTTAAAAAAAAAAATAAAAAAAAAATTCAACTTCTTTAATAGGGAGTAGAGGCTCTCTGTCTCTCCTTGAGTGAGCTTTGGTAGTGTGTATCTTTCAAGAAATTCATAAAAGTCATCTCAGTTGTTGAATTTATCAGCATAAAGTTGTTTAAGATATTCTATTATCCTTTGAATGTCTGTAGAAACGTAGTGATGTCCCTATCTTATTCCTGATACTGGTAACTTCTGACTTCCTTATTTCCTCGTCTTTCTTTTGGACTAACTAAGTAAAGCATATGTTTCCATCTTATGTCCTATATAGACTCATCATGCATACCTCTGTGATATTTGTATTTGTTGCATTGGGATTTATAGTATACATCTTTTTTTTTTTTTTTTAATTTGCATCCAAGTTAGTTAGCATATAATGCAATAATGATTTTGGGAGTAGAATCCAGTGATTCATCCCCTACATATAACACCCAGTGCTCATCCCAACAAGTGTCCTCCTTAATGCCCCTTGCCCATTTAGCCCATCCCCCCCACCCTCAACACCTCCAGCAACCCTCAGTTTGTTCTCTATATTTAGTAGTCTCTTATGTTTTGTCCCCCTCCTTGTTTTTATATTATTTTTGCTTCCCTTCCCTTATGTTCATCTGTTTTATTTTTTACATTCCACATATGAGTGAAGTCCTTTGATACTTGTCTTTCTCTAATTGCACTTAGAATACCCTCTAGTTCCATCCACATTGTTGCACATGGCAAGATTTAATTATTTTTGATTGCCGAGTAATACTCCATTGTATATATATACCACATCTTCTTTATCCATTCATCTGTTGATGGACATTTGGGCTCTTTCCATATTTTGGCTATTGTCAATAGTGCTGCTATAAACACTGGGATGCATGTGTTCCTTTGAAACAACATACCTGTATTCCTTGGATAAATACCTAGTAGTACAATTGCTGGGTCATAGGGTAGTTCTATTTTCAATTTTTTAAGGAACTTCCATACTGTTCTCCAGAGTGGTTGCACCAGTTTGCATTCACGTCAGCAGGGCAAAAGGGTTCCTCTTTCTCCACATCTTCACCAACATCTGTCATTGCCTAAGTTGTTAATGTTAGCCATCGTGACAGGTATGAGGGGGCTATCTCATTGTGATTTTAATTTGTATTTCCCTGATAATGAGTGATGTTGAGCATTTTTTTCATACGTCTGTGGCTGAGACCGGGTCGAGCAACGGCTCCCTGTTGACTCAGCCAACCCGGTGGTTCCCCCTCCCATTCCCCCACTTGCAAGGGCATACGAAAGCCTGTCAAGGCTGAGAAAGTTAATTCCTGAAGCCTGTGGTCTGTGGGTGTTGGCAGTAATGTCACCCCCCACCCCTTTTCTACCCCGGGTCAAACAGAAACAAACATGGGAACTGTGTTTTGCTAGCAATCTATCAACAAGGTCTTGCTGTGACCCGTTTATTAAGTTCACAAGGTACACAGAACTAAATGTTTTGGCTGGCAGTGATCATGTGAAACCTGTTTATTCTTAGAATGACCTGATCCATAAGAGTCTTATAAAAGATTGTGTACAGCAACAATAAAGCCGTCACTTGGGCCATCAGCCCAGGGGACCCTCCTGTTCCCAAACTGGCTTCTCTTCTCTTTTTCTTACACTCCCCTACCCTCAGGACCCTGATCTCGGTGTTTGTTGCGCCGGTCGCAACATACATCGGTTGGCCATCTGGATGTCTTCTTTGGAGAAGTGTCTTCATGCCTTTTGCCCATTGCTTCACTGGGTTATTTGTTTTGGGGAGTGTTGAGTTTGATAAGTTCTTTATAGATTTTGGATACTAACCCTTTATCTGATAAGTCATTTGCAAATATCTTCTCCCATTCCGTAGGTTGCTTTTAGTTTTGGTGACTGTTTTCTTTGCTGTGCAGAAATTTTTATCTTTATGAAGTCCCAGTAGTTCATTTTTGCTTTCGTTTCCCTTGCCTCCAGAGATGTGTTGAGTAAGAAGGTGCTGCATCCAGTGTCAAAGAGGTTTTTGCCTGCTTTCTCCACTAGGATTTTGATGGCTTCCTTACATTTAGGTCATTCACCCATTTTGAGTTTATTTTTGTGTATGGTGTAAGAAAGTGGTCCAGGTTCAATATTCTGCATGTCGCTGTCCAGTTTTCTCAACCCCATTTGCTGGAGAGATTGTCTTTTTTCCATTGGATATTCCTTCCTGCTTTGTCAAAGATAAGTTAGCCATATGTTTGTGGGTGCACTTCTGGGTTGTGTATTCTGTTCCATTGATCTAAGTGTCTGTTTTTGTGCCAGTACCATACTGTCTTGATGATTACAGCTTTGTAATACAGCTTGAAGTCCTGGATTGTGATGCTTCCTGCTCTGGTGTTCTTTTTCAGGATTGCTTTGGCTATTTGGGGTCTTTTCTGGTTCCAGAAAAATTTTAGCCTTGTTTGTTCTAGCTGTGTGAAGAATGCTGGTGTCATTTTGATAGGGGTTGCATTGAATATGTATATTGCTTTGGGTAGTATCAACATTTTAACAGTATTTGTTCTACCAATTCATGACCTTGGAATGTCTTCCAATTTTTTTGTGTGTCTTCTTCAATTTCTTTCATAAGCTTTCTACAGTTTTCAGTGTATAGATTTTTAACCTCTTTGGTTAGGTTTATTCCTAGGTATTTTATGGGTTTTGGTGCAACTGTAAATGGGATCGATTCCTTGATTTCTCTTTCTGCTGCTTCACTGTTGGTGTATAGAAATACAACCGATTTCTGTGCACTAATTTCACAACCTGCAATTGTGCTGAATTCATGGATCAGTTCTAGCAGTGTTTTGGTAGAATCTTTTGGGTTTTCCACACAGAGTATCATGTCATCTGCAAAGGATGAAAGTTTGACTTCCTCCTTGACTATGTGGATGCCTTTTATTTCTTTGTGTTGTCTGACTGTTGAGGCTAGGACTTCCAATACTATGTTGAATAACAGTGGCAAGTGTAACATCCCTGTTGTGTTCCTGACCTTAAGGGAAAAGCTCTTAGTTCTTCCCCACTGAGGATGATATTAGCTGTGGGTCTTTTGTATATGACTTTTATAATCTTGAGGTATGATCCTCTATCCCCACTTTCTTAAGGGTTTTTAATCAAGAAGGGATGCTATATTTTGTCATGTGCTTTCTCTGTATCTACTGAGAGGATCTCTTTTCTTTTACTGATGTGATGAATCACATTGATTTGTGAATATTGAACTAGCCCTTCATTGCAGGTATAAGTCCCATTTGATCGTGGTGAATAATTCTTTTAATGTATTGTTGGATCTGGTTGGCTAGTGTCTTGTTGAGAATTTTTGCGTCCATGTTCATCAGGGAAATTGGTCTATACTTCTCATTTTTAGTGGGGTCTATGTCTGGTTTTGGAATCAATGTAATACTGGCCTCATAGAATGTCTTTGGCAGTTTCCCTTCCATTTCTAGGTTTTGGAACAGCTTCAAAAAGTAGGTGCTAACACTTCTTTAAATGTTTGGTAGAATTCCCCCTGGAAAGCTGTCAGGCCCTGGACTCTTGTTTTTTGAGAGAATTTTGACTACTAATTCAATTTCTTTACTGGTTATGGCTCTATTCAAATTTTCTATTTCTTCTTGTTTCACTTTTGGTAATTTATGTTTCTACTAATTTGTCCACTTCTTCCAGGTTGCCTAATTTATTGGCACATAATTGGTCATAATGTCTCTTATTATTGTTTGTATTTCTGAAGTGTTGGTTGTGATCTCTCCTCTTTCATTCCTGATTTTATTTATTTTCCTTTTTCTTTTTATCAAACTGGCTAGAAGTTTATCAATTTTGTTAATTCTTTCAAAGAACCAGCTCTGGGTTACATTGATCTGTTCTGTTTTATATTTTATTTTATTTTATTTTGGGGGCAGCAGTATTGATTTCTGTTCTAATCTTTATTATTTCCTATTTCTTCTGCCAGTTTGGGGTTTTATTTGCTTCTCTTTTCTAGCTCTGTAGGGGTAAGGTTAGGTTGTGTATCTGGGACCTTTCTTCCTTCTTTAGGAAGGCCTGGATTGCTATATACTTTCCTCTTCTGATCACCTTTGCTGCACATCAGAGGTTTTGGGCTGTGGTGTTATTATTTTCATTGGCTTCCATGTACCTGTTAATTTTCTCTTTAACTTCTTGGTTAACTCATTCATTCTTTAACAGAATGTTCCTTAATCTTCAAGTATTTGTTGTTTTTCCAATTTTTTTCTTGTAGTTTATCTCAAGTTTCACGGTGTTGTGGTCTGAAAATATGCACGGTATGATCTCAATTTGTACTTTTGTACTTGTTGGGGGCTGATTTGTATCCCAGTATGCAATCTCCTCTGGAGAATGTTCCACATGCACTTGAGAAGAATGTATTCTGCTGCTTCAGGATGAAATGTTCTGAATATATCTTTTAAGTCCATCTGGTTCAATGCGTCATTCAAAGACACTGTTTCATTGTTGATTTTCTGCTTAGATGATCTGTCCACTGCTGTAAGTGGGGAGTCGAAGTCCCCTACTATTATTGTCAGGGAGTTTATGTTTGTAATTGTTTTATATATTTGGGTACTTCCACGTTGGGGGCATAAATGTTTACAATGGTTAGACTCTCTTGGTGTACAGACCCCTTAATTATGATATAATGCCCTTCTTCATCTCTTGTTACAGTCTTTATTTTAAAATACAGATTGTCTGACAGGAGTATGGCAACTCCAGCTTTCCCTTGGCAACCATTAATATGACAGATGGTTCTCCATCCCTTTATTTTCAATCTTAAGGTGTCTTTAGGTCTAAAGTGGGTCTCTTGTAAACAGCATATAGATGAATCTTGTTTTCTTATCCATCTATTACCCTATGTCTTTTGATTGGAGCGTTTAGTCCATTGACATTTAGAGTGAATACTGAAAGATACGAATTTATTGCCATTGTGTTGCCTGTAGAGTTGGAGTTTCTGGTGGTGTTCTCTGTTGCTTTCTAGTCTTTGTTGCTTTTGGTCTTTTTTGTTTTGTTTCATCTTTTCTCCCCTCAGAGACTCCCCTTTGAAATTTCTTGCAGGGCTGGTTGAGTGGTCACAAACTCCTTTAGTTTTTGTTTGTCTGGGAAACTCTTTATCTCTCCTTCTATTTTGAAGACAGCCTTGCTGAATAAAGAATTCTTGGCCACATATTTTTTCCAATTCAGCATGTTGAATATATCCTGCCACTCTTTCTGGTCTGCCATGTTTCTGTGGATAGGTCTGCTGTGAATCTGATCTGTCTTCCCTTATGGGTTAAGGACTTTTTTTCTTTGCTGCTTTCATGATTCTTTGTCTGTATATTTTGTAAATGTGACTACGATATGCCTTGTTGATGGCCCGTTTTTGTTGAATCTAATGGAAGTCTGTGCTTCCTGGATTTTGATGTCTGTGTCTTTCCCCAGGTTAGGAAAGCTTTCCACTATGAGTTGCTCACATAACCCTTCTACCCCTTTTTCTCTCTCTTCATCTTCTGGGACTCCTATGACTCGGATGTTATTCCTTTTTAATTAGTCACTTTGTTCTCTAATTCTTCTATCATGCTCCTTTGCCTTAGTTTCCCTCTTTTTTCCTGCTTCATTATTCTCCGTAAGTTTGTCCTCTACACTGCTGATTCGCTACTCTGCTTCATCCATCCTTGCCACTGTGGCATACATTTGAGATTGCAGCTCAGTTACAACATTTTTTATTTTGCCCTGACTAGACTACTTATTTTATCTCCACAGAAAGGGATTCTATGCTTTTTTCAACCCCAGTTAGTATTCTAGTATTTTTATGATTCTAAATGTGGGTTCAGACATCTTGTTGATATCTGTGTTAAGTCCCTGGCTATTTCTTCCTGTTCTTTCTTTTGTGGTGAATTCCTTCTTTTTGTCATTTTGGAGGAAAAAAAAGAATAAAAAATAAAATTAAAAAAAATTCAAAACAATTCAAAAAAACCAAATAAAGGAAGCTAGATCTTACATGTATTTTCGTCTGGTTGTTGAAATAAGCTTGAAAGAATAGAGAAAAAAGGGATAGAAAATAAAAAAGACAAACCATTAAAAATTAATAGAAAGGTATACAATAAAATAGAATAAAATGAAATAAAGTAAAATAGAATAAACAATTCACAAAAAAATAAAAATATGGAGTATATAGTAAAAGAAATTTTAAAACTTTTTCATAAAAACAGAAAATGAAAATAATTTTTTTCTCTTTTTGCATCCAAGAATAAGAAAAAAAAAGGACTTGATGGACCAGTGCATAGAATGAAATTACATTCAGTTTCCCCTAGAAATCTAACTATGAAGCACTTTATAGTCTGTGCACTAAGCAGGCAGAGGGACTTGTAGTGGTCTTGTAGAGCATGTTCTTGGAGGGCACAGTTGGGTAAGCACTTGGTGTGATAGCTCCATTCTCCACTAAGTGGTACTGCTTAGGTTACTGGGGTGGATCAGTGTGGTGCGCATGTGCGTGTGCAAGAGAGGTGAAAATGGCATCACCCAGCTTCCCAGTCTCTAACACCAGAATTCTGTGCTCTCACCAAGCAGTCATCAGGCATGCCTCCTTTGTCTCCGGTTTCCATCCACTCCCCGCTTCTACACTGTCCATGTCCATGCTGTCAGCCTGCCAGGCAGTACCTCTCTCCCAAATTTTATGTCAGATGGGGCTGTGCTTCCAAACCCCTCACTTCTGAGAGCCCTGCAGTTTGGACCTGCTCTAACCTTCTGGGGGAGGGTCTCCCTGAGCAATGGCTGGCTGCTGGCTGCCTCCAGGAATGCTCATGCAACCGTGCCATTGCAGAGGTCCAGAGACTGCCACCAGGTGCCAGCCTGCCCTAGAAAAAGTACGCACAACTGTGTAGCAGTAGTGGTTCAGGGACTATGACAAATCACAACACACAAATGGCACCAGGCTTCACTGTACCCTAATGTCCTTGTTCCAACACCACCAAACGTGGCTATTCTCCAGGGTCCATTGGGACCTATGCCCATGGAGAGACCACATAGCCTCTACCAAATGCCTTTCAAGCAGGTGAACCGTTTCTCCCCATGTGCCCCGAGGAGGCTGCCTGTTAATGGGGATTCACCTTTCCTCGCCACCAAAGCTCCACCAGCTATCGAGCTTTGGAGTTTCCAACTCTGTGCTCCCCTGTTTCTAGATTCCTAATAGTGCCGAAACCCTCTCCTTTCTCCCTTTCTTGTTCAACCCTTGTGGATGTTTCCACTCTTTCTCTTTCTCTCCAGCTGCTCTTGGGGGGCATGCTTTTCCTGCACTCCACCCATCTCTGTCCTTTCTCTGCAATAGCTCCCTACCCTCCATGGCTTCTCTCCCCCAGTTCACCTCTTCGGGCCTCATATCTGCTGAGTTCTGTGGCTCAAGTTATGCAGATTGTTCTGTTAATCCTCAGATCAGTTTTCTAGGTGTGCAGGATGGTTTGGTGCTGATCTAGCTGCATTTCAAGGACGAGAGAAGCAGAGAACTTCCACCTGCTCCACCATCTTGGCCCCTCCCTAGTACACACTTTTAACTTACTATGGTCTATCTTCAAATAACAATAAATATTAAGGATGCTAATAAAACTTCAAATAATATTAATGAAACTTCACATATAGCATGAAAGTCTTATAACATTGTACTTCCATTTCCACTGCTAAATTAAGAAAAAAGGACAAAGAGAAGAATAAACTCTAAAGTTAAAATCTCTTCTAAAAAGAAAAAGTATATGTTCTCTTATCATGCACAAAAATGGTATTAAGTTAGGTATACTGAAAGAGAATTCCAAGATACTGGAGATTCTGGGTCTTCACAGGCCCCTGTGCTCTTATGTACATCAGTAGGAACTGATTTCCATTTGTACGTGTATCTAACAGAATTCTAGTTATAAGTGAAGCGAGAGATGAGGAGATGGGGCAATTCCATGCCAGCATTTGATAAGCCTTTGGAGAGGAGTACGTGGAGTTCAATGCTCACAAAGCAGGGGAGTGTCTCTTAGAACAAAGACCACCGTGTAGCTGTGTGATATAAGTAATGAGTAAGTGGCGGACAGGGTGGGAAGAACACAGATGTAGGAAACAGCATGGGGATTGCAGTGTGGGCTCTGACACTTTATAGGATAGCATCCCCTTTCTGCTTTAGTTTTCTAAGTAGAAGGGGGATGATGAGAGCAGAAGATGAGCAAAGGGCTACAAAAGTGCTCTGAACTGGTAAAGTTTATGTAAAACGTGTGCTACTACTTTAATAGAAAAACGCCAATCATTCACTATTAATGATTATCATTCGGTTAAACATTTGATGACTTTTTAAAGCACTATTTGCATGAAGGTAGGTAAATTTTAGAAGAGGGAGCAATGATGGGGGTGGTCATCGACACTGGTGGGTGAGGCAGGGAAGCCTGAAGGTGACCACGGCTCCTACCTGTCTTCACAGAGTTCTGACCACAGACGGCGTGGGCCCGCAGCAGAACCACGTCAATGTCTGACAACATGCAAAGTCAGGGTAACACAGAGTGTGATCACCACAGTCAGGGTTGGGGCCCAGGTGCTGTGGGTGCACCTGGTCTGGAGGACCCACTGTGAGACCCCTGCTGTCAAGGAGACCAGGGCAGGGACAGGAGTAAAGGACACATTGTCCAGCAGAGGAGATCTTAACTCTTAGATGCCCTGAGCCTCGGTAGTGCAGCTCCGTATGTAGAGATGCCCATCTGAACAGAGTGCACTGTTCAGCCAGAAGGATGAAATGATTTTCTATTGTATCTTTTCAATTCTTAGCTTTTAAATTGTAATTTAAAGCCTATGTCCTAATATGAAAAGAAGAGTAACAATATTTTACAGTATTGTTGTCTTTAACAAACATTGTAAGTATTGTCACTTTTTACAAAAGAAGTTTTAGTAGATCATCAGAATCTGTCAAACAAATAAAAGTCATAATTCTCTTAAGTCTTACTCCAATCATGTCAGACACAGTAAAGAAAATGTCAAGTACTGAACTATTTCCTAAATTACATTAAATCATATCACTTAATACAGAACTTGTCACATTCAAATGTAATAAAACATTTAATTTTTATCTTGAAAGAAATGGGATAGTACTGGACCCACAATTTTTGGTAAAACTCATTGGGAAGTAAATGTCAGAAACTATTTTACGGATCTTGTCTTGGTGAAGGTCAGCCTGGTCTCAGCGGAGTCTCATCAGACACCCGGACACATCTCAAGACACTCTCTGGGGTATAATATAAATGTGCTTTGCAAAACATACTTTCATCCTCGGAAAGAAGTTTAATCAATTTGTTTTCAATATCACTGTTTTTGAAATACTTTTTGGCAAATTACAAAAAGTATTTCAAAAACAGTGATATTTTAGAGGCTGTATATCTCACTTCCAAGTGTAACACACAAACCTTCATTTAATACATTAATGAAGATTGTCTACACCCTAAACTCACCGTAATGAAGAAGTCATCCGGCCCTGGTGCTGTGCCAAGCGTGCAAACACTGAGTAGAGCTCAGTGAGCCAAAGAAGAGAAAGACTTGCTATCAAGAATGAAAAATCTATGACCTCGCGAAAAACACCATCCCTTGGTCCTACTCAAGGGAAATGTTCACATAATAAAGCCCATTGAATTTTTTATCTTTCAATATGGTCTTAATGTAAGCCACATTATTATACAATTATAAAAAATATTTCTTCATTTTTTCGAGTGTTTATGCCCAAATTCACCCAGATGGTTTACAGGCCAGGTATGCCGATTAACACCACATACGACCCGCTCGATTACCCCACTCCAGGCCCTAACCAACTCTTGGTAGGGTGACTACACAATAACGTATGTGGCATCCCTACTTCTGTTAACTCGTTTTGCAGTGTTACCAGTCAGCTACTCCAAAAGCAGCTTTTTACATAAAAGAGTTCTCTTAAAGTAACAGTAACAAAAACAACTAAAGTTTAGAGGGTGCTTGCTCTAAGGTGCCAAGCACTTTACCTATGAGTCAATTTAATTTCCATACAAATCCCTTAGAGTAGGTACCATTATTATCCTTATTTGACAAGTAAGAAAACTAAGTTTAGGGGCACCTGGGAGGCTCAGTGGGTTAAGCACCCGACTCTTGATTTCGGCTCAGGTCATGGTCTCATGGTTTGAGGGATGGAGCCCCCCATGATGCGGAGCCTGCTTGGGATTCTCTGTCTCCCTCTCTCTCTGCTTCTGCCCTGCTGGCATGCGCGCACATGCCGTCTCTCCCTCTCTCTCAAAAGAATGAAATCATGCCATTTACAACAACGTGGATGGAACTGGAAAGTATTATGCTAAGTGAAAGAAGTCAGTCAGAGAAAGACAGATAACATGTTTTCACTCATATGTGGAATTTGAGAAACTTAACAGAAGACAACGGGGTAAGGGAAGGGGAAAAAATGGTGTCAAATAGAGGGCGAGGCAAACCATAAGAGACTCTTAAAGACAGAGAACAAACAGGGTTGCAGGGGGGTAGGGTGGGTTGGGGGATGGGCTAGATGGGGGATGGGCACTGAGGAGGGGACTTGTTGGGATGAGCACTGGGTGTTGTACGTAAGTGATGAACCGTGGGAAATCTACTCTCAAAACAAAGAGCTCACTATAAACTCTGTAGGTTAGCTAACTAGACAATAAACTATATTAGAAAATCATAATAAACTTAAAAAAAAAAGTTTAGAGAGGTTTACGTGACTTGCCCACAGTCACACAGCTCCTAAGTGGCAGACAGACCTATTCCACAGGCCACATTCTTAGCCATTCTGTGTCATTATTTCTACATAAAAATACTCTTATTGCCTACAGATTTTAATCCCAACACCTTTTCTTTGGCTTTTTAAAAGCCTGAAGATCTGACCTAAGCTTAATTCTCTACACTCCGTTGTACACGAGTCCCCCTGAACTCTGTTCTCTACTGTACAAGCGGTGTTCTGCCATCAGTGTTACTCTCCTCCTACACCTAATTCCACTGTAATTAAATGTAATACCATACATCTTGCCCTTAGGCAGCATGTAGTTGGATTTTAAAGAAATACACTCTCAGGAAGATTAAAGTGTTGATAAATTTACATCTTTTACATTTATATGGAAGGGAGACCTGCCTGGGTTCATCTTGACTGTACAACTACTGGTATAATAGTTAAGCCATTTAATACCTCTGTGTCTCTGGTTAGGTCACTTAACACATTCTGCCTCAGGATCCTCACACTAGAATAATGTTAACAGTAGCACCACCTTGTATTGTTAATGTGGTGATTAATGAGCTCATTAACGGAAAGTTCTTCAAAGCTCTTAGAATCCTGTGTTTCCTTGAAATGGTAAGAAGCTTTCATGATAGGTGACGTATCTACTTTAAACTAAAAATCAATTAGATACAACTTCTAGTGTAACATACTATAGCATTTTGATTATGATTGACTCAAGTAGTTGTAGCAACGCCATCTTGTATGTTCAAATAGACCAGACTTTAAGTTGAGCATCAGGGTTTTCCCTATGTTAAGGGTAAACAGTGTCAGGGCATGGGGGGAGAATCAGACTCTTTTCTAAGTTCCTATAGAACCCAGGGACATCTTCTCCAGATGCCAAGTTCTGCAGGGTTCATTTTCTCCAAGTCACTAAAATAAACCTATGGCAGATACTCCAATCATTTTGTTTCTCCCCATGGATCTGTAATACATGGATTTTACTGACATGTGTACATGTCTGTACGTACACACATACATACATGTCACACACATGCTAATTATTCAGCAAGAGACATGATTTCCCTTTCTTCTGCTAAAAGTACCTTGATTTTTTCACCAGATAACCATCCCTCCCTTACTTGCAGTATACACATTAACAGATGAAGCTGAATCTATCTCCAGCTGCTGGGACAGGCATTCAGGCGAAGCCCTAGCCAATGAGAGCTTTGCAAATCCTGCCCAGAGGAACGACCAAGGGACTACACAAGCCAATCATTTTGGATTACAGCTAATCCCAAGATTTTTGCTTGAGTTACCGGGAAAAAGGTTTCTTTTCTGTTGGACTTGGAGCTCAGAGGATAACAAGACTCAGACTGCCAGGATACCACCATGTACAGAGAACCTGCCCCAAAGTGAATTCAACACACATACATGCATATATATACATACACACACACACACACAGACACATGCATACATATATACACATCCACTCATACATACACACATACATATATACACACATACATATAAATGTACACATGCATACATACACACATATATACACATCCATCCACACACACATACATATATACACATATACATACACATGCATACACACATACATATATACACACACATACATACATACACATGCATACATAATACACACATACATACACATATACACACATACATATATACACATATACATATACACGCATGCATACACACATATATACACATCCATCCATCCATGCACACACACATATACATACACATGCATACATGCACACATACATATATATGTATGCATGCATACATATACACACATCATATATACACACACATACATATATACACATCCATCTATACGTACACACATACATATATGCATACACATACATACATATATACACATCCACCCATATGTAGACACGTACATATATACATACACATACATATATACACACATACACACCCATCCATACTTACACACATACATATATACACACACATGCACACATACATATATACACACATGCATATATACGCATCCATCCATACGTATACACATACATATATACACACATATATACACACATGTGCATACACACCTACATGTATACACACATATGCATACATACACATATGTATATACACACACATATACGTATATACACACATACATACACATCTATCCATATGTACACGCACATGTACATATATACACACCCACCCATCCACACATACATATATATATATATACACATACATATACACATACACCCATATATACACATACATATATATACACACATATGCATACATACACATATGTATATACACACACATATACGTATATACACACATACATACACATCTATCCATATGTACACGCACATGTACATATATACACACCCACCCATCCACACATACATATATATATATATATATATACACATACATATACACATACACACATATATACACATACATATATATACACACATACACATTCATATATACACATCCATACACACACACACACAAACATACACACCTATATGCATATATGCACATACACACATATATACACAAACACATGCACACATATACATGTGTGTATGTCTATGCACTCACATACAACGTGCCTAGACAGGTAGATAAACAACACAAGCTAAGATCCTAGTGACAATTTGAAGCCCCTGCCTCAAGGTGACTTCATGTTGGCCCCCCTGAGATCCTCCACTTATATCAGCCAATGAATTCCTACCTGGCTTAAGCTAGCTTGACTTGGATTTTCTATTACTATTAACTGTAAGACTTGACAAATGTATACATAATGGAACAGTCACTTTTTATAAGGGAATAAAAACACGTGTCCTTAATTGGGCTTACCTTTTGGTTTAGTAAAGCGCTGGCCAGTTTCTGTACTTCTGAACTCAGTAAGGTAGCCCCTCTGATGACTTTGCTGAGAGCGGCAAGAGACTGGTGGACGGTCTGCACTAAGCGAATGGCATTGAACTGTTCCAGGACGATGAAGGACAGTACTGGAGACCCTTGTCGATCGTTAGGAGGACACACCTTCTGATGAATCAGGTTGGAGTTCTAAAAGAACAGTATGCCATGTCATCCTTCTGGAAACGTGGCATAAACTACTGACACCATAACACTTCACAAGGTACTAAGATCCTCTGTGGTCCCACTCGGTTTTGAAACCCTGGTGTCTTAAGGTGGCCGCATGTGTTACATGTGGAACCACACAGGAAAGGGGTAGGCAGGGGTCTGGGGGAGCCACACGGAGCAGCAGTGGTCTGCACAGGAGCAAGAATGGGGATCGATGGCCCCTCTGAGCCAATGCAGACAGCACAGTACAGCTACACTGTGAATACACAGAGAAGACATCACGCTTTCAGACAAATGTCAATGGATATTTAATTCAAATACGTATGAGCTAAAATCACCATGAATAAATTACAACATCCAAACAGCATAATTTGTGGTGAAACTACTGAGGGATTACAGTCGTATCTTTAGTCAGCTGATTATTTTAGGGAAAGCCTTTTTCTAATGACTAAATACATTTGAGTAAATTGTGTTCCTTTGAAGAATGGCTTTGACATTTTAAAGTTCATCTTGTCATTAAAAAGCTAAGTGTATTCAGAGAAAATCATTATGTGATTATGGAGCTGCTGGGGGAAATGGTTATGGATACTTTAAATCTTAACTATGAAGCAAGGATTATCTTTTAGACAAGGAAACCTACCCTAACTCGGCACAAAATAGGTGCAAATCCAGGATTTTGTATTTTAACTGAAATAATTTTCTAACTAGGATACTATATTAGACTTAAGTAAAATGACACACGAAGTAGTATTTTGTTTTTAACAGAGATTTTAGAAGATGGTTCTCTCTCAGAGTATTTTTGTCACCCATGGAAATTCTAGCATTGACTAGGCCAAAGGTTAGCAATTTTTCCCACGAAGGTCCAGAGAGCAAACACACCAGGCTTTGTGGGTCCTAAGTTCTCTGTCATAATTACTCAAATATGCTGTTGTGGTGTTGAAGTGGCCACAGACAGCACAGAAATGAAAAGACAAGGCAGGGTTTCAATAAAACTATTTCCAGAAAATGAGGGTAGGTGTGTCCCTTGGGCAGTACTTTGCCAGGCTCTGGGGGACATTATCACTGACTCATGCATTGGTCTATGTGACATCAAGGTCCTGTGAGATACGTGACTCGATGACGTTGGTAAGACTGCGTTACCCGCGGTGTTTACAACAATGACCAACAAGTGCACAGAGGCGGTGGTTGTTCCTGGTCACATGGCCATGTCTTTGTCCAACATACTTTTTCTAGGATAAGGAAGATATTGAAAGACTCAACATACAATCATTTTAAAGAGCCAAAAAACAAACTAGAAACAGACACAACAGATAGGTAGTTCTACAAAGGTTACAGAAAAGGGGGTAATATCTTCATTTCCATGCGGTAGTAAGTTCACTTTCATCCTCTGGTAATTCTTCATTCTTCTCCAGATAATTATTTCCTAAAATCTTTCTGGGGCAGAAACCACCTTTCCTGAGTCTTAGTCCCTATGATTAAGCCCAAACCAAGAGTTTACTCAACTCAAAGACAGAAATCAGTGTGTGACTTAGGGTTTCAGTTAACGGAGTGCTTCATTCTCGCGATCACGGAGAGGCTCGGGGAGAGCACACGGCTAACGAGAGACAGTCCAGGGCCACGCAGATCCCACTGGGCCTCCGGATAAGAGACAATGGTTTCTTTCCAGCAGCCGGAAACTAGGAGACCCCAAGGTAGAGAACAGGTGCAGTGGTTCTGGGACAACAGGGGGACGGCTCTTTCTGTCTCTCTCTCTCTCTCTCTCTCACACACACACACACACACACACACACACACGTAACACATATATAAGCATGTTCCTAATCAGACACACGTAGATTAACACGTACATGTAATCTACATACAAACCCATTCCTAATCAGACACACGTATGTACTGCATACATGTAATGCATATAAGTATAAATGCATTCTTAATGAGAAAGGTCCAAAGTTTGAAATTCCTGGAAGAAACTATGTCTCTCCAGAAGTGGATTTCTGACAAGATTGTGGAAGGGAAAGGGGAGGAAGGGAACAAAAAAGGAAATAAAATAGAACTAAGTTCTAAGAGGAAGTTCAAGGGCAGAAAGATCCAACAGCCCATTACCAGGTCAGAGGGCTGCTCTGTCATTTCATTTCACTGGTCAAACACAGCTTTACTAAACATGGTAACGACTGACTATTCCTAGGATCTATGCCAAGGTCCTGAATGAACCAAAGGAATCCAAACCAGCCACATGTATTTATTTATTTAGTTTTAATTTTTTTTTAAAGTTTATTTATTTTTGAGAGAGAGAGAGACAGACCATGAATGGGGGAGGGGCAGAGAGAGAGTGAGACACAGAATCCAAAGCAGGCTCCAGGCTCTGAGAGGTCAGCACAGAGCCCGACGCGAGGCTCGAACTCACAGACCGCGGGATCACGACCTGAGCTAAAGTCGGACGCTCAACTGAATGAACCACCCAGGCATCCCCAAACCAGCCACAGTCTTTTTTTTTCAATATATGAAATTTATTGTCAAATTGGTTTCCATACAACACCCAATGCCATCCCAAAAGGTGCCCTCCTCAGTACCTATCACCCACCCTCCCCTCCCTCCCACCCCCTATCAACCTTCAGTTTGTTCTCAGTTTTTAAGAGTCTCTTATGCTTTGGCTCTCTCCCACTCTAACCTCTTTTATCTTTTTCCTTCCCCTCCCCCATGGGTTTCTGTTAAGTTTCTCAGTATCCACATAAGAGTGAAAACATATGGTATCTGTCTTTCTCTGTATGGCTTATTTCACTTAGCATCACACTCTCCAGTTCCATTCATGTTGCTACAAAGGGCCCTATTTCATTCTTTCTCATTGCCACGTAGTACTCCATTGTGTATATAAACCGCAATTTCTTTATCCATGCATCAGTTGATGGACATTTCGGCTCTTTCCATAATTTGGCTATTGTTGAGAGTGCTGCTATAAACATTGGGGTACAAGTGCCCCTATGCATCAGTACTCCTGTATCCCTTGGGTAAATTCCTAGCAGTGCTACTGCTGGATCATAGGGTAGGTCTATTTTTAATTTTCTGAGGAACCTCCACACTGTTTTCCAGAGTGACTGCACCAATTTGCATTCCCACCAACAGTGCAAGAGGGTTCCCGTTTCTCCACATCCTCTCCAGCATCTATAGTCTCCTGATTTGTTCATTTTGGCCACTCTGACTGGCGTGAGGTGATATCTGAGTGCGGTTTTGATTTGTATTTCCCTGATGAGGAGCAACATTGAGCATCTTTTCATGTGCCTGTTGGCCATCCGGATGTCTTCTTTAGAGAAGTGTCTATTCATGTTTTCTGCCCATTTCTTCACTGGGTTATTTGTTTTTCGGGTGTGGAGATTGGAGAGGTCTTTATAGATTTTGGATACTAGCCCTTTGTCTGATATGTCATTTGCAAATATCTTTTCCCATTCCGTTGGTTGCCTTTTAGTTTTGTTGACTGTTTCCTTTGCTGTGCAGAAGCTTTTTATCTTCATAAGGTCCCAGTAATTCATTTTTGCTTTTAATTCCCTTGCCTTTGGGGATGTGTCAAGGAAGAGATTGCTACGGCTGAGGTCAGAGAGGTCTTTTCCTGCTTTCTCCTCTAGGGTTTGGATGGTTTCCTGTCTCACATTCAGGTCCTTTATCCATTTTGAGTTTATTTTTGTGAATGGTGTGAGAAAGTGGTCTAGTTTCAACCTTCTGCATGTTGCTGTCCAGTTCTCCCAGCACCATTTGTTAAAGAGACTGTCTTTTCTCCATTGGATGTTCTTTCCTGCTTTGTCAAAGATTAGTTGGCCATATGTTTGTGGGTCTAGTTCTGGGGTTTCTATTCTATTCCATTGGTCTGTGTGTCTGTTTTTGTGCCAATACCATGCTGTCTTGATGATGACAGCTTTGTAGTAGAGGCTAAAGTCTGGCATTGTGATGCCTCCCGCTTTGGTCTTCTTCTTCAAAATTACTTTGGCTACTCGGGGCCTTTTGTGGTTCCATATGAATTTTAGGATTCCTTGTTCTAGTTTCGAGAAGAATGCTGGTGCAATTTTGATTGGGATTGCATTGAATGTGTAGATAGCTTTGGGTAGTATTGACATTTTAACAATATTTATTCTTCCAATCCATGAGCAGGGAATGTCTTTCCATTTCTTTATATCTTCTTCAATTTCCTTCATAAGCTTTCTATAGTTTTCAGCATACAGATCTTGTACATCTTTGGTTAGATTTATTCCTAGGTATTTTATGCTTCTTGGTGCAATTGTGAATGGGATCAGTTTCTTTATTTGTCTTTCTGTTGCTTCATTGTTAGTGTATAAGAATGCAACTGATTTCTGTACATTGATTTTGTATCGTGCAACTTTGCTGAATTCATGTATCAGTTCTAGCAGACTTTTGGTGGAGTCTGTCAGATTTCCCATGTATAGTATCATGTCATCTGCAAAAAGTGAAAGCTTGACTTCATCTTTGCCAATTTTGATGCCTTTGATTTCCTTTTGTTGTCTGACTGCTGATGCTAGAACTTCCAACACTATGTTAAACAACGGTGGTGAGAGTGGACATCCCTGTCGTGTTCATGATCTCAGGGAAAAAGCTCTCAGTTTTTCCCCATTGAGGATGATGTTAGCTGTGGGCTTTTATAAATGGCTTTTATGAACTTTAAGTATGTTCCCTCTATCCCGACTTTCTCAAGGGTTTTTATTAAGAAAGGGTGCTGAATTTTGTCAAATGCCTTTTCTGCATCGATTGACAGGATCATATGGTTCTTATCTCTTCTTTTAATGTGATGTATCACGTTGATGGATTTGCGAATGTTGAACCAGCCCTGCATCCCAGGAATGAATCCCACTTGATCATGGTGAATAATTCTTTTTATATGCTGTTGAATTTGATTTGCTAGTATCTTATTGAGAATTTTTGCATCCATATTCATCAGGGCTATTGGCCTGTAGTTCTTTTTTACTGGGTCTCTGTCTGGTTTAGGAATCAAAGTAATACTGGCTTCATAGAATGAGTCTGGAAGTTTTCCTTCCCTTTCTATTTCTTGGAATAGCTTGAGAAGGATAGGTACTATCTCTGCTTTAAATGTCTGGTAGAATTCCCCAGGGAAGCCATCTGGTCCTGGACTCTTATTTGTTGGGAGATTTTTGATAACCGATTCCATTTCTTCGCTGGTTATGGGTCTGTTCAAGCTTTCTATTTCCTCCTGATTGAGTTTTGGAAGAGTGTGGGTGTTCAGGAATTTGTCCATTTCTTCCAGGTTGTCCAATTTGTTGGCATATAATTTTTCATAGTATTCCCTGATAATTGTTTGTATCTCTGAGGGATTGGTTGTAATAATTCCATTTTCATTCATGATTTTATCTATTTGGGTCATCTCCCTTTTCTTTTTGAGAAGCCTGGCTAGAGGTTTGTCAATTTTGTTTATTTTTTCAAAAAACCAACTCTTGGTTTCGTTGATCTACTCTCCAGTTTTTTTAGATTCTATATTGTTTATTTCTGCTCTGATCTTTATTATTTCTCTTCTTCTGCTGGGTTTAGGCTGCCTTTGCTGTTGTGCTTCTATTTCCTTTAGGTGTGCTGTTAGATTTTGTATTGGGGATTTTTCTTGTTTCTTGAGATAGGCCTGGATTGCAATGTATTTTCCTCTCAGGACTGCCTTCGCTGCATCCCAAAGCGTTTGGATTGTTGTATTTTCATTTTCGTTTGTTTCCATATATTTTTTAATTTCTTCTCTAATTGCCTGGTTGACCCACTCATTCTTTAGTAGGGTGTTCTTTAACCGCCATGCTTTGGGAGGTTTTGCAGACTTTTTCCTGTGGTTGATTTCAAGCTTCATAGCATTGTGGTCTGAAAGTATGCATGGTATGATTTCAATTCTTGTATACTTATGAAGGGCTGTTTTGTGACCCAGTATGTGATCTATCTTGGAGAATGTTCCATGTGCACTCGAGAAGAAAGTATATTCTGTTGCTTTGGGATGCAGAGTTCTAAATAGATCTGTCAAGTCCATCTGATCCAATGTATCATTCAGGGCCCTTGTTTCTTTATTGACCATGTGTCTAGATGACCTATCCATTGCTGTAAGTGGAGTGTTAAAGTCCCCTGCAATTACCACATTCTTACCAATAAGGTTGCTTATGTTTATGTGTAATTGTTTTATATATTTGGGGGCTCCCATATTCGGCGCATAGACATTTATAATTGTTAGCTCTTCCTGATGGTTAGACCCTGTAATTATTATATAATGCCCTTCTTCATCTCTTGTTACAGCCTTTAATTTAAAGTCTGGTTTGTCTGATATAAGTATGGCTACTCCAGCTTTCTTTTGGCTTCCAGTAGCATGATAAATAGTTCTCCATCCCCTCACTCTCAATCTGAAGGTGTCCTCAGGTCTAAAATGAGTCTCTTGTAGACAGCAAATAGATGGGTCTTGTTTTTTTATCCATTCTGATACCCTATGTCTTTTGGGTTGGCACATTTAATCCATTTACATTCAGTGTTATTAGAGAAAGATACGGGTTTAGAGTTATTGCGATGTCTGTATGTTTTATGCTTGTAGCGATGTCTCTGGTACTTTGTCTCACAGGATCCTCCTTAGGATCTCTTGTAGGGCTGGTTTAGTGGTGACAAATTCCTTCAGTTTTTGTTTGTTTGGGAAGACCTTTATCTCTCCTTCTATTCTAAATGACAGACTTGCTAGATAAAGGATTCTCGGCTGCATATTTTTTTCTGATCAACACATTGAAGATCTCCTGCCAATCCTTTCTGGCCTGCCAAGTTTCAAAAGAGAGATCAGTCACGAGTCTTATAGGTCTCCCTTTATATGTTAGGGCACGTTTATCCCTTGCTGCTTTCAGAATTTTCTCTTTATCCTTGTATTTTGCCAGTTTCACTAAGATATGTTGTGCAGAAGATCGATTCAAGTTACGTCTGAAGGGAGTTCTCTGTGCCTCTTGGATTTCAATGCCTTTTTCCTTCCCCAGTTCAGGGAAGTTCTCAGCTATTATTTCTTCAAGTACACCTTCAGCACCTTTCCCTCTCTCTTCCTCCTCTGGGATACCAATTATGCGTATATTATTTCTTTTTAGTGTAACACTTAGTTCTGTAATTTTCCCCTCATACTCCTGGATTTTTTTATCTCTCTTTTTCTCAGCTTCTTCTTTTTCCATAATTTTATCTTCTGGTTCACCTATTCTCTCCTCTGCCTCTTCAATCCGAGCCATGGTCGTTTCCATTTTATTTTGCATCTCGTTTAAAGCGTTTTTCAGCTCCTCCTGACTATTCCTTAGTCCCTTGATCTCTGTAGCAAGAGATTCTCTGCTGTCCTCTATACTGTTTTCAAGCCCAGTGATTAATTTTATGACTATTATTCTAAATTCACTTTCTGTTATATTATTTAAATCCTTTTTGATCAGTTCGTTAGCTGTTGTTATTTCCTGGAGATTCTTTTGAGGGGAATTCTTCCGTTTGGTCATTTTGGATAGTCCCTGGAGTGGTGCGGACCTGCAGGGCACTTCCTCTGTGCTGTCTTGAGTAACCTGCGTTGGGGGGCGGGGCCGCAGTCAGACCCGATGTCTGCCCCCTGCCCACCGCTGGGGCCACAGTCAGACTGGTGTGTGCCTTCTCTTCCCCTCTCCTAGGGCGGGATTCACTGTGGGGTGGCGTGGCCCGTCTGGGCTACTTGCACCCTGCCAGGCTTGTGGTGCTGGGGATCTGGCGTATTAGCTGGGGTGGATAGGCAAGGTGCACGGGGGCGGGAGGGGCAGGCTTAGCTCGACTCTCCTTAGGTGATCCACTTCAGGAGGGACCCTGTGGCAGCAGGAGGGAGTCAGACCCGCTGCCGGAGGGGTGGCTCTGCAGAAGCACAACGTTGGGTGTTTGCGTGGAGCAAGTAAGTTCCCTGGCAGGAACTGGTTCCCTTTGGGATTTTGGCTGGGGGATGGGCGAGGGAGATGGCGCTGGTGAGAGCCTTTGTTCCCCGCCAAACTGAGCTCTGTCGTCCGGGGGCTCAGCAGCTCTCCCTCCCTTTGTCCTCCAGCCTTCCCACTCATGAGCAGAGCTGTTAACTTATAACCTCCCAGATGTTAAGTCCTGCTTGCTGTCAGAACACACTCCATTGGGCCCCTCCGCTTTTGCCAGCCAGACTCGGGGGCTCTGCTTCAGCCACGTCTTAATGTTCATTTCATTTAGTTTAGATCCATTTAGTTTCATTTAGTTCAGTTATGATTAGTTACAATTATTATTAATGGAGCAAGCAGAGCTCAACCGGGATAGGTGGGTGTCATCACCCAATAAACTGCTGAAGAACTAAAGTACAGGGGCAGCCCCGCCAGTGACACTGACAGCAAGCAAGGCCAAGGCTGAACAACAAGGGAGGGGAGCAGCTGTTACATCTTCTGAGAAGAAAACGACAGGAAGCTAGGGAGAGCTAACATAAAAAAAAAAAAAAAAAAAAAGAAAAAAAAGAAAGGAGTTTTTGTTTCAGGTATAAATTATTTGCTAATTTCCCAATGCCTTGAAAATGTCATAGCTTTTTTTTTTTTTTAACGTTTATTTATTTTTGAGACAGAGAGAGACAGAGCATGAATGGGGGAGGGTCAGAGAGAGGGAGACACAGAATCTGCAACAGGCTCCAGGCTCTAAGCTGTCAGCACAGAGCCCGACGAGGGGCCTGAACTCACGAACCGCGAGATCATGACCTGAGCCGAAGTCGGACGCTTAACCGACTGAGCCACCCAGGAGCCTCGAAAATGTCATAGCTTTTATGTACCAACCAAAGATGTCCACAAAAGCAAACCCAGCAATGGTCCCTGGGAGGAAGGCACAGCACTGGCAGATGTCGCTGTGAATGGCCCTTTCCCCGCTTTCCTTACCCCTAGGTTCCCTGGCAGCCATTTTCACATCAAACATGGGTATGCACAATAACATGGTACGTGTTTTTTTGAAAAACCATTTGTCCCCTGTACAAAACAGAACATTAACAAGACCGTATTGACTCCTAGGCAAGAATCTTTCACAGGTGATCTGCCCCGTGACTGCGCCAGGGGAACGCAGCAGACAAGGAAAGGATGACAGAGCCACAAGTCGCACACTGAGAGACTGAACGCAGACCACGGTATCGAAGGACAGGAATGACTAACATTCTAGCATAGGGACTATGTGCCAGGCGCACCATGACTTTCCATGTGAAGTTATCTTGTTACATACTAACAGTTTCAGCAATTCAAAAAGCAGAGAGAGAAGAATGGATTCCGAACGAGGAAAAAACGTCACTGGATCTGAAAATCTCGAACTGGCTGAGCAGTCTTTTCTTCCACGCCCTCCTCAACATGAGGTATTTCTTCACAACAATAAAATGCTTTGGTTTGCTGATGTGTACGACAGACTCTCAGAAACACAAGACAGCACAAGATGCTGGTGTGAGTGCGCGTTGTTTCCAAGTCTGAGAAAAGCCAACATCCTAACGCAGCAAGCGAACTGGTTCATGACTTTCAGAGTAAATGGAGCACTCAGGTTTCAACGGTCAGGGCACAGAGCCAGTGAGAAACCATTCCAACAATGAATGCATTACTTAACAGAGAAGGACAGTCCACAAAGTGCAGTCACTTACAGGACACATACACATGGTTTTTGCAACTGCTCAAAGTAAGAAATAGAGAATTTCAGCTTCTATTTTCTGCCGTAAACAACTATGTTGAATAAAATATTAAAGCATGTTCTTCCACACACCCAAAAGCAACCTTGAGAGAAGGAAGAATTATTCAAACAACGAAGTGCTGAGTATTCAATTTTCATCTTTATTAATTTTATCCCGAATGCAAACACAAGGTATTCTGCATTAGAGATATCACTTACTAATTACCTCACAATAAGAAATAAGTGTGCTGTTACTATCCTTGTACCTTGACCAAGGCCTTCCTTTTGGGGTGGCCAGGTGAGCCAGACGCCCCTGGGTGAGGTACACAGGGGACGGGAGACCGGTCATGCTCTGCTTCTACAGACTTCCTCTTCCCCTCCAAAGACGGAGTTCTAGGAGACGCAATGGGCTTGAATTCTAACCAACACTGTGGTGTGCAAATAAAATCTCTCCAGGAGCCAAGTGATCTAAGAGATGACTCAGTTTTGGGCTTTATCCCTTTTGACCTTTAAAAACACAGAGAGATAATGCTCTGGTCTCTCCAGCAACTTGGGGCTTAGGAACTGAGTCAAGGGTCCTCTCAGAGAAATAAGAGAGGTTTTATCATCCCTTCTGTTCAGAGCAATTTTGTAGACAAATGTCTACAAAGCTAATTCTCATGGTATGTGAAATAAGAATCGGGCTCTTTCTGGGGTGACACGGAGAAATCTAGAAAGGGTTTTTTATGCGCCAGCACTGCAAGTGAGACAACGACAAGCACGACCCTGAGGTCACTGGGGCTGGTGACCCTGAGCTTTCACATTCATAATCACGGGTTGTGAGACCAGACATGAGGTCCACTATCTGGTCAATGGAGAGGATAAAAGACGCCCCCCCCCCCCCAATTAAAATCCTGAATGATTACACTTTCAGCAGAAGAGTCAAAGAGAAATAAACTGCCTTCACCTGTGCCCCAAGGACTATGAGGGAAAGTGCGTATCAAAATTTGGTAGTAACTGTGGAGTGGTGAGTGTATATGTAGGACTCTCTCCTCAAAAAATAAGTGTCACAGTTGGAACTTTAACATTAGTTTGTATGCGCGACTTTGGAGGTTCTAATGAACTTCAAGAGGATAATTTAATTTGTATAGTTCCAGACTAGAGGTATCTCAAAGTATTTGAAGGGTGCATGATGCTGACCCAACCTAAACCAAACCCTAAGCCTACATTCTAAACTGAATGGTTCAATACGTTTTAATTCCAGGCTACAAATATAGCTCCTTTGTAAGTCATGTTACCAAAATAATTACATGTCACGGCTTAACAAAAACCCAAATACTATATAAGTAAATAAGGCACTGCCATCAAATTATCATATACAATGTAGAGAAGAATCAAATCCACAAAAACTTCAGATATAGGAATAACCACAACAAACCATAAAGCAATTATGGTAAATGTTTCTAGAACTGACAGAGATTCTTAAAATAAACAACAAGAACATCTGGAAAAGAAACAAACTTTTAAAAATTAAAAATTATTGGGGTGCCTGGGTGGCTCAGTCAGTTAAGCCTCCAACTTCAGCTCAGGTCATGATCTCATGGTTCATGGGTTCGAGCCCTGCATCAGGCTCTGTTTTGAGAGCCTGGAGCCTGCTTCAGATTCTGTGTCTCCTTCTCTCTCTGTCCCTCCCCTGCTCGTGCTCTGTCTCTCTCTCAATAATAAATAAGCATTAAAAAATGTTATTAAATAAAAACAGGAAGGGTTAAAATGTGAAACTTCCATACTAGATTACATCTGGCTGAGTAAAGAGGGAGTGGACCGGAAGACACATGTGTAGAGTTTATTAAGAATGTATCACAAGGACACCAGGAAGTGGGAAACAAGAGAACTAAGACATACGGTGAGTAAAGAGAAGAGGGTGGGCCGACTCCTGACTCAGCTTCCAGAAGAGGAGGAGTAGAGCAGAGTGAAGAGTCCAACTGACCTTGCCCACAGATGAACAGGAGCAATCTAAATTCAAAAGCCCATTAAATCTTAAGCAAGATTTCAAAATGAATGAATTAAAGAGAGAAAGAAAACAAATCCATGCTGAGTCTCAGTAAGACTGCAGAAAACCAAGGCAAAGAGATCTTAAAAGCAGTATGAAAGTAAACATAAATCAAAGGAGCAAAAATGGACTTCTTAGCAGCAAAAGCAGAGAGCAGAAAAGAGCAGAATCATCTCACTGTACCTTCAATATAATGAGACAGTAACTGTTAATATGGAAAAATAAACATTTGAAAACAGAGGACGGGCGCCTGGTGGCTCAGTTGGTTGAATGTCCAACTTCGGCTCAGGTCATGATCTCGCAGTTTGTGAGTTCGGGCCCCGCATCGGGCTCTGTGCTGACAGCTCGGAGCCCGGAGCCTGCTTCGGATTCTGTGTCTCCCTCTCTGCCCCTCCCCTGCTCATGCTCGGTCTCTCTCTCAGAAGTAAACAAACATTTAAAAAATATATAAAAACAGAGGATACATTAAAGGCATTTTCAGAGAAATAAGGATGCAAAGAGTTTCCCACCAAAGGACTCCTGTGACTTCAGGAAGAAGGGGAGGACACTCACCCGAAATGTCCTGGAGGCAGGAAGGAGTACAGGACAGTGAAGGCATGGGACCCGGTCAGAACGAGCATGAAGTGGAAACAACAGCCAAGACTGAAACACGTAACAGTAACTCCATATGAGGCTGGGGTTGTGTATAATGTCCTCAGCTTCTTCAATTGTCTTCCATATAAGTAAATATATTTACATTAACTTTGATGAGCTAAGTTGGTACGATAAACTATCTAGGATGCCACTAAAAAGGTAGAAAGCATGTACAATTTGTAAACTGTGAGAGAAAGATATCAGAGAAAACAATCAGCCCAAAGGAAGATTAACAAAGGAATGAAAAGAAAAATACAAGACATAATAATACGAAGTAATCCAAAGTAATATTAAATAGATGAAATGATCCACTTAAAGATCACAAAAAGACCACCTATGGGCTCTTTGTAAGATGCACACATATAAAAAGGTCCAAAAGCTGAGAATAGAAGTATGAAATAAGATAGAGCTAACCAAGAATAATTAAAAGAAGGTTCATGCAGATTTACTAATATCAGAAGAAAAACACTTTAAGAGTTACAGAAAATTACTTTGCAATGATTAAGTTTAACCTATCAAGAGATAGTGTTCTGATTTTACATAACTCAAAAAGTGACAGTAAAAAACCATTTTATAAATGTATGAGTCGTGAACAAAACACTTAAAAAACTTAATTTTGGGGTGCCTGGGTGGCTCAGTCGGTTAAGCGATTAACTTCAGTGCGGTCAGTTCAAGCCCCATATGGGGTTTTGTGCTGATGGCTCAGAGCCTGGAGCCTGCTTCAGATTCTGTGACTCCCTCTCTCTCTGCCCCTTCCCTGCTCATGATCTTTCTCTCTCAAAAATAAACATTAAAGAAAAAGTTTAAAAACTTAACATAATTTCAACATGGCAGTCAACCACAGCAGAACATGTATTCTTTTCAAAGATAACACAAAAAAAATGTTTCATAATGATATAATGGGCCATAAAGCAAGTCTCAACAAGTTTCAAAGATGCGTGTCATAGGACAGCATTCTCTGATCACAAAGGGTAGAAATCTGCGACTAAAAGTAACCAGGAAAGCCACTTATGAATAAAAACGCATGAAAGAAGTAGAAGTCATAACACAACTTAGAAACTGTTTAAAAGTGAGTAGCAATGAAAACATAAAAGTAAAAATTTGAGGGGTACAGTTGCAAGAGTGTTTAAATTAGGAATAGGAGGAGGGGGATCACTGAAGCAAACACCCAGTCAAGAAGCAAACACAACAGAAGGAAGAACAAACGAAGAGCACGCCTGGCTTGTGGAAGGGAGGTTGTTTCTCAGCTCCCATCCGCCCACTTTGCTTTTCTTCCTGTAGCTCTGTGATGCCCAGGCTGAGACTCCCGCAAATTGAGGGTTTCTTGCCAGCTGAGGCCCCATGAGGTTCAGCCACGTGGAATTTGCAGAGGAGAAGGGAAAACCCAGGGGCTTCTCCTGGGGGTGCTTCCGGCACCAGTCCTACAGCACCCCCAGCAACAGAGGTTCCAGCACTTCTGAGGGGGCAGCGCCCTCCTGCACCTGAGTCCCTGCCGGTCCATGGGCCCCTCCATGGGGCTCTGCCTGCCATTCACCCCAGACTCCTCCCTGCTGTCCCCCAGCCCAAACAAAAGGTGGTTGCTTCTTGCAAACATGTGCTTCCAACTCTTCCTTTTTGTCTTTTCTGGCCATGCAACGTATGTATAACCAATTCCCTTGTATTAAATCATCTGTTGAAATACCTAGTGTGTTTTCTACTGTGCTGTCTGCAATGGGACAGAGAGAATCTAAGTTAATGTAAGCTACACATTCCTTGTTGTCAAAAGGAGTGAAACCTGTCCGGGTCTGGGGGAAGGAGAGTGGGAGTGGTGGTGGGTAAAGCTTTACTAAGAATTAAATTCCAAAGGACATCTTTCACCTGGAGAATCAATGAGACAGGAGATCATACTTGCTGAAGTTTAGATGTTTTAGGAAGAAAAAAAAAAGCCACAAAACAAAATAGCTCTAAGTACAACTGCGAAATGTTTTTATCCAACAAAGGTATATATTATAGATATATTCCCTACCTTAAATTTTCTAAAACTAGGACATAGTCATCATATTTTATAGAATTTCACCTTAATTAAAAGGGAAGAAAGTCGAAAAGCAGTCTGAGAAGAAATAATATATTTAAAAGATAATTTTAGTTTAAGAATATAAGAAAGTACTAGTCTTACTGTTTATTCTAGAATTCTCTATTTTACTTTAGTTGCAATGCACTATTTTAAAATTAAGCTATTGGGCCTAAAAGATTAATTTGACAAACATACAATCTACCATCTGAAAAAAGAAATAGTAAAATAGTTACCAGATCAACAGGTTCAATTATTGTTCAGAAAAAATTCCATCACCTATTTTTTTCCCCAACAATTCTCCCAGCCTAAAAGAGGCAGTTTTCTGTGTACCTCTTATCATGTGGGTAATCTCAGTGAGAGGTCTTGGGAGTTCTCAAGCTATGTAAAGGAGATGTAAATTGGTCAGAATGTCAGTAATTCTCATCAGTTGTCACCATCAACCAGGTATTAAAAATTGATGAGAGGTAGCTCACGCATAATAAAAATTTCAAAGCATGAAATGATCTTTCAAATGCAAGCATGCATAATATTGAATGAAACTGGCTTCTCTGTTATACTTTTCAGTATTTTGCTCATTAAATTGTTTTTCAAGTTACTATTTTTAGCAGAAATCCTAAAAATGTCACAAAATAAGAGAGGATACTAAATTATGCATCTGAACTATTTAAAAAATGATGTGACATAAATTAATGATTAACAAACTGATGCTGAAAGTTACAATTACATATTTATATGCATTTTCTCCTGAAATAGATATAATGACTAATACAGTCACTAAAAATTTAGAGATTCCACTTCAAGCATGAAAGACTAAATTAAGAAAAGATCTTGAATACGGCCATGGTATCAGGACCATTAGGGCTTGTTATACTAAGTTTTACAAAGCTACAAATCTTTAAAGAACTGAGAACAAAAAAGTTTAATGTCTGAAGAGTTCATGCTTTCCAAACTGTTCACATCCATTTTTTATTAGATCGGCACCAGAGTCCTACAGGGATGGATTCTACTTGGGAGATGTCTTGGACGCGTTTCTCTTGCTCCGCGCTCGCGTTGCCACAGCACTGGCGAATGACGTGTACCCACTGCAACCCGGTCCTGCAGAAGAGTCCTGACTGTCCATCCAGTCACTCTGCTCCAAGCATTCCTGTCCCTCATGGGTCAGACTAACAGACATGGCACACTCTTCCATCTCTCTGCGACACCACACCTTGTCTTTAACCGAGAGGATTTCTCGCCCGTCGTGTAACATTCCCTGGCTTCCTTTCAGCAGAATTAAGCATTCCTTCACCTGGGCTCCCCCAAAACATTGTAATACCTCTATTTCTGAGTATTATTATCAAATCTTAATAAACCATAGCACATAGCATCTAAGAGAAACATCAATACTTGATGAATGAAAAATGAGTTAATGCATGAATGCAGAGAAGAGGTTGACGTCCCTTTTTAAGAAAAAGCTAACATAGAGTCCAGAAGTGATTCAATTAATGTCTCCTGGCTATTTAATGGGAAAAGATTAGGACCTGGGTGACTCCCTTATAATTACTTTTCAAAAAATTATTATTATTGCTTAGATATAGTTAACCTTTAAGTTTAGCTAGTAATTAACCATAACCTCATAGAAATAATGATGAAAAACTAAAAAAGGAATGTAGTACTAAGTTGTTGCATTTGAAACATTTATATGCATAAATTTCAAAACTCTTACAAAACAGAATTCCTATTCCTAAGGGCCACATCTTAATCTGCCTGGTTTAAAATACGACCTTCATGAGAATTGTTGTGCAAGTTATAAATTAGTATTGGGAAACATGGAGAGGGAAAGGAGTAAAATGCAGGGATCTTATCTGGCCATCACTGGTGGCTGGCATGGCGAGCCTATTCAAGGATATGGAAACAGCCCTCGGAAACTCCTCATACACAAATCTGAGGTGGTTTGTGCACACAGCACTCAGGTCTGCTAGAGTGTGAAAGAAGCTTAGAAGTAAGGTTGGATATGGAGCCATGTGGTGAAAAATTCTTTTTCCCTTAGTAAAATTAATGTGATAATAATAAGAAATATGATTTCAGAAAGTATCTATTAGAAGGAGAGTCAAATCTGGAGTTTTCTGTTATCCATATGAGAGAACAGAAGTCTAAATTATGACAATAAATTCAGGAAAGAAACGGAAGAGATAAAAAACAAATTGTAGCAGAATGAAGTGTAAGATACTCGCTACATTAATATGGCCACTATGAGTTTAACATAATGGTAATTTTGAAATAATCTATATTTATCTTACAAACAAAAATCAGAATGAAATTTTAAAAGTTACGCTTGTTTCCAGACAGGAGAGCAAACTATGTCCCACCTGCGAATCCTGTCTTGGACACAACAAGAGAACACTACACCAGAAGATGGGACCCTGAGAATGGGAACATCTGGGAGACCCTTGTAAACAGTAGGGTACGGGGACCCACGGCTGAAGAGGGCTGGGCCCCAGGCTGGGGTGAGGCAAGGGAGAATTCAGGGTTGCTGACTTTACCACCGCCCTGAATGGATCACTGTCCAACACGTCACCACTTCAGGGCTAAAAACAGCAATATAAAGCCACAGTCATGGATAGCAAGGTAGTTGATATGACACAGCATGTAGTCCAGCTGGTGTTGGAAATGGAGCTAAACAGGTTCCAGTACAAAGGCTCAGATTATCAAACAAACAGATACAAACAAATCCACACCTGTTTATACTATGGTAAAACGTAAGGATGTAAGAGACAGAACATTCTTAGAGGAAAAATATTAATCAGTTACAAAGAAATAAGAATTGGATTAACAGTGAACTCCCTCAGTAAAAAGTCCTAATAACCTTATACGTAAAGGAGCTAGAAAAAGAAGAACAAACAATTCCAAAATCAATAGAGGGAAGAAAATATAAGATGAGAACAGACATAAATGATATAGAAACTAACAAAACAATAGATCAATGAAACCAGGAGGTGGTTCTTTGAAAACTCTTAGCCAGACTCCTCAAAAAAGAGAGAGAGAGAGAGAGAGACGCACACAAAGGACTCAAAACCAGAAATGAAACAGGAGTAGTAACAACTGACAGCACAGAAATACAAAGGATTATAAAAGAATATTATGAAAAATTATATGCCAACAAATTGGACAACTCAGAAGAAATGGATAAAGTTCTAGAAACACATAACCTCCTAAAATTGAAGCAGGAAGAAATAGAAAATTTGAACAGACCGATTACCAGCAGTGAAACTGAATCAGTAATCAAAAAATTCCCAACAAACAAAAGTCCAGGACGAGATGGCTTCACACATCAATTCTACCAAACATTTAAAGAAGAGTTAATACCTCTTCTTCTCCAACTACTACAAAAAATAGAAAAGGAAGAAAAATTTCCACATTCATTCTATGAGCCCAGCATGACCCTGACACCAAATCCAGATAAAGACAAGAAAAATAAGAACTATAGGCCCATAACTCTGATGAGCATCAATATAAAAATCCTCAACAAAGTATTAGCAAACTGAATCCAATTCCACATTAAAAAAATCATTCACCACAACCAAGGAGCATTTATTCCTGGGATGCAAGACTGGTTCAGTATTTACAAATCAATCAACATGATACACCACATCAACAAGACAAAGGGTAAAAACCACATGATCCTTTCAATAGATGCAGAAAAAGCATCTGACAAAGTACAACATCCGTCCATGATAAAAACCCTCAAGGAAGCAGGTTTAGAGGGAAAATACCTCCACATAATAAAGGCCTTACATAAGAACATGCACAGGTAACACCGTACTCAAGGGTGAACAACTGAGAGCTTTTAGCCTACGTTCAGGAAGAAGACAAGGATGCCCACTCTCACCACTTCTATTCAATACACTACTGGAAGTCAGTCACAGCATTCAGACAAGAAAAAGAAATAAAAGGCATCTGACTTCATAAGGAAGAAATAAACTTCCGCTATGTGCAGACG
Organism: Puma concolor; assembly: GCF_028749965.1. Lineage (NCBI taxonomy): Eukaryota > Metazoa > Chordata > Mammalia > Carnivora > Felidae > Puma > Puma concolor. The sequence continues at coordinate 115,071,882 of NC_141676.1, forward strand.
ATACGATACCATATGTAGAAAACCCAAAGGATGCCACCAAAAAAACTACTCAATAAATGAATTCAATAAGGTTGCAGGATAAGAAATCATAGAGAAATCAGGTGCAATTCTCTACGCTAACAATGAAGTAACAGAAAGAGAAATGAAGAAAACAGTGCCGTTTACAAGCGTACCAAAAATAACCAAATACCTAGGAATAAACTTAGCCAAGAAGGTCAACGACCTGTACTGTGAAAACCGGAAAGCAATGATGAAAGACACTGAGGATGGCACGGGAAGGAAAAAGGAAAAACATCCCGTGCTCACGGATTCAAAGAACAAACACTGTTAACGTGTGCAAACTACCCAAGGCAACAGACTGTGAGGTCTGTTTCTAGTCTTGGTAGCATGCTTGTGCTCTCTCTCGCTTGCTCTCTCTCTTTCTGTGGTGCACACACACACACCCCTAACAACTTGAAATTGCTATCCAGCATGGCTGAGATACCCCATTGATCCTGTCTTCGTAATGGAAAGTGGTCCTTATGCTCGATCCAGACAGACCTTGAGCAATGTCGAACACGCCTGTCTCTCCCACACCCACCCATCTGATGCCACCTGAGAGGACGCTGACTCTCCCGCAGCTCCCAGTGCCAGGACTACATTTCACACAAAAGAAAGTTCACACACGCTTAGTGCCTATGCACTTATAGATGTGAGTGCTGGCCAACCATTCTCAGTGATGTCTCACATTCAAGTTCACTTCACAAAGCAGAAGTCATTTGTTCTTCCCTGCTTCTGTTGCAGTTTATGATAAAACCAGTTCATGATTCATAAAGGCTGCAAATTAACCCAAAATGCATGGTCATTTTCTACTTCCTTCTTTCTTTAGTTTCAAACAACGTAAACATCACTCAGAAAGCTAAATCCAAACATAATACAAACATAATCCCAAAATTATAAAATACAATTTCTTTGTAAAATCAAGCCTTCTGACGGAAAAAGGCAGTCAAATTTCCCTGTATAATAAAGGACTGTGGCACTAAATGCATTTAACTTCCCACACTTCCCCTCCTGGTTATTAATTTAAAGGAAAGCAAAGGCTGGTTTAAGAATAGTAACTCTCCTGTGAACCAGTACAAAGAACGGATCAGGACCATGACTCCATATCAGGAATACGAGCAAGGTGATTCCTTGTACGGCCAGGGCAGAGGGGAGCACGGCGCAGGACACCAGGGCATGAAGCGCTGTCCCTGCTAGACGCCCCTCACACTGACTGTGTCAAGCTTCACCAGTGGGGCGATCCGAATGGAAGCAGTGATCCCAGTCAGCTGGGGGCAGTGCTTCCTGGGATTCCTGATGGTCCCCATGTGTTGAGAATGTCATAGCAACTCAAAATCACAATACTGTAAGGTTTGAGGATTTTGAATTTTTAGAAGCTTTTAACCTTTTTCATAGGTTCTGAAATTAGCTCTATTTGACATCCCTCATTTTAAAAGGTTAGACCTGAGATAGAGGCATTTTTACACTAACACTAAACTGATGGACTGTATAGTTTTGTTTTTGAATTCGAAAGAATAAATCCCTATTCAATAAGAACAGGAACCACAATATGCTAACGACTGCCTCGTGAGCAACTACTCTATCATCTACCATAACTACCCTACAATACAAAACTAAGTGGGTTCCAGCCGATGAACTGTTTCTCCTCAGCACTGTCAGTTCTGTGAAACATACCACCTTCACCAGCAGGTGCTGACTTTACAGAAAGAGGAAAGACAAGGCAAGCAGCGAACACAGTGACGTACAGCAGGTACAGGGGATGACCTGGCACGTCACCAGGATATGACAATCACATGGGTCACCCCACTTCTTGGGCTGATCTGCTTCTGTTACTATTATGTCCCCACCTCCTTCCAGGACAGTGGTGTACATAAGAGGCAGATCGACACAGAATTCTACCATCAGGGAAAATTTGGGGATAAAACTGGAAAAAAAGGACAGGGAGAAAAAAGGGGGCCCGATCCGAATACTGTTCCAGTACTAACCTGGTTTAGTTTCTTCCAGAGATTGAGGACAGGGGACAGTTCGTTAGACCAGATTTCTCTATCAAATTTGCAACCAGCTGTTACTGATCTGCCCAAGATCCTCAACTGTGAAATAACCTAAAATAAAAACATAATAAGCAGAAAAAATTGAAAAGAGAGAAATAGTATGGGTCCAAAAATAGCTATATTTGTTTTATAAAAATAGAGGCTAAATATAAACAAGTTTTAATCCCATTATCTCTATTCAATTGCCTTAACATGTAACTGATTTACTTAAGCAGTTAAAAAATAAAGAAAAATATATTTCGTTTGATTGACTCAACTTTATAATTTCAACATGCTGATTGATTAAAGATCGTTTTTCTGAAAAGAGGCAATGGTAGGAAAGATAGTAAATAGCATACCACACTACATCAAAGAGCAAAACAATTTTAAGTAATTATTTGTTGGTACAAATCATTACAAACCCAAGTTTTCGTGCTCTGTATTAACGTTAAGTTGCCACGTAAACGTTTCCTCTGCACGAAGACTCTAATGAAAGACGCACGGACAGGGGGGCGGGGTGCAAACCAGGCGAGGTACACAGTGCTTCCCACTGGGGGCGCCCCTTCCGCGACTTTCTGCTGATCCCCATCGAAATCCACTCACACACATTTCCTAACACCGTGCTCTGTGACGTGGGCTTCGGCAACGATAACTGACTTGCTACTTCTCCAGCAACGAGGCAGAGGTAATGAGGGTACTGATACCGGGCTGGAGGTATCGGGGTGGGTACAAAATCAGTGCGGTATCTGCGGGCTGCTCTTTACAAGCACTTCAACCCAATGTCAAAATTATGCTCTCAGTGCTTCTCTGACATAAAATAAACCCAAAACGAGAGGCATGTGTTTTCCAAAGCTACTATTTTTAACACCAACCTTTGCAGCATGCTGACTACATTTGTTTTATTTTTTGAAAAATAAAAGATGTAGATTGCAAGATTCGAAAGATGTAGATTGTTTTTCCTTTTTGAACAGATTGGGCTATATTTCATATTTGTTGGATGCTTGTATTAGTAAAGTTCTTAACAAAATAAGGGCCATAAATCTTTCAAAATCAACACACTACTCAATTGTTAAACATCCACCATCATGCTGTAAAACTCAAGTTACTTCTAGAGCTTTTGATTGATTCTCCCATCTTGAAAAAATCATGGTGATTCAGGGTTTCATTTTCTTTGTTTTTCTGATAAATTATTTTCATTTGCTCTAGCTGAACCCTACAACAGCAGCTAATTCATCAACTTTGCCACACCACAAAACACCGTTAGTTGGTAGTCAGAAGAAGTGCTATTTTAACTCTGGTAACATTCGCTATCACTTATTTGTATTTTAAATTTGTCAAACAAGCCAGAAAACAAATAAGGATGCAAAGGGATGTCTAAAGGAAAAGAGATGCAAACTTTTTTACAAGATGCTAAAAACTATTTTAAGAATAAAATACTTGCCAGCTCAAAAGGCCATGCTTTCTGTCCTAGAAAAACAATATGTGAGGTTTGCTTTTCCTAATAACACTATGATAATATACTATATTCTTTAACAAACAGATTAATAAAAAGAGAGTTCAAATACATAATGATATATTTTTACCATGAGAATAGACCTATAACTTAGAATTGTGGACCATCTTTTGTTTTTACAAAATCTCACATATTTATCTTTTTAAAAAGCACAGGTAATAAAATCTTCCCATTATTTACATTTTATTTTTTTTTTTTTAATTTTTTTTTTTTTCAACGTTTATTTATTTTTGGGACAGAGAGAGACAGAGCATGAACGGGCGAGGGGCAGAGAGAGAGGGAGACACAGAATCGGAAACAGGCTCCAGGCTCTGAGCCATCAGCCCAGAGCCTGACGCGGGGCTCAAACTCACGGACCGCGAGATCGTGACCTGGCTGAAGTCGGACGCTTAACCGACTGCGCCACCCAGGCGCCCCCCCATTATTTACATTTTAAACCAATTAAAAACTACTTTAGGGATGCCTGGGTGGCTCAGTTGGTTGAGTGTCAGACTTTGCCTCAGGTGATGACCTCACGGTTTGTGAGTTCAAACCCCGCGTCAGGCTCTGTGCTGACAGCTCGGAGCCTGGAGCCTGCTTCGGATTCTGTGTCTTCCTCTCTCTCTGCCCCTCCCCTGGCTTGCACTCCTCTGTCTCCCAAAAATAAATAAATATTTTTAAAAAAGTACTTTATTTGCTAACACTCCATTAAAATGGTGTCAAACAGGGTGGGATTCTCCACAAACAACACATTTACTTTGTTGTTCGTTTTGCCTTCTCTTGGCATAAAATGCTTCCCTGGCTTTCCTTTCCTTCCCTTGTCTTCTCTGTGGCTGACTTTGTCCAGTACTAATGTTACACTGACAGACTGCTTACATTTTCTAAGTCACCTCTGGTGTCATCCTTCTTGGAATGAGAGGGAATACAATATTTGAAAACAAACACTCTCAATTTACAGATGAGAAAATGGACTTTCAGAGAAACTGAACAGATTACATATTTATTTCCAGGGATGCGTCAGACGAAACACCTGGAGAAATCCTGTAACACAGCATGTGTAAAACCACAATTACACAACAGAATCAACAAAAAACCTTTTAAGATTTATGACTGAAGTACCTGGAACATTAAGGGAAGTCTGTATTTTTACCATTAAGTATTTTATTTTAATCCAGTGTGGCTAGTGCAGCGTTCTCACAGTCTCATGCATACAATACCGTGATTCCACGCCCCCGAGTGAACCATGGTGGTGCAGCTCATCTAGACCTATGCATCCAGAAGGCAGCATCTGCCCTGTGACATCGGCCCCTCCGAAAGGGCCTGGAGCTTGCGTTGCTGATTTACTTGCTATTATGCGTGACTTTCAGATTGACAGAAAAGTTGCACAAATAGTACAGAGAACTCCCTTCAGAGACTTCACCGTGCCCCCCTACGTCAGCATCTTACAATCAGTGCACAATGATCAAAACCAGGAAACTAACAAAGGCACAGTACTACCAACTAAGCTATTACAAGCCCTATTTCAACCTCACCAATTTTTCCACGAATGTCCTTTTTCTGTTTGAGGAGAATCTGGGATCGTATTGAGTTGTAATTTATCTGTAGTCCCACCCAAAACAATGAAAGTCAAGGAAAGGCTTTCATACCCTTGACACTTGTAAGCCATACTGGTCAATCACTCTGTAAAATGTCCCCTATGTGAGTCCAGTTCCTAAGGGTCAGAGTTCCAACGTTAAGACCTAGAAACCCAGATTGGAATGACTGGGACACACGGTTTGCTCCACCACGGCTTCGGGCTGACAGTGTGGGCTGCTGGAAACACCATCATCACGAACATTCCACACATCAACACCATCAAACTTCAGTGAATGAGACGCTGGAAGAAAATTACAGCAGCAAAGGCTTATGTTTAAAAAGACACAAAGTTTAAAACTGAGCCAAACTTAAATAACAAAGTTGAAAATGGAGATGGAAGTAAAAGGAGAAAAAAATATTTAATGAAAAGACAACTGATAGAAAAGAGAGCAGATAAAAAACCAAAAGTCACGGGCACCTGGATGTCTCAGTCAGTTACGTGTCTGACTCTTGATTTCGGCTCAGGTCATGATCTCATAGTTTTGAGTTCTAGCTCTGTATCGCGCTCTACACTGACAACAGGGAACCTGTTTGGGATTCCCCCCCTCTCTCTCTCTGCCCCTCCCCTGCTCATGCTCTCTCTCTTGAAAAAAAAAAAAAGTTTACTGAAAGGACTAATAAAATCATGAGATTTCTGAGTATACTGGGTGATATAAGATAAAGATAAAATGAGTTAAAAGTTTATTTTAAAAATACAATTTAAAAAAAAAATTTAATGTTTATTTTTTGAGAGAGAGAGAGAGAGAGAGAGAGAGCAAGTGAGTGGGGGAGGGGCAGAGAGAGAGGAAGACACAGAATCTGAAACAGGCTCCAGGCTCTGAGCTGTCAGCCCAGAGCCTGATGTGGGACTTGAACTCACTGACGATGAGATCATGACCTGAGCCGAAGTTGGACGCTTAACTAACTGACTGAGCCACCCAGGTGCCCCTTAAAATCCAATTTTATTTTTTATTTTATTTATTTTTTTTTTTTAATTTTTTTTTCAACATTTATTTATTTTTGGGACAGAGAGAGAGACAGAGCATGAACGGGGGAGGGGCAGAGAGAGAGGGAGACACAGAATCTGAAACAGGCTCCAGGCTCTGAGCTGTCAGCCCAGAGCCTGATGTGGGACTTGAACTCACTGACGATGAGATCATGACCTGAGCCGAAGTTGGACGCTTAACTAACTGACTGAGCCACCCAGGTGCCCCTTAAAATCCAATTTTATTTTTTATTTTATTTTATTTTTTTTTTTAATTTTTTTTTTCAACATTTATTTATTTTTGGGACAGAGAGAGAGACAGAGCATGAACGGGGGAGGGGCAGAGAGAGAGGGAGACACAGAATCTGAAACAGGCTCCAGGCTCCGAGCCATCAGCCCAGAGCCCGACGCGGGGCTCGAACTCACGGACCGCGAGATCGTGACCTGGCTGAAGTCGGGTGCTTAACCGACTGTGCCACCCAGGCGCCCCTAAAATCCAATTTTAAAAAGAATATAATTACAGATACAGGAGTGACTAAAAGACATTAATGAGATTATTTTGAAGAGTTTTATGCCATAAAAAGTTACAAATTTGGCCAACAGAAATTCCTAGGAATATATAAACTAATAAAAGAGCCCCAAGAAATAACAGCAAAACTAAATCAGGGCATAGTTTAAAAAATTAAATGAAAAGTCGGGGCGCCTGGGTGGCGCAGTCGGTTAAGCGTCCCGACTTCAGCCAGGTCACGATCTCTCGGTCCGTGAGTTCGAGCCCCGCGTCGGGCTCTGGGCTGATGGCTCAGAGCCTGAAGCCTGTTTCCGATTCTGTGTCTCCCTCTCTCTCTGCCCCTCCCCCGTTCATGCTCTGTCTCTCTCTATCCCAAAAAAAAATAAATAAACGTTGAAAAAAAAAATTAAATGAAAAGTTAAAAACCACCGTCTTAACCGCAGACACCAGCAGTTCACTTGAGGGATCTGACGTCACAGGAGCTCAGATCGCACACGAACCCCTCAGGGACTAGAAACGAGGCAGCGATCCTCGAGTCAAGTAACAGAGACTAGGAAAAACACTACCAGAAATAAAAGATGTTCAAGGATCAATTTTAATCCTGAACACAGACACAAATAAATATCAATCAACCTCTAAAAAAGACACACGACAATTCTGAACGGATGGTTTAATCACAGGAAATATAATTCACCACATAAACGGAGGAGAGGAAAAACTGGAATCCGCAATGGAAATCCTCTGCTCTGCCTGCTCCTAGAGGGTCTGCCCCACCACCTGTAAGCCGGCTCATCTGCCGACATGCTTTGCCTAACAGGCTGCAGCAGAAGCGACATGTGACTTCCAAAGCCTTCACTTGAAGAAAACTAGCAGTTCCCGCTCTGGCCTTGGGGCCCCGAAACAGCACACCAGCCTCTGGGAGAGGAAACCAAATGTCCCCAGCCGGGAGCCAGGGTCATCTGCACACATGACTAGGCTGCCTCGGGCCTCCCAGCCCCGTCAGCCCCGCGGATGTGGGCAGCCTCGTGTGCAATGCCAAAGATGGACGCGGAGAAATTACGCAGCCTCCCCTCAGAATCCTAAAAAAAGTCACGCAATAAATATGACTGTTTCAAGTCACAAAGTTTTGGGATGGCTGGCTGTGCAGCGAAGACTAACGGAATCATCAAGAAAAGCAGAAAACTCCTTGAACCCATGTTGTGGGTTGAGTGTCTGCACTCCCAGCGAAATTCAGAGTTAAGTTCGCGTCCCCAGCATTTGGAGATGGGCCTCTAAGGAAGCAGTTAAGGCTAAATGAAGTCCCATGCGTGGGGTTCTGAGCTGATAGTGCCAGTCTCCGCAGAAGAAGGGACAGCAGAGAGCTCTCAATCGACCTCGGTCTGTCTGCAAACATGCAAAGAGGAAAAGCCATGCGAGGCCACAGTGAGAAGACTGCCATCTACAAGCACTAGAAACTGAACATACCAGCCCTTTCATCTCAGACTCCCAGCCTCCAGGACCATGAAAAAATACATTTTGTAGTTTCAGCTGCCCTGTCTGTGGTAGATGGCCGCAGCTTGGGACAGCTCGACTGAATACTTTCAACCTGACGATGATGCCAACGTGATACATCCTACCTCGGTAGGAACCACGTATCGAATTCTGATCTTCTCCTGGGCTCTGGACAGGCACCACAATGCTCTCTCACAAGGCTGGCGGCAGTGTGGTAAACAAAGGTATCACAAGAGTGAACAACGGACACACTCACAACTGTTGTGTTCTTCAGTGTCAGAACAGGACTCAGTGATTACACGGCACATTCAACACCTTATTAACAATAGGTTTCGCATTAGAAGACTGCCTGACGGTAGGCTCATGTAAGTGTTCTGAGCATGCTTAACAGAGGTGAGGGAAGCCATGATGTTACTAGATCAGGTGTATCACACGCATCCCACTTTACAATACTGTCAGCTCATGAGGGGTTGGCCAAGATGTTACATCACACCGTAAGCCAAGAAAGATCTGTGTTTTGTTAAAATAGCCCAAGCAGATTAATGCAGCCTTAAAAATGGTATCCACAAAACACAGCAAGTATTAAAATCTATAATCAAATGTTAGAAACCCTTTAAAATCAGAGCAAGACAGGAATGTTGGCTATCATGACTTTTATTCAATAATGCACACAGGGATCTAGCTACCCCAAGAAACAAGAAAAGGCAGTTAAATGTGGAGAGACTGGTAAAGAAAAAAAAGCTTGAATCATTTTCCCAGACAATACAATTTAGCAAAAAATGAAGTAACTTATAATGTTTTCACATATATTATATTCATGCTATATACACTATATATTTTTCTATTTGTAGTTGAAATAAATAGAAATTTATTACATAATAATACTTTTTAACTTCAGCTCAAGTATTATGTCTTTTATCAACAGTAACTGGGGAACCCTTAAAATGTTCCTCAGTCAGTACTCTCACCCCCGCCCCTAAGATCTTCACACTCCCGCGGGGTGCATCCCCAGTGCAACAGGGTGTAACAAGCCTTGCTCAACTCCCACATGCCGCAGAAAGGAAGCAGTCACTCACACGTGAGAATGGGCTCTGGAAGAACATCGGAAGTTTATCTTTATGTTAATAAGAAGGAAAAAACCGTCCTCTACGTCTCTCACGTCTTTCAATAAAAATATTTATGCTGCTCACACACAAGACCAAACTGTGATTTGTGAGATGAGATTTCACTCAAGATCAAAAAGGAAATGTACATTCACTCCACCATGTTAAGAACTCATATCACCATTTTTTCAAGGCAATATATTGAAAGCCTGAAATTAAAATTTCAGGAGATCTCCTAGCTTATACAATCTAATTAAGCAAATTAGATATGAACTTCCCTTTCAACGAAGATGTTTCAATTTTACTGGGACTAGAAAAATATACCAGTTTTAAATACCAAGGTAGGAGGCTGAACACTCAATTATGAATAATACATAGTAATGTTTTATATACAACTTCGGACAAACATATTATGTTATATATACACATCCAAACACACAAATAAAAAAAAGTGTATTTGCAGCCTCTCAAATGAGTGGCAGCGTCACTTTAGTAAAGCCTCAAGCTGGACATAGGAACGCCCTTCAGGGAGCAAATGAATAAGCAAACTGTGGTACATCCATTCAGCAAGAAAATGGAACAGACTCCTGATACACACAACCAACATAATTATGCTGAACAACAAGCCAGACAGAGGGGCGTACTTAATTGTATAATACTTTTAAGTAAAACTCTAGAAAATGCACATGAATCTGCAAATGACAAAAGAGCAATCAGTAGTGGAAGGGGACAGGGGAGGGGGGACAGGAGGAAGAGACTCCAGCGTTACAGAAAACTTCAGGAGTGATGGGAATATTCATTATCTTCATGTTGTGAGGTTCTAACAGGTATATATATACATGTATGTGTGTGTGTGTGTGTGTGTGTGTGTGTGTGTATATATATATATGTATGTACGTAAAGCCTTATCAAATCATACCCTCTAAATGTGTTGATACTAAATATCAACTAACTTCAATAAAGCTGTAAAAACTGAAAAAAGGTAATTATTAAAACAACGTTAGCAGGACGTATTTCAAGATGGCAGGGTAGGAAAATCCTGAACTCAACTTGTCTCACAGACACAACAAATCTATGGCTACATATGGAATCATGTCCTTGGAAAAAGTTCTGAAAACTTGATGAACGGTGCCTCCTCAAACACAGGTTACAAGAGCTGCCTCAAGATGGGTAGAAGAGGTAGACATCCCTTGCTAAAAACCCCACAATCAGGAGGGACCTCCCCAGAGAAGTATTTCCTCCCCATGAGGCACCCAAACCTTGGGCCCTATACCAAAGACACAGCCCTGCAAATGTTGGGCTTTGGAAAGCAATGAATAGTTAAGAAGGAGAAACAGAAACATCTGGAACAGAAGACAGCTCCTGAAGAAGACACCCACCCCAGACCAAGTGCAAAAGCAGCAGTCTGAACAGCACCTAGATCACTGGTGAAGGAGACCTACTTGCTAACCTTAAATTGACAGCTGGAAAGACAGGGACAAGTTGGGACTCTTACTGGGGACAAAGCACTGTGGGCATCATTTCTGCAATCTCATTCCACCTTGCTAATGCCGACACTAGCAGGTGCAATTCTGGCAATCATTCTCTATCCTTCTAGCACTGCCAAGTGTGGTCCCAGCCGACTGTGCTACAGCTGCATAACAGTGACAGGGTAAGTGTCTTGCCCCTGGTAACACAGCCACATATCTAACAGCCAGGCAAGCACCTCACCCCCTCTCAATGTGGCCCTATCACAGCCATCTGGGGGCACGTGATTCCCCTCTCATTCTCCCCCATAGCCGTGGCCGATGGACAGCTCGGTGGGGGTCCCGCCCACCTAACACTGCAGCCAGGGTTCTACCACAGACTCCTCACCCCCGGAGTACGGGCCTTGGTGCCCATGGCAGAATGTGCACCTGGGATCCACAAATGATCTACATATGACCACTCCTTCAAGGATGGGACTTGAAGCTGTTTCACCTAGTACAGAGAAATACACACAGGCAAAATGAGGACATAGAGGAATACATTCCAAATGAAAAAGACAGAATTCCATAAAAAGAACTTAATGAAACAAAGCCAAATATATACCTGATACAGAAGTCAAATGGTCATAAGGATGATAAAGAACTCAAAGAATGGATGAAGACAGGAGACTTTCGACAAAGAGATAAAAAATCGGGGCGCCTGGGTGGCTCAGTCGGTTAAGCGTCCGACTTCAGCTCAGGTCACGATCTCGCGGTCCGTGAGTTCGAGCCCCGCGTCGGGCTCTGGGCTGATGGCTCAGAGCCTGGAGCCTGTTTCCGATTCTGTGTCTCCCTCTCTCTGCCCCTCCCCCGTTCATGCTCTCTCTCTGTCTCAAAAATAAATAAACGTTAAAAAAATTAAAAAAAGAGATAAAAAATATAAGAATACACCAAACACAAGTCACAGAGCTAAAGAATACAATAATTGCACTAGAAATACACTAGAGATGCTTAATGGCAGACTGGATAAAGCAAAAGAACACATCAGTGAACTGGAAGACAAAGCAACGGAATTCTCCCAGATAGAGCAACAAAGAGAAAAAGGAATTAAAAGAAGTGAATACATCTTAAATGTTGTGTAGGCCAACATCAAGCAGAATAATATCCACATTATAGGGATCTTAGAAGAAGAGAGTGATAAAGGGACAAAAAAAATTATCAGAAAAAATAAGGGGTGAAAACTTCCTAATCTGGGCAAGGGAATGGACAGAAAAGCCAGCAAAGTTCCAAATAAGATGAAACCAAAGAGATCTAGACCAAGACATATTATAATTAAAATGGTAAAAGTTAAGGATAAAGAGAGAGCCCTAAAGGAGCAAGGAAAAAAAAAAAAAACTTGTCACATACAAGGGAAACCCCATGAGGCTACCATCAATTTCTTCACATTAGCAGATGAGAGGGGCATGACACATTCAATGGTGCTAAAAGGAAAAAATCTTCCAACCAAGAATGTTCCACCTGGCAAGGTTATCATTAAGAATTGAATGAAAGAAAAAGAATTTTCTAGATAAGCAAAAGCTAAGAACTTCACTGCTAAACTGGATGTACAATAAATGTTAAAGAAATTTCTTTAAACTGAAAAGATGGCAGTAATTAGTAACGAAAAATATTAGAGTAATAATCTCAATGGAAAAATATATAGGTAGTGGATTAATCCACCCAACATTCAAACAAGATTTAATAACTATCCTTTTCAAACTCTTCCAAAACACTGAAGGGGAGTGAAAGTTTTTAAACACCCTTTGCAAGGCCAGTGTCAGCCTGGTAAGAAAAGCAGACAAGAACACTACAAAAAAATTACAGGTCATGGCCATATAGCTCAGTGGTAGAGCGATGGACTACAAAAAAATCACAGGCTAATATCACTAATAAACATAGATGCAAAAACCCTCAATAAAATGTTAACAGACAAAAAAAAGTTAACCAAACACAATAATACATTAAAAGGATGATAACTCATGATAAAGTGTGGTTTATTCCAGGAATGTAATGATGATTCAACGTCTGCAAATCCATGTGGTACATCACTTAACTAAAAGTTAAAAATCCTATTATCATCTCAATAGACGGAGAAAAAGCATTTAACAAAATTCAACATCTATATCTGGTTTAAAGAACTCTCAAGAGAGTGGGTAAAAAGGAAACATATGTCAATATAATAAAGCCCATATAGGACACTCCTACAGCTAACAACACACTCGATGAAAAAAAGATCAAAGCTTTTCCCCTAAGAACAGCAACAAGACAAGGATGCCCCCTATTGCCACTTTTATTTAACACAGCATTGGAAGACCTAGCCACAGCAATTAGGCAAGGAAAAAAAAAGTATCTAAATTGTAAAGTAGTAAAAGTGTCACTATTTGAACATAACAATACTATATACAGGAAGCTAAAGAATTAATGGAAAAACTGTTAGATCTGGTACATGAATTCAATAAAGTTGCAGGATACAAAATCAACATCCATAAATCTGTTGTGTTTCTAATACACAAATTACGTAACATCAGAAAGAGACATTATAATTTGATCAAAAAGAATAAAGTACCTAGGAATAAATATAATCAAGGAGGTGAAAATACACCATACACTGACAATGGGACAAATGAAAGAAACAGAAGACACAAATAAATGGAAAGACCTTCCATGCTCATGGATGGGTAGAACAAATGTTAAAAGGTCCACACCACCCAAAGCAATCTAAGGAATCAATACAATCTCTATATAAATTCCAGTGGCATTTTTCACATAACCAGAACAAACAGTCCTAAAACTTGTATGGAACCACAAATGACCCTGAACAGCCAAAGCAGTCTTGAAAAGAAGAATAACGCTGTAGGCAACATGCTCCCTTGTGGGGAATTCCCTGGGCTTGCACCAATGGGTTAACAAGGCATAAAGAATTACAAAGCCATGGGGTGCCCTCACCCAAGCCTGGGTAAACAAAATAAGATGCCCAGAATAAAGGAGGGACAGGCCAGAATAGAGAGGGAGGGGCAAAGGCCCCAGAATAGACAGGGGAGCAAAGGCACCCAATACAAAGGTATATGAGGTAAGCAAGATTAGGAATCAGGATGAAAATGCCCCCCAATTTAGTACTAGAGCAGAAATCTGCTTTCACAGGAGGAAAGGACCAAGTTAGATAAACAGGTAAATAGGGCTATAGACGACTGCGCTACGGGTGAAGCAGCCCAGAGCAGAGATGGTTAACAAAAGAAAAGGCGGCCTGTCAACCCTGAGGTTATCCCCCCTATCTGTCTCATCCCCTGGGCCAGCTAAGATACACAGACACGGCACCTCCTGCCTGCCGTTAATAACCATCTGCCCATCTGCCAGGTGCCAGGATTTTACATTGACCAAAACCCTAAACACCGTGTATCTTCAAAACCCTCCTTTTCTCTCGCATCCCCAAGTTAATGTTCCCAGTTTCTTTGTCTCTTTGTAAGCCTGTGTTTGTAAGCCTTCGTTTGTAAGCCTTCTGATCTTAATAAATACGGGACAAGGACCTTTATTAGGGGCTCTTGTTTTTTCCTGGATATTAGCCGTCTCTCTCTTTTAGTGTCCTGCTCTCTTGCTGGACAAGAGAGTACTTAAGACTTAGAGTCTACGACACTCCCTGATTTCAAACTATACCACCAAGTTGTAGTGATCAAAACAGTTTGGTACTGGCAAAAGTAGACTTATAGATCCATGGAAGAGAATGGAGAGACAAGAAGAGACCCACATGTATGTGGTTAATTAATTTACAACAAAGGAGGCAAGAATACCAAACGGAGAAAGGACAGTCTCTTCAGTAAATGGTGTTGGAAAATTAGACATCAAAATGGAAAATAATGAAATGACTTCTCTTATCCTCCACCCAACAAGTAACTAAAAATGGATTACAGACTTGAATTTAAAACGTGAAACCATCAAAGTCCTACAAGAAAACGTAGTTGGTAGGTTCCTCAACATTGGTCTTAGTGGTATTTTTTGAATCTGACAACCACAAAAGCAAACAAAAGCAAAAATAAACAGACGGGACCACATCAAACTAAAAAGCTTTTTTGCACAGTGAAGGAACCCATCAACAAACTGAAAAGGAACATACTGAATGGGAAGATATCTGCAAACCATATTATCTGATAAGGGGTCAGTATCCAAAATTTAGAAAGAACTCATAAAACTCAACACTGAAAACCAATGTGATTTAAAATTGGGCAGATGACCTGAATAGACCTTTGCCAAAGATGAACTACAGATGGCCAATAGACACATGAAAAGATGTTCAACATCACTCATCAGCAGGGAAATGCAAATCAAAACCACAATGAGATAGCACCTCACACCTACAAAACTTGCTATTACCAAAAAAAAATACATTGGTGAGGATGTGGAAAGAAGGGAATCCTCGTGTACTACTGGGGGAATGTACACGGGGGTGACCACTTGGGAAAACAGTATGGAGCTTCCTCAAAAAATGAGAAATAGAAGTACCATACGATCCAGTAATGCCATGTCTGGGTATCTCCTCAAACAAACTAAAAACAGTGATTTGAAAATGCACCTTTTCAAATGCACCTCTACATTCACTGCAGCATTATTTACAACAGCCAAGATACAGTAACAATGTAAGTGTCCACTGATAGATGGATGGCTAAAGATATGGTGAATAAATGTGTGCCTACTTTATATACATATAAGTATATATCATGATATATATGGAACATAATACATACATATAATGCAATACAAAGCCATGAAGAATGAGAGCTTGCCATGGAGACAACATGGATGTACCTTGAGGGTACTGTGCTAAAAGAATGACAAGTACTGTATGATTTCATATATATGTAGAATCTGAAAAAGAGAACAAAACCCAGACTCCTAGATGCAGAGAACAGAATGGTGGTTTCCAGAGAAGGTGAGGGTGGACAAAACTGGATGACAGCGATGAAGAGGCACAAACCTCCAGTGACAGTTACGTGCTAGGGGCATAATATACAGCATGGGATCTAACTATTGTGTGGCAGCAGATGGTAGCTAGACTTATGGTGATCGGTTCGCAATTACACAAAAGTCAAATCATTACACTGTACAAATGAAACAGGATATTGTATGCAATTACAATTTTTAAAAAATGTTAAGAAGTTCAGAGAATAACCAGGAAAGTGGAAAAGTGGTGTTTAGGGTCAGTACAAACAAACATTTGTTAAAAAAATTCCCTTGGGTCCCGTAACACCTAGTCCATATTGAATTTCCCTGATGGCCTCAACATTTGTTTCAGATTGCTTGAATCAGTACCCACAAAAGGTCATGCAGTTTTATGTATTTAAGTCCCTTTAACATAGACCAGTTTCTCTGAGCTTCTTTTTTTTTTGAATGTCATTAACAGGTTGATAAAACCGAGTCAGTTGTCCTGCAGAATGTCTCACATTCTGGATCCAGTGTTTTTAGTTTGTTCCCTTAACCCCTGGTGTTTCCTGATAACCAAAAATTAGTTCTAAAATCTCGATCAGATTCAAGTTCACTTTTTTAGAAGACATTTTCGGGAAGCGTACTTCATCCTGTGACACATCAGGAGGCACAGGGAGCATGCTCGACTGCTGTCGGCATGCAGGCCGGTCCCTGAGTTCAAGTAGCACCAAATAATCTCTCTCTTGTAAATTTCCCCATCAATCTTCCAAGTAGTGGTTTCAAACTGGGAATCGTGACTTTATGAATCAGTGATTTTATTAAGATTTATAAAAATGACTTTTCAAATTCTGCCATTCCTTCCCTATTATTGAGAATTATTCAATAAAGAAAAACATTCTTTCTCAACTTTTCTTTCATGATCGTGAAATACCATTCACAAAGCAAAGATAAAAGTTTGTTTCCTTTCTAAGAGCTATTTTTCAAATCAAGAGGCATTTTTACTTCTTACTAAATGATAACACATGTAAGCAAAACATCAAATTTATAATATTGGTGAACTTAGCGTTTCTTTATAAACTTTCAAAAATAACAAATATGACATCATTGTGCAAGTCACAAAACTAAAGAGACTGAGAATGTCTTTTGATCCTTTTGTTTTTGTCTTGAGTGGTCTCAGAACTTGAAAAGTAGCAGGTACTCTAACAAGGACCAGCCTACACTTAACAGTCAGAAGTCGATACGTGGTGCAGGAAAGTACACACCACCTCTCTTTGCTGATGGCGCTGTTGGCGAAGCTGTGACTTACAAACAAGCTCCTGAAATATGAGGAAATACATTCAACAGAGAAGAGCATCTGGGCTCCCTGATTCCAAAAAATAAATTTACCAGGAACTTGAGACTTCCCTAATAACTGATGAAAAAAGTTTTGAGTCAGGATAAGTGCAGCTGCCGAGTTCATAAAAGCCATTCAATCCAACATTGCTAAAATTATTATACTAGCGATTAATCCGCAATCTTAAGCAACAGAAAAACCATCATTAAGAATGAACATAATCTGTATTTCCCTGATGAGGAGTGATGCTGAGCATCTTTTCATGTGCCTGTTAGCCATCTGGATGTCTTCTTTAGAGAAGTGTCTATTCATGACTTCTGCCCATTTCTTCACTGGATTGTTTATTTTTCAGGTGTGGAGTTTGGTGAGTTCTTTATAGATTTTAGATACTAGCCCTTTATCCGATATGTCATTTGCAAATATCTTTTCCCATTCTGTCGGTTGCCTTTTAGTGTTGTTGACTCTTTCCTTTGAAGTGCAGAAACTTTTTATCTTCATGAGGTCCCAATAGTTCATTTTTTGCTTTTACTTCCCTTCCCTTTGGAGATGTGTCAAGTAAGAAATTGCTGTGACTGAGGTCAGAGAGGTTTTTTTCCTGGTTTCTCCTCTAGGGTTTTGATGGTTTCCTCACATTCAGGTCCTTCATCCATTTTGAGTTTATTCTGGTGAATGGTGTAAGAAAGTGGTCTAGTTTCATTCTTCTGCATGTTGCTGTCCTGTTCTCCCAGCACCATTTGATAAAGAGACTGTCTTTTTTCCATTGGATATTCTTTCCTGCTTTGTCAAAGATGAGTTGGCCATCCATTTGTGGGTCCAATTCTGGAGTCTCTATTCTATTCCATTGGTCTATGTGTCTGTTTTTGTGCCAATACCATGCTGTCTTGATGATGACAGCTTTGTAGAAGAGGCTAAAGTCTGGGATTGTGATGCCTCCCGCTTTGGCCTTCTTCTTCAATATTACTTTGGCTATTCAGGGTCTTTTGTGGTTCTATACAAATTTTAGGATTGCTTGTTCTAGCTTCGAGGAGAATGCTGGTGCAATTTTGATTGGGATTGCATTGAATGTGTAGATAGCTTTGGGTAGTGTTGACATTTTAACAATTTATTCTTCCAACCCATGAGCACAGAATGTTTTTCCGTTTCTTTGTATCTTCTTCAATTTCCTTCATAAGCTTTCTATAGTTTTCAGCATACAGATCTTTTACGTCTTTGGTTATGTTCATTCCTAGGTATTTTATGATTCTTGGTGCAATTGTGAATGGAATCAGTTTCTTTGTCTTTCTGCTGCTCCATCATTAGTGTATAAGAATGCAACTGATTTCTGTACGTTTTGTATCCTGCAACTTTGCTGAATTCATGTATCAGTTCTAGCACACTTTTGGTGGAGTCTACCGAGTTTTCCATGTATAATATCATGTCATCTGCAAAAAGTGAAAGCTTGACTTCATCTTTGCCAATTTTGAAGCCTTTGATTTCCTTTTGTTGTCTGAGTGCTGATGCTAGAACTTCCAACACTATGTTAAACAACAGCGGTGAGAGTGGACATCCCTGTCGTGTTCCTGACCTCAGGGAAAAAGCTCTCAGTTTTTCCCCATTGAGGATGAGGTTAGCTGTGGGCTTTTCATAAATGGCTTTTATGATGTTTAAGTATGTTCCTTCTATCTCGACTTTCTCGAGGGTCGTGCTAATTAACAACTCAGGAGACTATAGATGCTGGAGAGGATGTGGAGAAACAGGAACCCTCTTGCACTGTTGGTGGGAATGCAAACTTGTGCAGACGCTCTGGAAAACAGTGTGGAGGTTCCTCAAAAAATAAAAATAGATCTACCCTTTGGCCCAGAAATAGCACTGCTAGGAATTTACCCAAGGGATACAGGAGTGCTGATGCATAAGGGCACTTGTACCCCAATATTTATAGCAGCAGTTTCAACAATAGCCAAATTATGGAAAGAGCCTAAATGTTCATCAACTGATGAATGGATAAAGAAATTGTGGTTTATATAGACAATGGAATGCTACTTGGCAATGAGAAAGCATGAAATATGGCCTTTTGTAGCATGTGGATGGAACTGGGGAGTGTTATGCTAAGTGAAATAAGTCATACAGAGAAAGACAAATACCATATGTTTTCACTCTTATGTGGATCCTGAGAAACTTAACAGAAGACCATGGGGGAGGGGAAGGAAAAAAAAAAAAAGGTTAGAGACGGAGGGAGCCAAACCGCAAGAAACTCTTAAAAACTGAAAATAGGGGCGCCTGGGTGGCGCAGTCGGTTAAGCGTCCGACTTCAGCCAGGTCACGATCTCGCGGTCCGTGAGTTCGAGCCCCGCGTCGGGCTCTGGGCTGATGGCTCGGAGCCTGGAGCCTGTTTCCGATTCTGTGTCTCCCTCTCTCTCTGCCCCTCCCCCGTTCATGCTCTGTCTCTCTCTGTCCCAAAAATAAATAAACGTTGAAAAAAAAAAAAAAAAAAACTGAAAATAAACTGAGGGCTGATGGGGGGTGGGAGGGAAGGGAGGTGGGTGATGGGCACTGAGGAGGGCACCTGTTGGGATGAGCACTGGGTGTTGTATGGAAATCAATTTGACAATAAAATTTCATAATAAAAAAAAAAAAGACTGAACACAAATCCTTTTAAGAACTTTGCTATGAAGCTGCTATTGAGTCTTAAAGAATCATAAAGTTCTGGAACTTCACGCCACGTTAGGGGGAAAAAAAACTGAATACGTAGCTCGCACTTAAAAATATATAGCTCTTGTAGGAAAATAAGTAAGCTACCTTAATTGAACTTCTTTTTCTAAACGAATTATAGCTAGTAAGGGATTTCATCAGTAAAAGCTGCCTCCCCAAACTTGCTGGCAGTTTCGAGCAGCAGCACAGGCATCCCTCCCACACCAGCTCTCTGGCAGGTCTTATCCCCCAAGGTCAGCGCCACACAGCAGGCCAGTTCCTAAGGTGGCTCAGTCACAAGGCTCATCATTGTGTGGCCCCCCGCTGCCCCTGCTGCCCCCTGGCTTCACATCCCACCATGTCGCTCCTTCCAAATGGGCTGCAGACACATCTGTCTCACTGCTGTCCCTGCACTTAAAAATCAGGGATGGCCCATAAATATACAGAAGGATATTCAATCTTAAAAATAAGAAATACAAGCTAAGACCACACCGAGATAGCAGTGTAACCCATCAGTTTAACAAATATGAAGGCATCCAAAAATACCACCTGGTGGGAATTAAAGGGTGTGGACACAAGACCTTCTGGGGACAGTGTACAGTAGCACAGACCTGAAACCATGCGCACACGGTCCATTTGGGGATGCACATCGTGAGAAACTCCTGCACTCGACAGACCATGAGACGTACACACAGGTACACAGCAACATCGTGTGTAGCAGTGCATCATTTACATAATTATATGTACATTATGTAATATACATGATGTTATGTATGATTACACTGCAGTAATAATGAATGAAACTACAGCTAAGCCAGTGACCTACACACCTTAGAAAAATAATGTAAAATGAGATATGCTAGTGCTAGAACACCACATGAAAGACACTGTTTTATAATTTAAAAATTAGCGGGGCACCTGGGTGGCTCAGTCGCTTAAGCATTCAACTTCGGCTCAGGTCATGATCTTATGGTTCATGAGTTCGAGCCCCGCGTCGGGCTCTGTGCTGACAGCTCAGAGCCTAGAGCTTGCTTCACATTCTGTGTCTCCCTCTCTCCACCCCTGGCTCCCCCTGCTGACCGCGCACGTGCTCTCTCTCTCTCAAAAATAAACCAATTTGTTTATTTTTGAGAGAGAGAGACAGAGACAGAGACAGAGCATGAATGGGTGGAGGGTCAGAGAGAGAGGGAGACACAGAATCTAAAGCAGGCTCCAGGCTCCAAGCTGTCAGCAAGGAGCCTGACGCGGGGCTCCAACTCACAGACTGTGAGATCATGACCTGAGCTGAAGTCGGAAGCTCAACTGACTGAGCCACCCAGGCGCCCCTAAAAAAAATTTTTTTAATTATCTAAAGGAAGCAATATACTTGTAAGAACAAGTGTGTGTGTGTAAATGCATGCATGTAATACAAGTGTTTAAGAAGTACAAAGGTATTAAAGAAGTTTAAAACAAAAGTGAATGGTAGCTCCTTTAACAGAAAGGGAGATGAACAGAAGAATCATGTAAGTTGATTTAAGCTATTGGTAATATCCTTGTTCTTGTTTGTTGGTTCATGAGTCTCATTACATCATCATACTTTTTAATATGAATTACATATATATATACATATATATAAATGTTACATATGTAATCTTTTATATAGATCAAAGATAGTGTTTTGAAAAGATAGTAAAAATTTCAGAACTAAAGAAACATACACGGGTCCTGCAGAAACATGCATCTTAAGAGAAAAATGAAGCCCATTCAAAGGAGAAGTAATACCAAGGTTTGCGGGAAGTTGCTATTTAAAGTAAGTCTGAAAGGCCTTTGTGATGATGTCACCTAAAGGGAATAAAAGAGCAAGCCATGCAGATATCCAGGGATGAACGAGTATGAGGATTTTGTGCGACTCAGAATAGCAACGTGAGAAATTCTCAGTTTTTCACAACTGTAGTACAGATGCTTTCAAAGTTGAGGGTGCCTACGAATTCGTGCCAAAACAGATTCCAAAGCCCCACTCAACAGTCCAATTTTACACATCTTGGATGCTGCTTAGCAATCCACCTATTGAAGATAAACTTGCCAAATAATTCTCATGTAAGTGGCCAGCACCACCACCCTCAGACATTTTCCAGGCTTTAACTCAGAAAAACAATTATGTCAGTTTGAGGATTAATCTACATCCGCAATCGTGGGTGAACAGTTAAATATAAAAAGAGGGAAAGAAAAGAAAAAAGAAACGGTAAAGACATGGGTCTGTTGCTTTTACAGTGGCAAGGAGACAAATCTGGGAAAAAGAAAGAGAAAACAACAGATTTGGATCTCTGAGATCTTACAGACCTATGGCCCGTTGTTGTGAAGGGAACAGTAATGTAAAGAGGTGGAGTCACAGACCGGGGCTGGGTGTTACTGGAGCAGACAAGTGCGCGTGGTTATGGAACACAGCTCCCACAAGAACCAAGGAGATACCCTTGTTACTTCTCCGAGTACTTCATTCTGGCTTTGAGGTTTCACCAATATGCTTAAAGCCTCACGTTCCTTATCGATTTTACATACCTTAATATCCAATTTCTGGTGGGAATTTTTAATCCCCAAGCCTTAGAAATACTATGAGGTTCCTTCATCCATCACGTGGTCTTATTCACTTGTTTGCAGCTGTAATTTTTTATGCCGCTACTTTCTCAATTCTTTGCAAAGTGAAAGAACATTTGTAGCGAATACCTGATCTCCACCAGCCTCAGTGCCAGATGCTGTCCCACTGCACACACTACGTGGGCAGGAGTCACGATGGCCCCTCTTCTACACAGCCTCATCCTCTACGAGTTTAAGGTATCACCATGAGTTTAAGATACGCAGGTACCATGGTATTTAGATCAACAATGGACACAAATTCTACTTAGTCTTGTAATGAATATTCACTATAAAATCACGATGGCACTTTTGAATCACAATGAGGAAGTGGTACATCTTTCATGAAGCAGTGAATTAGAGAATTATTTCTGTAAAAACTGTTGCTTGCGCTAAAGACTCTTAAGTCTAGCTATAAAGCAATTTCTAAGCTCTGAAGGATTCCTGAGAATACAGATGCCGGATAATACTCCACAGGCAGTTGATTTAAACTGCATTACATTTTAATGTCAAGATACTTGAGATTTTCTTAACTTTTCAAATATTTCATTAATTTATTCACTTATCTTCCAGACTTCCCATTCATAAAGTTTATTAAAACAACATGTTTGTGGGGCGCCTGGGTGGCGCAGTCGGTTAAGCATCCGACTTCAGCCAGGTCACGATCTCGCAGTCCGTGAGTTCGAGCCCCGCGTCAGGCTCTGGGCTGATGGCTCGGAGCCTGGAGCCTGTTTCCGATTCTGTGTCTCCCTCTCTCTCTGCCCCTCCCCCGTTCATGCTCTGTCTCTCTCTGTCCCAAAAATAAATAAACGTCGAAAAAAAAAATTAAAAAAAAAAAAAAAAAACAACGTTTGTGATTAAGATATGACCTGAGTTCCTAGGTCAACAGGTGACAAAATGCAAAAAAGACTATTTTACCAAAGACGTTTACCTAGCAAAAGGGTTTTTCTCCCCCACGAAAAGGAGGCGGTGCGAAACAGGAAACCTCTATGGAGAGAAGTATGGACTCTCATGATGGAAGAGGGCTGGAACCGCCGTGGGGGCAGGCTGGGCCGTGTACACGTGAACTCATGCTCACTGACCCGGTTTGTTCACCTACTAAGAGTGTGATCTTGGGAAAAATAATCTCCTGTGGCCTCGATCTTCTCAACTGTAAAGTGAGTTCAATAATGACCCTCATATCACAGTATTGTTTTCAGAGTTAAATGAGGTAATGCACGTAAAGTGCTTAGCAAAGCCAAATTCGGAAGGCAGGTAAGTACGAAACTATCACCACCACTACCATCGTCATGATAAACGTGTATTAACAAGGACCTAAACGACACTACGTGGGAGAATACAAAAATCACGATTTAAAAAAGACCTAAGTAAAGCTATTGACTGACACTGCTTAGTAATATGATGTCAGGAGCGCACACAGTACAGGACATCATTTTAGGAAAACTAACTGTTCTGAGACAAAAGGGATTCTACAAACCAGTTTTCCAATCTATTTTTCTCCTTGCTCCTAATGTCTTAGGACCAGAACTAGCCTTCATTTCCTCAAAACATCCTAATTTTCTCCTTTATTCCTAGATCATGATTCTTATACAATGCCTACGTGATTCATGCTTCCACTATTAAATCTGGGAGGAGCCTCTGACTGAAACATCCCGTGTAAAGCACACTAGGCGATCCTGTGATGCACGGCCTCAAGCAATCACACCTGGCTGGCATTGAGAAGACCAGGAAAACATGTCATTAGCATCCTGTTAACTTGCAAGCTGCTTATTCATTCCATTTCCTCATTTTTTCTTTCTTAAAAAGGAAACGCCAACACTGACCTAAACAAAAAAATCGTAAAATGCCAAAAGATGGCTTAAAAATGCAATGTTGGATGTTAAATGAAAGGCATGCCAGGTAAAATAACAGACACTGAAAAATACTCTTTAGTCATTTTCCAAAGAAATTATTTCAATCTTTTGAATTCTTGACACACACAGTAAGGATGGCCAATACATTTTCTAATAATTAAGGAAGTTTTGACTCTTCTGCAGTATCCTGTTCTGTTTAAAAAGGTTTATCTTACATAGAAAGGTGCAAAGAAGATGTTTACAGCAGCACTATCGACAACAGCCAAAATACAGAGAGAGCCCAACTGTTCCTCGACTGATGAATGGATAAAGGAGATGTGGTGTGTACACACACACACACACACACACACACACATATATACACACAGAGGAATATTACTCAGCCATCAAAAAGAATGAAATCTTGCCATTTGCAACGACGTGGATGGAACCAGAGTGTGTTACGCTAAGTGAAATAAGTCAGTCAGAGAAAGACAAATCTCATAGGATCTCACTCATGTGTGGAATCTAATAAATAAAACAAGTGAACAAAAGGAAAAGAGAGAGGGCAACAAGAAGCAGACTCCTCACTCTAGAGATCACACTGCTGGTCACCAGCGGGGAGGTGGGTGGGGGATGGGGGTGAAGGAGTGTACTTGTGGTGACGCACACCAGGTGATGTGTGCAAGTGTTCAGTCACAACATTGTACATCTGAAACTAATACTACACTGTATGGCTAAAAATTCGGGAATTGACATTTAAAAACTTAAAAAAAAAGTAGCCTGAAAATAATCACAAGAGGTAAAATACATGTATTTTGGATGAGGCAATAGTGTTCAGTGTGTTATTTTACTGATTTTAACAAATCTCTTAATATAGAGCCATTTGGCTCCTTTAAAATTTATTTAGGGTGGGACTGGAATGTACTGTGCTAAATAAAATAAAAATTTTCAGTATGAGCTTGTGGGGTCTGTAGATTAAAGCAAGTCTCATGCTGTTGCTCTCAGGCTCCCGAGCGACATTTCCCTCCAGCACCCCTTGTCCTAGGTTACCTGAGAACTGATCATGCGCTGGGCCGAGCGAGCAATGTTGGCAGGAAGACCGAAGAAACTAGGCTTGTCGTCCTCCGGAAGCTTTTCGATGAGAGCACGGTAGTCCTAAATGTGAACAAGTGGAAACCAGCTTTTTGGTAAGCACTGAACTTACAACCACTGAAATCAGATACTGGCAAGTACTGAAGTATCGGTTATTCACATGATTACGCTTTCCAGGTCAATCTCCCTTTCAGTCTGGGTAACACTCACTTAGTCATCTTCAGAAAATATGCTCATTACCACTTGCTCATCCCTAGCTTATGTGATACTGGATTTTTTACATTCAACTCCGCACATTCAAAGGGACCCTGCACTTATTAAACTGAACTACCTGAGTGGCTGTGGCTACTGTGTCAGATGTCACATAACATGTTTCCAGGAAAGCCCCGTGATTACTTACCATGCATCCGACCCACGACCGATGTGCAGAGCGCAGCTCCGCTTACCCTAAGATAAATATTCCTGACACCCCAGAAACCTCCATACACTTACTCTGGAAAGCAAAAAGCTCTCTGTAAACACTTTCCATAAAGCCATTACCCAGTCAGTCCTCAGTCCGCTGGTGAAGTGTAATGAAATGCACGGATAATCCTCTCATTTCACCCCAAATTACTGTCAGCATTGCAAAGGCTCAATTTACCAAGCACAGTTAGAGTCAAAACTCTAGATGAGAAACCTAAGTGTTGACCAAGAGGGAGAATTTATTCGGTTTGGCTCAAGGGTAAGACCTGTTTTGTTTGCTTGCTGTCAGGAAGAACGAATTATTTTCAAGGGGACACTGCGTGTGCGTCTACACCATTCTTGCTGAACTAGGAGGAAGAGCTGTTAAAGAGACTCCAGCATTCTTTCCCATCCTTGGGGGCTGTCTGACAACTATTTCCAGGGCAACAGTTGAACTCCAGGAAGCCCGGGGCCTGCAAACATGTCAAATTTTGGAAAGAAATGCTTTTTTTTTTTTTTTTTTGGAAATCTTTCCCATCCTATCTGTAAGCGAACACTGGTTAACTTCGTCAAACCGTCGAATCCCAATACATAGAGGCGTGTAAGCACGTGCATACAGGAGCACCCAGGGCAGGCTTGTATATGCGTGTGCAGTGTAGGGCACACGCAGGTGTGGTCACCCGCCCGGGAAGCTCTGGCTTCCTCCTTCTGTAGGACTCTACTAGACAGAAAGCCAAACACTGATTCTCACAAATCATCCTATAAATACAGAGCAACTTTTGTCTATCACTTCCCTTTGTTCATTTCAAAATGGCTGTCAACCTCTCTCATCTCTACTGGCTACGTCTGCTCTCCCCAACGACTGTACACCGACACGTTTCTTCCGTAACACGCAGCTGCACGTCCACACGGATTTCTCCGCACTTCGAGGCAAAGGGATATACACCCCATGAGAACATTTACGCAAAGCTCAAAAACAGGTGAAACTAACGTCGCTATTAGAAGGGCCTCATCTGTGAGGGGGACGCAGCAATGACAGGGGGCAGGAGGAGGACATGTGGGGAGCTGGTCACGTTCTGCTTCCGGATCCCAGTACTGGTTACACTCACATGCTCAGCGTATAAAATTCACTGCCGAGGACATTAATGATGTGCACTTTCTGTGGGGCTTTTACTTTTCAGTTTAAACCTCAAATAGAGAGGGGAGACCAGTCAGTGCACTGTGTGAAATGAGCACGCCACGAATAGCCATGTGACGCCTCTGTTTGCTGGGTGAGGCCCTCTCGCTAGGAGGTCAGCCCCACAGATGCCCCCGGTGCCCACACGGTCTGGAACAGGGCCACCGGCAGGCGCACGGATATTTGGGGGCGCTTAGTCATGTACTGAATACGTGACTAAATGAGTGAAAGATACTGAAAAACAAAACAGACAGGATACTTAACAGGTAAGACATTTGGTAATATATTCAATATTGATTTCGAAACTTTTACTTTTGACAATTATGTCACTGAAACAAAAGAATCTGCTTGAAAAATACTTAGATGACAAAAAAAATGCATAATTCCGAGAGAAGTATACAACTGAATATGTATCCCTGTAATTCATGAAGAGATAAATGATTTTAATGTTCTAGGACATTATTTGGACTTTAAGCCAAGATAAGTTTGAGGCCACATAAATGAGACTTGACATCTTCGGGCCACATTTTGCGCTACTTTGTGGAAAAGAGGACTTCATCCTACCGGCTTTTGTGGGATGACTCAAGGTGGAAAGCTCCAGCTGGCTAAAGTAAATACCCCTCAATGACAACGTTACTACCAGAGCCACCAAGAGTGTAACCCTCATATGGTTAGAGCTGATTTAAACTTATAAGCCAGCAAATGAAGACAGATTTGTTAAAGAGTGTTGGACTTCTTTCAGTTTCCCTGTGCCCACTGGGAACTCGTGGACCCTCTCCTTGTGGATCTTCACAGTGCTCTTACATTTGTAACATTTCCCTTGGCCACTCCCTCCAAGATTTCCCTACACACTGCATCCGGTTATCATCAATCTCCTGTAAGTATTCACAAGTGTGTAAGACACCAGAAATAGGCCGCACAGTGCATAACAATAATCCATACTTGTGAAAGGGAATTACTTGTGCATTTGAAAATAAACATGTATGTATTCAACAATTTAAGAAAAGGATTCAGGTATTTGGGAATAGATTACACACGATGAATTTTACCTACCAGAATGCTGCAGGATTTGGGGAGAGATATGGAATATGGAAAAACACTTTTCTTGTTCCTTTGGTTTGAAACATCAATTATTGAAGAATTAAAAAACTGTTTCAGGTATGACTGAAGAACTCTAAGGTCAAAATAGTTATCTATGCGTCCGCCATAAATAGCATTTTCAAGTAAACCGTGTAAAAATTCCCACTGAACATCTTTGGTACCTAGAATTTTAAAGCAAACTTTTATCAGCTTTATTTCTAACATATTAGAAATATTCTAAAAATATTCTAAATTATTCTGAGATATTAACTAAATTCTTGGCTCCAGTTATATTTATAGGATATGACAATATACATTTAACCAAGTTAAATCATTCCTTACAATCTCACTAATATGAATGTAAAGCTCATTAATAAATTCTTAATAATAATTAATATTAATATAATCACAGAACGGCTAGTATCTATTGAGATTATTTAATCAAGTAAAATTCCCCAAACGTCACTTAAGCCTCATAACATAGAAATATTAAAAAGATCTAATTATACTGATGAATAAATTGAGGAATAGAGGCTGAGTGACCAAAATCAGAAAGTCACGCAGTCCCAAAGATCTGGACCCAAAGCTGTACTCTTATCGACCACACAGCACTGCCTCCTCAGATGGGAAAGTCCTATTTAGAATATATCCAAAGCCTATTTTTATATAACGATGAAAATCTCAGTTCATAAAAAAAAATCTGAATAAGGAAACTTGAAAAAAATCACTTCACATATTGTAATCTTCTAAATGTCCTGATTTTAACAGTCAACTGTCCATTTCCTATTCTAGTAAAGAAATGTAGTATAAAACAACACGAGACTCTCAAGTCATTATTTCATTTTGCAACAAAGCATTCTCTTAACCACAGTTCAGTGGTAATTTTAAAATGTAAGAATTAAACCTCACGTCCGCAGTAACTATAGGAAACCATTACATTTATAGTAGCTGGTTCCCCTCACTACTAGCAGGGCTGGTCTAGTTGCATTTGATTACTATAAAGTCCGAGATCGCACAAAGATCTCTGTGCTATTTCAGGCCACAGCGCACAGGTGATCGAGGTGGCCTCCTGCCGGACAGGGCGTCTGCAGCATGGAAGACTGATTAAAGTTGCTTCCTGCCTACATCTTATGATCAACAGTGGCCAAACAGCTATAACAAGGGACTTCACCAGGACTCCATTTTCTAGTGCTACCTTGCTGTTTACTAAGTAATAGATTAGTAATGGAAAAGCCATTCATGCATAGGTAGGCCACCAGGGCACAGAGAAACATTAATGGACCTTCAATCTATAAAATACAACTAGCTATTATGTAAAATATATTTTATATAACTTTTAAGACCTTATGTGTCTTACACCCACTGTTCTCAAGGTGAGTTTTGTTTAAGATTAAAAAACCAGAACTGAAATCATAGCAATAGCAAAAACAGTCAATTACTGCTAACTTACTCAATATAGTCAATGTACTAAATATCAAATGCTTCATGGGGCTTTTCTCATTCAACCTTCTCAAAAATTGAATCAATGGACATGCGTCTGCTATCACCCTATTTTACAGATCAGGAAACTCAGGCATCAAGATTATACATGTGGCCCGGGTCTTATGAGCTACATAATTTCTCATCAATATAATTAGAGCTTTTTCTCTTTTTTGTACTTAATTGTGTACATGCGAAGAAATTCTAGAATCCTAAGATTATACAGTTAGATTTTTACCATGAGATGCACTATCACTTTAAAGCACGGGCCTCTTATTCACAACAACTCAATGGTGTGATATGTGTAAAAAATAATGTGAGGCTATTAATTAATTCCATCACAAGTGTCAAACATAATGACAAATCATTCAAACTCCTTGCTTTGGTATCCTCACCCTCAAAGGGCACTAATAATGATGATCTCATAGTGACACTATAAAAATAAAGTTTAAAGCATTTTGAAAAATTATGGAAATAGCCCAAGTGTCCACTGACTAATGAATGGATAGAGAAGATGTG
Organism: Puma concolor; assembly: GCF_028749965.1. Classification (NCBI taxonomy): domain Eukaryota; kingdom Metazoa; phylum Chordata; class Mammalia; order Carnivora; family Felidae; genus Puma; species Puma concolor. The sequence continues at coordinate 115,101,772 of NC_141676.1, forward strand.
GTGTATGTATACAATGGAATATTCCTCAGCCATCAAAAAGAATGAAATTTTGCCATTTGCAAGGACATGGATGGAACTAGAATGTATTATGCTAAGCACAATTAGAGAAAGACAAATATCATATGATTTCATTCATATGTGGAATTTAAGAAACAAAACAGATGAACTTACGGGAAGTGTGGGAATAAAAAGAGGAGGGGAAAAAACCACAAGAGACTCTTAACGACAGAGAACAAACTGAGGGTCGATGGAGGAAAGAGGGTGGGGGATGGGCTAGATTAGTGATGGGGACTAAGGACAGCACCTGTGATGAGCACTGGGCATTGTGTGTAAGTGATGAATCACTAAATTAAGTTCCTGAAACGAACACTACAGTGCATATTAACTGGAATTTATTTATTTTTAAAGTTTATTTATTTTAGAGAGAGAGACAGAGTGCGAGCGAGCAAGCGAAGGAGTGAGAATGAGTAAACACAAGCCAGGGGGGAGCAGAGAGAAAGGGAGAATCCCAAGAAGGCTCCATGCTGTCACCACAGAGCCTGGCGTAGGACTTTATCTCATGAATCATGAGATCATAACCTGAGCTGAAACCAAGTCAGAGGCTTAACCGACTGAGCCACCCAGGTGCCCCTAACTAAAAGGAATTTAGAGAAACATTTGAGGGGCACCTGGGTGGCTCAGTCAGTTAAGCGTCCGACTTCAGCTCAGGTCATGATCTCACAGTTTGTGGGTTCAAACCCCATGTCGGGTTTTATGCTGACAGCTGGGAGCCTGGAGCCTGGTTCAGATTTTGTGTCTCCCTCTCTCTGTCCCTACTCCGTTCACACTCTGTCTCTTTCACTCTCAAAAATAAATAAACATTAAAAATTTTAAAGAAAAACTTGAAAATACAAAGAAAAAGAAAAATGACCAAGTTTCAATGCAAGCTAAAGCCTTAGTACATACTGTATTAATACTGAAAACAATCACTCGAAGAGTCAGAAAAGTGGCTACCCTTGGCATGCACTAGGGCACTGTGGGGTCATGTGTATCAAGGAGCAGGGGAGGTGCTTCTAGAAGGTTGGTAACACTCTGTTGAACTGGGGTTAATTACAAAGATTCAATATATGCCCATTTACTAAATTTTAAGTTCATATACACTTTTACCACGTGTAATTGAGAAATCTGTACCATGCAGAAAAACTCACTTAGAATATTATTTGGCATTCACTAATGGTGAACAAACGAATGTCCCACCTACCCCTACATACAGACTCAACACAAACATATCCAAATTGTTACTGAAGGTAGCAGCGAGATCACCACCACCCCACAGGACCCACATGTCCACCGACAGAAGTCACACGATCAAAGAATGACACACTATATTGCACTGATAATAAATGACTTGTACCTGCATGTAACCATACAGACGAATCTCTCAAGACAACGTGAACTGAAAGAACCTAAGGACTAAGCAGTACGTGACATACGATCCCAGCTGTACGAACACAGGCAAAATTGCTGTATATAGTTAGGAGATGCCTGGTGTTTACCACAGGAGCGGAGGGACAGGGCAGTGGGGGTGGCAGTGGGGGTTGGGGATGGTCATGACCATAAGGCAGCATGAGATAGAGTGGAATCAGAATTACTGGTGACGTTATTTCTTGATTAAGGTGCTGGCTACACGAGTCTGCTCATTTTCTGGAAATTTCACTGAGATATGATCTTATAAGTACTTTTTGTACATATATCATTTAAAACTTTAATGTCATAAACATATAAATTAAACTGGGACTTGGCTACATACTAGATGTCCATCCCTATCATTCTGCCAAAGATACGCTACAGAATAATTTCTGGTGTCTGATATTAATTCAACTAACAATAACGGAGTGTCTACCGTTAGCAGGAGGGTCCTGCTACAGGCATTAAGGACATACAGCCAAAAACTTTGCTTTAAGGTAGATGGTGCTCTAGTGGGGACAGATGAACAAGGTCGCACTGACATGCTCCAACAACACAACAGAACAAGTGGGTAGAGAAGAGCCTTTACAATGACTTAGATTTGGTGGTAACGCAAAGCTTTTCTGAAGAAGAGCCCCGAAGCAGAGATGTGAACGAAGGGATCACGTAGAGGTCTGGGACAGAGGCACTTCAGAAGAGCACCCACCGAGAACTTCAGGGAGAACAGGCCTGGCCTGTCAGAGGAAAAGAAAGGACTAAGGTGGCTGCAGGTTTTAAACAGGGACGACGTACCTCATTTTACTTTTCTCAACGCTTGGTTGACGCGTGGCGAATGTTTCAGAGAGTGCTGATCACAAAGAAGCCTGCGTAAGCAGCTCTTCTCGGAGCAGCAAGCACTGAGGAGGCTGAGTCAGTGAGCAGAATCGGGATCCGGTTTGGACATGGAAGGGACAGAAATTGCCCAGACACTGGACATTTCAGGATGAGAAAAAGAACCCAGGTGGTTCACAGGTTCTGACCCTGAACAAATACACGACTGGTGGTGGTGTTTACTGAAACGGGGGATTCAGGGAAGGGCTTGGTGGGGCTCCAGGGGCATTTTTAAGTTTGAGATCCCTATGAATATATTCTCTCCTCCAATCCATCCCTGCTCTAAACCCTCGCGTCCCCTGCTGTGCCCCTGCACCTCTGCACAATACACATCAGAGGGCAGAGGGCAGGATGGCCTCAACTGATCACATCACATGGTCTTGTCTATTACAGTCTATTATTTGCACCTTGATCCTTAACTCCTACTTAACCATAAGTTTAGATTCTACAGATGTGTAGTACTGACGTTAGTCTAGCATAGTCCCCGATTTCACAGTTCCGGAGAGCTGAACAATTCTTCCTAAGCCTGAAACCTAGGAAGGCCACAAAGTGAAGACAACGTCTCTCCAGGTTTTGGCTTCCTGAGAGCTACAGAAAGATCAGAAAACTATGGCATGTAAAACTAATGACCATCACAGATAGAGAACTAGCCACTAACATAAGCACAGCAGCCAGGACATAAAACACAAAATGAAAAGCAAAAACAAGTTTCATGATAGGAAGTCAATTTTGAAAAAACCACACTGCTAGTAAGACCTCAAAAAAATTTTCCGATTAATATCAGGAGGACAGTTATCACTAGAACTTACCATCAAAGAGCCTGTCAATAATGCTGTATCCAGCCCGAAGATCTGATAAAGAAAACTCATAAAACTTGGTCCAACCCTATCAAAACAAATTTACAAATATTAATGACCTACAAACAGTGTTCAAAGATACACATGTAGGCATCATCGACTTTATAATCTTAAGAATGTTCAAAATATGCTAATGAAATAAAAGGAAAACTCCCAAAACTTTTTAATAAAAACAATAACTCTCAAGTAACAGTAATTTTTAAAAAGAAATTTACTGACATCACAGCATGCCAAGGACTTTTAATACTAGAATAGTTTTTATCATTTAAGTATTGTGGCAATTCAGTCACAGAGGGAACAAATTGGTATAGTAAATTTTGGAGTCTAAGTACAGTGTATTCAGTGAGATATTTTCTATAATTTTATATTTCAGACTTGTGGATTTTGTCAATAAACATGAGAAAAGAAATGTTACAAAAATTTTTTAAAGGCCCAAAAATAAAGCATTATTTCCTGTACATTTCACCCATGAAGCATTCATGTTGGAACTAAATTATAAACTTGCAGCTAAAAGCTACAATGCTTATATAAAAAGAACATTCATAGAGCTCTAGGTTTTATAAAAATATGAAAAAAGTAAAAAAAATTCTGATGGTACTTACAATCACTCTAACTAATTTAGTTTAATGTAATGCATTGAAACTAAAATCTATTTAGACTTTAATAGTATTTAGGAATATCAAAACAAATTTCAACCATTAATCATTCAAAACAATATGTACAAAATGCATGTTATATGTAAAGCACTGGGAATGAAAGAATGAACCGAAACATAATCTCTGCCCTCAGGTGGCTGTCAGTAAAATGTGGGCAAGGGGGAAAAGTGGGTGGGCACAATCCACCACTCAAACACACCTCCAACTACAGGCTACAACTACAACGTGCTTGATGCAAAGAGTCGTACATGGTCTGCACAAGAAAGAGGTCTGAGCTCATCCAGGAGTTAAGGCACCGCCGCCCTGGTGGGGAGCGGGGAGTAGAACACACAGGAAGGAGTAAGTACATGGACACTTAGGACAATAAAGTTAGAGAATTTGTGTAAAATGAGAGAGGAGAAGCTACTGGAAGCTACTGAGGGCCTGCTGCACACCAGGCACTGTCTGGTCGGTGAGAATCTACCACTGAAGCAAAGAGAAAAAACCCATGCTCTGGAGAAGTCTGTGCTCTAAGGCTCACACCCAGAACACAGGGGTTTTCAGTCATTTCTGAAACAAACTGGCACATATAAAGAGTTGGACACAAAAACCTAGGGCTTAGAGAACGGATCTGAGCTAGATACATAAATTTGGGGGTCACTAGCATTTGGATACTTTTTTAAAATTATAGATATTGTAAACACACACACACACACACACACACACACACACACACACACGAGATTTAAACCTCACTCGCTAAGATTCAGTACAGGTAAGAATCAGAGATCTGTAAGGGTTACATGCCTGTCAACAATAACAAACTTCAGTGACAATATATTTTCTTTCAACTTTTTATTTAAATTCTAATTAGTTAACATACAGTGCAATATTGGCTTCAGAAGAATTCAGTGATTCAGCACTTACACACAACACCAAGTGCTCCTCCCAAGTGTCCTCCTTAATGCCCATCATTCATCCAGTCCATTGCCCACCTCCCTCCCTCCATCAATGCTCAGCTTGTTCTCTGTCGTTAAGAGTCTCTTTTGAAAATAAGAGTCTCTTTTGAAAATTAAAAAAAGAATCTCTTCTGGTTTGTTGCCTTTCCTTTTTCCCCTCATATATGTTCATCTGATTTGTTTCTTAAATTCCACATGAGTGAAATTATATGGTATTTGTCTTTCTCTGATTGACTTATTTCATTTAGCAACATACACTCTAGCTCCATCCATGTCATTGCAGATGACAAGATTTCGTTCGTTTTGATGGCTGAATAATACTCCATTGTGTACATATGCCACATCTTCTTTATCCATTCATCAGTTGGTAGACACTTAGACTCATTCTATAATTTGGCTATTAATGATAGTCCTGCTATAAACATTGGTATGCATCTATCTCTTGGAATTAGTCTATCTGTATCCTTTGTGTAAATACCTATAAATACCTAGGAGTGCAACTGTTGGAATTCTAGGGTGGTTCTATTTTTAACTTTTTGAGGAACCTCCATACTGTTCAGAGTGGGTGCACCAGTTTGCATTCCTACCAACAGTGCATCCTTGCCAACACCTGTTGTTTCTTGTGTTGTTAATTTTAGCCAACCTGACAGGTGTGAGGTGGTATCTCATCATGGTTTTGATTTATACTTTCCTGATGATGAGTGATGAGCATCTTTTCATGTGTCTGTTAGCCATCTGGATGTCTTCTTTCGAAAACTGTCTATTCATGTATTCTGCCCATTTCTTAACTGGGTTATTTGTTTTTTTTTTTTGTATTTTGTATGTTGAGTTTGCTAAGTTCTTTATAGCTTTTGGATAACTATCATATATGTCATTTGGAAATATCTTCTCCAATTCTGTAGGTTGCCTTTTAGTTTTGTTGATTGTTTCCTTTCCTGTGCAGAAGCTTTTTATTCTGATGAAGTATCAGTATGTTTCCCTTGTCTCCAACAACATTTCTAGTAAGAAGCTGCTCTGACCAAGGTCAAGAGGTGGCTTCCTGTGTTCTTCTCGAAGATTTTGATGGTTTCCTGTCTCACATTTAGGTCTTTCATCCATTTTGAATTTATTCTTTGTACGTGGTAGAAGGAAGTGGTCCAGTTTTCCCAACATCACTTCTTGAAAAGACTGTCTTTCCTCCAGTGGCTATTCTTTTCTGCTTCATCAAAAATCAGTTGACCATATAATTGTGGGTCCATTCTGGGTTTTCTATTCTGTTCCATCAATCTATGTGTCTGTTTTCACGCCAGTAGCATACGGTCTGACTACAGCTTTATAATATACTTTGAAATCCAGAATTGTGATGCCTCCAGTTCTGTTTTTCTTTTTCAGGACTGCTTTGGCTATTTGGGGTCTTTTGTGTTCCATACAAATTTTAGGTTTGTCCTAGCTCTGTGAACAATGCTGGTGGCATTTTGACGGGGAATGCATTAAATGTGTGAATTGTTTTCAGTAGTATAGACATTTTAACAATGTTTGTTCTTCCAATCCAATAGCATGAAATGTTTTTCCATTTCTTTGTGTCCTCTTCAATTTCTTTCATAAGCCTTCTATATTTTTCAGAGTACAGATCTTTACCTTTTTGTTTAGCTTTATTTCTAGGTACCTAACTGCAGTTGCAAATGGAATTGATTCCTTCATTTCTTTTTGTTGCTTTGTTATTGGCGTATAGAATTGCAACAGATTTCTGTAGGTTGATTTTATATCCTGCAACTTTGCTGAATTCATGTACTAGTCCTAGTAATTTTTTGGTGGAATCTTTCAGGTTTTCCACATAGAGTATCATGCCATTGGTAAATAGTGGAAATCTGACTTCTTCCTTTCTGACTTGGCTACCTTTTATTTCTTTTTGCTGTCTGATTGCTAAGTCTGAGACTTCCAGTGCTGTGTTAAATAGTAATCGTGAGAGGGGACATCCTTGTCTTGTTCCTGACCATAGGGGAAAGGCTCTCAGTTTTTCCCCACTGAGGATGGTATTAACTGTGGGTCTTTCGTATATGGTTAGGTCCCATCTATCCCTACTTTGTTGAGGGTTTTGTTTTTTTTTTATCAAGAATGGATGCTGTAATTTGTCAAATGTTTTTCTGCATCTATTGACAGGAACATATGGTTTGCACACTTTCTTTTATTAATGTGGTGTATCATATTCATCTATTTGTGAATACTGAACTAGCCCTGCAGCCCAGGGATAAATCCCACTTGATCATGGTAAATAATTCTTTTAATGTACTGTTGAATTTGATTTGCTAGTATTTTGTTGGGAATTTCTGCATCCATGTTAATCAGGGATATTGGCCTATAACTCTTTTTTAGTGGGGTTTTTGTCTGTTTTTGGAATCAAGGTAATGCTGGCCTCACAGAATGAGTTTGGAAGTTTCCATTCCATTTCTATTTTTTTTTTTTTTTAAGTTTGAGAGGAATAGTTATGAATTCTTCTTTAAATGTCTGGTAGAATTCCCTTGGGAAGCCATCTTGCTGCCCTACACTCCTGTTTGTTGGAAGTTTTTTTTTTTTTTTTTTTTTTTTTTTAATTTTTTTTTTTCAACGTTTATTTATTTTTGGGACAGAGAGAGACAGAGCATGAACGGGGAAGGGGCAGAGAGAGAGGGAGACACAGAATCGGAAACAGGCTCCAGGCTCTGAGCCATCAGCCCAGAGCCCGACGCGGGGCTCGAACTCACGGACCGCGAGATCGTGACCTGGCTGAAGTCGGACGCTTAACCGACTGCGCCACCCAGGCGCCCCTGTTGGAAGTTTTTGATTACTGTTTCAATTTCTTTGCTGGTTATGGGTCTGTTCAAATTTTCTATTTCTTCCTGTTTTGGTACTTTCAATGTTTCTAGAAATTTATCCATTTTTTCCAGATTCTCCAGTTTGTTGGCATATTTTTCATAATATTCTCTTATAACTGTTTATATTTCTTTGGTGTTAGTTGTGATCTCTCCCCTTTCATTCATGATTTTATTTATTTAGGTCCTTTCTCTTCTCTTTTCATTAAGTCTGGCTAGGAGTTTATCAATTTTATTAATTCTTTTGAAGAACCACCTCTTAGTTTCATTGATTTGTTCTACTGGGTTTTTTGTTCCTGTATCATTTATTTCTGCTCTAGTCTTTATTATTTCTCTTCTTCTGCTGGCTTTAGGCTTCAACTGCTGCTCCTTTTCTAATCCCTTTAAGTGTTAGAGTTAGGTATAAGACCTGTATTGCAATATTATTTCTCTCTTAGGAATGCCTCTGCTGCATCCTAAAGGTTTTGAATGGTCATCTTTTCATTTTCATTTGCTTCTATGTATTTTTTTTTTTTATTTCTTCTTTAATTTCCTGGTTAACCCATTCATTCTTTAGTGGAATGTTCTTTAACCTCTATGTATTTAAAGGCTTTCCAAACTTTTTCTTGGGGTTGATTTCAAGTTTCATAGCGTTGTGATCTGAAAATATGCATGGTATGATCTCAACCTTTTGTACCTGTTGAGGGCTGATTTGTGACCACGTATGTGACCTATTCTGGCAAATGTCCCAGGAACACTTAAGAAGAATGTGTATTCTGTTTTAGTGTGAAATGTTCTGAATATATCTTTTAAGTCCATCTGGTCCAGCGTGTCCTTCAAAGCCACTGTTTCCTTGTTGATTTTCTGCTTAGATGATCTGTCCTTTGATATAAGTGGTATGTTAAAGTTCCCTACGATTATTGTATTACTGTCAATGAGTTTATGTTTGCTATTAATTGATTTATATATTTGGGCATACCAAGTTAGGGGCATAAATCTATACAATTGTTAGATCTTCTTGATGGATAGACCCCTCAATTATGACATAATGCCCTTCTTCAGCTCTTGTTACAGTCTTTCCTTTAAAATCTAGTTTGTCTGGTATAAGTATGGCTACTCAGGCTTTCTTTTGGCATCCATTAGCATGATAGATGGTTCTACATTCCCTCACTTTCAATCTGTTGATGTCTTCAGATCTAAAATGAATCTCCTGTAGGCAGCATATAGATGGGTATTATTTTTTTTATTCATTCTGATACCCAATGTCTTTTGATTGGAGCATATAGTCCATTTGCATTCAGGGTGATTGCTGAAAGATAGGAGTTTGGTGCCAGTGTGTTACCTGTAGAGTTGGTGTTTCTGGTGATGTTACAAAGAGCCCCTTTTATAATTTCTTGCAAGGGTAGTTTAGTGGTCACCAACTCCTTAAGATTTTGTCTAGGAAAGTCTTTAACCCTCCTTCTATTCTGAAAGACAGCCTTGCCTAATAAAGAATTCTTGGCTGCTGCAAACCTGATCTGTCTTCCATTGTAGGTTAAGGACTTCTTTTTTTCCTTGCTGCTTTCATAATTCTTTCCTTGTATTTTGTGAATTTGACTATGATATGTCTTGGCAATGGCTGGCTTTTGACTGTGATATGACTTGGCAATGGCTGGCAATGGCTGAATTTAATGGGGGTTCTCTGTGCTTCTAGGATTTTATGTCTGCATTCTTCCCCAGAATGGGGAAGTTTTCCACTGTAATTTGCTCACATAAATTTTATCCCCCCTTTTCTCTCTCTTCATCTTCTGGGACTCCCATGATATGAATATTATTCCGTTTTAATAAGATGCTGAGTTTCCTGAGTCTACCTTTATGATCCATTACCTTTCTTTCCCTCTTCTTTTCACCTTCATTTTTTCACATAATTTTATCTTCTTTATTATTGAATCGCTACTCTGCTTCAGCCATCCTCACTGTCATGGCATCCATCCGGTTTGCATCTCAGTTATAGCATTTTTAATTTCGGCCAGACTAGATTTTGGCTCTTTTATATTGGTAGGAAGGGATTCTCTAGGGTTTTCTAGCTTTTTACAAGCCCAGCTAATATTCTTATAATCACTGTTTTCAATCTCAGTTCAGACATCTTACTTATATACGTACTGATTAAATCCCTGGCCGTCATTTCTTCCTGTTCTTTCTTTTGGGGTGAATTCCTCTATCTTGTCATTTTGGAGGAAGAAAAAAATTAAAAAAGTAAAAAAATAACAAATAAAAAATTTTTAATTTTTAAAAAATTCAAGTAAAGGAACCTAGATTCTAGGTGTGTTTTGGTCTGCTTATAAAAAGCTTGAAAGAAAAAAGACAAAAGAGGGAAAAAATTAAAAACTTAAAAATAAATAATAAAATTTAAAAATAATTTTGCTCTTTCTGTATCCAAGGTGGAGGAAAAAAAAAATCATAAGCAACAAAAAAACCCGAATGAAGCTAGATCCCATCTCTCCTAGAACTGGAGCTTTGCAGCAGTCTATGGTCAGTAGGCTAAACCAGGGTTTGCTGCCCTCATCAGGAGTCTTTGTTCCTATGCTGGTGAGCGTGGGGCTTGATGGTGCCCCCTGGGTCTTTTGCCCATGAGACGCCAAATCACCTCCACCAAATGCTCTCGCAAGCAGGGGAACCGCTTCTCCCGATGTGACCCCTGGGACCCTCAGACCCTGTGGCTGCTCTGGGGACTCTGCCCTCCTTCATCACTGGACACCGCCAGGTGCTGACCTCTGAAACGTCACACTCGGTGCCCCACCATTTATAAAAACCTGGTGGTACCGAAACCTCTCCTTTCCCTCATCGGTGGTTCTGGGGGACATTTTCTTGTCTAGTCCCCAGAGAGTGTTTTCACTCTTTCTATCTGCTTTTGGGGCAAGTGCTTTCCTGCAAAAACCGGAGGCACTGCTCTCTCTCTCTCTCTCTCTCTCTCCTCTCGGCAAAAATGACTGCCTCCCCTCTGAGGCACCCTGGCTCTTCTCGCTCACCAGTTCACCTCTCAGCACCATGCACCTGCTGCGTTCTCTCCCTCAAACTATGCAGATCATTGTGTGAATCCTGAGATTGATTTCCTATGTGTTCAAAATGGTTTGATGTTGATCTGAGTTCAAGGGACATGTCCAGGGTGTCCTTACTACTCCACCATCTTAACTTCTGCTTGCTTCCTGTAATACATTAAATACATTTCCTACCTACTCAAAATAAAGTATTGATAATATTTCTTATATCACTATTAAACCTTATTTATGTGTTTACTTAAAATTTTTTTAATACTTCAGAGATTAATATTTATAACACTCTCAAGTTAGAAGGCCTCAACTCTCAGTATTACCTGACACAGCAATTTCCTCTTGAGGTTCTAATTCCAAAATGGTAAGAACTGTACACTCTGAGTAGCATAGTTACTGACACTGTGGCATATGATTAAGGATTTGTAAAATATGGTACAAAAAATTCAAAAGGTAATTTTTGTTTTTCATATCATATTTTCTAATAGAAATAATGTAAATTGTGGGAAGGCTCTCTAGACAGCCCATCAAATCTTACTTAGCCCACCTGGAAACCCAGGCAGGGTGTTAAGTGGTCTTGTAAACATGAATGAGAAGAACCCCATTACCAAGGTACCCACTGTGTAGTAAGAATAATAAGGTATCAAAGAGTAACAAGCATCAATCAAAAAGACCTTACATTAAGTGTAGTATTAGAAGTACAGCACACATGTGTAAATTAGAGGAAGTTAATTCTGCGACCCAATACAGCACTGCAATGAAAAATAGCGAAACACCTTTCATTAACACAAGGAATGAAAACCAAGTTGACTTGGTGATGGATCTTTACTTCTAGAAGTTGGTGATTAAAGCAAAAGGAGGAAAAATAGTAAAACAGTTTGTGGAGTGCATATCTGTATGACATTATCTCTAACAATTTTAATGGTATTTTATGTTTTGACTGGGTTTTCCTCCCAATTTCTTCATTTTAAAGAAAGCAAACTTAATGTGTTAAAAAAAGTGACACTTTCAAATATTTGTGTGTGAAAGTAAATTGCTCTAAAAAAGGACATTTTGGTACTATATACAAATTCTCTCTGGGCTTCCTGGGTGGTTCAGGCAGTTGAGCGTCCAACTCTTGATTCTGGCTCAGGTCATGATCCCAGGGTTGGGGGATCGAGCCCCATGTTGGGCTCTGCACTGAGGAGCCAGCTTGGGATTCTCTCCCTCCATGTGCCCCTTCCCCACTCTCGTGTGTGCTCAGTCTCTCAGTAAACTGAACTAAACTAAAATAAAAGTATATGTTGACCCAAACTCTCCAAATTTAGAAATTGCCACCCTGAATAAACATTAAATGAGGCAAATATAAGGATATCCACTGCAATGTTTTTTGTAACAGCAAAGACTGAAAAGAACATGTATGCCCATCTAACAAAACTGCTTATAAGTAAGTACATAGATATGGTGAATACAAATAATATTTTAAAATTAGGCATTAAATGGTTACTACTCTTTGTTTTTTTTTAATTTGAGAGAGAGGGAGAGAGAATCCTAAGCAGGCTCCATGCTCAGTGCCAAGCCCAATGGGGCTGGATCCACAACCCTGGGATCATGACCTGAGCCGAAACAAGAATCAGATGCTCAACTGACTGAGCCACACAGGTGTGCCTATTGGTCAGTAATCTTTAAAAATCTCTGTAATGTTTTGGTTAATAAAGCAAAATACAAAACTGTATTTGTAACATGCTATTTGAGTTAAAAAGACTGTATGCATGTCTGAGTGTAGATACATAAAATGTTTATTTATACAATCTTTCTTGAAGGACACCCAAGAAGGGGTGAACAGCAGCTGTCCTGAGAAGAGAAACTGGTGACAGGGAGAGAGAAAGGGAACAGACTAAATTTTAGGTGCGAATCATCTTGTAGCTTTTTAATTTATACCAGGTACATGTATCACATAATAAAAAAAATGTAATTTCATTTAAAAAACAATTCCTTGTTTTCAGTACAGTTCTTTCACTACCACTGTTGTTCATGAACCCGTCAGCACGAGCTGCTGTTAGGGGCGGAGGCTCTAGAAGAGGTGGGCCCGGTCACTGCCAAGCTCTGCAGGCTGAGGTAAGAGTCCTCCGGCAAGTTAACTGCCATCAAGACCCACGGGCCTTCTTTGTAAGGTGACAAGAACAAGTACACGCTCCTTTACGGGCAGTGTGCAGACTGTGTGGAAACAACACGTCACTGTTTTACTTACTACCGCATCAGCGAGACACATCTTTATTGGCAGGTCACGTGCAAGGCACTTGTACACATACACTGCTCCATCTCATCCTCGCAAGAAAGGTAAGCGTGGTGAGTAATCCCCATTACACAGCTGAGGAAACTGTGGCTTACTAGAGTTCAGTAACTTTCCCCAGGTCACCTGCTAGGAAATTCGAGAGGCAGGACTCAAACCCAAGTCTGTGACTTCGGAACCCACGACCCTATTCTGACATGTAACTGAAACAGAGAGAGAGGCTAAAACAGGGACAGGCTGAGGAACAAACAGAAGTGGACAAAGCTAAAAAAAAGATGGGAAAAATTAAATCTGGAAGGGATGCAATTTACGGCTGAGATAGGCATTTGGCAAGAACAGAACATGTTCCAGCAAAGATGGCCACAGCAGTGGGAAAGGGTGGCCTATTGGTCGTGAGAACAATACCAGGCAACACCTATGGCGGCAAAGAGCTGGATGAATTCGAGGACCAGGAAGAAGTCCACTGTGGCTGAGTTGCAGAGACCAAGTGGGAAGAGGGTTCTGGGACGATGCTGAAGACAAAGGACCAGAAATGTGCCTATTTCTTCACAAGTACACTAGAAAGTCATTTGATGGGTCGTAAGCAGAGTAGTGAAATAATCAAACTGCCATATTAGGAAAATGATTCTGGCTGCTAAATGGAAAAATCAAAAAGAACAGGAAATGATCTCAGAAAGTAGTACAGGTAAGCGGTAAGGTACTCAGAGAAAATAGTGGAAAGAAATGCACAGATTTGAACTGTATGTTGAAAGTAAAATCCACATGACTCGGGAATGAACCGGGTAGGTAGGCTAAGAAAGAAAAACATACCAAGAACAATTCCTAGGTTTCTAGCATGAGGAAATAAATGGATAAATAAATAAATGGATAAAAGGATCAATGCCTTTTACTGAGAGGGAAACATGAAAGGAAAACAATATGCGGAATTCAGTTCTGAACTTTGAGATGTCTATGATGGATCAACCACAAAAATGACACCGAACAATCACTGAGGGTTTATTATGGTTCATGCCTTGTGGCGAACAATGTAATTCAGAGATGTGAGCTACGTATACAGTCCTGAAGATGAACAACAAAGACAGAATTAGAGATAGAAAGTCGTAAACCATGAACCAAATTATTAAGTAATCCCAGTCGCTGAAACTAAATTGGTAGGAATGCTCTGATACAAAAATATGCACAATTTACAAGAGGTCCAACACATGTTCTCACTCACCTGTGGAATGTAATTTCGTCTTTCCTGACATGCAGCATGAAACCACGCAAAACTAAAGAGAGCGTGAGCTCGATGGATGCTGTCTTTTTTGCTGATTTGCTCAGCAGTCCAAGATTCGTAAGTGCGCATTAAATTCTTCTTCAAACCTGGAGGTGACTGAAGACAAAAGATTGACCCCTTATTGTCTCAAATCTTCCAAATTAATATTTAACATGTTTGAGAACATACTTTAATAAAGAAAAGTTTTCACCATTAACCACCCAATTTGACTTATTTTATATTACTTCAAAAAGTATGTATCTAAAACTAGTTTTAAACTCCTTGTAAAAAGGAGTTTAAATTTATATCCAGTACAAATTCAATACTTTTCAAATTTAAAAAAAAACTATAAAAGCAACAATATTTAAAACAACCCAATAAATTTTACATGATTGCCGGAGCAACTGGGTGGCTCAGTCGGTTAAGTCCGACTCAGTCGGTGGCTCAGTCCGACTTAGGCTCAGGTCATGATCTCACAGCCTGTGAGTTCAAGTCTCACATCGGGCTCTGTGCTGACAGCTCAGAGCCTGGAGCCTGCTTTGGATTCTGTGTGTGTCTCTCTCTCTGCCCCGCCCCCGCTTGAGCTCTGTCTGTCTCTCTCTCCCAAATAAACAAACATTAAAGTTAAATTTTCTATGATCGTTGAGGTATTTTACTGAAACTAAATCATACACAAGGAATGTGACACTGACTGTTAGGGGCACATGGTTTTTCCTCTGCTATGAACACGCCCCCTTCTGCAGGTGCTATCTGAGCTTCTGGGCCCTCCCTGCACTGTTGACATACAACGCCAACTAACACTCCCAGCACATTAGACCACTGGAGTTCAAGTGGGGATTAGCAGATACCACTAGGCTCATAAACACAAATTCAAATCCACAAAGTGTATATTGAACTAGTACTCAGTCAGAAAGCACTTATCTACATGTCCAGGATCGGTTTATATTGTTGAATTATCCAAATGAGAAAGATGAATTTCAAATTCTTTTTGGAAAAGTGTAAACTAAACCCACTTCTTGTGTGTTAAAAAAAAAAAAATCCTTTTTTTTAATCAAACACATTTGTCTATTAATCATAGGTTTCCTGGAGAATTCTTCTAATGTTAAAAAAATGTGCATTTATCTGAATTTATTTTAATTAGCTTTTTTAAAAAGTAAAACTTTTCCTTTAAAGAATGCCTGCTACAGTCAGTCCCTCTGCGATCCTTTCCATGCTGTGTTTTTCTCAAATAAAAAGACTTCTTCAACATTAGAAGAAAATACCATTGATTTACTAAGTACATATCCATATACTTTTAAAAATAAAAATGTTTCGTGTTTATGAAACAGTAACAAAAATTATGACAAAATAGGCCAAATTTTCTGAGCACTACTTGATAAAACGTGAAAATAACAGAAAACTAAATATCCACTTAGTTTTTAAAGCACTAAAGATTACATAAAATGAACAAATCATAAAGAATTAGAGAAAATCAGACACAAATATTTTTGAAAAATAACAAAATAAAGACACTAACATGTCCAATTATGGGATAAGGCCTAGCATGTAGTCAACTGCAAATTCACAGACATAAAATAATTTCAATATTACCTCAAGTAAATATATATTAGTTAAGCATTCAACACAAGAAATCAGGAATACCAAAGGCAAATAGAAATCTAAGGGAAACTTAAAAAAGAAGAATAAAGCAGGAAATTCAGTGAAAAGCATTAGTAGAAAAAAAGCAAATTATTAAGTATGACATCAGGTTTTTGGAGTGAATTTTTAAAAGTCTGTCAACTAATCAAAAGAAGAAATAAACAATTAGATAGAGATGTAACAACCTTTAAAGATAATATACACGTGTGTACATACATATACAGTAATAATTTTGAATATAATTAACTGGACTATTTTCTAAAATAGTTAATTATCTATATGGAATTAAGAATTAGAAAAAAATACCAATTCAAATAAAATTTCCATTAAAAGTAATCAAATCACCTCCTGAAAGAAAATCCCGGCAAAGGCTGTACATGAAAATATTCAAGAACAGTTCTCCTGATAAATTAATTCTTCATGTACTGTACGTGCCAGGTAGTATGCAGTAACTACAATGCTCAAGAGAAAAAATAGCCCCTATCCTTTTGGCTACAACAATTCACCGCTAGAATATACAGTCAGGGTGTACTGGGAGAGCAGCTGAGACGATTTTGGAAAAGTTCATTTTACTAGACATCGTAAAGACTTGATTGACATGTTTCCAAATAGTGAATGAACTTTACATTCTGTGGATTAACCATTATCCTTTTTCTTCCTTAAATGAGACTAACATCTTCAGATAAAAAACAAGAAATACTGATCTAAAGAAACACGTGACTATAATCAATATGAAGACATTTTTCTTCATAACAAAGATCACACAAAACAAATTTCTACAAACAGAAAAAAACCAAGCAGAACCTCTTCCACCAGTTTTAAAAAGTTTTAATTCCATTTACCATTTTATTTATGACTTGGCCCAGTTACATGGTAACATTGCAAACACACATAGTTTTGGATATGTCAGAAGAATGATGGGCTCAAACAGGAAACCCACACTGGAACTCTTGCTCAGCTGCTGTCAGAAGACCAATAAGAACACCAGATACTCATGTGCAAAAGAAGAAGTTGAACCGTCCCTTTATACCGCATATAAAAATTAATCCACTCTGCACTAAAGACCTAAACTTAAGGCTATAAAACAATAAAACCAGAAGGAAACATAGAAGGAGGCTCCATGACATTGGCCCTGGCGATGACTCTTTGGATATGACAGGGGCACAGGCAACAGAAGCCAACACCAGGCAAACAGGACACGTCAAACTTTAAAGACGTCTAGGCTACAAAGGAAACAGCACAGTGGCGAGGAGGCACCATGCAAGGGAAGAAAATATTTGTCAACTATACATCTGACAAGGAACTCCTCCAATTCAATCAAAAACCCAGTTAAAAATGGGCAGAGGACTTAAGACCTTTCTCTAAGCCAATATGCAAACAGGCAAGAAGTCCACAAAAAGATGTTCAACGTCACTACTTACGAAGGAAATGTGGTGAGACACCGCTCACACCGTTAGGATGGCTGCTGCGCACACGCACACACACGCACACACAAATGACAGGCAGCACTGCAGGGATCAGCAGAAGGCAGCATCCTTCAACAATTAAACACAGAATGACTTCTGACCTGGCAGTTCCACAGAAGCCCTGAGAACCAGCTCGTGGAGAACCAGTTGTGCCGTCGTCATCCCTGCAGCATGACGCACAGCTGTGCAGAGACACGCACCCCCCCCCCCGTGTCCCCCACTGCTGGATCAAGATGACGCCACATGCGCACACATGGAATCGCGGACCCTCACAGGGAAGGAAGCCCCCTCGTGTGCGTCGATGGGGAGAAACCCTGAGGACGTTCCCACAGACAGTGTGACAGGCCAGGCCTCAAGGACAAGTCTTCCAGGCGCCCCTAGGCAGGCAAACTCCTGGAGACACAGAGTGGAGGAGGGACAGCCAGGCCCCTCCCCCTCCAGAGACGGGAGAAGGGACCGGGGAGTCTGTCCGCAGCGGACAGTCTCCACTGGGCAAGATGAACAAGTTCTAGGGCTCTGCTGCACAAGAGAGCACACATGTCACTACCGAACTGTGCCATCAAAAATGGTGAAGATGGCAAATTTTATGTTTATGTGTCTTTTACTGATACAAATACCGAAAAATGAAATAAAATTTAGAAGGAAGATTTAAATTTATTTGGATAAACATCATCTGATGCTATTATTTATGGTTCTTTTACCTGACCTACACAAAATGTGTTTTGTTTGAGTACAGCTGCCACACGACCTGACAACAATTTCAGGTGTGCAGCACGTGACTGGACGAGGGTGGCATCACGCCATGCTCGCCACAAGCGCAGCTGCTGCCTGTTGGCACACAACGCTGTCACACCACCCCCCCCCCACTGTGTCCCGCTCACTGTGCCCTTCCTCCCCGAGACTCACACTACCGCGGGCAGTCTGTACCTCCCGCCGCCGTCCCCCCTGCACCGTCAGTCCGTCCTCTATTTTTGTCCGTCTGCTTTTTGTCGTTTGTAGACTCGATCACCACATTCCACTTAGACTGGACTCACGTGTTCGTCTTTTTCAGTCTGACTTATTTCACTTGGTTAATACCCTGTGGTCCATCCACGGTGTCGCAAAGAGCAAGATCTCACCCCGTCACGGCCGAGTAATCAGCCACTGCAGACACCACACCTTCCCTGTCCGCCAATCTACGACGGACACTTGCGGCTTCCATAGTTTGGCTATGATAAATAATCCCACAATAAACACAGGGGTGCATGTTTCTTTTTGAAATAGTGTGTTGTTTTCTGTGGGTAAATACCCGGCAGTGGAACTGCTGGGTCGTAGAGTAGTTTGATTTTTAACTTTCTGAGGAACCTCCACACTCCAGAGCACCTCCAGAGCAGCTGCACCAGTTTGCATTCCCACCAGCAGTGTAAACGGTTCCCGTTTCTCCGCATCACGGCCAACACCTGTGGTCTTCTGGGTTGTTAATGTTAGCCACTCTGACAGGTGCGAGGTGGTTTCGATTTGTACTTCCCTGATGATGAGTGATGCTGAGCATCTTTTCATGTGTCTGCTGGCCACCTGCTTGTCTTCTTTGGAAAAATATCTATCCAGGTCCTCTGCCCATGTATTAATCGAATTGTTTGTTGAACAAGACAGTTTTACGTGTTCTGTAGGACAGACAGTCCTTTACAGAGCTGTAGGAGGCATGTGGAGGTTAGTGCACTTAGACAACTAGTGATTCAAGGTTCAAATCTTCTTACCTCGTATGTGATCTTTAAACTTGACTGTAATAAAATAGGAGTAAAGTGGGGATGAACTTCTGCAGTCAGCCACAGACGAAAGGTATCTTTAGGTTGAAGAGTATTTAATTCCTGGTTTATAAAAACAGCAACAATAAAAATCTACTTCAATATACACACTAATTTCCATTTTAGAAATGTATTAGTAGTAACTTTTTCCTACTGAAATCCTTCTGTGACATTCTGATATATTTCATTCTGCTGCTTATTTGCTCTGTGACCTTGGGTTCTAGGATTTACACCAATGCTGAGCAAGGATAATATGAGTGCGCATCTTGTGAACCGTGTACAACACTCGTAGCTGCACATGATGCACAGCAAGTACAAGACAAGTGTTAGCGGTAACCAATGCACCTCAACTGGTCACCACCTTCTGGACCTTAGGTTCTCACTGCTTTGATTAGGGCTTCCAGAGAGTTCTAGCATGAGAGCGCTTCCTTTATTGGGAACGTTTGTTGTATCCTACTTATTGCCTATCATATAAAGTCAAAACTTCACCACACAAATTCCTCGGCCTGTGCTATCTGCTGCAGTCACTTATTCAAATTTCATGTCTGTGTCTTCTTGAATATTTTTCCTTTCTACCTGTTATGCTCTTTGGAACCTGAAAATTCTTACTCATCTGTCAAGTTAAGTCCAAGTCTTAGGGGGATATTTTCTCCAACTCTTCAGTACCAGTCCCAGGCACATTAATCCCTCAAGACACTTTGTGAACTGTCTTCTGTAGTATTCACTATGCTACAATATAGTTACTAATGTGGGCTGTCTCTTCTACACCAACTTCCTTCCTACGAGCAGGTACAAATTTTGTATGCATTGAGCACTTACGGCAACTGCTAGCTTTTTTTCTGTACTAAACAAGTGTTTGTAGAATAAACAAATGAATGAATGACAAAAGACTTGTTAAGAGTTCTAAAAGAGTGAAAACTAAAATTTATGTTAAAAAACATAATCTATGTCTGATTCTAATATTTACTATTTTAATGCAAAATACAGAAGGTGACCACAAAAAAAAAAAAAAAGGCAAAAGAATTGGCCATAAAAACACTGTGCTTACTTAACATTGTATATTGTAAAATGTATCTACACTTACTAACAATTTAAGAACGTAAAATTTACATGAAATTTTGGTTTAGGTTAGCACACTTTTAAAGAAAGGTAAAAAACACACATTCATGATAGAGTTGGTTTGAAAATAAATTTGCAAATTTATACCTAAACAATTTATCCTAACTCCCCAAAAGAAAATTTAAAAAAATATTTTAAAGTTTAAACTTTTTTATTATCATCTACCTTATATGCTTCAAAAAGTTCTAATTAAGATTTGCTTCCAGGGATGCATGGGGGGCTCAGTCGGTTAAGTGTCCTACTTCGGCTCAGGTCATGATCTCTGGTTCCTGAGTTCAAGCCTCACGTCGGGCTCTGTGCTGACAGCTCAGAGCATGGAGCCTGCTTTGGATTCTGTGTCTCCCTTTCTCTCTGCCCCTCCCCCGCTCATTCTTGGTCTCTCCCTCTCTCTCTCTCTCTCTCTCTCTCTCTCTCAAAACATGGATAACCTTTAAAAATTTTTTTTAAAAAAGATTTGCTTCTGGGGCACCTGGTGGCTCAGTCGGTTAAGCAGCCGACTTCAGCTCAGGTCATGATCTTGCGGTCCGTGGGTTCAAGCCCTGCATCAGGCTCTCTGCTGACAGCTCAGAGCCTGGAGCCTGTTTTGGATTCTGTGTCTCCCTCTCTCTCTGACCCTCCCCCATCCAGGCTCTGTCTCTCTCTGTCTCAAAAATAAATAAATGTTAAAAAAAAAAAAATACATGTTAAAAAAAAAGATTTGCTTCTGAGAAATCATTGTAATTGTGTGTTACACAAATAAATAGCTATCGATCTATTATTTGGAAGAAAAAGCAGAATTTAAGCATTTACAGGTCTTCTTTACATGTTTTAAAACATACGTGATTTATCAGACATGAATTATATATTTTTACACATTAATGGTTTTCTCAGAAAACTGTCCTAATAATAGAATTCCTCAAATATTTACATATACCTCAGTTTCCAAATCTGTGTCTTGTTTTGATTTTATGAACCACCACCGTCCATCAATTAACTCACTGAGTCATGAACTCATTCAAAGATGTGATCGCCTATATGTTGTGAAAGGTGCTACAGGTGCCATGTACTAGGACCACACAATTTTTCGACACATTACAATTAGGTAAGGGCCTCTGTCAATCTATTCTATTCTCAATTATATGTCTGCCACATCAATTAAACTAATTAACTCACCCTCCTGCTTAAGACCTCCTTTGACTTCATCCTAAGAAAAAAATTTCCAAATTCTTCTGCATGGTTCTCAGGGTATTCCACAACCCAGCACCACTCTGCCACGCCCAGCCCTCCCAGCACATTCAAGGTCATCTTTATTCTTTGTACTAGGCCTGTTCGTCTCCCCCACTAGGTCTCTATTTGTGCTGCTGGAATTAACCAGGCTATCCTCACCTGCCTGCCTGCCTTCCCTCCCCCCTTCCTTCCCTTCCTTCCTTCCCTCCTTCCTCCCCTCCCTCCCTCCTTCCTCCCTTTCTTCCCTCCCTTCCCTCCCTCCCTTCCTTCCCTCCCTTCCTCCTCCCTTCCTTCCCTCCCTTTCCTCCTCTTTCCTCCCTTCCTTCCCTCCCTCCTCCCTTCCTTCCCTCCTCCTCCCTTCCTTCCCTCCCTCCTCCCTTCCTTCCCTCCCTCCTTCCTTCCTCCCTTTCCTCCCTTCCTCCTCCCTTCCTTCCCTCCCTCCTTCCTTCCTCCCTTTCCTCCCTTCCTCCTCCCTTCCTTCCCTCCCTCCTTCCTCCCTTCCTTCCCTCCCTCCTTCCTCCCTTCCTTCCCTTCCTCCTCCCTTCCTTCCCTCCATTTCCTCCCTCCTTCCTCCCATCCTTCCCTCCCTCTTTCCTCCCTTCCTTCCCTTCCTCCTCCCTTCCTTCCATCCTCCCTTCCCTCCCTTCCTCCCTTCCCCCCTCCTTCCTCCCTTCCTCCCTTCCCCCCTTCCTTCCCCCCTTCCCTACTTCCTTCCTTCTCTCCCTCCTTCCTTCCTTCTCTCCCTCCTTCCTTCCTCCCCTCCCCCCTTTCTTCCTCCCCTCCCTCTCTCCTTCCTTTCTTCCCTCCCTCCTTCCTTCTTCCCTCTCCTTTTTTTTCATCCTTCCTTTTTTTTTCTTCTTTCTTTCTTTCTTTCTTTCTGCCCCTACACTTAGCTAAATCACGTGCAACTTTCAAGCAACACCTTGTCTTAGGAGTCATCTCTAACTATCCGAGGCCACAATCATCTTTTTTAAGGGACAGAATTAAGTTAGGGTTTGCATTTAAAACCTGGCCAGCAATTTGCTCTGTCTAGAGGCTAGCTTTGCTCTGGGTCCGTGTGAATTCAGTCAAGTGACTGCTTCGGTTTCCATCCTAGCCTCCCAGGGAAGTCCTGTTATTCCCCTGACTCCTCTCCATCCTCTCTCCCCACACAGACACTGCAGACCAAGAGCATCAGGAGAAAGCAATGGTTTGAAAAGGCCTCCTGTAACCCTTTAAAACAGCTACCTACTTCAGTTCTGGGAAAATCTCCCTAAGCCTCCCTTCGATCCTGATGAATAATTTCTTGGTTCCCCTTAAACGCTTTCAAAATAGAGACCTTTGTACACATCCTAATAAAAAGGCCCCCACCTTCATTTGTACAAATGTATATATTAAATGATTAACAGGTTTTAAATGATTTCTCGTTAAACGCTAACTTAAAAAAACATTACATAACGCATGACACTCTTTGGAGATCACCCAATTGACTACATTCCGTACTATTTACACCACACTCATCTGAATCTACCTTTTCCAGAACTGGCAGCCAAGACACCACAAGATGTAAGTTCTTCAAACACAGCCAGTCCCCACTGCGGGCACATTCCTTCAGCATCTGAATCGCTAAATCGGCTTGACCCTGACCCATAGCAACCTGCAAGACAAAACACAAGACTTGTTGTAGTAAACACCCACTCCAGTGCCTAGCACATGGGGACTGCGCTGACGGACCACTAATTACTGTTATTCTAGGCCGATGAGGACTGAGGGCGGGCACGCCTGAGACTAGCTGCACACGCAGTCCAGTCGTGACCTTGACCTGTGAGGGAGTCAAGCTTCCACTGCTCCGTCCATCCTCCTGCCACAAAGCCCAAAGGCCTTGCTCTGCTAGCAGACCCGGAGAGCGGGAGGCCTGCGGCCCAGTGGCCATCCTGCTTGAGAGGAACTAGGAATGCCTTGCTTAGGTTCCTTATCTGGGTTCTCAGGATAAATAAGTAAGTAAGTAAATAAGTAAGTAAGTAAATAAGAAATTAAGAAAGAAAGAAAATTAAAAATATAATACAAAAAACAGATCTGATAACACAGAACACAAGAGATTCAAATTATCCTGCTTTACATACTGAACCAACTCAGTTTTTTTGATGAGGGTTCTAAATTTTTAATGTTTGTTTATTTTGAAAGAGAGAGAACGAGCAGAGACAGAGAGAGAGAATCCCAGGCAGGCTCTGCACTGTCAGCGCAGATCCCAACATGGGGCTCGATCCCATGAACCGTGAGATCATGACCTAAGCAGAAACCAAGAGTCAGATGCTTAACTGACTGAGTCACCCAGGTGCCCCGAGGGTTCTAAATTTTTAATAAGAAATACCACTGTGTTGCCATTTCCAACAGCTGTCTTATTTTTGTCTTTCCTTAACAGAAGATTTCTAATACTTTTCTATTTATTAAAAACAAACAGTGCTTGAACTGTTTTGATGCACCTAATCTTCCATTGTTAAAATGCAAAAAAAAAAAAAAAAAAAAACCCACAAAAGACAAAAAACAGAAAAAAAACAATTTGCTGAACAGAAATTATAGATAATAACAGACAACTCAAGGGCGCCAGGGTGGCTCGCTCAGTTGAGCATCAGACTTCGCCTCAGGTCATGATCTCATGATTCCTGGGTTCGAACCCCATGTCGGGCTTTGTGCTGACAGCTCAGAGCCTGGAACTTGCTTTGGATTCTGTGTCTCCCTCTCTCTCTGCCCCTCCCTCTGCTCATGCTTGCTCACTCACTCTCTCTCTCTCTCTCTCAAAAATAAACATAAAAAAAATAAAAATAGACAACTTAGGATTCTCCAGGAAGCCTCAATCATGTGAAAAAAATCTTGAAGAGTCATAAAACCTCAGAAAAAAACATTTACTACAAAAATTTTAAAATATTTTGTAAAAACCACATCAGGAATGTTTTGAGAAGACGGTTAGCCACTCATCCCCTCAAAAATCTACACCACTGCTTCTTAAATTAAAAATTAACTTAGCATATGTAGGCAACAAAGCAACAAAACTTTAAAATAACAGAATTATATCCGTATTTAAAGGCTTTCCTACATTCCAACAACTGTGGAGGACGTTTCAACAGTCAAAACTACTGCAGCTGCAAACAGCTTTGTGCTTTTGGTAAAAGCATTGCTGACAGTAGAATCCATGGCCAGGCCGTCAGCCCAACAGACAGGGCAGGGACTGAGGAGGGATGTGTCCTTATCACAGCAGGAGCAGGGTGAAACCCCATGCCCAGGAGCTGGAGAGGCACCTGCCCATGGGCCCAGGCCCTACCCTCTGGCTGCCTTGTGTCTGGGTCCCCACAATATTTCTACTTCTCCAGTTTTGGTCGTTCTCAAGTGTCTGCTTTGTAATCATTATAATTTTCCCAATAAAAGCAGTTTATTTATTCAGTTGTCAAAAACTGACGGTAAATGAATACATTTTCAGACCTGCATGCAGACTGAATCTGAACAAACTAAGCCCCTAGATTTACCTCGAGAAAATGTGCTATATTACACAAGTTTTACTCAACAATTTATATAGTTCAGCTTCTGCAGGTAAATATTGCTGTGATTTACTGTAAAAGCATCCAAGTAAAATTATTCTCAAAAGGTTAGCAATTATTTTAGCTTCCTATTACCGTTACAACAAATTATCACCACTTAGTATGGTAAAACCAGGAACATGCCTGATCAGATTTCTGATCTAACACTAGGGATCTGGCTTTAATATAAAGGTAGTATCACAAGGCTGCACTCTTCCTGGAGGCTCTGGGAGAGAATCCCTCGGGCACTTTCCCAGCTCCTGGAAGCCTGCCACACCTCCTCCTTGAGGCCACCCCTCCATCACTGGCCCCCCTACCCCCGCCTCCACTCCACCTCCTGGGCTGCCCCCCACGGCTCCATCACCAGCCCCCCCACCCCCTGACTCCGCCTCCTGGGCTGACCCCCACCGCTCCATCACTGCCCCCTCCCCCTGCCCCTGCCTCCACTCCCCCTCCCCGGCTGCCCCCTAGCAGGGCATGCAGACACTGAAGTACATGGCAGAACTCCCTCTGGGGGGAGCCTGGGGACCAGGATGTGGGCACTGTGGGGGGGCCAACAGGATGGACCATGGCAGGGAGACCAAAGCTGGGCAGAAGCAGCAGGTCTCTGTGCTCACCTGGTGGTAGCACTCTCCTCCGCGCTCAGCATTAGCCAGCTCCTGCAGCTCCTGGGAAGGATCTGCACCCGGGGAGATGATTATCAAGATGGGCTCAATCTCCAGTGTCTCTTTGTAGAGGCGTTTGAGATTTAGAGGGAGCGGGGACAGCTCTTTCAGTCCTGGAAGATACAGATTAGAGACGTGAAAACTTTGTAGCAACCCGATTCAGACACAAGTCTGTTAAATCTAATTGCAGGATGTAATACAGAGAAGAACCGGCTGACTTAATCCCGTACAGTTTTCTCCCTGCGAGATCCCTCACTCACCAGCAATAACTCACATCTGTCGGATGCTGGAGGTGCCGGACATTTTTCTGAATGCTCTACACTTGGGATATCAGCGACTCACTGCACCACCACCAGGCAGGCACCCTGACTGCCTCATCCAGCACAGGAAGAAACACACCATCAGGGTTGTGGCCTCGATAGGTAACTTTCTGCCTACAAGAGAAGACTGAACCCAACCACCCGTCTCTACCACTATTCACTCATTTCTATGATAACCGGGTGCCTGCTCTGTGCTGTGCACTGGGAATCAGATTTCCGCATGACCTAGTGAACGATTTCACCGTCATGATACACGAGGGCTATGTCTTATGCCCACGCGTTGTGAGAAAAAAAAAAAAAAGTGGTACAGAAGGAAAAGAATATAAGTTTGGAGACAGAATACATAAGCTCTCAGTTTAGCCATTGACCCTGTACAAATCACTAAAATACTCTGTGCCCAGTGTCCTTGGTTGTAAAAAAAAAAAAAAAAGCATAAAACAATCCATAGGCCATTTGGGAGCAAAACAGGGTATGATAATAAAAAAGATTCCACATATTCATCACCTACTCTATGCTAGGCACTATGCCAGATATTTATTTTACATATAAGAAAACTAATAATCAAAGAAACTGAATTTGCCAAAGGCCACCCAGCTGCTGCTGACTGTATTCAACACAATTCACCTGTGCGTCCTCTGACTCTGAAGCTTTTCACAAACTCAAGTCCCATACAGACAAGAAACTGTAATTTTGCTACTATGTTTAAACCTCCTTAACTAAAATTTAAATGTTTCCATGATTAATGTATTGAATAAAAGCCAAGCTAAAGAAGACCCACTTCAATTAATACTTGTTCATACTTGTATGAACTGAGCTAAACAAAACAAAAAACAAAACAAAACAAAACAAAACGGACTAGACACGAGTTGAAACCAGGATCAGCAGAACCTAACAGAATGCCTACAGAGGCAGCAGGGGCTTTCCTGTGTCTTCAACACTGCACCCTAGAAATACTGCGCCCTAAAAATTCTAAAATCACTGGAAAAGGACACTCTTAAAGCTTTCTGTAGCAAGCACTTAAAATATAAATTCAGGGGCGCCTGAGCGGCTTGGTCACTTAAGCGTCCCACTTTGGCTTGGGTCATGATCTCACAGCTCCTGAGTTCAAGAACCATGTTGGGCTCTGTGTTTTAGTATGGAGCCTGCTTCGGATCCTCTTTCCCTCTCTGTGCCCCTCTCACACTCGCACTGTCTCTCTCAAGAATGAACATTAAAAAAGGCCCTTCTAGATAACCACGCTGAAAAGACACATTTCACACGTGGCCCACGCCCTCCACTCCTCACAAGAGGAAAGAATGGTAAGAAATGTCAAGAGCAGAAATATCCCTAATCTCCAGGAATTTGCCCCAATAGCCTCTGAAAGTTGAACTGTGTCTGTAGCATACTGTATGAATTTTAATTTTAACTAAGGGTGATGGCTAACAATCACCCTGTTTTAAGACCTAATCAAAAGGAATTCTTACGGACTTGCGACAGTGTAACTAGAAATGTTTTCATTTACTCAACACATTTATTCCTAAATTCAGTAAACATTCTAGGCCAAATAAATGCACTACCGGATATTGTGAAATATATCATAAGTCTTATCACTGGAATTTAAAATTTTGACCATTCATCTTTAAACCGTGTCATTTCTTTTAAAATTAAAAAAAGAGGGGCACCTGGGTGGCGCAGTTAAGCGTCCGACTTCAGCCAGGTCACGATCTCGCGGTCCGTGAGTTCGAGCCCCGCGTCAGGCTCTGGGCTGATGGCTCGGAGCCTGGAGCCTGTTTCCGATTCTGTGTCTCCCTCTCTCTCTGCCCCTCCCCCGTTCATGCTCTGTCTCTCTCTGTCCCAAAAATAAATAAACGTTGAAAAAAAAATTAAAAAAAAAAAGAACAAAAATGAGTCAAAGAAATAAACCTTTATTGCATTCTATTTTACTCAGATAAAATACTGAAATAATAAAAAAGAAAAAATTTGCAGTTTAAAAAGGAAAGAATATCAATTCTGTACTTTTTAAGTACCTGAGTAAAAAAAGCAGCAAATTAACATCAAACTATTATAGGAGGTAAGGGTAACAGACTCATTCTTGCTCCCTCACCTTGTCCTCCCCAACAAAGACACCGACAAGCTTCTAGTGTACAAAATCCCACTTCCTCATTAGAGATAAAACATATCACAAACGTCAGTAAAAAGAAAGAAAACCGACAACCACTATCTAACGTAAGATGCCCTTTAGAAACGGACTAATCCTCGAACCTAGAAACAAAAAGCCACACGTTTTGTGGAGGCCGAATCCCAACCCTAACTGTTTCAAGATTCCTGTCCTTGGTTGTGCAAACACTCACCTAGGCACTGCTGGGAAGGCACTCTGCAGGTGGAATTTTGGTTAGGGATATTACAAGAGCATTAACCTCAATTATCCCAGCAGGCCAATGAATCACTAGGACCCTGAAAAGCCTGCAAAGTCAAGGAGACGCCACAGAGAGAGGCAGGGAGGATGAGGCGGAGGAGAGAGCAGAGGGACATATGGGGAGCCTAAGGAAGCATCAGTCGGCCACTGCTGGCTGTGATGTGGAGGAAGGGCCTCTAACCTGGAGGCGGACTCCAGAGACAGAGAGGAAATGCCGACCTCAATCCTGCAAGGGCACGCGGCTGAATCGTGCAATTCAGTGAGCCTCCCCGTAAGAGCAGAGTGGCCAACGCCTGCACTTAGCCCTGTGGGATCTGCAGCGGAGAACCCAGGCCAGCCGCCGGGCTACTGACCTTCCCTCTAGAGCCGGGAGATACTACATGGACGTTGTTCTAAGCTGCTAATTGGTGGCAATGTGTTACAGAGGCAACAGAAGATGAATATGCATGTCCTTCTGTCCTTCCCCTTGCTCTCCCACACAGCTTCACGAGACAGATGGAGCCGTGGAAGCAAGGTCCCCCCGGATGGGACGCAGGCACGACTAAGGGAAGGGGCTGGGGAGCGGAGGGCTGCGAGGCTCGGAGACTGTCCCCTGGAGAGTCTTCCTGCGGCCGCGGCGCCCTCCGCAAACGCGCCTCCTACCAGCCTCACCATGCAGCACAAACCCTGCTCAGAGCAGCTACTCAAAGCCGAATGTGATCAGAATAACTCAAGTCGGAGTATGTGCATGTGGTGACTGCTATCGTGAAAAAGTAACAGATGTGGCTGGTATACGCGAGCTTGGAGGACTCTAGTGATGTGCCTAAGCTTCTGGGACGGCTCTACTACACCGAAATGGACACCACTTAAAACACAACTGTTTAAGTTACTGCTTTAAAGTTTACACATTATAAAAAGGATTGCTTAAACTTAATAAAAATCTTTCTGTATGAATGATGCTTGAAAAATTACATTTGAAATCAAATCTTTAGAATTTCATTAGAAAGATAAGTGCTTGTCATTCTCTAGCAATTTGAATTTTTAAAACTTATTCATACAATAAAAACTCCAATTTTATATGAAAACTCTATTAATAAAACCATTTGACCAAATACAAAGTCATCTACCCATATACCAGTTTATATAACTTTTGCTTAAAAATAGGCAGAATATGGTTTTAGAAGTGTATTAAACTTACAAAGCATTTGAATATGTGAACACCCGGAGGTTTTTAGTTAATGCTGTTCAGCCTTAAATACCATTTAATCTGGAGGTGAAATAGCACCGCCACAAAGTGTTCCAAAGAGCGGGCACAAGGTCACGCTACAAGGTCAGCAGGAAAGATCTGCTGCGACGCGGTACAAGGACTGGGGGACAGAGGAAAGAACGGACTCTTACCAACTGCTTCGAAAAGTGCCTCGTTTTACTTAAACTCACATCAAGTTATAGAAATACAATAAATATATAGATAAGCCAGAAATATATTAGATAGTGTTGAGTCCCACAAAGAGAATTAAAACAGGCTGATGTGTTGGTACCGATCAGATGGCCCAGAGAGACCTCTCTGGAAAGGCAATATTGTAAGTTAACATCTGAATGACACAAAGGAGCCATGCATTTAAAAAAAAAAAAAAAAAAAAAAAAAAAAAGGTGCATCCATCCGATACCTGGAGCTTATCACAAGAAGTGATATATGAAAGTGCTGAATCACCAAATTGTACCCCTGGAACACTGTATGTAAACCATAACAGAATTTTTAAAAAATAACATTTTTTCTTAAAAGGTATTCAAGAGAATAGTAATCTTTACTACTGGAGAACTCGGAACTATTATTCAGGACATTGGAAGGTATCCCTGTATTAAATAAAGTCTCCAAGAAAGCATTAAGAATTAAAAAAAAAAAAAAAAAAAAAGGAGAAAATGCCACAAACAGACGGTGCAAAGGTCCTGAGAATATTCTGCCCACTTAGGCAAAGGGGGAAGCATGAACAATGTAAGATGAGGTCAGAGAAGCAGAGTCTTATAAGCTTATGTAAGGAAGCTGGATTTTATTCTAAGTGTTTTGAGAAGATTTTGGAGATTTTATGCAAAAAGAGAGATAATTTGGTTTGAACTTTTTAAAGGTTACACAGCTTTATGAAAAGAATGGACTGGAAAGGAAGCAAGAGCTAAAGTAGGGAGACTGAGTAAGAAGAGAGCCACTGATGGAACATACATTTATAGCCTCTGTGCTCAGAAGCTGTTTAAGGCAGAGGAACACAACCATAAAATAATTATGTGTGCCCTCACGTGGCTTCTACTCTAGTTGGAGAACAATTAATAAACACATTAATAACAGAATGTCAGAGAGTACTAATAGTTACAGAGCCCTGAGGGAAATCTTTGGTGGAAAAATGCCATTTGAGCAGAGAAGTGGGGAAGACACCGGGGGAGGGGGAGAGCTCCCTTGGAAGAAGGAACAGCAAATGTTCACATCCGTGTGTCGGCGAGCAAAGTCCCCAGCTAGGAGCATCGGCTACACCACCTGACGGGCGCCTACTGCCCGCTGGACACCCCCTCCCCCCCCCCCCCCCCCCCCGCCAGGACTTCTTTCGGGGAGGCATCCCCGGGACTCTGAGGGGGGCACGGCGGGACATTTCAGATGGAGGCCAGGAGGCCCGGCCCCGTGCACGGAACACACACGCAGGGACGAACGGGGCTCCACAAGCTGCGCAGGGCACAGGGAAGGACAGATACAGGAGGAGACAGACAGAAGTGGAGAAGGGAGAGTCCTGCCCTTCCCCCGCCGCGGGTCCCCCTTCCTCACTGCCATGCGCCTGGGACGGGCATGTGTCGCTCACAACCAGAAGTCACGGGGCCGAGCATCCTGCCAGAGCGCAGCGACCACAGCGCAGGAGGCGAGCGCTCCACGCGCCGTCCGCGCTAAAGGGACGTGAGGCCCAGCACGCGCCCTCGCAACTCCCTGTTCCCGCCTGCAGCCTGCCACGTGACCCGCCCGCGGGGGTGGGGGGGGGGTGGGGGGGGGCTCACGCCGTGCGCGCAAGCTCACGTACGCGTACACGTGCTGGCGGAGGGGGCGGGGCAGGGGACATAGACAGCCTGTGCCGGCACATCCCCCAAGAAGAGGCTCGAGGCTGTCCTCGCAGGTCCTCGATCATGAGTGGAGGCGGGTCACCGCAGGGGCGGGGCTCCTGCAGCACGCGGGTGTCCCCGCAAGAAGTAAATACGGGAAGCACCGCCCACCTGGGACACACGGCCACACCTCCCCGTGCACACCCGACTCCCCCGCACCCCTGTCCTTAGAGACGGAGTCCGCCCGCAGCGCTGACGACTCGGTCACCTCCCGGCATGTGACCGTGTCTGCTCTCAGTCACACAGCGGCTCTCGGTGTCGCCAGTGACCGCTGCCCGAGTGCGCAAGCCCCGCGTCAGTCCTCAGGGACAAGACGACGGTCGCTGGCACGGGAACTGGCCAGTGACAAGCGTGCAAAACCCGGTGTACTGCCCCCAGCTCCCGAAGACGACGTCGCTAAGTCATGTTAGGCTCGCGGGACTGGAACACACACAGCTGGAACACACAGTGTCATACACGAGTAAGATGTTGGGGGCCGATGGTGAACTTCTAGCGACAACGCCAGGGCACTTGGTTACCTAGGCCCGATCTTCTACTTTCCACCTGCTTCGGGATGAAGACCGCTATTCTCGGAAGGGGCTCCTTTCGCTAAAATACGGGCCTTAACACGGCTTCTCCACGTTTTCCTGAGCAAATCAAAATACAGTCTATAGAACTTACTTACAAATGAACCCTACCTTTTAATCCTCTAAGACTACATTAAAGATGTAAATAATGGACTGCATAGTTTGTAATCTGAAAGACACACACACTCTTCGTTTTTTTACAGCAAAAATAACTCGTTTTGAAGACGTCCCCCCCGACCCCAGACTACAGTCATTTACTTGTTTTATTTTGTCTAAATCAAACATTTGATTCCCTGCTTTAAAGTCCTAATCAAGAACAAATGTATAAATGTCTAAAGGGCGTTCACAAGAAAAAAGTTTTTAAATTTCAAACACCTTAACTAAATGCAGGCTGTCAACTATGCATCAAAGTGAATACATTAAGTACAGTTACATCCAACACCCATTTATCTTTAATCCAGTAGAGGCGGTAAGATAAGCAGAATGAAGGGTAAGACCCTCTAATATTCTAAACTAAGGTCAACATAAAATAAAATGTAAATTAACAAAATAATTCAGGTCAGTGCTCAAGTTCCAGAAGAGTCCCACACTTACCCAGAGCTTTGCAGGCAAACATGCCCATGGCACTTTGCAGTCTGTCTGGTCTGAGCGCCTGCACCACGAGAACCTTCAAAGAAAGTGCAGGGTAGTTTTAAACAATACAGTTCACACAACAGGTTTAAACAATAATGTTAGTTAATGAAACATGTATTTACTAACATGTCAGCACTGATCAATGTGGCACAATATTTACTTACACAGTCACAGTAAGTATATACAAAGACATATTTTTAACAAGGAAAATATTAACTAAAAGTCCATTTATTTCTTCAAATTTATCATCAGAAGTCAACACGAGCATGTCATTGTCACTGGGTCAGCTATGTCTTCAGTATCCAGGAAGTGGCCACGTGGCAGCTGCCAACGAGGGTATAAAGGTGAGGCACTTTTGATGATCGTAGAGCAGAGGCCCAGAAATCTTGTCTAAAATTTTCAAATCACTGTTTTCATGCTCAAACATGTATACACCCAGGTGTTTAAGTTTTCAAGAAACGTACTTCCTAGCTTCCTTTCCTTTCATCTCAAGCCACACTTGGTACAGGAGCACCGACCAAGGAGATACTAGAAGACACCAGCACCAGCAGCCTGGTGACCGGGGACACCCCTTCCCAGAGAGCCCGCCAGCTCTAAGCCCTGGCCTACCCCAAAGACCAGAACCCTCCAGTAAGTTCAGTGCTCCGTTTGATACAAAACGGGAGAGGAGGGCCTGGGCCTCACGAGGCGGTGTTTCCCACGGACAGAACCCGGGAAATGAGAGAAGAAGCCGCACACTCTAACTTTAATGTCTTCCTGTGAGACTCTCTCTCTCCTGAAAAATCACCCTTTGGGCTACAGCACACGGAGACACCCAGGCACGCCTGCCAGTGACCACACCGTCTGGGCCCACGGCAAAAGCAGAAAGCCCTTCCCCACATTGACATCACATGACATCCAAAGGCAGAACTTTCATTTAAGTGACTTCTGGACAAGAGAAGTATCAGATATTTTTACGCATTTAGAGAACTTACCTGCTGAAATAAGGAAACTTTCTTTGCAAGAATAGACGGAAACTCTTGCTCACACATTGAAGTGTGACAGTAAGTACGCCACAGCGCTTCATCGTCAAAGCAGAGGGTCTGATAAAGACTAGGGAGAGTAATCTACAACACAAAAATAACCCTACACGGTGAGCTACAAGCAAACGTGAGTCTGTGTGTATATATATGTATTACTAAAAAGGTAAATGGAAACTAATTATTGATAAATGCTTATCAGTTGTTTTCCCCTTTATATTGGCTTATCTAATTATTTCTAGATCAGAAATAGTATGGTTAGGGTCGCCGGGGTGGCTCAGTCGGTTAGGCGTCTGACTTCAGCTCAGGTCATGATCTCACAGTTCGTGCGTTGGAGCCCCACATTGGGCTCTGCGCTGACAGCTCGGAGCCTGGAGCCTGCTCCAGATGCTGCGTCTCCCTTTCTCTCTGCCCCTCCCTCGCTCACGCTCTTTCTCTCTCTCTCTCTCAAAACTAAATAAACATTTAAAAAAATAGTATGGTTAGACTTATCCAATCCAGAATTAGATAAAATTCGACATTTCCAAAGTAGTATCAGCTCAATATTTGCAAGTTAACAAATCTTTTCTTGACATAAAAACATTTGTACTTATCTCCACCTTGTGGAGAAAGGAATCCTTTGTTAAAAACCAGTACATTTTTTACTGAGTCCTGACGGACATGTCCACGGGCACGTTAAGCACCACAACAGAGTTCTACAAGAGATTATAAAAATATGCTGAATTTCACATCAACATCAAATCCTGAATAGAACATGGCTTTTCTAAACCACATTCATTTATGCTGCACTCATGAGCACGTTGCTTCCTTTGCCTCTAGATGTTCTAAATTTCTACTTATTAATGTCTACACAAGAGTCCTCATAAATTTCTACTGTGCGTTCAATATTCTCCTTAAACAATTATCATCTCTCAGGGATGTTCTTCAACATATTCATTTCCTTCTACCTCAAATAGTATTCTCTCTTCCAAACTTTGTTTTTAATCTTTTTCAGCCTTCTTTGTGGTATAATTGACGAAATAGTACCTATTTGAGTGCTCTGATAAGCATTTATTTACACTGCAATAATTACCACAATGAAACAAATTCACATTAACTCAAAAGTTACCATTTTTTGTAATAAGAACACTCAAAATCCACTCTTAGTAAATTTAAAATATACAATACGGTACTGTTACATAGAGCCACCATGTTACATTAGATTCTCTAGAACTTACTCACCTTATAGTCAAACATTTGTACCCAATGTCCAACTTCTCTCCCCATTTCACACAACCCCCAGCTCCATTCTGTCGAATGGCAGCCTCCATTCTCCTCTCAGCTTTACTCAGTTCACCTTTTTATGGATGAATAATATTCTATTACAGAGGGATAGATTGCATTCTCTTTATCCGTTCATCCACTGATAGACATGCAGGCTGTTACAACACAGTAAAACCTTGGTGTGCGAGGAACTTGTTCTGCCAGTGTTCCACAAGATGAGGAAACTTTTCTAATAAATTTTAACTTGATAAATGAGCGATGTCTTGCAATACGAGTAGTATGTGATGCCCAATGTCACAACTGAGCCAATGGTCCGTGAAGTTCGCTTGGATATATAAGCGCTCTGGATTACAAGCAAGTTTCCAGAACAAATTATGCTAACAAACCAAGATTTTACTGTATATCTTGGTTGTTCTAAATAATGCTGCAATAAACATGGGAGTACAGATATCTCAGACACCTATTTCCTTTCCTTTGGATTTACACACAGAAGTAGCAGTGCTGGATCACATGGTAGTTCTATTTTTAATTCTTTTTGAGGAATCTCCACACTGTGTTTCATAATGGCTGCACCATTTTCTATTCTCACCAACAGTGCACGGTTTCCCTTTCCTCCACAACCTGGCCATTGCTGGTTATCTCTTGTCTTTCCAATTATAGCCATCCTAACACTCATGAATTAATAATACCTCATTGTGGTTTTATTTGCATTTCCCTAATGACTAATGACATTGAACACCTTTTTATATACCTGTCGGCCATTTGTGTGTAGACATTTAGAAAAATGTCTATTCAGGTCCTTTGTCCATTAAAAAAAAAATTTTTTTTTTTTTTTTAGTACAGTTGACACACAATGTCACGTTACTTTCAGATAGACAACACAGTGATTCAGCATGTGTAAACTATGCCACGTTCACAACTATGACAACTGTCTGTCACCATACAGCGCTATTACGATACCACTGACCACATTCCCTCTGCTGTGCCTTCTATTCCCGTGACGTATTCATTCCACAACTGGAAGCCTGTACCTCCTTCTCCCCTTCACCCACTTTGCCCATCCCCACCCCTGGCAAGCTCTCTTCCAATTATCAACAGTGGGCTACAAGAACAGAAATGTAAATCTGTAGAGATGGAGGATTTTTATGGAAAATGATGGCAAATTGGGAAGATCTGTATCTGCAGGGCTAGAATGTCACATAAAATAAACATAAACCAAGTACTTAAGGATGTTTCATCCAAAGAGTCGTATTCATATGTAATTAACCCACGATAGTGCCCAAATTTCATCATGTAAGTTAACTAAAATTAAATTTATACAGCATAAAATTAAATACATTTCAATTTAATTATTTTTAATAAGTGATCTAAACCTATTAGGACAACACTTGATGGCGGTCCATTAAATTTAGTTGCAATTAGTGTATAAGGGCCTACTGCTACCAATTTAGGCTACACATTCTATAATCATTATGGATTTGGCCAGGAATTAGAGCCGGCTACACTGCAGTTAGGAAGCCCTCTGGCTTCACATCACCCGGGGTGGAGCTCTGGTTCGGTGCCACCACAGCACAAGTATTTGTCCTACTCTCCATGGTGTAGGTTCACCGAGTGCCATCTCTATGTGTTACGCAACATGTATTTGTCACTCCACTGGCACTATGCTCACCAGTACGGACGCTAAATAAATGATTAATGAAACAATTAGTGATAATAAAGCAGAATCCATTTACTTTATTCAACAAATATTTATGAAGGAAAGGCAAGAAAGAATGGGGATGAAAAGCCCAGACTCTGCATCAAGGAGCCCAACTTCAAATCCTGACTCTACTTTCTAAGTGACCGTAAGCAAGTGATTGCACTGCTCTGTGTCTACTTTGCTCATCTGTTAAACGAGAACAGGATTGTGAGGATGTTGAAAATATCTACCGAGGGGATCTGTTTTCAAATTCTTCAGAATGCTTTCAACAGCGAGTCCCCAATAAATGCAAACTATTCTAACTGTTGGCACCATGTGCCACTGAGACCTTACAAGGGTTGCGAAGAGCAGGGAAGGAAAGGAAGAGCAACGCATGCATATACTTTGAGAGCAGTCTTTCTTTCGTTCCCCACAAAATACCACTGAGGCTGCGTAAACAACATAGGGACTGTCAGGAGGTGGGCTTCCGAGCTGCTGTTTCTTCTGCTCGCCCGCATACTTGGCCCCCACTTCCCACTCCGGAATAGAGAAGCGGGAGGGATGGAGGACGAAGGATGGGAAGTGGGGGGAGACAGAGACAAAGAAACACTGCAGTTGGAAAATTCAGGCATCGACTACGGTGTCAGGTGAATGCCTTGATGGAAATCATAGTGCAAACTTCCCACCTGTCTGTCTGCCTGTCTGTCTTGGGTAAACCGTTAGCCTCTCCACACCTCGCTTTCCTCTCGTCTAGGCTGCTGTGATGATAACATGAGATAATGCGTGTACAGTATTTAATATGATGTTTGGCACGTAACACGCCCTCCAATAGATGTGTGAGATTAAAAAGAAACCTTAGGTTCCTTCACTGAACTCGCTACTAGTGGTTCTCATTTCTCATCTGTAAAAAGAATTTAATAATACCCGTCTCTCAGGGTTGGTATGATAATCGCATAATTCATGTTGACTCACATGAGAAGTCATACTCATAAGATACTCATAAGATAACTCGTAAGATAATTCATGTACACCTGAAAACAAGATTATGCTCTATGTTAACTAACTGGAATTTAAATAAACACTTAAAAAAAATAAATGAGATAATCCACTTAAAACGTTTTATAAGTGCGGTGCCTGGGTGGCTCAGTCAGTTTAGCGTCCGACTTCAGCTCAGTTAAAGCGCCTGACTTCAGCTAAAACCCATGATCTTACAGTTCATGGGTGCGAGCCCTGCATCGGGCTCTGTGCTGATAGCTCAGAGCCTGGAGCCTGCTTCAGATTCTGTGTGTGTGTGTGTCTCTCTCTCTGCCCCTCCCCTGCTTATACTCTCTGTCTCAAAAATAAACATTAAAATTTTTTAAGTGTTTTGTAAACTAAAATGATAATAAAACATTAATGTGTACTATAACCTTCTCTGAATATGAAAGTTACTTTCCTAAAAGTTTTGGATTCCTTTATTTAAACAGAAATGAGTGGGTTAAAAAAAGAAAAGAAACATCATTACAATTTTTAGTTTAAAAATGTAAGATTTTTTTCCCCCAAATGTGGTAATATTATCTGTACCATGCCGATTATTATTTTCCGTTAGGAGTTCATGTGATAGTTCAGAAATCCTGCTCAATAATCTATAATTCCCTTTAAATTGTCTCTATTTTTCACCATTTGCAGCAACGTGGATGGAAGTGGAAGGTTTTATGGTGAGTGAAATAAGTCAGAGAAGAACAGATATCATGTTTTCACTCATGTGGATCTTGAGAAGCTCAATAGATGAACATGGGGGAGGCGAAGGGAAAAAATAGTTACAAACAGAGAGGGAGGGAGGTAAACCATAAGAGACTCTTAAATACAGAGAAGAGACTGAGGGTTGATGGGGGGGGCGGAGAAGAAAATGGGTGATGGGCACTGAGGAGGGCACCTGTTGGGATGAGCACTGGGTGTCGTATGGAAGCCAATTTGACAATAAATTGTATTCATAAAAAGAATAAAAACATTGTCACTATTTTTCTTTTTTTGCATTCTATTATAATTGTGTCGTAAGTGTTTCCTATACTAGGTGACAAAGTCCCGGGAAGAAGGAACCAAGACTTCTATTTTATTTTATATTTAAGTATTTTGAGAGCATGAGCAGAGACAGAGACTCCCAAGCAGGCTCCGTGCTATCTGTGCAGAGCCCGACGCAGGGCTCAAACTCAAGAAACCTCAAGATCATGACCTGAGCCAAAATCAAGAGTCAGACACAGAAGTGACCGAGCCGCCCCAGCACCCCATCCGAGGCCTTTAGACATCCATGCCCTTCGTTCTCAGTCAGTAGTTCATGCACACTTAATAAACATCTAACCCAGGGAACTACGTGAACAATGCAAAATTTACCTCACCTCTTTCGTCATCAGTTTGTCTACTCATAACCTCACTTTGTTCAACCAAAGAAAGTGTGTAACAGAAACTACGCATTTGGCACATAGTGGGCGCAAGCTGAATAATCAAAGGAAGGCAGGAGTCAGGTTTGGCCTGAATGCTGGGAACAGAAAGTGTAATAAGGCCTGGATCCTAATCTCCACGGACTTACAACCTAGGAGAAGAGGCAGACACACCAAATCGTCTGAATCAGTATGACAGGTGCTATGATACGGCAACGTTCAAGATACACGCTACGAGAAAAGACAGAAGGAAGAAATGAGGCAAAAAGTCACATAGAAAGTAGTGCTTTAGGTACGTCCTAAAATGTTAAATAGACATTTTACAGGTAAAAAAGGTCAGAGGGCATTCCAGGCAGAGGGAGTAACAGGACCAGTAAGTGCAGAAAACAGTGAGAGGATGGACCGGAAATAAAACTGAGGAGGTGGGCAGGGAGCAGATCATGGAGCATCTTATCCTTTATGCAAATGACTGTGGACTCTGCCCTGTGGGTGACAAGAAACCGTTAAGAGGTGTGAACCACCGCGTGCACTGTATCGTAACTACACTTTAAAACCGAAAGGGTATAATAAAATAGGCATGAGAGCAGAAGGGGGGGGCTCCACAGAGAAGCCCAGGTGAGTGGTGGGAGTCACAACTACGAGTGATGGCAAGAATGGAGAAGAGCTGAGGGTGACAGAGATTTCAAAGATGCATAAAAGCAAGAGAAACAGTTTGTATTCGAAACTCGTTTAAGCATCATACTGCATCTCATGACCAATCCCTAATTACTTTACAAATAAGACCTCCATGTACCATATTAGGGGGTCTTCAGTTTACTCCTCTTCATGCTCCCTGTGGGTACGCAGCACAGGACCCTATACAATGGACACGCCAAACGTGTGAGTGCTGAGTGGATGATTTAACTAAGGATTAAAGGACTAATCAGAACAGAATAATTCTCTGATATCCTCTGGCCCAGGGATTTTACGGCAGATTCACAGAAATATCAACACTGAGTATGGATAGAGAGCACGTAAAAATATAAACAGAAATAACTCAGCAGGGAAAGAGTTCTTGAACCCCCAGCATACACGTGACATACCTTTAGTGTTGCTACGGCCCAGCTCCTCTCCTGGTCTATCCACGACGGGAGATGCTCGCGGATTCGCTGCTGAGAGTCCTTCGGTAAGAGCAGTTGTTTTTGTTGGTATATGTGGTAACATTCAGACTTAGAAAAATTAACAATTGACTAGCTAATTTTATGAATGCTATTTTGAAAAACTTGTTCTGTACATTATTGTAACTTATTTTACAAGTCACCATTATAAAATTCCATATAACAAGGTACAGATAACCACTTACATAAATTTTGTACACATTCTCATGGTACATAATCTTTTAGAAAACTTAAGGGCATTTAATAAAAAACTGCCATAAATTTACATTATTTTTAACAGTGTCTTGCATTTCAGACATAATCTAGATTTTGCATTACACTTCGGGTATGTTAATTTGGAGACAAATATTATCCCCTGACATGTTCTAATAGAAAATTAGTACAGAAGAAGCTAAACTTGCATGAAGTGATCAAGAATTAAAAAAAAAATTTTTTTTACACTTCCAATTGTATGAGAGTTTTCCTTGTTTTAATACAAAATTCTATTTTCTTAGGATTATAAAAGTGTTCTTGGAATAAAACATATACACTAAGAAACTATATTAGTTCTATAGTGTATATGTACATGTTCTAAACTAATATAGTTTCTTAGTATTTAATTAGTATTATTCTCATAAGAATATATGTCTTTATATAGACTACCCTTTATAGTAAGGGAGTAGAGGCAAGGACACATTCCTCTAATTAAAATATAATTTCAACAGTATTTTAAAATTCTTCTGGAGCAAACAGTATTTCATGAAGGCAAAGCTAGAACTATTTTCCCTAAGAGTGACCTAAGTTTTTTTACTTACAGCTTTCCGCAACATGTCTCCAACAACCACACCTGTAAACGTATCCCATTCC
Organism: Puma concolor; assembly: GCF_028749965.1. Lineage (NCBI taxonomy): Eukaryota > Metazoa > Chordata > Mammalia > Carnivora > Felidae > Puma > Puma concolor. The sequence continues at coordinate 115,142,736 of NC_141676.1, forward strand.
TAACGAATAAAAACAGAAATAATACAAAAAAATAGACAAATACTAACCAGGTCACAGAATTTTCTTAATTTCCCTATAAGACAGCTTATAATACAGCTCTCTAAGGACATGGAAAAAAATAAAACTCATTTCACATCTCCTACTCCTGGTACAACATTACCATCTAGAATCTGTTTGTGTACCAACAACATAAAACATTTGTACAAAAACTGCTACAAACAATTGTACTGAAGGAAGAAGTACACCTACATTGTGTGTGTGTGTGTGTGTGTGTGTGTATGTGTGTGTGTGTGTGTGTGTGTGTGTGCGCGTAGGTATATGGGTCTCAACATCTGAAAGTGTACATCACGTTCAATTATCATTTGTCACTACCCATTAATCTGTCCTATTACGGCGAATTTTCACTAATAGAAAAGCGTAAGTTGCAGCAAAAATTTAAAAATTGTCTATGCTGGGGGAAAATAGAGGAAAGTACATCCATTAACTCATCTTTTCCAACGGATTGGGAGAAGGCTGCCATCATTCATTTTTTTTTTTAATTAATCCACAGAATCACAACCAACCCAGTGTGACGTCAGCTAGCCCTCCAAGAAAATCTCCGTCCTCACCCTGAGCCCTTCTCAATCAGATAGTAATAGGCACTAGCATATTATTGTTACTCACTGGTCAGCAAATAAGGAAAAAACTTATTAAGATTTGAGGGCAAAAAGAAAAAAACAAAATTATTTCCTGCCTCCACACTCCGTGACCACTCAATTCTTTCACTGAAAGTATAGTCAATAGGATAGGGATGATTACTATTCCTCTACGTGAGAGAAAAATGTTCTCCTCTCCCAATTCCTATTTATACTCCAAGAGGGAAAACTAGGACAGTAAGTCTTCTCACACAGTGTGGAACATATGATGCCGGTGAAACACGTTATACAGGAGGAAGGAACGGCATCAAATAAAAGGAGTCCAACAAATTCAGGAGAAAGAACACAAGTCCCCAGAGCGTGGGGAACAGTCTGCAGGAAGTAGCCAAATAAGGGGAATCCGGGACATAAACCAAGTCTGACCGAGTGGAGTGAAAGGTTCCGAGGTCACAGGTGCGCTGTCCACACACTGTCCCCGCTCCTCCCCACCCCTGGCCACTGTGCTCTCGCGGACAATAATGGCAGAGTAACAAAAAAATCACCTACGTATAATTTCCTTAAACACGAGCTCACCAGAGATGGATTAGTTATCTCTAACCTGAAGGAGGCTCAAGTTGGAGTGAGTTCCATGGCAGACGAGAAAGAAAGTTACAAAGAAGATAAATTATACATAAAATGATGAACAGAAAGCTTCAGGCTGCGAGAAGCTACTGCAAAGTGCCCACCCTCTTGCTTCACCTGCTGACTCAGAGCAAGTCGGGGAGGGTAATAAATAATGTAGCCGTCTATCCACACTGTGTCACATTCCTATGTGCCTGCATGAGGACAAGAAGCGGACGTGGCTCAGAAAGGTGAGCGACTCGAGTTTCTTTCTCTGCCTCCCGTCACTTCAGAACGCTGGGCTCATCCAGAGGGGAGGACAAGCAGGAACCAGCGTTTTTAAATGTCTAACTTAGTTAAAACTTCATAGGTTGATACACAATTTCCAGACTAAAGTTATTTCTAATCTAACCATGAACCTTACAAACTCTATGTAACTCTTATATTTTCCTCCTTTGTTTCCACTTACATTTTCTTGAAAAAGTTCCGGATGCATGCCCCGAACGAAGTGCAGCGCGAACATCAACTGGTCAGCCTGAAAAGAATAAGAAATGTTACCGCGCTGTTTCTACATTTGTGTGTTTGGAAAAGCACAGTCCTGACATTTCAGTTCAGTGTTCTATTTTTAAATTGCCCACTTTTATCAATAGAAGAAATGACTAGTGAGATGGTACCTACACAGGGCACTTCTGAGTCAGGGGTGGGAAGGACACAGGAAGTACCCAACATTCTAGACAAAATGCTACAGATGAAGCGTCACGTACATCTCATCAAAAAAGGTTTATTTAACTAGCTGAAACCCAATTGTGAGGTCTGAATTGGTCACTACTAGTAAGATCAACCTCCTGCATTAATAATCTTCAATGTGTCCTGTGTATGTTTACATGATCCAGGACATTCTATATACCCGTGAATCAAAACATTTCAATTCTAGAAATTTATGCAAAGGGATGATAAATGTATTCATAGGATATTTACTGCAAGATTTTTTATTATAGAGGAAAAACTCCAACAACCTAAATGTTCCAAGGTGATCATAAATAATATTCAAATCAAAATATACAGCATAGCCCATATTGTGGAAGGAGGGGCAATATGTTTGTATAATCATATATGGACACATGTCTGCAAAAAGAATTGGAAAAATGACATCACCTTCTATCAGTAATTTATTTTTACAACTACATGTCATTTTTGGTTCCTTCTTTTTTCTGACGTGTATATTATAAATTTTCTAAAGTAAGCTTAGCTCACTTCTGTTAAAAAAAAAATCTACCCAAGCATCTTTCCCACCAGTTTATAATGTAAGCATTTAAAAACAATTTTTTTTAATATTTATTTTTGAGAGAGAGAGAGAGAGAGAGAGAGAGCGAGAGAGCAAGCAGGGGAGGGGCAGAGAGAGGGAGACACAGAATCCGAAGCAGGCTCCAGGCTCTGAGCTGTCAGCACAGAGCCGGACGCAGGGCTCGAACCCATGAACCGTGAGATTGTGACCTGAGCCGAAGGTGGGCACTCAACCGACTGAGCCACCCAAGCGCCCCTGTAATGTAAGCATTTTATAAACAGGGTCTCCTGCAGTATAATAATACTTTATATCTAATATGTGTATATGATTGTAAGTCTACAAGTAAGAGATAACTATAAAGACATGAAGATGCGGGGGCGCCTGGCGGCTCCGTCGGTTGTCAGCTGTGCTGGCAGCTCCGAGCCTGGAGCCTGCTTCCGATTCTGTGCCTCCCTCTCTCCCTGCCCCTCACCTGCTCATGCTCCGTCTCTGTCTCAAAAATAAATATTACAAAAAAAATTTAAAGACATGACGATGCAATAATATGCAGAAGATACATTTGTCACAAAAAGATGCTCTTATAAATCCTACCAGCAAGTGACATCCTCACCTGCAAGAGAATCACCCCTCTATTGGAAAGATTCAGTGCCTCGAATCATACAATATAAAAGCACAGTTTATTTCATAAAAGTACGTGCTGTGTATGTATATGCAGCAAGTAGTCAGTAAATACCTGTTAAGTGAATAAATAAAAAGCATGTGTTCACAACCGTAACACAGCTAATGACTTAAAAAAATTTCTCCAAATAGAAAAACTTTGGGCAGATGGCCATCACTCAGATGATGGGAAAAGAGTTAGAGCCAACTAGCGTGTGTAGGAAACAACTACATGTGACTTTAAAAATATAAAAAGCAAGACCTGTCATTTGGGGAGATGTGGAGTGCTCTTAGGTATGACAAAGTAAGAATTCAGTGTGGGGCTGGCTGACTGGGGACTGGCTGGATAAGCCAGCCGCTAAGATGCTTACTTTATAAATTAACGCATGTTTACAATGATTATCACAGCATCCCTCATCGAAGGTAGGTAACGATTAAGATAAAAATAAGACAATACACGTACTACTTTGAAGGCTTTAGCACTTAATAACACACTTAGTTCTCTACTCCAGAGATATACACACACAAATTCACACCCAGTACTACTACCCTTCCCCCGCCACTGCTTCCTCTGACCTGAGGAAGAAGAATGCGGTCTCTGTCTCTAGGGTTAGTACAAAGACGGCAGGGCCCTGGCACTCTAGGGTTCTCAGATCAGGCGCTGGGTTCAGCGAGCTGACTGTTAATTCCATCACTGAGGCCAAACTCCAAAACACTGGCAAAGAATAGCCACATAACACAGAGTCAACAAACGGGTAGTGGCGGTTCCCCTTCTCCCTGTGTTCTGGAGACAGAAGACTTCCAGCCTGAGGGACGAGCACACAATCGTAGCTGAGCCTCTCCCATCGCATCCCCCACAGATAACGGCACGGGAACTACACCAGACTAACCCGGACCTTCATCGCCTTCCCAAAGTGGAGGCGGCAGAAGCCGTTTCTGGCAGCTGGCTGACAGCTATACCAAGGAATCCTTTCAGCCCCAGGGATTTAAGAACAACGTTATAATAAAAAACAATTATGACTCGAGAACACACCTAAAAATACAATTTACTGAGAGACAAGAGGACACATTATTTCCAAATAAGCCGGGGTCAAATTAAGAATGTACAAATCAAGCTTATGGATTTTCTGAATATTTGCTTCAAACAATAACCAAAACAACAACAAAAAAACCCTGTCGTCATCCAGAGTTGAGAAATTACTTTGTACCTCTGACGTCCTTGATCTACACTGCTTTTCAGACCAAAAAATTTCAGTCTTTTATTTACTTATTTCCTGATTTTGAGAAAGAGCGAGCAAGTGAGCAGGTGAGCTGTGGAGAGGAGACAAAGGAGAGAGCGAGCGAGAGACAGAGAGAGAGAGAGAGAGAGAGAGAGAGAGAGAGAGAGAGAGAATGAAGCCCAACACGGGGTCAGTCCCACAACCCTGGGATCCTGACCTGAGCTGAAATCAAGAGTCAGAAACCAAGGGACTGCACCACCCAGGCGCCCCAATTTAGGTGTTTTAATTCAATGTCAACTCATCTCATTAGGCTTGGTTCTGTTAACAAAATTCTTTAATATCATGGGGATATAAGCAAAATATCAACTGATCATCGACACGAAGAAAAATCAGTAAGAGAAGGCAGAGGACTAGCGAGTATAAATCAGCCACATGGCATCCCATAAATTCCACCCTGGCATCATACACACCCCAGTGAATATGCAGAAAGGGTGAAACTGTTAGCACACGAGTAACACGGTAGAAGGGAGTCTTAAAGCCCACTTTAGGATGAGGTCAAGTGTTTCCAGACAGGATGATTTTGCTTGAACTGCACCCTGTTAGCCTTGAGTCTTCAGGCATCAAGCAGAATGGGCTTAAATCCCAGTTCCAACACCCTCCACACAGGAATAACCTACAGCACGGGTGCTAGCTCTGCATCTTGGTCTCCTCCTTTAGAGAATAGGATTGTGGTAGGAAGTGAGTAACAACGTATGTGAGGTGCTTCCCCGGTGCCTGGAACACGTAAGGTGACACACAGTTGCTACCTGCTTTACAGTCACCTGATGCACTACATACTACTGTACCGGAAAGGAAATTTATCTTAAAAATCTTCTATAAACCTCCTGATTCTCAGAGACTGAGAAGCAGTAGCAAGAATAAGAAATCTATTCCTTTTATTTGTACTCGACACTATTCATCGCTTTCAAACAACTTCAAGGTAATGTGTAAAGTACCTGCTACCATATGAAGTCTTGCTTTAATCTAGCAAATACGTAGATAGCATAGCACCAAGCACAGGCAGGGGCACCTGGGGACTCAGTGGGTTCAGCACCCAACTCTTGATCTTGGCTCAGGTCATGATCTCAGGGTTTGTAAGACTGGGCCCTGTGTTGGCTCTGCACAGCGTGGAGCCTGCCTGGGATTCTGTCTCTGTCTCTCCCTCTCCCTCTCCCTCCCTCCCTTCCTCCCTCTCTCTGTCTCTCTGTCTCTCTGTCTCTCCCTCTCCCTGTCTCTCTCTCTCTCTCTCTCCCTCTCCCTGTCTCTCTCTTCTCAAAATAAATAAAATAAAAAAAAAAAAAAGAACCCAAGTACTCACAGTTGTGCTTGAGGTGGTAGGTCACACATTTTAGTTAACAATTCTATGCACATTCAACTCTACTTCCAGAAAATCTAAAGGGTTAGATATAATACTAAAAGTTTCAAAATCTTCTAAGCAGAAGAAAATGATTCAAATTATCAGGGTTCATTTTAATAAAATGAAAGGCTATAAAATTTGTAAATATAAAATTTGTAAATATCAGAGAACTTCCACTTTTCTATTAAAAGACAACACATTTTGATAGAAAAAAAAAAAAACAGAATCCAAACTCAATGATTTGTAGGATAAATACAGTCAGGAGATGCCATTAATTTCCTTTTAAAATGTAATATCCATTTGCATTTGAATCAGCTGGCAAATCCACTGGAGAGGAAGGCCAGGTGACCCGTCTTCCCTCACCGGCACCCTCCCTGCATGCCAGTGCTCCGGTACGCCATGCTTCCACGAGGACAGGGACACGGCAAGAGCACACGCTCTCCAAACCTCCTCTGTGCTCTCATCCAGTACATGAGAAAATCACTTCACACCCCAACAGCAACTTCCCTTACTTCGTATCTGTTCCAAATGACACAGTGGGAGGAAGAAAGGATACGTAAAGGCGCCAGCTTGTGCACAGTCCGACAGAACCGCAAGTGCTGGGGAACTGAATATGCTACTTACCCGATAATTGTCCAAAATACTTGGGTTACTGAAATAAATGCTCTGATCTCTTGGACAAAAAGAATGACAGAGCCAATAGTCTGAACTGAAATTGCTAGACAGCCTTCTCCATTTGTTTTAGTTTATTACAGGCCTAAATTTTCTGCTACAAAACAAGTCAATCATGTTTTTGTTCCAGGTCAACTTGCTTTCACGTGGGTGTGATGTGAATACTAATAATCCCAGGCTCTGTTTCAAGGGTCTGGTGTTGCCACACCACCGTCGGCAACAAAACAGCAACATCAGCATGAGGAAAAGGCAGTTTAATGTGAAGGTGGTTGCTAAAATTCCAAAAAGCTTTCACTAAATACGAAATCAGTTCCATCCTAAGTAAGATTATAATGCTAAATCTTCAAAAATGGACCTCATTGGTTTACAATTAATATGCTTTCTAATTGTTATTCACCACTGAAACTCCATGGAATGCTGAATTCATGTCGAATATATTTAATATTACTGACACAGAAATATGAACATTATAAAACATATTCCATCACCAATTAAAAACATATGTTAAGAATTATAGACGTTAGCTTTTAAAAAATGTTTTCAAGTGTTCACAATAGAAAAGTATGTCTCAAGATAGGCAATAAAAAATTCCAGCTGGGCACTAAAATGTTAAGGATGTGAAGCCTTACAAGCTCTCCCCTAGTGCAATAAAACGTTGGCTTTAGCCTAACTTACACGTATTTTTAAAAGACAATGTGACTTAAAAGAAGTAACCCTAGCTAAACTTCACTTATATGTTGCATCACTTTGGTACTCAACATTTACTGTATCTTCCCCTCCCTAATTACATTACAGAATATAGGACATAAGGATTTAAATTTCCTCAGTAGATATAATGTATTACTAAAAATAAATAAGAATATATAAACTGAGGTGCAGATATATAGGTCAACAGTAAGAAATTCCCAATAAGCTACTATTTTTTGGAATGAGTAAGAAATTTTATATTATCTTTTGACTTAAACATTTTTCAGGAATAATATTTTATAGCCCATGTACTTCCATAAGGATTTTGGTGACACCTTGAAGTAAGTGTAGGTCCATAATACTTTCACAAAGTATTCACAATCACAAATCACATTTAGTGTAGAGGTTTTAAAAGAAAAGTGAAAAAGCACTAAATATATTACTAGAAGAAGAATCGAAATGAAACTCTGCAACCTTAATATATTCACTAGAAAATAAATATTAACACTACATTAAAAAACTAATCATGAAAATTCACTAACACAGAAATCAAAAAATAAATCCAATGATTAAAAAATAAAATATAAAACAATTACCATCATGTAGATTTGTTCTGTAAAGCAAAGCCTATTCTTTAAAATACCAAGAAAACAAACAGATGGGGCAAATAAGAGAGGACAGTAAAAACAGACATTTAATAAAAATTCAGAGGAGGCAGGAAATATTTACAAACCATAACTTGACAAAAAATAGAAAGACTGATAACATCCAGGGTTGAAAAGGATGCAAGGAAGGAGAGACCTCAATCCACCAAGACAGTAGCAGATAAACTAGGATGAGCCACATTACAGAACACACACGCTAAGAATAATGAGGTTAACATATTTATACTCATGGCAAGATCCTGAGGACCCGTCGCATGAGAAGAGAGGCAACAGAAGAAAACACCTACCAAGGAAAACTGAAAACGTCAGCTAGGTGTACATGTGCACGTGAAGAGAAAGGACAGGGACCGTACGGAGCCGATCGAGCGTGGGACAGGCCAAGTCTAACGCAGCGACCGCAGGCAGGAGCGACCGAGCGTTTTCTCTATAGGTCCACCAAGTTGGAAACTCTTCAAGAAAATACGTTTCAGTTCGTGTACTAACAATTTTTAAGTATCATGTGAGCTAATGTATCGTACACGTTAGAGACGTGAGATCAAGGATCGATGAAACTCTACTGCTGTGTCATCCTCAGTCCTAGAACCCTAACATTTTAGTGACCAAACGGACTTTGACGTCATCTGCTTATAATTTGTCGTGTGTACAAGTTAAAACTCAGGGCCAAACAGGTGATTCTTTGAACGGCACCTAGAATACACATACACTGTACAGACACCTGAAGAGAAATCTCCACGGTTCTCATTAAGGAAAAACTCTGCAGAAATGCCCAGCTGTAACTCTCACCTTCCGGTAACAGCCCTTGGCATTTGAAAGATTTATTCAGTCTCCCGTAAAGATCATCAACATTATCACTCTAATCATAAAAATTACTATCCCTTTCTACACAATGTAGTAACTAGATCTTTTTCAAGATTTTCTGAGAATGCTGTATAACTGTGCCATAACAACTCTATTTCTCTCACTTAATTGTCTTTACAAAGCCCTTCCTCAACATATCTCAACCAATACCCAAAAACTGACACTTGAAAAAAAAGTCTTAAAGTAAAAAGCCTCTGTGTTTTCTACAACATTCATAATTTTCTAAAATATGTTTCATTTTCTATTCCTTGGGGCCCTTTTAATATGAAGACGTCTATGACATTCATGTCTCAGGATCAGGTTCCAGGAAGAGAAACCAAGTTTGCCCCCAAGCAATTTCAAGAGAGATTTCTGATTCCAACAGCTGTGTAGACACAGTGCCACACAACAGACCCCATGACAAACGTGGTCCAAAATGTCAGCAGTGCTGAGGCGGAGAGACCCGAGCTAGGAGATGACTCATCACAAGGTCCTGCGGCAGCTACGGGCTCGTTCAGAAGGAAGGGAGGTAACCCTCCGCACTCGTCATTCTCCTACCACATCCCAGAAAGCCAGAAGACGCCCCACTTAGCAATGAATGTTACTCTGGGAAAATATCAGAAAGGCCGATTTCAATAGGCTTCCAGTTGGGAAAGGATTCCACAATTTCACTGGAAGACTGTATTAAATACAAGTTCAGGTAGTATTTTATACATGAAAAAATAATATTTCTTACCTTAAACAGACAACGGCATATATATTCATAGACCATATGTTTTAATGAGCTGATAAGAGACTGGATTCTCCGTTCTGTACTTTCGGAATCCTGTAGATTACAATTTGAAAACTGAAAAACCATTAAAAAATTTATAAACAGTTAAATGATACCCCATAGTTTAATCACACTTATAAAATTTTCCTCCTGACTCAAAGCTGATTCTAGAATAATTATCTTTGTCAATCAACTTAAGGGACTAAATAATACAGGGACTAAATAATTATTTCCAATAATACAGTATGAATTGAATTTGACCATACCACTCTGATACCTAATGGCATTAAAAGTACTGCTTTCGTAGGGGTTAAACCCATTTCATTACTCACATTATAATTATCAATCAAGTCCTGAAACGGTGTGACCACAATTTTCTCATCCTCAATATAAGAACCTAAATGATCTTAAACCATGGTCTTCGTGTTAACTAACGATGAACACGAACACTGATGTTGATGCTGTTTAGAAATCATACCACCTGTAGTTTTTTTGTTTTTTTTTTTTTATCTGTTTCTGTACTTCCATTGTACAGGATTGCCATGATTTGAAAAATACCACTAATGGTGATTTCCTTTGACTACTGAAGAGGAGAAGAAGGATGTCAAGGCTGGTCTTTCTCTAAGTGTCATGTGATTTTTCATGTCACCTCAGGGAGCATTTCAGCCCACATGCCTTGAAAACTTCAATTGTGGTATAATATTTAGGCTTAACTTCCTCCCTTCCTTGTGATTTTAATGGACAAGGAAAAAGCCTAGTAAAGTAATTTTAACAGTTTAGAGAAAGACATCCAGGATAAGCCGTGCAATGTGTGAAACTGGTACAAAACTAATGAACCAGCGCTCAAATCCGTCAGACCTCGGTTTCGGACCTTGTTAGCAGCATGTTCTGAGGCAGCTCATTGTTTCTGGTTCACGTGGCAGACATCGTCTTCGTTTCACTATTAACAAAGGTCACGTGTGAAATGGACCCCTGGATCCACTGAGAGACCCCACTACAAGATTTAATGCATTTCCAAGACACTGGAAATCAAGTTTTTTACTCTACATCTTCAAGATTCTATTGCTTTTTAAAGTAAATTCAAACATGCACACGCGCGCGCGCGCACACACACACACACACACACACACACACACACACACACACAGGTCAGTGGTATTCGATAACCATGCTACCGAAGAAGTGCGGTTACCGAGGAGACGCTGGGCTACACACTTTTGTAAGGAGCACAGAATAACCAATGATCTCCTTGGGTTTAGTCAGAACTGCTAACCTAGTTACCAGTTCTCATACTAGTGAACTCACTTTTAATGTGAATACTTTTTGACTAAAGGATAAAGAAACATCTAAAACAAACCTATACTTGCATATTTTCTAAGTAATTTATGAGAAACTTTTAATGAAAAATTATTCAAAGATCTATATAATCCATTGTTGGTTAAGAGACTGAAAAGGACACTGTTGCTGCCTCAGTCTACTGCACCAATGGCACGTGCTTCCACAGGTAGGGAGATGGCAACTGTGTAATGGCTCACAAATGTGTACTTTTGTGCCAGTCGTCCGTGTCTAGGAATTTACCCAGGGGAAAAACGAGAGAAGGAAAACAATGGAAAAGAGAAAACCCACAAGTTTCTATAGCTGTCTTAAAACATGGCCAGATTCTTTGTCACTCCTCCTGACCACAGGCAGGTTTGTGACAGCTTCCACCACACACAACACAGCATGAGGGACACCAACCCGGGGCCGGGTTGTGAAGGTTCTGCCTTACCGAGCAGAAGACACATGTTGGTCCCCCAGATGTCCCACCAGGAACGCACTGCTCCACGCGGTGAGGAAGCCCAGCAGAGACGGTACGTCAGTCAGCAGCCCTCCCACCAGCCCCAGGCACCAGACTTGCCAGTAAAGACTCCCTGTCTCCCCCTCCAGTCCCACCTGAGGCCCCAAACATGGTGAAACAGAGATAAGCCATCTCTGCTCCACCCTGACCAAATTCCCCACAGGATCCACGAGCAGAAGAAAAACACCACCAAGACTGGGGTAATATGCTATTCAGCACAGATAAGCAGACAGTGTCCATACAGCACCTGGTTACACGAAGTACTGTACAACCTCACCGTTTCTCAAAAAGACCGCAGGTTCCTGTATATGACGTGAAAGTTGTCTGTGATATACTGACACTTACTTTCAAGACCATGTGATACCTGTGGATTAAAACAACCTATATCCATTCACATTCCCTTCCTTCTACGAGCACATACGCTTGTTACGTAGCATACACTTCTGCAGCCCCGATAACTAGAACAATCCCTGGAATGTAGCAAAGCCTCAAACGACGAACGTGTATGAAACGTGTATGAAATGTTCAATGTTCTTTTCCCCAAGTGAGGAGATTATGTAGACAATTTCTCTTTCTACCATTTTTAATGATACTCTATTACATGTTAATTTGTACTCAGAATTTAAAACATTTCCATTCAAAGGAGTGTCACACTGGGGTAGTTTGTAAGAACATAAAATACACTAAGGAGCCCGTTTCTCTAAATATGGCTTAAAATTGTTACGTGGGGTCTTCTAAAATGTAATTCTAAACAAGTTTTCTCAGGAAATTACTGTTACAAATTAAGTACATAGTAAAGTGATCTCTCCTATTCAGTATCAGCTATGGGGCAAGCAAGAGTGTACCTGTTTGTTGTGCAGAGCCCGCTGGAATAGTCGGAGAAATGCAGCCAAACTGAAACGGTACATGTTGTTAATTTTGGCCAAGTCGGAGATGATGAAGAACATCTTGCTGGCGCTCTCAGCCAGGGGAAGGTACGCATCCCGCTCCTGCGGACCACAGGCAGGGCAGGAAAACACCTCAGCAGTAGCGCCTTACTGCCACCCACAGACCGCCGCACCCATGTGAGCCCCCCCCCCCCCAGACAACCAAGGAAGAGGACCAATTTTATAACTAACAGGAACAATAGGGCCCAGTTTTTCTTATTTTTATAGAACAGAGGGCAACGTATTTAGATAATTTATCTGCCTCTCCGATTAAAGTCGCCTACAGAGGTAGAAGTGGCTCACAGTGGATCGGAATGAGGACCACCAGCACCTACGTTAGGGAAAGGGTACGAAGACAGGCCACACAGTTGTGATCAGAAATTAAGTGACAAGAGTGTACATTCCAAAAGAGAACCAGCATAGTAATAAAAAGGGCACCGTGCTACAATCCCTGCAGGAGAGGAAAGTTACAGCTGTGAATCACATGTGTGTGCAGACGGACGGACCAGACAGTCTACAGGTGTCCACACCAAATACCAAAAACCACCTAGCACTGTTGGACATAAGCACAGAACAAGCCAGTGTCCACGGGGACCTTCGCTCTGACAGAAAGTAAAGGGTGATTAAATGGCCTCTAGGCTCTGAATGGGACTCTGAGGAGGTTCTCCATGGCACTGTCATTCTGATCCGAGCACCAGCATTACAAATACGGTATTAGTAAAATTATGTGTGTGACTCAGCAACGCCTGTTCAGAAAGAGGTCAGAAAGTCCAAAACCCTTGTGTGGTAAGATCAGAAATGACAGGTTTAACATCTGCCGAGCTTAGCCCTGGGACAGAAAACGAGGTGGCTGGATGAGAATTGGGCTGTAAATCGGTTCGTGCTTTGGTTTCCAAAGAGCCCTTCCTGTAAGAAAAGACTTAAAAAGTAACGATATGTAAGGGTATAATTTGAGCAAGGGCTGAAAAGTACTCCAAGGAAATGTGAAAAGGTCACTGAGATGACTGGCAAAGAATTAAAGGATGTCCCTGAGAGCTGTGGTCAGGCTGGAGCCTGGAGATTCACAGTCACATACATCTGTTTGGGGATGTTTTTCCTCAAGCAAAGTTCAATCACTAGAAGGTAGGAGAAGACAGGATATATTTATGTTATGGATTTGTGTTAGAATTTGGCAAAAGGAACTATCAAAAGAATAAGCCAAAAAGCATTTCGAGCATTTACAAGAAAATAGTTCAGATCATCACAATCATGGGGTCCAAGATGAGTAGGGAAGAAAAATGTTGTTAGTGGAAAAAACACCTGAAAACTCTCAATTAATACACTAAACATGCTTTAATTTTAAAAAGCTCCAGGAATGGCAAAGTTGGCTATTTGTGAACATTAATTTTCAACTTCAGTACAGGCTGGAGCTGCAGAACGTGAGCCAGCGTGACGCCAGAAATCAGCAGAAGGCAGCGGTGCGTATTATTGATGCCGCGGGCACCACACCAGCCCCTCTGGGGCAGGAAGGAGCACCCTGAAGGCTCCAGGGCTTTGAAGTGCTTTCTATTTTGTAATCGTCCTTCCCCTCAGGTCCTCATTCGACACTTTGTAATCAGTTAACATAAAAGGTTAAGAAAACATGATAAAAGACCACAAAAGAAAGGAAATAATTACTTGGTCAAGAGAAATCTGGAGTCTGTAAGATTCTTTAAGTGACTCTTGAGTAAGTGCACTGCTTGCTTTCGTCTGATTCAGAGATTCAATCAAATCTTTATTTTCCAAAATATTCCCTTGAGATGTGGCAAGAGTCTGTAGCAAAAATTAACAAAGTAACATGAATAGTGTTATACGTATTAAAATAAAAGCCCATATTAGCTATCATTAATTTGATGGTTTTTATGAAAACTTACATTATTTTAAAAGAAATTCAACATTTTATAGTTTATAAGAATGGTACAGTAAATCATGATATACTACACGCACATGTATTAATTTTAGCAATTTAATAAAAACTACTTAAAGGTACAGAATAAATCATAATTTCATGCTGCATTTTAATGTCATTCGAAATTCGGAGCGTGCAATAGATATGAGTGAAATAATGCAATAAAAAGACAGTAATACATAAAAATCACTTGTCTTACACATTACTATTACTCCTTAAGATCTTGTATCCCAAGATACCTACTTTTTTCTCTTTGAAGTCTGATTTTAAGATATATATTCACATCCCTGACACAACAAAAAACATGCTGAAGGCACTATTAAAAAATACTGCTAATTATATTCATTAAAAATGTAATATAAGAAAGTTTCCTGAATAACTATATCTTACCTCTAAAAGAGATTCCTCAAGCTTGGCTAACTGTATTTTCTTATCTTCTTCCTGTTGTAACAGTTTTGTTTTCTGTTCCTCTAGGTCAGGTTTCTCATGCTGAATAGTTAAAGCCAAAAGCTTAAAAAAAAAATTTTTGTTTTAAGTCAAAATTATTCTAGTGATGAAGTTCAAACAAAACAAACTTCCCACACACAGGTCTTATGTTTGACCAAATATCACAATAATTATTATATTATGTACCTCATTTGATTCTTTCGAGTTAAACATGAGACACTTCACAATTATTTCTGACCAGAAAAAGAGGCAAAATAGTTACACTGATCAATAAAGTATTAAATATTACAGGACACCTGTAAGTAATTGTATTACTTATCAATATGTAATTCTTAGTTCTAAACTTATAAAATTAGATTAAATATACAAAAAACATGGAAACTAGTTTTTTAATGGTAAGCATTCATATAAAGAAATTAAAAAATAACTTCCTTAAAAGACTATGTCATCAAAATTGCAATGAGATACCATTTCAGGTCCACTAGGATGGCTACAATTAATAAGACAGATGTTGGCCAGATGGGGAGAAAGGAGAATCGTCACACACTGTTGGAAAAGTAAAAGAGTGCAGTCACTTTGGAAAAGTTTGTCCTTCAAAATATTAGACATAGAGTTACCATAAACCCTCAAGTCCACTAAAAAAATAAAAACTTTTTAAAAAAATAAGTAAAAAACACTGAATTGTACACTTTAAATCGATGAATTGTATGATATGTGAATTGAATCTTAATAAAGTTATTTTTACAAAGCAACGTCGGGGCGCCTGAGTGGCTCAGTCGGTTAAGCGTCCGACTTCGGCTCAGGTCATGATCTCATGGTTCATGGATTTGAGCCCTGAGACGGGCTCTGTGCTGTCAGTGTGGAATCAGTGTGGAATCTGCTTGGGATTCTATCTCTCTCTGTCCCTACTCTACTCTCTCCCCCTCTCTCTGCCCCTACTCCGCTGATGCCCTCTGTCTAAAAATAAACAAATAAACTTTAAAACAGATTAAGAAGTCAACAGGCACAATGTCTTTAAAAAGAGAGTGAGGAAGGAACTCTGTAAATAAAAGTCTAGATATAAAAACTCACTCTGAGATTCATAAAATATTCTGAAGTGCAGTAAGTCATACACAGATGCAGGGAATTCAAAGAGGCCTATATTCTAGCGGGGAAAAAACGTCACGTGAGGAATCAGACACCCTTGCTCCCCTAGCCAAATAAGTCAATGAAATGCAATTTTCACAGTGAAACCTCAGTTTTCACCATTAAAAAAGAAAAAGTAGCTGATCTTAGTCTATGATCCTTCTTTCTCTTCAATTCCACTACACACGACGGAAACAGGCCATAAAACCAAAGGCAGCAGCTTGATGTTAACGACAAGTGTCTCACGCAAAGGATAAAGGAAACCTGAATGCTTTACTACTCTAACTCACAAATACATTTTCAAGGTGCTTCCCGAAGTTTACATGCTCATCAGCTTCTCGAGACAGACTCCAACAAAGAATCATGTATTCACAGAGCTACAGAAGATGTCCCAGGCAGCGCACCGCCCACCTGCACGCACCTGGCCTCGCAATCCACTTCTAGTGGTGGTGAAGTTAACCTCCGTAACGATGGCAGCTGCGTCCGGCGGGATGAAGGGGTTGGGGTTTCTTGTTGACAAGAAAAGGCGGAATTCTTCATTGTAGTCGATAATTTTGTCACCTATTTGTACCACGTAACGTGGCCCTATGTTTTAAAAATGAAATTATCAGTTGGCTTCAGTATTCTATGTTTTGCTACATGACATTAAAAAGTATAATGTATATTTTCTGGTATTTCTAAATAGTTGGTAGTTTATAGGCTTTTCAATAGAGTATGAAACAGCAACAGTTAGGCTACCCAAGAGACTATTAACCAGAATGCCCTATAAATCAGCTCTTATACAAATAGGGATAAACAATGATATCCATTATACATCATGTACAGTGGAATGAATCAACAATTATACCATAACTTACAATTTTAATTTTACAACTAATTTATTTTTAAGAACAAAATACATGTTTTCAAAGATTTTCAAAGGTTAAGAAAAATACTGGACAGAATTTTTGAGAACCTCAGAATAGATTTAAATTTTTTACTTAAAAACTTCAAGTTATTATGAAAATAATTCAATGAGCACTTTATGGAGAATGGTCTACCTCTGTCCAAAAATCTATCAAAACAATGTTGAACCGGAGTCATTATCAGAGAAACCCAAATTTAAAAGATCAATGAAATATTTCTACATTCACTGGAATGGTTCAAGGTAATTTAAGCAGGATAAATGAAAAGAAAACCAGTCTGAAGGATATCATAATCAAACCACTGAAAACCAATGACCAAGAAAAATTCTAAAGCATCTAGAGAAAAATGACACTTCACTTACAAAAGAGCAAGAATAAACTCAGCAGGTGACCTCTCAACAGGAATGACATAAACTAGAAGATGAAGGAATAAAAACCCAAAAGTGCTAAAGAAGAAAAGTGCAACTTCCATGTCAGGCAGAAAAAAAAATATCCTTCAAAAATAAAAGAAGTTTGTTTCCAGTGGACCTTCACTCAATGAAGCACAAAAGGAAACAGTTCAGACAGAAGACACATAACTGAGATGGGCACTAAGAGCACTCCCACCACCAGGAGCAACGGGCAGAGTGCAGAGTCAGGACATCGCAGTCTGACGCTAACACAACACTGGATGTTAACTACACTGGAAGTAAAATGTAGAAAAAGAAAAACAACCTCGCTGGAAACAAGATAATGAAATGCTGGCAGAATTTCAGAGAAGTAGAAAGGATAAATGTGTGGACGTACGGACTTGAAGAACAATAATTATCACGTGGGCCATAGAGATAATGCAAAGACAGGCAGGGGATATGTGGCGTTAAAGTGCACAGGAGAGAAGTGGCTAAGTATTTATTTGTATTAAAATGGTAAGTCCGGGGGCGCCTGGGTGGCGCAGTCGGTTGAGCGTCCGACTTCAGCCAGGTCACGATCTCGCGGTCTGTGAGTTCGAGCCCCGCGTTGGGCTCTGGGCTGATGGCTCAGAGCCTGGAGCCTGTTTCCGATTCTGTGTCTCCCTCTCTCTCTGCCCCTCCCCCGTTCGTGCTCTGTCTCTCTCTGTCCCAAAAATAAATAAATGTTGAAAAAAAAAATTAAAAAAAAATAAATAAATAAAATGGTAAGTCCAAGATATATATTGTTATATGCAGGAGGACCATTAAAAATATACAGAAAATGTTTTAACAACAAAAAAAATCACGTCAATTAGAAAACTGTATCAGGTATTCTATGACAAGGTCAGCTGCATTGACTTACATGACATATTAGGGCAGCGTGGTGACTGAAAATGCAAAACCAAACGACAAACTGCTAATGAGAGGCACCCTTTAGAAACAAGACCAACAGAAAATTGAAAGTAAAAGAATAAATAAAAGAAGTGAAAAAACTAGTACAAAAACTAGCCTCCCAAAGTATTGTAACCATTCTAATATCAGACTCTAAAACCTGATACACTTCTGAAGAAAAGGAAGGACGTTTCATAATGGTAAAGAAAAGAATCCAAACAGGAAAATATCACATTTTCAAATATGTATGCATCCTGAAACACAGCTTCAAAATACTTAAAGCAAAAACTGAAGAAACTATATAAAAACGAAACAAATTCAAAATCATAGAGCCTTTAAGAAATCTCTCAACAAATCATAGAAAAAAGCAAAATATAGCAGATAACACTACTACTAATAAACTTAACTGACTTTAGAAAAAAATTAAAACAAAGAGCAAATTTCACATAATTTTCATTTGTACATGGAACACACATGAAAATTAACCAATGTTAATTACAATGTTAATTACATCCAGCTTCAACAGGATGTAAACAAGTGAGTAGTTCAGAGTAAGCTCCTTGGCCATGAAAGAGTTATGCTGAAAATCAACAACAAAAAAGGAATCTTAAAAAACTCCAACTACCTGGAAATTATATAACAACAAAAGAGCCAAGCAATCTGACGAATCAAAGAAGTCAAAACTTATGGTACGAAGCTGGTAAAGGGCTGAGAGGGAAATTTATAGACATAAATGCATATATTAAAAAACAGATTGAATATCAATATTTTGAATTTCATCTCAAGAATCTAGTAAAAAAACCACCAAAGGAAATCTAAGGCAGTAACAGGAATGAAATAATGAAGAGCAAAGACCCAGTTTAAAAATACAATGAAAAAAACTGACAACATTAAAAGTTGGTATTTCGAAAAGATTAGTAAAACTGATAAACCCTTATCAAAGACTAATGGAGGGAAAAAAAGAAAAAAAATTATTAATGTCAAGAAACAAGGAGACATCATTACAAAGCCAACTGAAATTACAAAGTTATGAGAACATTATGTAAAAAATACACCAAAACATTTGACAATTTGGATGAAATGAACAAATGTTTGAAAATACACAGAACTTTAGCAAGCCTGACATACACACAAATTGTAGGACACAAACATACAAAATAAATCCAGTGCTTAAAGGTCCTCAGCTCACATTTGCTGCCAATCTGCAACCAAAGACAGATCATCCTAAGAAAACGTGCTGTCTTGGCAAGAGGGTATTGGCCACCTGTTACAGGACTGGGGCTTATGTTAGGCGACTGAAAGACGGTTCAAGGGAAGTGTGGTTTGCTGGGGAACGGATGCTATCAGAAACAGCAGCCAATTCTGTGACTGGTATCTTAATAATGTTTATCTAGGAGGTGAGAGAAATGGAGGGGGACTACGTTATAAATGGTTAAAAAAAAAATCAGAAGTCACCAAATTAGCTGGGAGACGAAGACGTCTGGTTATTTTTCTGGTACGGGGAGTACCCTTGATTCTGCGCCTAGACATGAGGACGGTCACAGGAGGAGCCATGGGATGTTGGTGCTGCGGAACGAGGCACGTTCACCAGGACAACAGCACAGCCAGGCCACAAGAACCAGGCCAGTGCGATGGGACTCAGGGCCTCGCTCCTTCTTTCCCGTTGACGCAGCGTGAGAACGCAAGCAAAATTATCCATCCTGCTGCGGGTCAGGCCCGTGGTCATCCTCACTGAGGAGGGCGGCCAAATAGGGGGCTTCTGGGGTGCAGACACAGGTCTATGTCTTGATCTGAACGCTTACACAGGTGTATTCTGTTTGTAAAAATGCATAAACTGTACACATGCGTGTGTATATTTTAATAAAATGTTAAAATTGAAAAATAACTGGTTTTCTCTGGTAAGTAGGACTAGTCATGAGGAGGGGAGGAACGGAACTCAGCTGCCATTCTGCACTATTTGATTTTGTCAACTAGGCATGTATTATTTTGATACAGAATTTTAAAAAAATGCCCAAAGGAAATGGTTCATTGTCCCAAAAGGACCCTTATGTATAAGCCCTATATCATAATGCCCAACACAGTCTCAACTGCATCAAGTCTTGACTTACACTGGAGTTAGCCTATGGAGTAGAGAATAAAGTTAATTTTTTTTCTTCTGGACACAAAATCTTTACTGTACTTTAGAGAACTATGGAGACAGAATGACTAGGAATAAGCACAAAATTTGGTTGCCTGCTCTCTTTCCAGGGAAAGTCCCAATTTATTTGTTCAGTATCTCAGTTCCAATCCTGATCCACGTTCGAGAATACTGTTTGGTTTGGTTTCATCAACATTTATAACAGATACGGACACTGTATACAGTATACCCCCACAGGTCCAAACTCTCCAGAAATTTATCATCTGAGCTCGATAAATCCAAAGTACCATGTCAACTGTCCTATGGGCCCAAACATCCTATTATAGGGATAACCTTTTGGTAATGGTCTCCACCAACAGAACTGCCCACATTGTATTCAATACCATCCAAGCCCAAATGACTAAAGATGAATAGGACTTAAGTGAGGACAAATACAAAACCCTGCCAATCAAATAACCAAAGCGACACTGCCCAAGCAAGTTAAGAATAAACTGCTGTCTCTATAACTACCATATACAAAGAGAGAGAATAACGATTCCTTTCTTGGCCTACTAGAAGCAGCATCTTTCATTCCTGGAATTTTTATAAAAGCCTATGTATCTGGTCAACAAACGTGTGGCTGGTTTTGAAAGGCTGCTCCTGCAAAACTGCAAAAGGCAACTTTGGAAGAAATCTGAGCAAGTGTAAAACATGCCTTTGACCCCGTGTCCTTCAGATGCACAGCATTACAGACGTCTGCAAATAATCTCACGTAAGAAAATCCAAAGGCATGCTACAGCCCATACACTATCCATAGACAAAATTTCTGGGAATCCAGAGCAGTGAGGATCCTGTCCAATGAGCTGACTTCAGGGAACATTCGGGGTTTTTTTGTTTTTTTTTTTTAATTTTATTTTTTATTTTTTTAAATTTACAACCAAATTAGTTAGCATATAGTGCAACAATGATTTCAGGAGTAGATTCCTTAGTGCCTCTTACCCATTCAGCCCATCCCTCCTCCCACAACCCCTCCAGTAACCCTCAGTTCGTTCTCCATATTTATGAGTCTCTTCTGTTTTGTCCCCCTCCCTGTTTTTATATTATTTTTGTTTCCCTTCCCTTATGATCATCTGTTTTGTCTCTTAAAGTCCTCATATGAGTGAAGTCATATGATTTTTGTCTTTCTCTGACTAATTTCACTTAGCATAATATCAGGGAGTGTTCTTGGCAATAAGGCCACGGTGACAGTTACTAAAATACAACAGTGCAGTTGATTTATGAGTCAGAATGAGTGAGCTAACTTAGCATTATTCAACTTCAACACTCCTGGCAATTTGTGCTGGAAAACCATTTCTTGGAAGGAGAGGTCCTGAGCATTTTAAGAGGTCTCTGCCATAGACCACCCAAACTGTTGCAACCAAAAATGTCCCCAGGCCTTGCCAAATGCCCTCTGGGGGACAACATCACTCCTGTTTGAGAAGCAGTGGTCTGGCTGTGTTCAGGTCCTGGGTCCAGTTGGGCCACCAGGGAGACATACCCATATGGAGAACCAGCCACGAGAAACAGATACAACGACTGATCACAAACTTCATCTCTGTTGTACATACAAATGCCCGTATGCTTCTAAAAGGAAGCATCCAGACTAAAAAGCCAACCAGAATGTTCAGCTTTCATCTCTACAATAATTCCCGATCCAGACCCAACCCCAAAATGGAAATGAAATAACCACTGGAATGAAACAATCAATGAAAAATGCTTTTGACGTCTGTTATTAGCAAAACTTATACTATCTGCCCACCACACCAGCCTCTCCCTCAACAACTTCTAAGAGGCTGGCTGGTCCACAGTTGTTAGTTGCTTACCAACTGCAAACTGGCACATGGACCTTCTGCTTGGGCAGAGTCACGAGGCACGCATGACTCCGGAAGTAAAAACAACGAGAATCTGAAGAGGAGCTGTCCCTTGCCCTTCTTTTCCATCAGTACACATTTGAAGGGATTTCTGAACAGCATAAATGTGAGGAGGAAAAGTACATTCCAATCCTATTATCTGTGCTGACTGACCTCAGTATGTAGACAGGCAGTTCATACTGCTTAGATTAGGGACAGGGGATGTAACTAAAATTGGACACAGACTGTTTAATGTGGTTCTAGGACAGCCATCCTCTGTCCCCAAAGGAAACATATGATGACAAAATGGCAATTCACAGGCAACTCAACATGCTAGAAGACAACAATCTGAAATATATGCAAAGAGGATAAAAGATTCCAACTACTGTGAAGTGCAACCCTGGGAGAAAGGCAGAGTTAAGGGCAGAGACGAACTCTCTTTCCCTAATACTGAAATAAACAGACTAGCCCAAACAGCCATGCACAGCTAGGGGGAAGAGGGGTTCATAATGTGAACCGCTCAGGATGTGAAATATGTAACTCTGCACCAGATCCAACTTCAAGGGACCTTGTCAACACCCATTCTCAGATGATGCTACGGACACTGCCAACACCCAACACCAGTCACAGCTGACAGAGGCTCAGATTCAGGGAGGCTTCAAGGGCCAAACAGGCTGAAGGGACAAATCCAGACGGCCCTAAAGCTTCATTCCCACCTCCCCTTTAAGACAGAATAGCAGGAGCTGGTCAACAGATCTGAGGAAGGACCAGTAAAGAAGAGACGAACTGAGACCGGAGACTGATGTCGAAGGTAACTCCAGGTCACAAGGGCCCCTACCAAAGCTTGCTTCACAACACACAGCCACTGCCAGCCCAAGCACACTGATGTGCAAAACAGCAAGTGATCTATGAATGCATTTTTCGTTCTGTCCCTGGTTAGCCCAATGACTCCAGTTTCTATTTAAACCTTGCGGCGTGAACATAAATGCTGTAGTGGCAGTGATGTGTGTGGTATGAATCAGGACAATACGGTCTCGAGTTTAAATGCATTCCTTTCTACTCGCCAAAGGCTGGCTCAGGTACCTACAAAGCAGTCCTGAGACTGGGCCACCCCCACACCATCCTGCTTACGAGATGGGCCCCTAAGAGGATTCTGGGAATTTGGATTTGGGGAGGGTTCTTACCTTACCCAGAACATGGTGGAAGAGTGGCTCACTGCGTTTTCACTGTTTGTACAAATAATGTGGTTTGTGCTGAACACTTGTGTTTTTGTTTGGGGAACCTGGAAATCTGCTACATGCCAGGCCAAACAAGCTTACATAATTAGACCCCAGTGGGGCATCTGGGTGGCTCAATAGGTTAAGCTACCAACTTCAGCTCTGCGGTTTGTGGGTTCAAGCCCTGCATAGGGCTCTGTGCTGACCGCTCCAAGCCTGGAGCCTGCTTCAGATTCTGTCTCCCTCTCTCTGCCGCTCCCCCACTCATGCTCTGTCTCTGTCTCTCTCAAAAATAAACAAACATTAAAAAAAAAAAATTACCCCCAGTAAAAACTAGGGTCTGAGTTTGTACGCAGTAAGCCTCCTTGGTATATGACATTTCACAACCTGGTCCTTGGAGAGTAAGCACTTCCTGTGTGACTCCAATGGCAGAGGACTTAGAGGCCTGCACCTTGTTTCTGGACTCCTGACCTCACTTATGGTCCATTTTCTCTTTGCTGATTTGCTTTCTATCTTTTCCCTGCAAACAATCTCAGCCCTGAGTGTGAGACTGTTCCGACCAACTGTGCTCCAGAAGACCCCGACACGGCGCCCTCCCCCCTCAGCCTTCCCCCCCACCTCCCTGCCGCGTCACTCCAGCCAGGGGCAGCCCAGAGACCCCGACACAGCTCCCCCCAGAGTCACTCCAACTGGGAGCGGCCCGGACACCCCAACACAGTGCCCCCCTCGCTCCCCCACCCATGTCACTCCAGCCGGGAGCGGCCAAGACACCCTGACACAGCGCCGCACCGCCCCCCCCCCGCCGCGTCACTCCAGTCAGAAGCGCCCAGGACACCCCGACACAGCACCCCCCTCCGCAAAGGCACTTCAAGAATTCATTTACTTGCCACAGACTAGGAGGACATGCTCATATTCCCCCTGAAAAGTTTCCATTTGGTTAGATTCGGTAGCAAGACAGAGAAAGGTCAAAGTTAGTTATGAAGCTAATTACTTTCGAAATTTTAAAAATAGCCATTTTGTGGAAACTGTCAAATATTTACCTTGAGTGACCAGATCTCGTCTCAATAACGGATAGAGAACAGCTTCTACACCGTCCATCTCCTGTATAATAAGGGTTTTCCCAAACCGCACTGCCAGCTCGAGAGCTGTGATAAAGTTACTATCCTGAGGGAATAAAAAGAACACGTATTAATTCCTTTAGCACCTTAATATTTACAAATGTCCTCAAAGATAATGAAGGAAGATGTTAATGAGAATAATATGAATATTTTAAAATTTAGTATGCATGTTAATAATTCAAATTATTCATGATTGTGTTTCTAGTTTTAAGTACTTGGTGATGAATCATTAGAGTCAAATAAATTATCAAATAGATTTCATAATTTAAACACACATAAAAAATAAAGATTTTTACAATAACAATAAAAAAGCTTGATTTTTCAATCTGCTACTAGAATTTAAAATTTCAACTTGATGCACAATTATTTTTTTATTTTTATTTTTTTTTGCTTATGTTCAAAATCAAACACTGAACGGAAGAGGAAAGGCAAATGATGACTTCTAGTGAACTTTTCTTGTGAAAACAACCTCTGGACAAAAATCTATAATCATGCAAGAATTTTAAGGCTTTCTAGCTAGCAAAAGAGCTTTAAACCTCCAACTATGGTTACAAAAATTAAATATTTAGAATCATAATTATTAAAGTCTCCTCCTGTAAACCCAAGTGGCATTAAAGTATTTTTTTTTTTTTTAAATTTTTTTTTTTTTTCAATGTTTATTTATTTTTGGGACAGAGAGAGACAGAGCATGAAGGGGGGAGGGGCAGAGAGAGAGGGAGTCACAGAATCGGAAGCAGGCTCCAGGCTCTGAGCCATCAGCCCAGAGCCTGACGCGGGGCTCGAACTCACAGACCGCGAGATCGTGACCTGGCTGAAGTCGGACGCTTAACCGACTGCGCCACCCAGGCGCCCCTAAAGTATTTTTTAAATGTTTACTTGTTTATTTTGAGAAAGAGAGAGACAGTGTGGGTGGGGAGGGGCAGGGAGAAAAGGAAAGAGATACCCAGAACAGGTTCCATGTTGTCAAAGCAGAGCCCAATGTGGGGCTTGATCCCACAAACTGTGAGACCATGAGCTGAGCTGAAATCAAGGATTGGATGTTTAAACCAACTGAGCCTCCCAGCTGTCCATAAAGTATTTTATATATTGCATTATATATACATATATATATATATATATATATATATACTGTATATAGATAGTATTATATATATACATATATATTGTATATAGACAGTATTTTATATATATACACACATATATATATACATACTTAATACAAATCAGGTAAATACCTCCATTTTAAAAATGAAATACGTTTTAAAGAGAGAATTGGTCAAGCACCCGAAGAATATCTATGAAAATCATGGGGCACCTGGGTGGCTCAGTTGGTTAAGCATCTGACTCTTGATTTCAGCTCAGGTCATGATCTCACAGTTCATGAGTTTGAGCCCTACTTCAGGCTCTATGTTGATAGCATGGAGCCTGCCTAGGATTCTCTGTCTCTGTTTCTGTCTCTCTCTCTCTCTTTCTCTCTGCCCCTCCTCCACTTGCTGTCTCTCAAAAATTAACATCTTTTTTAAAATGTTTAAAAAATTTTTTAAAGAAAATTAATCATACACTAGGCCTTCTTCAAACAAAACAAAACAAAATAAAATCTGACCCCTGATAATTTCCTCAGCAAGATAAATATGACAGTGAGAAGTCACTCCCCCCAAAAGACTATGATTACATTTCACTGAGCAGCATGTCAAATCTTGGACACAGTGGAGATGCTTGTTGGTGAGGGTGAGGAGCAGGAGACAGTAAGAGGCATTGAGAGAAACCACATGAATGCTAGAAGTCCAGGAGACTTTCTCCAAGTGGAGTTAAGGACTTTCATTTCTATGGGATCCTATACTGATGTCTTTAGTTGTAATTTAGTGTGAATTCTTATTTAATAGTCTCTCCAGCTACCAGACTGGTATCTCCTTGAGGGCAGGGATGGTGAATGTGTCACTCATCAGTAAATTCCCAGGTCTTACATTAATGCTCAGCACACGTGAGGAATCAAGCAAATATTCTCCTCCCGTTTTTACAAATGAGAAAACCAAAGCTAAAATCATTATCTTTGTTTCCCCAGGTCCCAAGCCAGGTAAGTTACAGCAGTAAGCCTATGTTTTGTGAATACGGACCCAGAATTCTGTTACCGTAAGATGCTATCCCTAGTCAGCATCTCAATTATAAGTACTACACACCTGCTGGTTAATAACTTCCAATCTTGAGTCTTTCAAATGTGTCTTCAACCACTCTGTAGCTCGAGAAGAAGGGTCTATAAGGAATGGGCATACTCGACTCTAGTTTCAAAAAAAGAAAAAAATTATAAGCTTTCATTAAGTGGAAAAAAACTGCCTAAAAATTATGCATCAATTACTGAGGGGGTTTTTCTTTCAGGCTTTGGAGAACATAAATATACAACCATAAGGAGGAAATAAAGATGCCAGTTTTAGCTGCACACAGAGGCTACATTAATAAATTTATAGCTATCAGGAATATTAGAAAATTAAATGCAACCACAGTAAATGCAGAAGAGTCCTATTTACTACACAGTAACGAAGTGTGTGTTAACGATACAGCAAGCAAGACCTCTAGTCCCCACCTGATGCCGTCTGCACCTCTCTTTGTGGCTTTTAAAATACATAAATTATTTGCAAACTTTATATATTCTTTGGTCAAATAAACCATAAAGACCTTAAAAGAGAAGTATGAACTAATCATAAAAGTACTGCTGAAATAATTAGCAATATAACTGGTTATGTTTCAGACATTAATTCTTATAAAGCAGTATATAGTTAATACTATATAGACAGAGAATCCTAGAAGAAAAAATTATGTATCTTATAGATTAAGATCTAATGAACTAGAAACTAAATTCATTACAGAATACCCTGAACCAAACAGAAAGCTGGAAACTAGGGAAAATACATTGAACACACAATACCACTAGGCAGGTGAGAGGAAGACAATTATATAGGTAGGATTAATTTAAATGTAAATACGTAAATTAATAGCTTTGGTAAATTTAAGAGGTAATAATCATTGTTACCTAGTAAATCAGATTTGAATAACAACTGGCCTAATTTATCTTAAATGTTCACATATATTTGAAAAAGGTAATGCAGTTGTGTGCTGTCGGGATAAGAAAACAAACAGAAATCCAAGTGAAATGAAGACTTCAAACTGAGGTATGTCCCTTAAGAAGTCACAGGTTCTTTTGGGGACTTATCAAGAAGGCAGAGGGTGGGGACTATCTGTCCTAGGCGAACAGCATTCATTACCAAACTTTTTCAAAAGTGCCAGGAAATGGTGATAATAAAGAGCTGACTGCCTTTAAAACAGCTTTGCTATTGTTTTAAAAGTCCCTCTAAACCACACAGCCTGGTTCTGCCTGCACTGAGAATGAACTACTCTCACCGCATCTCGATCTCCCAAGGTGGCCCACTGCTGTGTGATCGGCACCCAGCTCCATCTTATAAATGTGCTATTCCTGGCAAATGAGGTGGTTAGAAAACAGCCCCATAAGCATCTCTTACATACTACACTTGGTTTTAGATCTGATTTTATGTATTCCATAGCCAACGCGTCACAAGTCTATGAGATCTCGCCCAACCACAAAAACAATTATTTTAAATTAAAAAAAAAGTTCTTACCCATGATTTCAAACCAATGATCTGATGCAGTTAAAAAAAAAAGATAATATTTCAAAAAATCATGTCTTTAGACCAAAAATAAGCTTTAGAACTTCAAAGAGTACTTACAGGTTTGAATTAATCTTATTTATATTCCTCCAGAGAGATTTAGACAAAATCTCTAAGGTATAGTTTAGGTCTGTGATCCATAATTAAATGTAAATTCTATACATAAGAAAGTGAAACAGATCCCAAAATGTTTAGCTGTCATTCATTCATCCATTCCTTCAACTACCACGTGGGGAGTAACTACTATGTTAAGACGATACGAGGGATGCAGAAATTAGTAAGATATAAATATACCCTTACCCTTCATGACTTCACATCCCAGAAAGAAACACAACCTAAAAATTCTATAATAAAGAGCACACAAGATTCTATGGTGGAGCAGGTGAAGTCAGGGCAAGCTGCTAGAAAGCAGTTCAGGTCAAACTCGAAGGTCTTAGAACATCTTACATGATCTTCTAACTATGCGATCTTATATCACATGAGAAGATTTCACAGACACGTGCTATCCACTCACAGCCTTAAATGCAAGAGCTTATTCTAAATCTAGAATACTTTACAACTGACACAGAAAGTTGACTGTAGTAGCCCATCCCAACAAAATAACTAACTGCAAATTTTTCCAAATGGTTTTGTTTTTTCATTTAATTGTATCTATCTAAAAGAAACATGGCAATGTTAAATACAAAGTAAACCTAAGCTTATTATTAAAATTAATTTCACAATTTTCCCTAGATTCATCATAAAAGATAATTCAGAATCCAAAAGTAAGTATTTTCAACTACTATCATCAGGAAAAAACAATTACTGTGACAAATACTTTTTTTCTAAAGGCTCATCCCCTACTTCTCATGGAATAAAAAAAGAATAATACTTAAACTGTGTGTTTTTTAAATCTGCAAAAGACTGTCTTCTTGGATTGCTGACAAAGGAAGAGGTCATTAGAAAACTTTGGAGAAGGAACAACGAATAGAATAAAAAGCACATACTTGTTACACAATGTAATGAATTTATTTACCTACACATTTACAGTGCCACATTTGTAAATATAACAAGAGAAAATGTTTTAAAAATAGAGAACAAGCCAAATCAAATTCTGAGAAAGTCACAACCATTTAATCTGTAGGCAGCACCCTCTCCCCTGGGAAGGCGGACACGTAATGAGCCAAAATAAGTCAGCTGATTAATAGGTCTAACCAAACAAAATAATCCAGGAATACTGGGCCCAAGAAACAAATCTTGTAATACTACAGTATGTTACCTAAAAAGGAGCATTTCATGTTCATGCTACCTTTGGAGCTATGGAGTTACAGAATAAGGAAACAGTGTGTGGGCAGAGAACAGGGCAGAGAGGAAAGAGAAAACTGGTGTTAGAGAGGATGCTATTGCAATAGAAAAAACAGACAAAAACCTATCACTGAGGGGAAAAAGTATCTTCCAATCATCTGTTACCTAATACAAAGGTAAACCAAGTTAGTGGCAAACTTCATACTTCATTTGAAGAAACTATCAGTTTGTATACATTAGTTGGAATGTGATTTTCACATTCACTGCTAATAAGGTTGTAATACTTTAATGTTTAAGCAATGACTATTGAGGAATATACATTGAGACAAGGGAAGATGGTGGCGTAGGAGGATGCTGGGCTCACCACGTCCTGCTGACCACTTAGATTCCACCTACACCTGCCTAAATAACCCAGAAAACCGCCAGAAGACTAGCAGAACGGAGTCTCCGGAGCCCAGCGCAGACGAGAGGCCCACGGAAGAGGGTAGGAAGGGCGGAGAGGCGGTGCGTGCTACACGGACTGGCGGGAGGCAGCCGGGGCAGAGGGGCGGCCCGCTGGCCAAGCAGAGCCCCCGAGTCTGGCTTGCAAAAGCAGAGGGGCCAGACGGAGTGTTCCGACAGCAAGCGGGACTTGACATCTGGAAGGTTATAAGTTAACAGCTCTGCTCGGAGAACGGGAGGGCTGGAGGACAACGGGAGGGAGAGCTGTTGAGCCCCGGACAACAGAGCTCAGTTTGGCGGGGAACAAAGGCGCTCACCAGCGCCATCTCCCTCGCCCATCCCCCAGCCAAAATTCCAAAGGGAAACAGTTCCTGCCAGGGAACTTGCTTGCACCCCGCAAACACCCAACGCTGTGCTTCTGCAGATCCATCCCTCCCGCAGGTCTGACTCTCCCCCGGTGCTGCAGGGCCCCTCCCAAAGTGGATCTCTGAAGGAGAATCTAGCTAAGCCTACCCCTCCCACCCCCGTGCACCTTGCCTATCCACCCCAGCTAATACGCCAGATCCCCAGCACCACAAGCCTGGCAGTGTGCAAGTAGCCCAGATGGGCCACGCCACCCCACAGTGAAACCCGCCCCTAGGAGAGGGGAAGAGAAGGCACACACCAGTCTGACTGTGGCCCCAGCGGTGGGCAGGGGGTAGACATCGGGTCTGACTGCGACCCCGCCCACCAACGCAAGTTACTCAAGACAGCACGGGAAGTGCCCTGCAGATCCGCACCACTCCAGGGACTATCCAAAATGACCAAACGGAAGAATTCCCCTCAAAAGAATCTCCAGGAAATAAAACAGCTAATGAACTGATCAAAAAGGACTTAAACAATATAACAGAAAGGGAATTTAGAATAATAGTCATAAAATTAATCGCTGGGCTTGAAAACAGTATAGAGGACAGCAGAGAATCTATTGCTACAGAGATCAAGGGACTAAGGAATACTCAGGAGGAGCTAAAAAACGCTATAAACGAGCTGCAAAATAAAATGGAAACGACCACGGCTCAGATTGAAGAGGCAGAGGAGAGAATAGGTGAACTAGAAGATAAAATTATGGAAAAAGAGGAAGCTGAGAAAAAGAGAGATAAAAAAATCCAGGAGTATGAGGGGAAAATTAGAGAACTAAGTGATGCACTAAAGAGAAATAATATATGCATAATTGGTATTCCAGAGGAGGAAGAGAGAGGGAAAGGTGCTGAAGGTGTACTTGAAGAAATAATAGCTGAGAACTTCCCTGAACTGGGCAAGGAAAAAGGCATTGAAATCCAAGAGGCACAGAGAACTCCCTTCAGAAGTAACTTGAATCAATCTTTTGCACGACATACCATAGTGAAACTGGCAAAATACAAGGATAAAGACAAAATTCTGAAAGCAGTGGGGGATAGATGTGCCCTAACATATAAAGGGAGACCTATAAGACTCGTGACTGATCTCTCTTCTGAAACTTGGCAGGCCAGAAAGGAATGGCAGGAGATCTTCCATGTGATGAACAGAAAAAATATGCAGCTGAGAATCCTTTATCCAGCAAGTCTGTCATTTAGAATAGAAGGAGAGATAAAGGTCTTCCCAAACAAACAAAAACTGAAGGAATTTGTCACCACTAAACCAGCCCTACAAGAGATCCTAAGGGGGATCCTGTGAGACAAAGTACCAGAGACATCGCTACAAGCATAAAACATACAGACATCACAATGACTCTAAACCCATATCTTTCTATAATAACACTGAATATAAATGGACTAAATGCACCAACCAAAAGACACAGGGTATCGAATGGATAAAAAAAACAAGACCCATCTATTTGCTGTCTACAAGAGACTCATTTTAGACCTGAGGACACCTTCAGATTGAGAGTGAGGGGATGGAGAACTATTTATCATGCTACTGGAAGCCAAAAGAAAGCTGGAGTAGCCATACTTATATCAGGCAAACCAGACTTTATTTATTTATTTATTTATTTTTTTAATTTTTTTTTTCAACGTTTATTTATTTCTGGGACAGAGAGAGACAGAGCATGAACGGGGGAGGGGCAGAGAGAGAGGGAGACACAGAATCGGAAACAGGCTCCAGGCTCTGAGCCATCAGCCCAGAGCCCGACACGGGACTCGAACTCACGGACCACGAGATCGTGACCTGGCTGAAGTCGGACGCTTAACCGACTGCGCCACCCAGGCGCCCCAAGGCAAACCAGACTTTAAATTAAAGGCTGTAACAAGAGATGAAGAAGCGCATTATATAATAATTACAGGGTCTAACCATCAGGAAGAGCTAACAATTATAAATGTCTATGCGCCAAATACGGGAGCCCCCAAAATATATAAAACAATTACTCATAAACATAAGCAACCTTATTGATAAGAATGTGGTAATTGCAGGGGACTTTAACACTCCACTTACAGAAATGGATAGATCATCTAGACACACGGTCAATAAAGAAACAAGGGCCCTGAATGATACATTGGACCAGATGGACTTGACAGATATATTTAGAACTCTGCATCCCAAAGCATATACTTTCTTCTCGAGTGCACATGGAACATTCTCCAAGATAGATCACATACTGGGTCACAAAACAGCCCTTCATAAGTATACAAGAATTGAAATCATACCATGCATACTTTCAGACCACAATGCTATGAAGCTTGAAATCAACCACAGGAAAAAGTCTGGAAAACCTCCAAAAGCATGGAGGTTAAAGAACACCCTACTAAAGAATGAGTGGGTCAACCAGGCAATTAGAGAAGAAATTAAAAAATATATGGAAACAAACGAAAATGAAAATACAACAATCCAAACGCTTTGGGATGCAGCGAAGGCAGTCCTGAGAGGAAAATACATTGCAATCCAGGCCTATCTCAAGAAACAAGAAAAATCCCCAATACAAAATCTAACAGCACACCTAAAGGAAATAGAAGCACAACAGCAAAGGCAGCCTAAACCCAGCAGAAGAAGAGAAATAATAAAGATCAGAGCAGAAATAAACAATATAGAATCTAAAAAAACTGGAGAGCAGATCAACGAAACCAAGAGTTGGTTTTTTGAAAAAATAAACAAAATTGACAAACCTCTAGCCAGGCTTCTCAAAAAGAAAAGGGAGATGACCCAAATAGATAAAATCATGAATGAAGATGGAATTATTACAACCAATCCCTCAGAGATACAAACAATTATCAGGGAATACTATGAAAAATTATATGCCAACAAATTGGACAACCTGGAGGAAATGGACAAATTCCTAAACACCCACACGCTTCCAAAACTCAATCAGGAGGAAATAGAAAGCTTGAACAGACCCATAACCAGGAAAGAAATGGAATCAGTTATCAAAAATCTCCCAACAAATAAGAGTCCAGGACCAGATGGCTTCCCAGGGGAGTTCTACCAGACATTTAAAGCAGAGATAATACCTATCCTTCTCAAGCTATTCCAAAAAATAGAAAGGGAAGGAAAACTTCCAGACTGATTCTATGAAGCCAGTGTTACTTTCATTGCTAAACCAGACAGAGACCCAGTAAAAAAAAGAGAACTACAGGCCAATATCCCTGATGAATATGGATGAAAAAATTCTCAATAAGATACTAGCAAATCGAATTCAACAGCATATAAAAACAATTATTCACCATGATCAAGTAGGATTCATTCCTGGGATGCAGGGCTGCTTCAACATTCGCAAATCAATCAACGTGATACATCACATTAATAAAAGAAAAGATAAGAACCATATGATCCTGTCAATCGATGCAGAAAAGGCATTTGACAAAATTCAGCACCCTTTCTTAACAAAAACCCTTCAGAAAGTCAGGATAGAAGGAACATACTTAAACATCATAAAAGCCATTTATGAAAAGCCCACAGCTAACATCATCCTCAATGGGGAAAAACTGAGAGCTTTTTCCTTGAGATCAGGAACACGACAGGGATGTCCACTCTCACCGCTGTTGTTTAACATAGTATTGGAAGTGCTAGCATCAGCAATCAGACAACAAAAGGAAATTGAAGGCATCAAAATTGGCAACGATGAAGTCAAGCTTTCACTTTTTGCAGATGACATGATATTATAAATGGGAAATCCGACAGACTCCACCAAAAGTCTGCTAGAACTGATACATGAATTCAGCAAAGTTGCAGGATACAAAATCAATGTACAGAAATCAGTTGCATTCTTATACACTAATAATGAAGCAACAGAAAGACAAAGAAACTGATCCCATTCACAATTGCACCAAAAAGCATAAAATACCTACGGATAAATCTAACCAAAGATGTAAAAATCTGTATGCTGAAAACTACAGAAAGCTTATGAAGGAAATTGAAGAAGATATAAAGAAATGGAAAGACATTCCCTTCTCATGGATTGGAAGAATAGTGTCAAAATGTCAATACTACCCAAAGCTATCTACACATTCAATGCAATCCCAATCAAAACTGCACCAACATTCTTCTCAAAACTAGAACAAGCAATCCTAAAATTCATATGGAACCACAAAAGGCCCCGAATAGCCAAAGTAATTTTGAAGAAGAAGACCAGAGCAAGAGGCATCACAATCCCCGAGTTTAGCCTCTACTACAAAGCTGTCATCATCAAGACAGCATGGTATTGGCACAAAAACACACACATAGACCAAAGGAATAGAATAAAAACCCCAGAACTAGACCCACAAACGTATGGCCAACTAATCTTTGACAAAGCAGGAAAGAACATCCAATGGAAAAAAGACAGTCTCTTTAACAAATGGTGCTGGGAGAACTGGACAGCAACATGCAGAAGGTTGAAACTAGACCACTTTCTCACACCGTTCACAAAAATAAACTCAAAATGGATAAAGGACCGGAATGGGAGACAGGAAACCATCCAAACCCTAGAGGAGAAAGCAGGAAAAGACCTCTCTGACCTCAGCCGTAGCAATCTCTTCCTTGACACATCCCCAAAGGCAAGGGAATTAAAAGCAAAAATGAACTACTGGGACCTTATGAAGATAAAAAGCTTCCGCACAGCAAAAGAAACAACCAACAAAACTAAAAGGCAACCAACAGAATGGGAAAAGATATTTGCAAATAACATATTGGACAAAGGGCTAGTATCCAAAATCCATAAAGAGCTCACCAAACTCCACACCCAGAAAACAAATAACCCAGTGAAGAAATGGGCAGAAAACATGAATAGACACTTCTCTAAAGAAGACATCCAGATGGCCAACAGGCACATGAAAAGATGCTCAACATCACTCCTCATCAGGGAAATACAAATCAAAACCACACTCAGATATCACCTCACGCCGGTCAGAGTCGCCAAAATGAGCAAACCAGGAGACTATAGATGCTGGAGAGGATGTGGAGAAACGGGAACCCTCTTGCACTGTTGGTGGGAATGCAAACTGGGGCAGCCACTCTGGAAAACAGTGTGGAAGTTCCTCAGAAAATTAAAAATAGACCTACCCTATGACCCAGCAGTAGCACTGCTAGGAATTTACCCAAGGGATACAGGAGTACTGATGCATAGGGGCACTTGTACCCCAATGTTTATAGCAGCACTCTCGACAATAGCCAAATTATGGAAAGAGCCTAAATGTCCATCAACTGATGAATGGATAAAGAAATTGTGGTTTATATACACAATGGAGTACTACATGTCAATGAGAAAGAATGAAATATGGCCTTTTGTAGCAGCGTGGATGGAACTGGAGAGTGTGATGCTAAGTGAAATAAGCCATACAGAGAAAGACAGATACCATATGGTTTCACTCTTATGTGGATCCTGAGAAACTTAACAGAAACCCACAGGGGAGGGGAAGGAAAAAAAAAAAAGAGGTTAGAATGGGAGAGAATCAAACATAAGAGACTCTTAAAAACTGAGAACTGAGGGTTGATGGGGGGTGGGTGATGGGTATTGAGGAGGGCACCTTTTGGGATGAGCACTGGGTGTTGTTTGAAAACCAATTTGACAATAAATTTCATATATTGAAGAAAAAAAAAAGAAATATACATTATCTGAAAGAATGATTTTCAAAAATTGCATATCACCATCTCTTATAACCCAAAACTTATCTTATCTTCACTTTGTATAACTTTGTTTTGCAAAACAAAATAAAAATGTAAAATCATACTGTAGATGCGGAAACTATATAACCAGGTGAACTGGGTACCCCTAAATTATTTCTATTACAATTAGGGAGTTCAATTTAGAACTTTTTGTCATCAAGATAATACCGCTTTATACTTTTCTATTAAGATAAAAAGTAAATTATACCGAAAATTATAGATTCACCAACTGAATCCTAAGAGGATTTTCATGACCAAAATACCTTCTCTTTAAGGTTACGAAAAAAAAAACTGAAAGCCTAAGAACTTGAACAAGGCACTTCCTGGGGCGAGCTTCTGAAGGAATAATTCTAATGAGAAGTTAAAATTGATTACTTACCTGTAAGATAACAAGAGCGTTTTCTATGGAAAGGTCATCTGATGGTAGGCCTTCACTTTTCCAAATTAACTGCTCACTTTCAGTACAAAGAAATCTCCTTAGATCAAATTCTGAAAAGATATTAATATCTCACTACAGTGATCATGGACTTGACAAAGGGAAGGGAACAAAACTATTTAAAATACACTAAAACAAAAGTCACAGAATTATCCTTAATCCATTCCTCCCCCTTTAGCACCAAAAGCTAAGGGTGGCAGTGGAGGAGTTTAAAACAAAAAGTACAAAGGAGTGAAAGTCAGTTAAATTATATTTCTTGTATATTTAATAAACGTTTCACAACTATAATAATTTGTGAAAACCACAAAAGTCACAAGGAATGTTGGAATTCCTACATCCCATTTTATGATATGCAATTATTGTGAAAATCAATGTATTAAAATATTTAAATGCATTCATACATTACCAAAAATACCCCAAGCTCTCAGTTTCAGAGAGTCATTTCAGGAATGTAAGATCATTGTAACAAAACAATTCAGAGAACAATTGTAGAATTGAGCAAATCTGAAGTAGATTTGGTTTCTTTTAGCTTATAGAACATTTTCCTCATTTATCAAAAAATACAGTTTTAGTATATTGAAATTTCAAAACATGAATGACTAAGTACAGACTTTCAAGACAAGCTGACTTGGTCCATTCTTCCAAGCAGGTTTTTCTCAGACCCTCAGGAGCAGCAGAAAGATAGGTAATGAAGGCGGCAGCCAGCTGAGCCCTCTTAGGAAGAGTAGCTAATTCCTCTGTTATCTCTGCAACCTGCACAAGAAGAGAGAGAGCAGGGGCGGGGATGGGGGGATGGATATGTTCTAAAACGTGAAAAGCATGACAGCTTCATAAATTAGAGTTTTGACTGTAGAAAAAAAAATTAGTTGCCGGTTTAAAGTAATAACCCCTGTCGTGCATGCAATTGTGAAAATGTAAAAATAGCCACAAGATCTCAGACCCTGCTGAAATTTTTAAAATATATGAAATACCAACATTATTTGTAGAGATGAACATATTTTGTCATTGAAAGTTCATAATGGTTCCTATGAAGCAGAAATTTTATCCCAATTACAGTTAAAAACTGTGAATTAGCATCACTTTGGAAACTACAACTAAGTACACAGAGTAAGAGCAAAGGTACAAAACAAAATTTTAAAAATGCATGGAGATGCCTTAGTTAAAAGCACAGTGTGACTGCAGCATAGATGTGAGCAGGCAGAGTAGCAATGCAGAAAAGGTGGAAAGAGAGAGGCAGAGCGGGCTGGCCATGCACACAATGGAGCTTCTGCTATAACCCGGGGCTGTAATGAACCACTGCAAGTGTTCAAACAGGGCAGACAGGGATAGAATGAGACTGGGTTTACAAAGATTATTCAGCTGACAAATGAGGAACCAACCAATTTAAGGGTCAGATAGGAGGGGGACAAGTTAGAGGAAAATTTAGGTAAATAAATAAACAAACAAACTGGCACTAAAGACAGAAGACAAATTTGAAGGATATTTGCAAGTGGACATGACAAGCAAACAAGGAAATCTAACAGAGAGATTACTCGTAAACACGATCATTAATCAAAAAACTCCTAACAAGAGCACCTGGGTGGCTCAGTGGGTTAAGCAACAGACTTTGGCTCAGGTCATGATCTCGTGTCTCTGTGTGAGTTCAAGCTCCACATCAGGCTCTCTCTGGTCATCGCAGAGGCTGGAGCCTGCTTTGGATCCTCTGCCCTCTCTCTGCATCTCCCCTGCTCATGCTCTTGCTCTCTCTCAAAAATAAACTGACGTTAAAAAAAAAAATTCTCAACAAACAAAAGTCCAGGACTTCATGGCTTCACAGGTAAATTCTACCGAACATCTAAGAGTTAATACCTATTTTTCTCATATTATGCTAAGTGAAATAAGTCAGTAGGAGAAACAGAAATACTGTATGATTTCACTTATATGTGGCATCTAAAAAACAAATGAATAGACGAAAAGCAGATTCAGCCCCATAAACACAGAGAACAAACTCATGATTTAGGGGATGGACAGAATGGGTGAATGGGGGGCAGGAGATACAGGATTCCAGTTAGGGAAGGAATAATTCATGAGAATAAATGGCACAACACAGGGAATCATAGTCAATGATATTGTGATTGCACTGCATGGTGACAAATGTAGCTGCACATGTGGTGAACACAGTGTAATGTGTAGAGCTGTTGAATCACTATGCTGTATACTTGAAACCAACTTAACATTGTAGGTCAACTATACTCAAATAAAAAATTATTAAAAAACAAACAAAAATAGACTGCTCATCTCAAAGTATTTCAAAAAAATAGAGAGGAAGGAAAGCATCCAAATTCATTCTAGGAGGCCAGCATTACCCTGACACCAAAACCAGACAAAAACGTAACAAACAATAAATAAATAAATAAATAAAACTACAGGCCACTATCTCTGATGAACAATGATGCAAAAATTCTCAAAATAATAGCAAAACAAATTCGACAGTACAACTTAAAAAAATCCCTTACCATGTTCAAATGGGATTTACTCCAGTAATGCAAGAGTGCTTCAATATTTGAAAATCAATGTGACACACATTAACAAGAAGGGTAAAAGCTACAGGATGATCGCAATAGACACAGAAAAATCATTTGACAAAATACAACACCCATTCATGATAAAAACGTTAACAAAGTGGGTTTAGAGAGAACATACCTCAAGATAAATAAAGCCGTTAATGAAAACACACAGCCAACATCATACACAAGGGTGAAAAACTGAAAGCTTTTCCTCTAAGACCAGGAAGAAGACAAGGATGCCCACTCTCAACACTTAGATTCAATATAGTATTAAAAGTTCTAGCCACAGCAATCAGACAAGAAAAAAATACATAAAAGCCATCCAAAATGGTAAGGAAGAAGTAAAATTTGCACTATTTGCAGATGACATACTATACATAGAAAACCCTAAAGACTCCACCAAAAAATTATTAAATCTGATAAATGAATTCAATAATGTTGCAGGATACAAAATTAATGTACAGAAACCTGTTGTATTTCTGTATACTAATAATGAGGTAGCAAAAAGAGAAATCAGGAAAACAATCCCATTTACAATTATACTAAAAAAAAAAAAAAAAATGCCTAGAAATAAATTTAACCAAGGAAGTAAAAGCCCTACACTGTAAGACACTGATGAAAGAAATTGAAGATGACACCAATGAGAAGATATACCATACTCACTAACTGGAAAAATTATTATCGTTGAAATGTCTATACTACCCAAAGCAATCTACAGATTCAGTGCAATCCCTATCAAAATACTAATAGCATCTTTCACAGAACTAGAACAAATAATCCTAAAATTGCTAAGGACCCACAAAAAACCTTCAATCACCAAAGCAATCTTGAGAAAAACAAAGCTGGAGATCTCACCATCCTAGATTTCATTGTATAACATTAACCTACAGTAATCAAACAGTAGGATATTGGCAAAATAATATGCACACAAATCAATGGAAGAGAACACAGAGATCAGAAATAAACCCACACGTATAGCACGTATATCACAAATTAATTTATGACAAAGGAGGCAAGAATACACAATGAGTAAACGATGCTGGGGAAGCTGAAGAGCTAAATGCAAAAGAATAAAACTGGACCACTTTCTAACATCATACCCCAAAATAAAGTGCATTAAAGACCTAAACGGGAGACATGAAACCATAAAACTCCTAGAAGAAAACAGGCAGTAATCTCTTGGATGTCAACCATAGCAACATTTTGCTAGATATGTTTCCTCGGGTGAGGGAAACAAAAGCAAAAATAAACTAATGGCACTACATGAAACTAAACTGCTTTTACACAGCAAAGAAACCATCAACAATAGACAAAGGCTGAATGGGAGAAGATATCTGCAAATGACATAGCCAATAAGGTGTTAGCATCCAAAATACCTAAAGAATTAATACAACTCAATACCAAAAAATCCTAATAATCCAATTTAAAAATGGGCAGAAGACCTAAAGAGACATTTTCCCAAAAAAAGACATCCAGATGGCCAACAAACACATGAAAAGATGCTCAACATCACTCATCATCAGGGAAATGCAAATCAAAAGCACATGAGATCTAACCTCACACCTGTTAGAATGGTTAGTAACAAAAGGCAAGTAATAACAACTGTTGGCAATGTAAAGAGAATGGAATCCTCTTGCATTCTTGGTGGGAATATATATGGTGCAGCCACTGTGGAGAACAGTATGGAAATTCCTCATAAAATTAAAAAGAGAAATATCATATGGTCCAATAATCCCACTTCTGGTATTTACCCAAAGAAAACAAAAACACTACTTTAAAAGATAAATGAATCCCTAGGTTCATTGCAGCATTATATACAGTAGCCAAGATATGGAAGCAACCTAAGTGTCTATCAATAGATGGATAAAGAAGATGAATGGATATGGGCACCTGGGTGGCTCAGTCGGTTGAGCATCCGACCACGGCTCAGGTCATGATCTCAGAGTTCATGGGTTCAAGCCCCACAATGGGCTCTGTGCTGACAGCTCAGAGTTTGAGCCTGCTTCAGATTGTCTCTCCCTCCCTCTCTCTGGCCCTCCCCTGCTCGTGCTCTGTCTCTCCCTCTCTCAAATCGCTATGTTGAACACCTGAAACTAATATAATATTGTAAGTCAACTGTAATTCAGTAAGAAAATAACTAAAAATAAAATGAAAATGAAGGCTGGACCAAAACAAAAAAACAAAAAACAAACCCCTAACAACTCAGCAGTCTGGAAATACAGCTTTGGTCACCACCATGGCATGGAGGACATTACTGAGACTAGACGAGACAAGCCCAGAACAGGTGCAGGGACAGGGGCTGAGGAAGGGAATGCTGAGGCACTCAAACACTCCAGGGTGAGCACAGGAGGGAATCCCGTAGGGAGGGGTCTAACTGGTTTAAGAAAAACGAACCTACCAACCAAAAAAAATGAGACAACACGGTAACGAAGTCAAAATAACAGATTATTTGTAGAAGAAATCAGTGGCCAGCACTGTCAAATCCTGAGCTTGCTGTCCTGGAAGGTGAAGTTCAGGGTAATCTCTGGAGAGAACTACGACGTTTCCCCTCAAGTCATCGTCACCCCTGCCTTTCCCTCCGTAACGTATGCAACCGGAAGAGGAACAGGCCACAATGTCCAAAACCCACTCACATAAAAACATTCTGCTTAAAAATCAACTCACACAATGGCCATTAAAATCTAGGTCATTTATCCTAACCTAGTGGAAAGTTGAGGGATATTTCGCCCCTTTTTTTCTTTTTCTAACAAATACATTACAGATTTTTCTGTGTTTTAAAGGAAGCCTCTTTCTGACCTCTGTCTCTCTCAGACAAACCTGTGCGTTCCATCTTTTGTGCTCTTGGTCAAGCTGATTAATTAGCACTTCTGCGGCTTTAATTGTTTCCTGCGCTCTGCTCACTTCAGCTTCCAGCTTGGCGGCTTCTGAAGTCCTGCTCTGAAATCTAGGAAAACATTAAAATTTAATTAAAGGCCAAGGGGTTTAAGAGAGATTTGACTACATTATCCTTAGATACTAAAGTGAGCTTTTATATAAGAATTTAATTAACGATAATACTGCCAATATTTGTGTTTGAAGTATCATTAACACGAACTGGGAGAACTGAAGCCTGGCTCTTACAGGGTGGCGACGTCCTGCTGCTTGCGGGCCAATTTCTCCATGTGACATTCAGGGCCCTGTCGGAAGACTGACCCTATCTGTCTCTTCAGTTGTACATCATTTGAGGCCAGTCCAGCAACACCACATGTCAATCTCTAGAAATTCTATTCTCCGGAAACACCCTGTCCTCTGTCTGCTTCTTCAGGGTGCCCCATGTGCCTGGAATACATTCAGCCCCTCTTATCCCTACCCCACCCCTCACTCTAACTCCTTGAAATCTCTATTTAACAAAAATATAAATAAAATTTTAAAACTCATTTCAAAAATCCAATTCTCTACCTACGTGCCTGTTTGTCCAAGTTTATAACTGTCCTTTTAAATTATTTTCCTTAAGAAATACTTGTACGAATTTATTATTTTATCAAATAGAACAGTACTATTCCAGATTATTA
This sequence comes from Puma concolor, assembly GCF_028749965.1. NCBI lineage: Eukaryota > Metazoa > Chordata > Mammalia > Carnivora > Felidae > Puma > Puma concolor. Next base: position 115,185,013 of record NC_141676.1, read on the forward strand.
CCCAGTCAGTCCTTCAACAAATATGTAACTACTTACAAAATGCCCCAGATTGTGACAAATATAAACAAAACAAAACAAAACAAGGGGCACCTGGGTGGCTCACACTGTTAAGCATCCAACTCTTGATTGTGGCTCAGGTCAGGATCTCATGGTTTGTGAGATCGAGCCCCATGTAGGGCTCTGCACTGAGATCACGGACCCTGCTTGGGATTCTCTCTCTCCCTGTCTCTCTGCTGCTCCCCCGCCAGCACCCATGCACTCTCTCTCTCAAAATAAGTATTTTAAAAGACAAAACAATAAACAGCAACAAAAAAAGCATGTCATGTTTCATGTAATCCTCAGAACCACAGTTCAAAATGAATATTATGATTCTCATCTTACAAAAATGAAGACTTAGACCCCAACAGATTATTTCACATTTCACCAATCATCAGTAGAAGATCTACAATTCATACATGGGTGTGTCTAAGCTCCATTTGGCCAACAGTGCATTTTATCACCTCTCTAAGTGCTCTACATACCTTGTTCTCCTGCACATAGGACTAGACAGAACTGAGGTTTCCAGTATGGTGGCCACTAGCCACATGGGGCTTTTCAAATTTAAATTACTAAAAGCAAACAAAACTTCAAATTCAATTCCTCGGTCGAATTACACACACTGCAGTGCTGGTGGCTACCAGACTGGATAATGCAGGTTACAGAACATCTCCACCATCTCGTCCGGTTCCATGGTGCAGCCTCACTCTAGCCCTGGGAATACGTACTACATACTCACTCACCTCAACAATTCATTCTGTGGACACAGTTTTACCATAAATGTGGGCTGAATTAAGCCAACTTGCACGTTTCTGTAGAAGTTGTATTAAAATGGCAAATGTCTCCATTTTGTCAGATTAGAATTTAAAATTGAAAGACCATACTCATTTTTCAACTACTCTTTTCTTTGGAAGTATCCCAGAAAAGACTGTCACTCACAACCCAGAGTCAGTTAAATCTTAGGGTTCAAGTAAACGATTATTAACCAGCATGAATTCATTCTTGATAATAACTCTAAAAATGGAAAATTCCTTTCTGTTTCACTTAAAATTAAAAGCTAATTCTGAAGGTTTTGAAAACAATCCTTCCAAAATATTGATAGTATGACATAGTGATTAAGAACAGGTACTTTACAGAGTTAGAAAAAAGCAACAATCTAAGGCTAGCTTTGTCATTTAGACTGTTCCACACAGACAAACCTTCCTAATCTGCACAATGAAAGAATACCCACCTCTGAGTCCTAAAAATAGTAAGTATGTAAAGTGCCTAGGGCAACGTCTGACCCCTGTACAAGTGACTTAACAAATGGAATCAAAACATCGCTACCACATGCTAACTACTCAATAAATATTTGACAATCGGTTGAATATGAAGCACTAAGGCTGAACATATGAAACTGAAAGGAAATAATCATTTTCCCTACAGTTCTCAGTATCTGGAAAAAAGTGAAGTTTCTTTCGTATAACTCTAACACAAAAAAATTCAGAAATATTGAAAACACTGGATTTAAAGGTTTGAGGCTTCTTTTTGTTTTTCTTCTCTGTAAGTTAATATATATAAATATAAATAGAGATCATTGTTTCCTGTATAGAGAAAAAATAGTTTTCAACCTGATGAATTTCTTTCTTGGTACAATAATTTGTATTTCTTCCACAAAAAGAGAAGCAAAATGTAACACACCACTTAAAAAAAAAGCATGCAATGGGCTCAGTCGGTCGAGTGTCCAACTCTTGATTTCGGCTCAGGTCGTGATCTCGTGGTTTGTGAATTTGAGTCCCCATGCCGGACTCTGTGCTGACAGTTTGAAGCCTGCTTGGGATTCTGTCTCTCCCTCTCTGTCTCTCTCCCTCCCCTGCTCTTTCTCGCTCTCAAAAAAAATATAAAAATAAACTTTAAAAATTACAAAAAAAAAAAAAGCATGCATTTAGAAAAGTTTTAGTCTTGGGGTGCCTGGGGGGCTCAGTTGGTTAAGCATCTGACTTCGGCTCAGGTCATGATCTTGGGGTGCTATGTCTGTCTCTCTCTCTCCCAAAAATAAACATTAAAAATTTTTTTTAAAAACAAAAGTTTTAGTCTTATAAAGCTGTAAGCAAATGACAACATACATAATATTTAATCACATATCCTCCAGGTTTTTAAAAAATTTTTTAATGTTTATTTATATTTGGGAAACAGAGAGAGAGGTGGGGGGGGGGGGGCAGAGAGAGGACACACAGAATCCGAAGCAGGCTCCAGGCTCTGACCTGTCGACACAGAGCCCAACGCGGGGTTCAAACTCATGAATCCCGAGATCATGGCCTGAGCCAAAGTCGGATGCTTAACCAACTGAGCTACCCAGGCGCCCCCGATATCCTCCAGTTTTTCAATCTTCACAATTTTTATAGGAAAACTGTCCTACAGTTGTTAGGATACCCACACCAGTATCTTCTATCCTACAGTCAAGAGCAATCACATGAGGCCAGAGGTACAGAAGAGGTTTTACAATCAATAATAGTCATAAATGGTCCTGAAACTTAAGTACAATACTGCATAAAGGAATATTTTTCTCAACACTAAAAGGCACAAAGTTAAGAGAAGACAAGTTTTTAAATGTGATCGTGCAGCCTCAGGAAGATCACCAAATAGGGTGGACTACAGCATCATTCAAAATAAAGGAGCCTGAAGCCCTAAGTCTTGAGAGTACAGATACACAGATACCAATGGAAACCCGGAGCATGAACTTGCTACGTTCTGTCCCTCTCGTTGGATTCCCCCGGGCTCAGCAATGTCTACAGGGACCACTCCACAAATGGAGACCCCAAATATGTTTGCTCTTACCAAAAACATTTTTTTATAAGAAGAATACTTTCTACATTATTTCATATGCTTCCCCATTTTAGAGTAAAAATCACAAAAAGAAATGAAAATAATGATTATAACTAAGCTTTTCAAAATTGAAAAATCAGTTGAGGTATGTTCTCGAATACGCACAATGCAATTTTTTTTCAAAATACATTTTAAACTTAACTTACTTCTCTTTGAGTTCTGATACTTTCTGGCCGACAGAATTTAGAAGTTCCTCTAGCTTCCTTTTTCGGTCTTCAGTTTTCTTCAAATTTCTAAAACAATTCAATTTTATAAAACGTATTCTATTTTATATATCAACACCAGCAGAAGTAACACCTTCATATCCCTTCTAAAACCCTACCAAAATGGAACCAAGGGAATAAAAAGAAGATATACATGCACACAGATAAAGAGAACAGAAGAGCAAAGTACTGCAGTGGAATAATTTCAATAATTTTGAAAGGTGGTAACTGACATAACGGAATGCAAAAAGCTAAAAGCTGAGTAGCCGCAGGAAGAAAAGTCAAAAAGGAGAATTCCAAATGTTCAGGAATTGTGGACAATAGGTACTTAGAAGACAATAGAGCTAAATATAGAGAATTTTCTACTAGTCGATATAATAAATACATCAACCTCAGATTCCCTCGCCCACCGAGAAGGGACTATCCTCTTAATACATCCCAGAAAGGCAAACTTATAATCCCCACTCACTCCCTTCCACTCCCATCTAGGCAGAAAGTGTGAAGACTCTTCTAGAGACATGACTTAACCTTCTCCCCTCAAAAATTCCCACAGTAGAGAGAGTCAAAGCATAAGTGACTCTTAAAAACTGAGAACAAACTGAGGGTTGATGGGGGGTGGGAGATGGGTATTGAGGAGGGCACCTTTTGGGATGAGCACTGGGTGTTGTATGAAAACCAATTTGACAATAAATTTCATATACTGAAAAAAAAAATTCCCACAGTATCTGAGAGGTTGTCCTGTTATGACCAGTGCACACCGCTACGCTCTGCTGCGCACCCGTGCTTCACACAAATCAAACACAGACTGTAAGGTGTCACACCCCAGCACCCCCAGCGTATCTGATTCAGTAAAGTCTGGAAAGAGCTCAAAAATGTGCACTTTTAACAAGTGTCCAGGTGACACGGACACTGCTAGCTCAGGGATCACACTCTGAGAACTACTACAATAGAATAAGGCCTTCAAAATTGTGAGACTAAACCATTTCTTGCCCAGTACTATAAACCCAGTCCAATTACTGACCAGACAGAACAGCGTAACACAGATAATTTTAGACATGCAGGATCTCAAAACAGTTTTCATCCAATACACCCTTTCTAAAGTGCAGGATGTATCCTAGAAAAATGAAGGACGGAACTAAGAAAGACAAGGACCCCTAATAAGACAACACATCAGAAAAGAGATTCAGAGAAACAGCCAGAATCACAGTGAAGAGAGGTCCCCACAGATGGGAGCAGCAGCCTGGGGGAAGAACTGGTCCATGTTGGGACAGGGGGACAAAGGCTCTAGAAGGGATAATACTAAGAAAAAATACATACAACACATAGATCCCAAATATGCTTTAGCATCTGATAAAAGGATTGTGGATAAATATGTGATATTAAACAAAAAAAAACCCCAATCAATTGAAAAAATGAGGAAATTATTAAGAATAATAAAAGATGTACAAGAAAGGAAATATACACATAAAATATATGTCTCAGCTGTGAAAAATATTCATATACACAAAATAACAAATATTTAACATTTATTAAACAAAAATCTGTGACAAACTAACACAAAAATGTAATATAATTATACTGAGAAAACTAAGATGTTGAAACTGCTAAAATTCTCTTTGCCCAGAATAAGAATAGATGATGTCAAAAACTCATCAGTCAAGAACATAACATGGGAATACAAGCTGGTGCAGCCACTCTGGAAAACAGTATGGAGGTTCCTCAAGAAACGAAAAATAGAACTACCCTAAGACCCAGCAATTGCACTAGTAGGCATTTATCCATGGGATACAGGTGTGCTGTTTCGAAGGGGCACATGCACCCCCATGTTTATAGCAGCACTATTGACAATAACCAAAGTATGGAAAGAGCCCAAACGTCCATCTGTGGAGGAATGGATAAAGAAGATGTGGTATATGTACATATGTGTGTGTGTGTGTGTGTGTGTATATAGTGTATATATATATATATATACACACACACACACACACGGTGTGTATATATATATATGGTGTATATATATATATACGGTGTGTACAAATATATATATATGTATATATATACATACACATATACACACACACACACATATACATACAATGGAGTATTACTCGGCAATCAAAAAGAATGAAATCTTGCCATTTGCAACTACATGGATGGAACTGGAGGGTACTGATGCAAGCAAAATTAGAGAAAGACAAATATCGTAGGACTTCACTCATATGAGGACTTTAAGACACAGAACAGATGAACACAAGGGAAGGGAAGCAAAAATAACATAAAAACAGGGAGGGGGACAAAACCTAAGAGACTCTTAAATATGAAGAACAAACTGAGGGTTACTGGAGGGGCTGTGGGAGGGGGGAAGGGCCAAATGGGTAAGGGGCATTAAGGAATCTACACCTGAAATCACTGTTGTACTATATTTTAACTAACTTGGATATAAATTAAAAAAATAAATTTAAATCAACAAACAAAACGCTGACTTAGGAACAATAGCCAATTAAAATTTTAAGCCCCAAAGTAAATAGTTAAATTGCCCCCCTACTCAGACAGACTATGCTTTGAAAAATACTTATGACACATTTCTTAGAACTTAAAAGAAGAAAAGAAATTCAAAAGCCCTAAATTTCCAAAACCTACTTCCTGTATGTTAATATTACTCCTTCCCCAAACCCAAGCTCTCTGTGAAAGAACCTCTCCCAACAATACACAATGGACAAGGGAAAAAGAGAGTGGGTCCTACCCTCCATTTGCTTCTAATTGTTTTCTTCTGCCCTGTTTAGTATTTAATTTTATATAATTGACCCATGTTATATGTTTTAATGTTGTCAGCTGCCTTTTTAGATGTAAACAAGAAATGAAACATAAATATATCTGAATAATTAACTCAGCCATTAAAATGATGAAAATAAAGGTCAGACTTATTTCTATTTTGTATTTCACTTACGATTCTAATGCTGCCTGTTCAGTTTCCAAAGGCTGGATCCGTTCCAAGACGTGGGAATACTGGATGTTCGCTTTCACCCACGCGGCCAAAGGAGCCGCCGCAGTACTGGCTCGCTTCGCGTTCTGAAAAACCCATCACGAGTTATCCAGCACCCAGACTTAATTTCAAATAAAAGCAAAGCTAATTCTAGTCTGTCTTATGTAGGCCTTTATTTAATAATTTATCTCCCAAAATAAAGTGGCTTATAGCTAAAATAACAATAAAGTGTTAATTTCATTAAGGTAATCTAGAATTTTTGCTTCAGAGTTAGTGATTTTGAACCACATAAATCTTTAATATAATGATATTTTAGTGACAAAAGTGTTCCATTAGCCACATTCCTTATTATAAATTATTATAAATTATTATGTCTGTCCACAATGATGTTCAAGCATCAATTCTTCCTCCTCTGTACATGGGACACAACTTAATTAGAAAAAGCAATTCGGAAACCATTGCTATTAGTGCCAGAGACAATGCACATGACATTTTCAATAAGAGATCTCAAAAAAATACCAGAATCATGTAACTGAACCTATTCACTGAAAAGAGACACAAGAATCCTAACAGAGATATCTGGTCTTATCTAACAAATACACAGGAAGAAGGAAAAACAGACCAGGCAAGCTGGAGGTTAAGAAATGACAGACTGAGAATTTACAGCACAAAGATTCAAAAACCACTTACGACAATAAATGTGCACCCCAGACCCAACCTGGATTCCGGTCCACCCATTGGTAAATGCTTCTGACACGTAACATCTACAGCTTATTTTTTTTTAACTTTTGGTTTCCAGGCAATATAAATAATCAATAACTTAAAGTTATCACATTTTAACAAGCAGAACATTATACAGTATGGAAAAGGAATTGGCGGCATAACTGTTAACAATTACCTTTGAATCAAAAGATCCTTTATTTTTATAAAGAAGTTCTTCAACACTGTGTCTTATCTCCTTTGGAATATTTCGTGCGTCAAAGGTTGCTATGTCGTCTCTCACACCTCTTTTCGCAAGGAAACTAAAATTACAGCATATTACTTAAAGTGAAGCTAAATAACATTTGCTATTTCTGATGAACATACCAATGTCACAAAATGGTACATACAATACGTTCAATCTGTTAGTTATCAAACAACAGGGTACTAATGTATCCCTGCTTCTAATGCAGCATCTGTCGTTACTACAGACGACGAGGACAAGCTCCAGGAAGATCCACCGCAGCCTTTCCTGGGTTCTGTGAACAACTTGGAGCAGTGAAATGAAGGGGTCACAGTCCTTTCATTTTACCCACATCCCTTTCTGAGAACCGCCAGGTACGTGCACGTTCTAGGAGATGTCAGAAAAGTTCCTGACTCTTTTCTAAGAAAGGTATTTTCAGCTGTGCCCTCGACCACATCCCCTTCCCATCTCTAGACAGGAAAGGACTCTACTGTCAACCTCCATGCTACCGCGGACCACGCATCGGAACGAAGCCCATCATGCTGCTGCAACGTAAGCTCCGGAGCTATCTGGCTGCATATTTAGTTATCACACAGCCTCTTCTCTTCCAGCTCACATCTGTACTGTTCCGGGGCTCCCGCCTCCTGTTTCTGTCCTCTGACCCTAACAATAGTGGCTATATTTTCTTCGTCAGTGAATCACAGTAAACACAATGCTCTGTAATGTGTGAGGACCAAAGAAGTGTATTTACTGAGATGTTCTTCAAGATTTCCAGGCATTCCTTTCTCCTCTTTGGACACTTAAAATAATCCCTTATTATGGGTAAAAACATAGATGTTGTATGGTTTTATAAAGTATCTTGAAATATGATGGCAAAGGGTATACTAGGTAATTAATGAAACAGTGTGAAAAGCAACAAAAGAAATATTTAAAAATACGAAGGATGGGGCGCCTGGGTGGTTCAGTCGGTTAAGCGTCCAACTTTGGCTCAGATCATGGTCTCACGGTTTGTGAGTTCAAGCCCCGTGTTGGGCTCTGTGCTGACAGCTCGGAGCCTGGAACCTCCTTCGGATTCTGTGTCTCCCTCTCTCTCTGCCCCTCACATTCTCCTGCTCTCTCTCAATAATAAATAAACATTAAAAAAAATAAAAAAATAAAAATACGAAGGATGGGTGCCTGGCTGGCTCAGTCAGTACAGCATGTGACTCTGGATCGTGGGTTTGTGGGTTCAAGCCCTACACTGGGTGTAGAGATTCCTTACAAATAAAATCTTTAAAACTAAATGAATAATACATACATACATAAAAATGTGAATGTGTACTTCATAGGGGAAATAATAACATTCTTCACAAATTCAAAAACTTACCTTTTCATGCTCACCCAAGATGTATCAAAGATCCCCATCAGCCTTAAAACACCCTCAAGAATGTCTCTGATGATGTCAGGTGGCATGCGCAGTGAGCGAATTTCTGAAAGAGATTCTGGCTTGATGTTTCCAACTGCTAGTTTAGCTTCATTGACTAGAGGCTAAAAAGACAAAGGGCTTTATTACTTTCAAAAATATGTATATAAAAATCATTACCTCTTTACAAATTATTGAATATCTGTCATTTTATTAAAAATAACTGTAGGGGGCGCGTGGGTGGCTCAGCCGGTTACGCATCTGACTTGGGCTGAGGTCATGATCTCAGGGTTCCCTTAGAATCCAGCTCTGTGCTGACAGTTCAGAGCTTAGAGCCTGCTTCGGATTCTGGGTCTCCCTCTCTCTCTGCCACCCCTCCCCCACTTGCACTCTGTCTCTCTCTCTCTCAAAAATAAATGTTAAAATTTTTTTTAATAACTCTAGTTACTAATATCCTTTTTCTTCAAATATCAAAATGCTTTAAAACACGCAAAATACAAAATCTTTAAGTTCTTACCACCATAACTGCAATAATCTACTTTAGAAAATTCAATTTGTTTTGAGACAATTTGCTATTTTTTCCTTCAAACTTTTATTTAAATTTTAGTTAACATGCAGTACACTATAGGTTTAAGAAGTAGAATTCAGTGATTCATCACTTACACACGATACTCAGTGCCCATCATCAGGTGTCCTCCTTAGTGCCCATCTCCCACCCACTCCATCAACCCTGTTTGTTCTCCATCATTAAGAGCTTCCTATGGTTTGTTTCCCTGTCTGTCCCCCTCCCCTCCCATACTTTTTTTTTTCTTAATGTTTATTTATTTTTGACAGAGAGAGAGAGAGAGAGAGAGAAAGAGAGAGAGACGGAGCATGAGCGGGGGAGGGGCAGAGAGAGAGGGAGACACAGAATCTGAAACAGGCTCCAGGCTCTGAGTTTGTCAGCATAGAGCCCGACGCGGGGCTCGAACTCACAGACCACGAGATCATGACCTGAGCCGAAGTCGGATGCTCAACCGAATGAGCCACCCAGGTGCCCCATCCCCTCCCATACTTTGATCTGTTTTGTTCCTTACATTCCTCATACTGGGAAGTCATATGGTATTTGTCTTTCTCTTATTTCACTTAGCATAATCCACTCTAGCTCCAACCACATTACTGCAAATGGACAATTTGCCATTTTCAAGAGGCTCCTTATATTCTAAGACAAGCTGGCCAACCTAGTGAGGAACCAAAAAAAAAAAAAAAGAGCCTAAGACTTTGACTTGATTTCCCTACAATGCATTTTTCTTCAGACAACACGGCTTGTGAAAAACAAAGATGGTTTTTGATGACTATTGGTTCATTCACTGACTTTACCTGGTGGACCCTCCATCTTGCTTCTCTTCTACAAATAATACCCTGATTGAAAGCCACACTTGGTAATACTGTTAGAAAATAAGTCAACAAGTAATGTTTGAACTCCTAGACACCACTGGTAGTCAAAAATGGCTCTTACCATTTTTCAGGTTTTTTTTTTTCATGTTTATTTTTATTTTTAAGAGAGAGAGCATGAGCAAGAGCAGGGAAGGAGGAGGGTCAGAGAGTAAGAATCCCAAGCAGGCTCTGCACTGACAGCACAGAGTCGGACATGGGGCTCGAACCCACGAACCGTGAGATCATGACCTGAGCCAAAATCAGACACTCAACTGACGGAGCCACCCAGGTGCCCCACGAAATTTCCTTTGTAGCTTACCTGTACTTCTTTTAACTCATCATCAATTTTGTTTTTTCTTTCTTCAATTTTAACAACTTCTTCTGCTATCTTGTGCTTCAGTCTTTCAAGTTCTGTCTTTTGCTCACTAGCATCCTATAGAAATATTTATAAGGCATTCCAATTAATTTTAATGCACTCAATATTTAAAAGCATAGTATCAAAATAAGTTACTTTAAAATAACATCTTCTATTAAATACTTTTGTCATGTTAATTGACATAAGAGTTTCTAAAATGTCTGGGAAACCAAACATATAATTTACTGTATATGTACCATCAGGAGGTTTCTCTGATTTATTTTAGTTTTTTCTGAATAGCAAAGCAATAAATGCTATTTATATAAAAATCAACTCAGAAATGGCATAATGTATAAAATTATCATAATACACATTTAACACTTGCAATAAATAACCCAGAGAAGTTAGTACTATCGTGTTCATTTCATAAAGCAAAAATAAATTCTTCTATAATTCTAACAGTAAAGACTAACTCTTAGGGACTAATTACATTATATTGCAAGTTTGTGTTTCTACACTTTTAGACAAAAATTAATTGAAATCATGACAATAATACGATGGCGAATAATCAACAAAAATTACTACAGATTCAAAAAACACTAAGTCATGAACTCTTTGTTCCTGAAAGCAAATATCAAGGGTCCCACCTACATGAAAATGCTATGAATCGTTGTGAATGTCCATATTTGGTTTATCTGTACTAACTGAAAATCCAAAGAGGAAATCCGTCAAGAAACCTTTCACAAGTGCTCGCCTCAGTGGTTCTCAACTCGATTACAATCACAAGGAATGTCCTGTGTTCTATTTCCAAATATATTGAAATAGTCTGGATGCAACTGAGGCACAGAACTGTTTAAAGACTTGTCAGGTGGCTCCAATCCGTGGCCCAAACGGAGACTCACTGAGGAGTGGACCCTTGCTTCCCCCTGCCCTTCCCGGGAGGCACCTTCCACACCAGCTCAGGTGGAACTGTCCCCGGGCCACAAGCCTTCCCACCTGCACATCTCCCCCTCGCTGCTCAGGAGGAAGTCTTTTTCTCCACCTCCACATAAAAGCCGCCAAAGGCCCGGCTCATGTGTTTCTTGTTTTATTAGCCTACTCTACCAACTGGAGGTTCTCCCTATTCTGAGATTTTATAGCATTTATTTCTTGTTTTTCTTATGTCACAAACCTAGAGCTGCGAGCTTTGGAAATTACACAGTTGGATACTTAAGCTGTCTGTCCACACTATACCTTTTTATAACCGAAAATGTCAGCTATTCATAATTAAGAACAATTACCAACTTACAAGATGCACAGTGATTCTTCCTAGTCTCTGCTAGGCAATACAATTAGCCACAGTCTTAGGAAAACCTCTTCTAGGAAGGGCCCAGACAGAGAAAGGGCATGGCGGCCAGCGTACCCGACTCCAGCCCACTAGTGTGAGACCACACAGGCACACAGGGCTGACTATGCCCCTCTAGTAAACACACAGTTACCAACACTATTATCCTCTACAGAGCTTTCACTTTTTTCATATTCCAAATTACTCTTTAAAGGTAAGTATTTGACAGACTTTTTTTAAACAATAAATATAGCTGGCTGCTTTACAAAAAAATCCGTATTAATTTGGTTCCAAAATACCCTGAGGAAAAAAACATGCTAAAGTTTTATAATATGAAAATTACATTTGATTTTCCTATTACATTACTCACCAGGTCAGGTACTCAATAACATTATCTTGGAAACATTGAATGTGTACATAACCGTCATGTTTCTGGAAATGTTACTGCCTTTGAGAATGACCACATGCATCAAAGATGGTCTTAACTGGACCACTCGGGACCTTCCAGACAACCCTCCCATGAAGCTCACACCCCCACAGTCCATCCAACCCTCAGATCGCCAGTGAGGATGAGCACACTTAAGAAGATATCTTCATTATCATGCTACTGGAAGTCAAAAGAAAGCTGGAGTAGCCATACTTCTATCAGACAAACTGGACTTTAAATTAAAGGCTGGAACAAGAGATGAAGAAGGGCACTGTATAATAATTACGAGGTCTATCCATCAGGAAGAGCTAACAATTATAAATGTCTATGCACCAAATATGGGAGCCCCCAAAATATATAAAACAATTAATCACAAACATAAGCAACCTTATTGATAAGAACGTGGTAATTGCAGGGGACTTTAATACTCCACTGACAATGATAGATCATCTAGACACAGGACCAATAAAGAAGCAAGGGCCCTGAATGATACATTGGATCAGATGGACTTGACAGATATATTTAGAACTCTGCACACTAAAGCAACAGAATATACTTTCTTCTCGAGTGCACATGGAACATTCTCCAAGATAGATCACATACTGGGTACAAAACAGCCCTTCATAAGTATAAGAGAATTGAGATCATACCATGCACACTTTCAGACCACAATGCCATGAAACTTGAAATCAACCACAGGGAAAAGTCTGAAAAACCTCCAAAAGCATGGAGGTTAAAGAACACCCTACTAAAGAATGAATGGGTCAACCAGGCAGTTAGAGAAGAAATTAAAAAATATATGGAGGGGCGCCTGCGTGGCGCAGTCGGTTAAGCGTCCGACTTCAGCCAGGTCACGATCTCGCGGTCTGTGAGTTCGAGCCCCGCGTCAGGCTCTGGGGCTGATGGCTCAGAGCCTGGAGCCTGTTTCCGATTCTGTGTCTCCCTCTCTCTGCCCCTCCCCCGTTCATGCTCTGTCTCTCTCTGTCCCAAAAATAAATAAACGTTGAAAAAAAAAAAAAATTAAAAAAAAAAAATATATGGAAACAAAGGAAAATGAAAATACAACAATCCAAACGCTTTGGGATGCAGCGTAGGCAGTTCTGAGAGGAGAATACATTGCAATTCAGGCCTATCTCAACAAGAAAAATCCCAAACACAAAATCTAACAGCACACCTAAAGGAAATAGAAGCAGAACAGCAAAGACACCCCAAACCCAGCAGAAGAATAGAAATAATAAAGATCAGAGCAGAAATAAACAATATAGAATCTAAAAAAACTGGAGAGCAGATCAATGAAACCAAGAGTTGTTTTTTTGAAAAAATAAACAAAATTGATAAACCTCTAGCCAGGCTTCTCAAAAAGAAAAGGGAGATGACCCAAATAGATAAAATCATGAATGAAAACGGAATTATTACAACCAATCCCTCAGAGATACAAGCAATTATCAGGGAATACTATGAAAAATTATATGCCAACAAACTGAACACCCTGGAAGAAATGGACAAATTCCTAAGCACCCACACACTTCCAAATCTCAAACAGGAAGAAATAGAAAACTTGAATAGACCCATAACCAGCAAAGAAATGGAATCAGTTATCAAAAATCTCCCAATAAATAAGAGTCCAGGACCAGATGGCTTCCCTGGGGAATTCTACCAGACATTTAAAGCAGAGATAATACCTATCCTTCTCAAGCTGTTCCAAAACCTAGAAAGGGAAGGGAAACTCCCAGACTCATTCTATGAAGCCAACATTACTTTGATTCCCAAACCAGAGACCCAGCAAAAAAAGAGAACTACAGGCCAATAACCCTGATGAATATGGATGAAAAAATTCTCAATAAGATACTAGCAAATCGTATTCAACAGCATATAAAAACAATTATTCACCATGATCAAGTGGGATTCATTCCTGGCCTGCAGGGCTGGTTCAATATTCGCAAATCAATCAATGTGATACATCACATTAATAAAACAAAAGATAAGAACCATATGATCCTGTCAATCGATGCAGAAAAAGCATTTGACAAAATTCAGCATCCTTTCTTAATAAAACCCCCCAAGAAAGTTCAGGATAGAAGGAACACACTTAAACATCATAAAAGCCATTTATGAAAAGCCCATAACTAGTATCATGCTCAATGGGGAAAAACTGAGAGCTTCCCCCTGAGATCAAGAACATGACAGGGATGTCCACTCTTCACTGCTGTTGTTTAACATAGTGTTGGAAGTCCTAGCATCAGCACTAAGACAACAAAAGGAAATCAAAGGCTTCAAAATTGGCAAAGATGAAGTCAAGCTTTCAGTTTTGGCAGATGACATGATATTACACATGGAAAACCCGACAGAATTCACCAAAAGTCTGCTAGAACTGATACATGAATTCAGCAAAGTCACAGGATACAAAATCAATGTACAGAAATCAGTTGCACTCTTATGTACTAATAATGAAGCAACAGAAAGACAAAGAAAAGGATCTCATTCAGAATTGCACCAAGAATCATAAAATACCTAGGAATAAACCTAACCACAGATGTAAAAGATCTGTATGCTGAAAACTATAGAAAGCTTATGAAGGAAATTGAAGAAGATACAAAGAAATGGAAAAACATTCCACGTTCATGGATTGGAAGAATAAATATTGTTAAAATGTCAATACTACACAAAGCAATCTACACATTCAATGCAATCCCAATCAAAATTGCACCAGCATTCTTCTCGGAGCTAGAACAAGCAATCCTAAAATGTGTATGGAACCACAAAAGACCCCAAATAGCCAAAGTAATTTTGAAGAAGACAACCAAAGCGGGAGGCATCATAATCCCAGACTCTAGCGTCTACTACAAAGCTGTCATCATCAAGACAGCATGGTATTGGCACAAAAACAGACACATAGACCAATGGAATAGAATAGAGACTCTATTCCATTTGGACCCACAAATGGATGGCCAACTAATCTTTGACAAAGCAGGAAAGAATATACAATGGAAAAAAGACAGTCTCTTTAACAAATGGTGCTGGGAGAAATGGAAAGCACCATTTCACACACATTCTTCTCACATGCAAAAGAATGAAACTAGACCACTTTCTTACACCATTCACCAAAATAAACTCAAAATGGATGAAGGACCTGAATGTGAGACAGGAAACCATCAAAACCCTAGAGGAGAAAGCAGGAAAAAAAACCTCTCTGACCTCAGCCACAGCAATTTCTTACTTGAAACATCCCCAAAGGCAAGGGAATTAAAAGCAGAAACGAACTATTGGACCTCATGAAGATAAAAAGCTTCTACACAGCAAAGGAAACAATCAACTAAAAGGCAACCAATGGAATGGGAAAAGATATTTGCAAATGACATATTGGACAAAGGGCTAGTATCCAAAATCTATAAAGAACTCACCAAACTCCACACCCGAAAAACAAATAACCCAGTGAAGAAATGGGCAAAAGACATGAATAGACATTTCTCTAAAGAAGACATCCAGATGGCCAACAGGCACATGAAAAGATGCTCAAAGTCACTCCTCATCAGCGAAATACAAATCAAAACCACACTGAGATACCACCTCACGCCAGTCAGAGTGGCCTAAGATGAACAAATTAGGAGACTACAGATGCTGGAGAGGATGTGGAGAAACAGGAACCATCTTTCGCTGTTGGTGGGAATGCAAACTGGTGCAGCCGCTCTGGAAAACAGTGTAGAAGTTCCTCAAAAAATTAAAAAGAGATCTACCCTATGACCCAGCAATTGCACTGCTAGGAATTTACCCAAGGGATCCAGGAGTGCTGATGCATAGGGGCACTTGTACCCCAATGTTTACAGCAGCACTTTCAACAACAGCCAAATTACGGAAAGAGCCTAAATGTCCATCAACTGATGAATGGATAAAGAAGTTGTGGTTTATATATACAATGGAATACCACGTGGCAAGGAGAAAGAATGAAATGTTGCCTTTTGTAGCAACATGGATGGAACTGGAGAGTGTTATGCTAAGTGAAATAAGTCATAGAGAGAAAGACAGATACCATATGTTTTTACTCTTATGTGAATCCTGAGAAACTTAACAGAAGGCCATCGGGGAGGGGAAGGAAAAAAAAGTTACAGAGAGGGAAGGAGGCAAACCATAAGAGACTCTTAAAAACTGAGAATAAACTGAGGATTAATGGGGGTGGGCGGGAGGGGAAAGTGGGTGATGGGCACTGAGGAGGGCACCTGTTAGGATGAGCACTGTGTTCTATAAGGAAATCAATTTGACAATAAATTTCATATAAAAAAAAGAAGAAGAAATCTTCTTTTGGGGTGCCTGCATGGCTCAGTCATTTACATGTCTGGTTCTTGATTTCACCTCAGGTCATGATCCCAGGGTCATGGGCTGGAGTCCTGCATAGGATCCACACTATCAGAGTGGAACCTGCTTGGGATTCTCTCTCCCTCTCTCTCCCAAAATAAATAAACAGTAAAAAAAAAAAAAAAAAAAAGAGAGAGAGAGAGAGAAGAAGAAAGCTTTTTTGTGAGTAAGTATAAAAGAGTCAAGTAGGAGAAAAGCAGTAAGAAAAGATATTTGGGAAACATAAGGTCGCATCAAGTATCCTATGAGAGCTACGTGGAGGCAACTCAACAATGACACAAACCAACAAGAAAGGACACTGCCACAGCAGACATTCAGAGGCTGAAAAAAAAATCTAATAATATTGTCACAGAAATGAAAAACTAATAGGAAAATTAGAAAATGAAGAATTTTAAAGGAAGTGAGCAAAAAGAGAAGAAAAAAGGTGAGAAAAGAAGAAAATTAGCAAACAAGGCAGGAAGTCCAAAGTGCAAGTAATGGGGATTCTAGAAAGTGAAGACAGAGACAGGGAGGTACAGAAGCACCATCAGAATAATTTAAGGACACTTCCCAGAACTGGAGGACAGAAGCGTTCTGGTGCAAAGAATCCACACTGTGTCCAACACAGTGAACGAAAATAAACCTAAATCAAGGCAGATCATGTCACTTTCAGAACAATGAAAACACAAATCTAAAAAACCTCAAGAGAGGAAAAAAGAAAAAGATCACGGCAAAAGGATCAGAACTTAACCTAACTTTGAGAACTTCAGTCACAAGAGAAGTTGGAAGGTAATGGAGTAACACTTTTCAATGTCTAAAAACAAAGGGATTACATTTTCTTCCTGACCAATGATGTTGAGCATCCCTTCATGCGTTTACTAGCCCTTCTTCTTTCACACAGGGTACCTTCAAACATTTTGGCCATCTGTAAATTAAATGTTTTGTTTTATTATTATTGTGTACATCATGGTTTCCGTCTATTTTGGATACAAGTGATTTATCAGATTTATGTTTTGTAAATAATTTCTCCCAGTCTGTGATTTGCCTCTTAATTTTCTTCAGAGCTTTTTTCACAGAGCCTACATTTTTAATTTTGATAAGTCCAATTTATCAAATTTTTTCTTGTTCTATTTTAGTATCAAATCTAAAAAATCTTTGTCTCACCCAATATCTTCAACATTTTCTCCTGTTTTCTTCAAAAGTTGTATAATTTTTGGTATACATTTAGATCTATGATCCATACTGAGTTAATTTTTATACAAGTTTAAGGTAAAGATCTGTTTTTTGGTCTCTACCTGGATATCCAAATATCATTAAAAAAAAACCAATCTTTTCACTATTTAACTGGTATTTTGTATAAAATCGATCAACTATGTACACATTCATCTACTTCTGATCTCCATAATGCTCGAGTGACCCTGTAGGGGTCATTACACCCATGTCATGCTTCCTTGACCACCACAGCTCAGTAGTAAATCTTTAAATCATAAGTCCTCCAACTTTATTATTTTGTGAGTTTTTGTGCCATTTACTTTTATTGAAATTTATACATTACTCTAGTGACTATTGAAGTTAATTAAAAGAGACATTAGACTTGCAGTCAGGTTAATAGTCACCAACATGAAGATGGACAAACATACATGAGACCTAATCAAGGAGGTAAACGAACAATTCAGTGATTCATTAAAGGTAAGGATTGAGGGGCACCTGGGTGGCTTAGTTGGTTAAGTGTCTGATTTCAGCTCAGGTCATGATCTCGCAGTTTGTGAGTTGGACCCCCATGTCGGGCTCTGTGCTGACAGCTCAGAGCCTGGAGCCTGTTTTGGATTCTGTGTCTCCCTCTCTCTCTCTCTGCCCCTCCTCCATATGCACTGTGTGTGTGTCTCTCTCTCTCAAAAATAAACAAACATTAAAAAAAAAAGGTAGGAATTGAGAGAACAGAAGTCCAATATAATTTTTCAGTTCTGTCTTGAATAATTAGCTATAATGTCAATAACACAAAAAATTACAGAGGTTGGCAAGGATGCAGAGAAAGGGGAACCCTCTTGCACTGCTGGTGGGAATGCAAACTGGTGTGGCCACTCTGGAAAACAGTATGGAGTTGCCTCAAAAAATTAAAAATAGAACTACCTACGTCCCAGCAATTGCGCTACTAGGTTTTTACCCAAAGAACACAAAAATACCAACTCAAAGGGACATGTGCACCCCAATGTTTCTAGCAGCACTATCGACAATAACCAAAGTATGGAGAGAGGCTTAGTGTCCATCACCTGACAAATAGATAAAAAAGACGTGGTTTATATATACAATGGAATACTATTCAGCCATAATACTCATGAGACTTCTAAGAAGACACGTTTACTAAAATACTGCATATTTTAGTCTGAGGCCAGGATGAGGGAGTAGGGCTGAAGGATAAAAACGATGAATTTGGTGGCAGTCAGTACAGAGTCAGCAGGAAAGAGGCCAAGACAAGAACACCCTGAGAGGGCGTGCAGACACAACCCACAACCTGGGCAAAGAAGACTTTCAAAGAAATCTCCTCTGAAAGGTTCAACCATCAACAAAGGTTCACTGAAGACAATGGCAGAAAGGTGACACCATCAAAACATAATCATGAAAGTATAAATGAAATTAATAAAGACTTATTTCTTAAATCCTGAAAATATTAAAGGCAGGAGGAAAAAACCCTTGAAGCCTGAGGAGATGATTTTAAGAAAAATAAAGACATACAACAGAGAGTAAACAAAATTGTTTACAGACACATCTACGCCAACCTAAAATGTTCATATTTGCATATTTATAGGGTTTAGATAAATTAGTATATGGTGAATTGAGAAAAATATAGTTATGATCTTAAATTTTTTTTTTTTAACATTTATTTATTTTTGAGACAGAGAGAGACAGAGCATGAACGGGGGAGGGTCAGAGAGGGAGGGAGACACAGAATCCGAAACAGGCTCCAGGCTCTGAGCTGTCAGCACAGAGCCCGACGCGGGGCTCAAACTCACGGACCGTGAGATCATGACCTGAGCCGAAGTCGGCTGCTTAACCGACGGAGCCACCCAGGCGCCCCTAGTTATGATTTTAAAATAACATGGGAAACTTCCACACTCTTTCCAAAAAGCTCAGTGTTTAATACCATCAGTGTGACTCAGCAGACAAGAAGTATTTTTTATATCCACATAAGTAGAAATGTAATTTCTCCCAGTACTGATCAAGTGGAAATGGTCTCCCTACCGCCTGCATCTCTGCACCCCAGAAACATCACCTGCATCGACACCGTGATCTCCTGAAGGGCGGCGTCTGCTTCGTCTTGCTTCGTCTTTAATAACACACTTTGCTCGCCAGCTTTTCTGTTCAGCTCATCCACAAGAGCTTTAGCTTCATTCAGTTTAGACACACCAGCCTGCATCGGTAAGATATGGACTGGCAGATGATCAATAAAGTATAGACTGGCAGACGATCGATAAAATATGGACTGATAGACGATCGATAAACTACGGACTGGTAGACAATCAATAAAATATGGACTGGTAGACGATCGATAAAATATGGACTGGTACATGATCGATAAAATATGGACTGGTAGCATTAAAAACAGGTATTACATACACACACAGCAAATAAAACCTGTAAGAAACCATCAAGAAAAAATGTGTGTACACATCAAACACTTGCAAGTGAACTTGGGTTTTTCCTTACTGCCAGTTATGACTTATTCAACCATACACCCAGTAAGATGTAGTAAAAGACTCCACAGAGGCATTAAAACACACACAGTCAGATTTTATAGTATCACAGTAAACGTGAACAGATCGACACATATTTGGCAGCTTGAAGACCAGGATTTTTACCCACTGCGTTCTGAGAGAGGAAACAGAGCAAGGAAAAAGTCCATAAACCTTCTCCATTGTTCAGTCTCACTGAGTAAAAGGACTCAAGGACTAGTCTTCTTATCCTGGACATCATTTGGTTCTGTCTGTCCAGTAGCTACCTTTTTATAAGAGGCTGCCTCACATAGGGTTCTGGTGGGCTCTGAATCAAAATACCTTACCTATTCCTTGGGGAGGACATTTGACCCTGGGCTAGCCATTACGTTACCCCATCCCACTGCCCATGAATAATGAAGGAATGGACATCAAAAAAATGCCCCACTGCCCATGAATAATGAAGGAATGGACATGAAAAAAATGCCCGCTCTCCGATAATAGGAGTTAGGTTTTTGTCACCTAACAAATGAGAAGATTTGGGGAGATAGTAACAGCAAAAAGGAAAAATCAACAATATTTATTGAGCACCCAACACAGAGGACAGCATCAGGCTGGCTCTCTGCATATATATTTCATTGAATACGCTCACATACAACTGACCCAATTAAGTTGCAGGTCAATGAGTTTAAGTAATTTACCCACAGCACCAAAGAGAACTAAATCAGTACAACGACCTTTATAGTTAGTGGCTTGCTACGAATGAAAGTGTATCATTACAGAGACAGACAAAGATAACTTTCTGTCAGTTGGGAGGGATCCTAGTTTATTACACTAACAGAGACTCTATGACTTTGGAAAGGAAATGCTCTCAGACAACTTCCAAGGCTGGCGTTTTAATGTCACATTTAAGTTGAAGCTCTGTAATTACAGAACGAAAACTGTTCATAATATACTAAGTGACAGAGATAAAAAGTATTATTTTAGGAGGTATAATTTTAATTTTAAAGGTTATTATAAAGCTTACTCTCCATGTTTTAAGACACATTGCTGAATTTCTAAAAATGCTTTCACATTAAAGAAATTTTTAAAGATCACCACAAACTATCAAAAGCACATAAATGCCACCCAGTGAAGAAAAGGAATAATTACTGAATCAAAAAAATTACAAAACCCTTCCTATACCTAGTGAAAACCACAGGTAGATGAGACTGTTTTAAGGCCTGTAATACCTGTAATATAGTGTGGTAGTTATTTATACTAAATATATGCCACAACCAAGGACTGTGATATAATCCTTATACCCTGTGTCTAGACGAAATGATTGATTAAAATATTGTACCTGCAAATGACTTTGTCTTTTTAATAATTCCTTTTTCTTGCTGCTACTAATGGCAGAATACACACGTAAGAAGGTCATGTATCGGCTTGGTGTAGCACCATATGCTTTACAAGATTCATGGATTAATAAAAATGATTTTAGAAAATCGGGATCAACTGGAAAGAAAAAACAAACATGACTTAATATACATACGATCCATGACGAATTAGCGAGAACAACGTGAACTGTACTTATCGCACACACATATCTCCACCCCCGCCACTGTAAGTGGCAGACATCGTCTGTCTTCAAGGTACACACACATTCCTACGTATCTATTCACTATTCAAGCTCCCACTCTCCTTACAGATTTGAATTACTTAGGATCGGTGGTCTCTGCCCTTCCACTGTTACATATTTCCTCTGAACACTTTTATTGCTGCAAGAAAGATAAATCTGCTGTCATAACATAAATTAGTTAGAACTACATGACATGTAATCCAGAAGAAAGCACAATAAAAGCTGCTTCAACGGAAAAGAAGGATCAAACCAAGTAACATGTATCCACTGTCAACTGACGCAGGGACCAGCAGGATTTCAGCAGCCAGAAAACGGAGAATAAGGCCCCACTAGATGCAGCACGCCGTTCACTCAACACGCCATCTTCCTGTCACCGTCTCCATCCACTTCCTTCCGTGTTCCGTGCCTCAGTCCAGAAAGTCCACTTCGAAGGAACGTTGAAGCCAGAACCCCTGCCTGGCACGCCACAGCCATGGTGGAACCAACCCCCCCCCCCCCCGCCCCAGGGCATGGCCTGGCGCCCCGGGTCCGCTCCTTCCTCTCAGGTGACCTCAGCGGTCCCTCCACAGGTCCTCCCCACACCGACGTATTTTCCAGTAACTGAAGAAGGGCATGGACCCAGAAACTTCTGTTTCCAAAACAAGACTCTGGTTACGTCTCCGCTAAAATCTCTCCATCACCCCGCATCACCCCCAAGTTGGAAGCAAAATTTCTCAGCCCCTCCTCCTCTTCCAGCTAATACCCAGTGGGCGGCGTGCAGATCCGGCCAAGTGCCTGTTCTATGCCTGCACGTAACTCACTCTTACCAGACCCCACCGCCCCAAGTGCCTGTGTGCCAGGGCCCGTCTGCTGTAACGTCTGCCAGTAAGAGGCCTCACCCTCAAGGGCACTTCCCATAAACTCCTACCATCATTTGTCTTGCTACGGCAGAGTTTATTTTTATAAGAGAACATAATTCTTGCTACTTTTCACTCCACCATAAGCTCCTGAGTCATCTCTAGTATCCAGCCCAGTACCTAATGTGAACTGAGTTCAGTAACTATTTGGTGACTAGATGATTAGAGAAATAAATTAACGAATGTGCTATGATGCATATAAAAAAGACCACATTCAAAATTATTTTGGAACTGGAAAAAACAATGAGAGTACAATTAAGAAAACATTATGTCAGTGCCCAAAGACACCACAGAACTTTCTCATGTACGAGCTGAGGACAGGACATATCGAATGGAAAGTGAAAACTTGGCCCACCAGCCAAAGACCCTGTAACAGTGGAAGCAGAACATCCTACGGTTTCCGGTCAAACATCTAACTGTTTCACTGCTTAGCTGCGAACAACAGATACTGTGCTAGGTCCTATATAAAACGACATAAACACGAATTCAAAAATATAGACAGCTTCAAAGTACGGTTTTCCTTAAAAGAAACCTAACTTTGTTACCTTAACATTTTTCAAATTTATCATCATTGTGAATCGTTAAGGAAGTTGTAATATTAGAGACTGGCAATTATTTCACTAATAAAACCCAGAGTCGACTTCATCAAAAGAGTACCTGAGTGTTTTTTCTTTTCTTCTTTCCTTTTTTTGTCACTATATTTTTCTTCACCATCTGTTTCACTGAATAACATTTCAGGTATCTAAAACAGGAAGAGCATTTCTTCAAACCTCAACTCAGTATGGAAAAGTTTACATAAATCCAATGTCAGAGGTTAAAAAAAAACAAACAAAAACAACCCTTTTCTCCCAGGTTTCACACCACACTCAGCGAAATAAGATAGCCATGGTCAGAAGACATGGTTTCCTAGACATGTGACACATGTCAGCCATTGATTGCAAATTAATGGCAACACCTCACCTGAAAAATGATTAGACTGTAAGAAATGAGGGAAATCACAATTTGGATTAAATTACAAAATAATCACAAATAGCAATTAAGATCATAAAGTAATAATAATAAAATGCTTTTTCGGGCATCAAGGCATAAAGGAATAGTAAGGATTCTGAGGTCTCTTGACTAACAACTAAAAGCAAATGAAAATCATTCGGGAATTAACAATGTCATGCTTGATAATCCTAAAAGCTACTGCTGTGTTACTGCACTATCACAAATAAGAAAATCACGTTTCATCAACAGATCATTATTATAGAACATACGATAATCTAGTGAGAGTACTCATTTAACAACAACAAAAAAAAAAAAGCAAAGAAGTCTTCGTTTCCTGGGGAAAAAACTAAAGCGGAGCTCTGACATTTTTGCAACGGGAAAGCACGGGTGTGCAGGTCAAAACATCCTCTTCTGAATCTCCCAGACCGAACACATGTCACACAAAAGATCCCGCAACGGGTGAAGAACCTGAAGGCAGCGGGGAGCCCGACCCGGAGCACGGCGCTTTCCTCAAACGTCTTCACCGCCTTCCGCCGAAACGTCGGAGCCTCTGTGAGAGGCTAAAACCACTCAAATCCACTAAATGCACTCAAGTGTGTTTCTTCGGCAGCCCGCTTGCTTAAAAGCGGTCTGTCCCTTACGTCCGTTAGCCCGTCTGTCGTGAACGTCTCACGACGCGCACACGTATCAAAACGTGCCGTCGCGCACATTCAACAGGCACCACGCTCGTCAAACGTACCTCGGCAGAGCTGGCCGGAAGAGAGTCGTCCCCAGACCATACGCCACCTGAGCCAAGTTCTCCTACCTGGACTGGCCCGCAGTTCCCCGTGCCTCCATTCCCCCCTCCCCCCCCCCCCCCCCCCCCCGGAGATAAAAACGGCACTCTCTAAAGGCACTGAAAGGGCGTGTAACTCTCAGGACTCCTGTTAACACGTCAGCCTCTCGGTTCCTCGAGCTCCTCTCGTGTTCCCTTTCCCACCTCCCCCCCACCCCCCGCCCATCGCCCCCACCTCCAAGGGTCACATCCTGCGACCTCGTCGTGCACGGTGCCAGAAATCCCGTCTACACATTCAAAACCTAAACGGGCATGGTTTCTACCCCCCTCCCCTCCGCTCCGCCTCTCTCTCCCTCACCAGAGGTGACAGGACTCGCTCTCTCCAGCCCTCCTCCTCCTCTTCTCTCTGGGACACATTCCAAGACGGCCTTTTCCACCGCCACCTGACGCTGCCTGACGGCGGTCACCGACGGCCCCGCCGCGGCCCTCCGCACCCCGGCACGGGCCCCGGGGCCTGGCTGCCAGACGCCGCACCGCTTCCCACTTCCCAGAGCGCCCCCTCCGCGGCCGCGGCGGCGCCCCCTCTGCACGCCCACTTGGGAACGGCCAAGAGCCGCGTCGGGGCCCTGAACGTCTCCCCCGGGTGTCCGTCAACACCCGTCCCCCAGCGGCATCGTCCCCTCTCGCAGCTCCAGCCACCGCCTCTAGCGTGACAATCCCCAGGGTTGGATCCCCGACGTCCGGCCTCCCCCTTGTCTCCAGGCCCCTCCAGCCAAACGCCCGCTCCGCCCTGCCACGTGGACGTCCAGCGTCTCGTACGAGGCACGTCGGAGACCGGAAGCCTCACGTTCTCCTCCAGACGTGCTCTTCTCAGTCTCTTCTCAGGTGACTGGTCCCTCCGGGGACTCGAGCCGACGTACCTGGAAGTATCCCGGAGTGCTCGCTTCCCTGCACACCTGTCCGCAAATCCTGCTGTTTCTACTGCAAAACAGTCCCGAATCCGACCACCGCTCCCCGACGTCCCCGAGGCACGTCGTCCTTTCCTCTCGCCTGCACCTGCGGCAGCTTTGAAACCAGCCCGACCCTCGCCCTCTACGGTCGGTTCTCACCCCGGAAGCCAACGTAAGCGCGTTCACACATTATTAAAATGGTCCTGCTGAAAAGCCTCCAAAGGCTCCCTGGCTCGTTCCAGGGAAAGGAAAACCCCAGGCAGAGCTTCCAAAGCCCCATCCTAACCGCGGTCCTCTTACCCCCCACCCCCTCTCCAACCGCGCTCCCTCTGAATCCCTCGTGACGTCTCACTCGGCTGCCGGCTGACCCTCACAATCACCAGGCACGCTCTCATCTCGGGGTCTTCACAAAGCAAGCGGCCCCCGAGGACCCCCCCCCCCCCCCCCCGCGACACTGTGACTCCCACCAGGGCGGGGGCCGGTGTCTGCTTTTTCTCTGCTGTGACCCAACGTGCAGAACGGCGGCACCTGTAACAGACCCAGTAATCACTACTTCTTGAAGCCCCTCGTTCGCGGGACCTCCTCAGACTAGAATGACTTTCCTGTCCCTTACTTGCTGAAATCTAACTAAAATGTTCTCTTCCGGAAAACCCCATCCATTGTCCCAAACCACATTCCTCCCTCTGACTCATGGTCTGACTCAACAGTCTGTACCTCGATCACCCAAAAATGAAGACGTGAATGGTCAAGAATATACGTACTATTCAGAGACATTAAAACTATTATGGATCAAGCAACGTAAGGTTTCCAGGCAAAGATGGTGGTTCGCATTCACACTTTAAACACACTCCCCTCCAGACACTGAGCACGGCAACGGGAGATATTAAGAGATTTAAAATTCGTATTTAAAAAACTGCTAAAATTATTGCTGCAATGTTCTATTATAAGCTGGCTTATGATAGGCTAGTTAATGAAAGGAATACAATTATTAAGGTACAGTAGCTTTCTACGCAGTCCTCAACTGAGAACATAATCTTCAACGTGAACTTCTGTACTCAACTAAAGTTGAGTACAGGACATAAAGAGAAGGGAGAGGCTTTCAAACGTGTTATGGTCAGTGGCACAATTAAGACAATATTATAACAAACACCAGAGGGAGTTGTGAAAATCAGTAACTTCAGAAAGAATATGCTTATTTTTCATTTCCATACTTCAGGATTGAACTTACTTTCCTCATACTGCTGTCTGACCAGCCCTCCATCCACAACACCTGGCATTTTTTATGCAAGGCTGGGTTACTCTCACAGTTTATTATGAAGTTTAAATTCGTACAATCCATTATCAAGACAATATGCAAGTTTTGCTGAATTCCTTTAAAAAAAATAAGAAAATCATTATCATGCATATTATGACAATAGTAATTGGAGAAATCCTTATGTGGTCTACTTTTATGAGTTTAACAATTTCTGAAATGACATGGTAGCTGTTACAAAAAACAAGCTATATAAAACAGTATTCTACTTATGATCTTTTCTTTTGTTAAAAAATACTTGGGTGTGTGTGCATGCGCATGCACACACCCATGTGAAGAGAAGAGATCCAGAAGGAATTCAGGAAGAAGTGTATACTTGTGTGTGTGTGTGTGTGTGTGTGTGTGCGCGCGCACACGTGTATGTGTGTGTGTGCACGCATGCATGTTCACGTTAAGAGAAAGATCCAGAAGGAATTCAGGAAGAAGTGTATATACCATGTTCCTGTTTTGTATGTTACTTTTCAACTATGATACTGGATTCTACTTTACAATTTTTCTTTCAAGGATTTTAGTTTCAATATTCACAAGCAAATTGATCTCTGATTGTCTTTTAGGAGACATATTTTCCCTGTTTCAATATAAATAAGTCATAAAAAGGAATTTGGAAACTTTTCCTTCATTTTCTATGTTCTGAAATTGTTTCAAATAGCACTGGGATGATCTGTTTCTTAGCGATGTGGTAGAATTACCTTGTAAACTTGACAGACAGGGAAGGGAGGGTAGCTCTCTAACAACTCCTCTATGTCAATAATAAATGGTCTTTTAGGGAAAAAAAGGAAATAAATGTAGTAGTGATGTCTGGGTGATGATATCATTGCCTATACTTACTTATTCAATTTTAGATATCTACAGTGCACATAAAACTGCTTCTGTGATAATAAAAAGTTGTTTCATTAAAAAAAAAAAAAAAAGCATAGAGTCTGGTAAAATCTAAACAGTTTCAGAATTTTCTAAGATAGGAGGTCCTAAGCACCACTTTTACCATACAGAAAGAAAAGCAGCAAAGTAAATATTCCAAAGAACATTAGAACACTTTCTGCCTTCTCTTCTGCTAAAATTGTGCTAACATGCTTTTACTATAGGTAAGCCTTCAGGCTACTTACGTGTTTTCTAAAAGCACCGTGAAAAAGAAAAAAGTACCAAAATACCAAACAGACCCAAGATTTAAGATACCTTTGCAACCTAATTAGCAAATACAGCAAATTAAATGGTATTTATTTCACATGAACCAGAGTTTGAATTGATTAACTGAATATAGTCACTTACTGTATGTGAAATAACTGAAGACTGGTCCAAAAAAACCATCCTGTGAAGCCTGATCTTTAAGAGGCAACAGCAAAGGCTCTAATTCTTCAAGGGTATAAAGTCCAGGAACTTCACCTATGGAATATTGCATTTCTTTTGAATTTTAGCTGCATACCCTAATCCAAACACATTTTACATCTACAATACCTTCTCTGTGTTTGTACTAGTCTGCTCTTATTCAAGCTGTTTCCAAAAGTACATGATCCTATCGCCTCTATACTCACAAACCTACCTGTCGCCTTCATTTGATAAAACTCAGATTCCTAAGCAAGCCATTCAAGACAGTGGATAATCTAGCCATGTAGCCATCTTTCCAGGTTCTCCTGCTGCTTCTCTGCCCCTCGCATTCAAGACCTTGTATTCCAGCATCTGAACTTCTGTGTGTTCCATAAATATAGTGAATCTATACCCACAATCTTCCTCTGCCCATTCCCCCCCCCCATATTTCCTGTTGCCCTATGAGACACTCCTGTACTGACCCCCATGCCCATGAGCCTTCCCTGACTCCCGTGCACTGGGGAAGGATCTTTTTTTTCCACGTATCTAAACATATCACAGTTCAGTATTTATCACATCATGTAATCATGAAGTATTTCAATCAGCTTCTGAATTCCCAGAGGACAAATATTTGATCATGTTCAACATTTATCTTAGAACATACTTAGCAAAGTACCTGGAACATGAATGTTTATTAGATGAATGAATGAATGGATGGATGGATGGATGGATGAATAGATGGATGGATGGGTGAACTTGCATTATGCATCAGGAGAACTAACCCATAGCCCTGCTATAAGGCAACAGAGTGATGAAAGGCAAATCAAACTGGATTAAGACTATGAGTATTTAATAGAGGGCTGAATTATATCTTATTCACCTCTATAAACCCAGTATTTAGAACCAGATCTGGCACATAACAGGTGTCTAATAAATCTCTGTTAAGCCAGTATATTTAAAGTTTGCAAGAAACTCTAAGATGACCCTTGGGCCACATGTCCAAAGCAGGGCATTCATGCAGGTCCCACCACAGGCAGACCCTACTTTTCTTCAGGGTCAACTCAGAGGTGTGGGAATGCTGCCCATCCCCCAAACTGGTACGTATCCAAACACACGCACACACAAATCTACTCTATGTCTTGCCATAAATTTCAGCCATGCCTAGACACTTTTGACTCCTTCAAATTAACAAGAAAAGTTAGCTCTACTTACATGCGTAAACCCCCTCTATAGAAAATAAGAGTTTAAAACACAAAAAAAGAGACAAAGGTCTATTTTCTCTGAAAGTATTTTTCAAATACTTTTTTGCTAAAAATGTCGATAAAATTTAGCTTATGATTTTTGCAGTTATAACTTGATGACAACGCCCAACTTATCTTAAGATAAAAACAATAATTCCCACATCAGCGCTCATCTGCATGTTTGCTTTCACAAACAAAACAAAATGAAAAACCCCAAACAAAAAGCTGTGTATTGGTAGACCAGTCTATCTCATCCCTAATGAAAGGCCTCCATCTAGTGACAAGGGAAGTGGTGTGCAGGAAACACAGCAGCAAGATCTCAGGAGGCTATGCCGTAAGAAGGTCCTGACACCCAAGCTTGCCCAGGACCTCTCGCTCCTACCACAGCAGCCGCGGAACTTGTGCCAGAGACTGGCCGGCCACCTGTCCTCTAGAGTCCCGGTCTGCTCTCAGTGGTACAGCCAAGTGTAGAGACACTTTGGCCTAGAAATTAAATGTTTTCATCAACCAAAGCTGCTAAGTTCTGGAAAAAAAAGACCACTCATCTCAGAGCTTACCAGGGCCAACGCATCACGTAGGTCTGTCTGCAAGTCTCCACAATGGATTAACTCATGCAGCTGAAACTCGCTTTTAACAAGGTTTATTTTGTACTTAAATAACAAAACAATCTCGGTCCAAGTCTAAAACTAAGCCACCTCATACCAACTCTAACCATGATTACTCATGAAGAGATTCTAATAAATTTCATAAATTCTTCGGAAAAGGGAGACACATGGGAAACTGCAAGTGTCTTCTCCAGGAAGCCACAGAAAAGGTCAGGTGGCTCAACAGACAACAGGAGCGGACCACAATTTGGGAAACAGGAGGCCTCAGAGGCTGAAAATGTACCCGCATTCACACACCCGTACGAAGGCCATTATTCAGCAACTGCACTAATGCTGGACAGTGAGGGCCCATCAGATTGTTTTCTTATAAGTTGGACCATGTGTTTCCCTGCACACTAACTCGATTATTTCCACAGATAATAAAAGTGCTGTATTCAAGGGCACATTTTTTTAAACAAGCACTGGCTGGGAGCTTTCCCAAAAGGTAACAGCCAGCAGTCCCACCAGAAGCAGGTGAGATGGCAGCTCTTCGGAACATTCACCGACATTAATAATCCTGTTTATGTAATCCTTCCGTCTCTTGGTTTTATAAAAATGAGGCTTCTCAACTCTCCAGCTGTGGGAGCGTTTCACCCCATGTCAACTTAGTAAAACCCAAGCCAAATGTTCTCTGAGACATACTTTTACACAAGGTAATTTATTTGAATAATTTTTACATCACTATTTTTACTTTTCGGAATAGAAATCATGCACTTGCCTGAAGACAAGAGGCTGTTGATCATCTCCAGAAAGGTGGGATGGACTAACTGGTAGTCCTCAAGAAGTAAAACCACCTGCTGAGCTTCCACACCAGCAAGATACAGCACCTGCACCATCACAAAATCTCATTTCGCACCAATCACACGGCAGCACGGGCAGACTTCTGTCCTTTATGTAAGGAAACTCCTCCCCTTCCTTCTTCCCTCCCTCTTTCCTCCTCCCTTCCCTCCTCCCCCCTTCCTCCTCCCTCCGTCCCTCCTTCCTTCTCCCTCCCTTCCTTCCTTCCCTCCCTCCTTCCTCCTCTTCTTCCTTCCTCCTTCCTTCCCTCATCCCTCCTTCCTCCCCTCCCACTTTCCTCCTTCCCCCCCACTTCCTTTTCTTCTTTGTTACCAAAACGAAAAATTAAACTCTAGCCATAGAGTTTGGAAAATAAATCCAGTCCACGAACAAATAGTTGAGGGAAATCTTAATTATTTTACAACTAAGACAGATGATCATTTTTAAACATATCCTCATATGTCCTACAGAAATTCTATCCTTTTATCTTCCATGCCCACCTAATGTCTCATAATCTGGGGTACCTGAAAGCTAGAAATCGTACGAAGAATCTTTTTTCTATGTGTACATAAAAATAGAATTTTCTAATAGCCACGGGGAAAATAGTCATCAAAATTAAAGGTTATGTTGCATCTCAGAGACGTGAAGTTCTCTCTGAAGGCTTCTAGAATAACTAATTGTGATGTAAAACCAAATAAAGGAAAAGACTTTGAGTAACTCACATGTTTGATATCATTTTTGAACTGCTTCAGTTCATACCCTCTGGAGATCTTCGGAGAAAACAGCATGGCCCCGTGCATGTGGCTCACTAAGGACGTGACGGTGCGGCGGCCTACCCCGCTGCGTCCCGCCAGCAGCAGGGAGCCCCCGGGGCAGCTCAGCACTCTGTCTGTCCTGGACACATACTCCAGGACTTCTTGGAAAAGTAAAATATCTAACATCTGGTTATCTCGTCCATAATGAATAAGGCCCTTTTAAAAAAAAATCACAAAGAATATTTTGTAATTAATATATACTCAATTATAGAATAAAAATGTTAATTATCTAGAGTAAGATGTGTAGTTTTGATACACTCTGGGAAAGGCTTCAGTGTGACTGTATGTCATCTCACACCCCACAGCCTAACCAGGATTCCAGGTCTATGGCACTTCCTCCAGAAAGACTTCTATGAGGCCAAGCAAGTTCAAGGCCTCACAATAGTCACATACTTGTGGACATCATCAATATAACTAGTAAGACATAGTGAGAAGTTTCAGTTTAATTACAAAAATGTCAATTTATAATCTTTGCAAGTCTCAAAAAGCTTACAAGATGCTTTTTAAATTTTTTTTTTTTTCAACGTTTTTTATTTATTTTTGGGACAGAGAGAGACAGAGCATGAACGGGGGAGGGGCAGAGAGAGAGGGAGACACAGAATCGGAAACAGGCTCCAGGCTCCGAGCCATCAGCCCAGAGCCTGACGCCGGGCTCGAACTCACGGACCGCGAGATCGTGACCTGGCTGAAGTCGGACACTTAACCGACTGCGCCACCCAGGCGCCCCACAAGATGCTTTTTAAATGCCTGCAATCATAACAAAACCCCAACTCAAATTCCTGATTGATATTATACCTTCTTAATAACATCCTTGAGATCTGCAGAGCTCAGTTTCCCAAGCGGTTTTCCGTGTGGAGGCAGGGGCTGCCCAGGGGCTGGCCTTGCTCCTGAACTGTGTCGGGCTCCCCATGTAACATAGAAACTGTCTGTAGAAATAAAAGGTATTCTTCTGTTTTCTGTGTGTTATTTGTAATGGCAGCATCAGGAACTGCATTGCTCCTTTTTAACTTTTATTTTGTATTTTGAGAGAGAGAAAGATGGCATAAGAGTGTGGGACAGGGGCAGAGGGAGAGAGAATCTCATGCGGGCTCCACACCCAGCATGGAACCAACGCAGGGCTCAATTCCATGCCCTGGGATCAAGACCTGGGCCGAAACCAAGAGGTGGATGCTCAACTGCCTGCACCACCCGTGCACCCCGCTCACTAAACTTGAAAAGTTCATCAGCCCAAGTAAGACGATCCCCAGAAACACAAAGGTAAATTCCTATACAGCATAGTTCATAAGATCAATCAACTCAGTTACAGCACCCACACCTCACTGCACTATCAAACTACTACTGAAAAGGAACTGATGGTGTCCCTGTTCTATCTCCGACCCCACTTCTTCCCCAAATGAAACATCTTCCTCCTAATGCTCCCCTAGGGTTCTCACTTCCACCATTTCTCCCTTTTCCCTTCTCCTTCTCCAGAATGTCCATATAAATTGTAGATTAAAACATATAAAATTGGCATATAAAACAAACTCAAAACTCTCCGTGTGCAAGAACACAAATTTATTACTACCATCAACAGCCCTAATTCTCAAAGAAAAATTCGCTGAATTTTAAGTAGCAAACAAACCCCCCAGAAACTCCCCCTGAAAGCCCTCACAGGGGCGCCCCCATGAGCACACAGGAAAGTCTGCACACCTCTCCCCTCGCGACGCGTGTGGGCACAGACCCTCGCCGGCGCGGGCTGGGCCCCGAGGCCGTAAGATCCGGGACCCCAGCTTCTTTGAGCTTCTCTCCTTTCTCTTGCCTCGTCTGTCAGCTGTGGACGCACCGCACGACAGCCCCGCCTTGGGAAACCCCGCCAGGACCGCCAGACCACACCTCCATCGTGGTCAAGGCGCCCTCATCACCCGCTGGGCTCCCGGAGCGTGTCCCTTGCCCCTGGACACCCGCGCTCATCAGGCCCCGGCCACGTGTCCTCAGTCTCCTGCCTATCCCGTTTACTTTCACCTCCCCTGGGATCCAAACTCAGCCTGCTCTTCTTGAATCCTAACCACCCCCCTTGAATTACTCCATGTTGCTCTGTGCCTTGAACCAGCGACGGCCTCTAGGCCCAAACCTACTCACCACCTCTCTCCGGGCAAGTGTCCCAAGCTCTCGTGTGCTCCCAAACTTCCAGGTGTTCCAGACATGCCTGACAGGCTTGCCTACGGCACACCTGAGTTTCAACCCTGCACTTCTCTGCAGGGAGAACCCTGCTGGAGAGAAGGAGACAGAAAGACACGGCCGCTACCCTACCCTCCCAGACCTGACAAACCTTACGAGGATGCCCCCAAAGACACTCAAGACACCTGCACACCTGAAACACAGAAAACTGAACTCATCGTCTCCATGTGTCATCGTGCCTCACCCGGCTCAGATCCCTGCCTCGAGCCTCTGTCCCTCTGGCTACACCCTCGCCACTCCCAGAGAAGCACACGACAGGCGGCAGGCGGGCTGTGCCCCAGCACTCCACCGGCACAGAGCTCCCCACCGCCTGAGGACAAACAGCCCAACTCCTCATCTGCATCTAACCTGCCTCCACTGGCCACCTGCACCCCCAGTCTGCATCCGCATCCCACTGCACACTCCAGTTCCCTTAGCCGGTGATTCTACGCATATGCTTGTCCCGTGTCTGGAATGCCCTTCCCTCCACCTCACTCAGTAGAATCATCCTCACACACTGTCACCGTCTGCAGTGCTCAAAAACTGTACAACCGTAGGTGTTAATCTAACAAGGTACGTACGACACTTACATGGTGAAAACTAGACGACACTGAGGAAAGAAAACACAGAACATCCAAATAAACAGACAGATAAATCATGTTCACGGAAAGGAAGACTCAACATAATGAAGGTGTCAATCCTCCCCAAACCAATACACAGAGTTAATGCAATTCCTATCAAAAGCTTAGCAACCATATTTATAGGTAAGGTTACCGTAAAATAGATCTAGAAAGTCAAAGGAACTTAAATAGCTACAACAACTCCAAAAAAGAACAAGAAAGTAGAAGTGAGTCATCCCAATTTCAAGATTTATTATTTGACAGGAATCAAGACAGCGGGGTCCTGGTGGAAGGACAGACATAAAATCGATGGAAAAAAACAGAGAACCTAGAAATATAGTCACACAAACCCGTTTTGGACAAAGGGGCAAAACCAAGTCGAGGGAGCAAAGTTCCCTTTTCAAACAATGGCCCTGGAGCAGGTGGGCATCCATCAGCAAGTAAAGTGACCCCGTCTCACTCTTTATACAGAAATTAACTCAGAGCGGACCACTGACTTAAAACAAAACCGTAAAACTTTTAGGAAAAAAATGTAGGAGAAAGTCTTCAGGATATAGGACCAGTTGGAATTCTTAAACTTGACACCAAAAGATCCTTAAAAAAAATTAAAAAGACAGGGTGCCTGGGTGACTCAGTCGGTTAAGTGTCCGACTCTTGGTTTTGGCTCAGATTACAATCTTACAGTTCCCTGAGTTCGAGCCCCGCATTGGGCTCTGTGCTGACAGCTCGGAGCCTGCTTGGGATTCTCTGTCTCCATCTCTCTCTCTGCTCCTCCCTTGCTCACACCGTCTCTCTCTCAAAATAAATAACCATTAAAAAAATAGTAAGTTGTGCTTCGTAAAATTAAAATACTTAGCTGTGGGAGACCCTGTTAAAAGGATGAAAAGACAAGTGACAGTGGGGGAGAGTGTGTTTGCAAACCATGTATTTAACGAACAGCTAGTGTCTGTAATATACAAAGAACGCTCAAAACTCAACAATAAAGATAAACCATCCCAAGAGAAAGTGAATAAGACGCACACAGAAATATGTCACTTGAAAGGATACAGAGGCGGCGAAGGAGCCCGAGAAGACGTCCAGCTGCAGTGGCGGCTGGCAGAGCACAGACTGCGATGACACACCCAGACACGCTACCAGACGGCTGACTGGAGGACAGTGGAGACAACCCCAAACGCTGGCGAGGATGTGCAGCACCTGGCTTACGTCCATACTGCTGATGGGGATGGGAAGTGGCACAGCCATTGTAGGAAAGAGTCGGCGGTGGTTTTCAAACACCGAGCACAGAAGCACTGGACGCTCCCACAAGTGCACGGATGACCATTTATCGCAGACAAACAATGTATTTTCACGTAAAAATCCCTACATGAGTTGTTCTAGCACCTTCCTCCTAACGGTCTAACACACACCGAACATAACCCAGATGGCCTTCAACAAGTAAAGCGTTTGGGAAATGGAAGTGTACCTGAACACCTACTCAGCACTAAGAAGGAACAAACCACTGAAACCCCAAGCCACCCACACGGGTCTGCAGAGAATTATTCTGATCGAAAGTAAGAAACGGCAAAATTAAACACAGAACAGAAGGGTGGTTTGCAGAGCAGCAGATGTGGCCACAAAAGGGCGACACGACAGATCTCTGTGGTGATATTCTGTATAAAACTAGAGCGATGCCAACACCCTGTCCGAGACGTTCTACTGTAATTCTGCCAGCTGTTACCATGGAGAGACCACGTAGAAGGCACGTGTGCTCGGTCTGTGTAAATTCTTACAACTGTAGGTTAATCTATGATGATCACAAGATAAAAAATTCTTTTCTTTTTAAGTTTGTTTTGTTTGAGAGAGACAGGGATAAAGAGAGCACACCGGCAGGGCAGGAGCAGAGAGAGGCAGAGAGAGACGTAGAGAGAATCCCAAGCAGGCTCCGCACTGTCAGTGCAGAGCCCAACTCCAGGCTCAAGCCCATGAATCATGAGATTGTGACCTGAGCCAAGATCAAGAGTCAGACACCCAACAGGCTGAGCCTCCCAGACGTCCCAAAAAAGTTCATTTTAAAAAGCTTGAAAGTAGCTCCCTCAAAAAAGAATTAGTCTCTACCTCTTCTACATATCTACCATCTAGCATTTATCCCAAATATATTCAGAAAAGTTAGAGTAATCGTACAACACTTCATTCTCTATTATAATTAACAGTTTAACTACTTGCACAAATTTTCATGGCGTCTAAACACACTATCAATAGCTACCATTGCAAACAAAGACTTTCACATCTGCATCTACCACTAGATTACACGTTTCTTGAGCACAAGAATGTATCTCATTTATTTTTAACTCTCCAAGATTAAATTTTTCTTAATACTCCACTATGTGAAAATCTTATTTGCCTACACAGAACATATATCAAGGCTATACTTTTTAAAAAATGCAATCTTTCCTTGAAAAGTAAAATGGTAAGGGAAAAAAAGCATATATTATTTACTGAGTCCTACAAAGGAGGCTCTGAAAGATAACAAACGCTAGAGAATTCAAATACCCAATAAGACACTGACACTATCTAAGGCCCAAAGGACATGCTCCTTTCTCTGCAAGAAGAGACACTACACACCCAATTCTCAGACTGAGAAAGACCGCACCGGTTAGAAAACAAAGCTCTCCACGCCACACAATGAGAACTCCAGGAAGCCCTGACAAACCCACACTCAAAATCAAGCCAACTTCCAACTACCATCAGGCATGCCCACCTGCCTCGCTTCTCCAACTCACTTCCTGATTCTGAAACTCTAGCAGCTCCAAGAAAATTCCCTCTGTCAGGCTCAACATCTTCCTAACAGTCCAGATCCCCTTTGGCTGTATGCAACCATGACCCTGGGACCAGTCAAATCTGGTAACATAGATGTAGAACGTACTACATGAGACAGTCTAACGGGATAGAAACTCATTTTGCAGCTTGAAAGGGGTTTATTGGGAAATACTTCCATGTTACGGTCTCCACGTTACGGTACCAAAAGCCCTTTCGCTGTGATGGCTTTCCAATCACACAAACCACCCCCTGAGCAATCTTCAGAGCGCAGCCTGGTGATTAAGCGGTAACAGATGCCAAAGCAACTGGGCTGCCGGCGGGGAGTGGCGTTACACACAGCCTGTCCTACCAGGGGCGAAGCCAGTAACCAGAGCCTGAGAGAAGCTCTATGCTGACGATGTCGTGTGCAGTGACAGCCAGGAGAATGCAAGGCTTAACTATAATCAAAATACGGATTTTCCCAATGGTCTCAAAGTTTCCTACACATATGGCTTGAGAAAAACATTTGCCAGTAAAAATCCTTCAGGAAATAGAATTCTGAATTAAAAATATAAAACACTATGGCTAAATCCAAGAAAACAATTATTGTCATTATATTTTATTTAGCATATGATTATTGAAATCTAGCAAAAAGGAAAAGAGCATTTGCTTATAGTAAAAAAAACATTAAAATTATCCAAACTTTTCACTTGTATAGTATATGAAATCATGCTATTAGTAAGAAAAATAAGGGTACGGTTCTCAAAACATTTATATATTCACATAAACTCCACAAAGATTACCTGCCATATTATCTAATATATCTGAGCCCCAATCTCCTTGAAACACTGATGTTAAAATGCTGTCAAATAAATGAAGTTCCTTTGCACCAACAATTTTGTCACGAAATAAGCGCCGTGCTTCATACGCTACGATTTCTAACACATAATCTAGTGGATGGTTTGAGGACCCTAAAAAAGAGAACATTTTCTTTAGTTCTAAGAAAGTTCAAATGACCTGCAAATAGTCTGTTTCAACACAGTATTAGAAAGAAATAAAGAATGAGAATCTGCATACCGTCACGTTGGCGTCAGATACAAAGAAGAAAAGGGGAAAAAATTAAAATTCAATGTGTTAATAAGTTGGTAAAGTTGTTTTGATCATTTATAAAATACAGTAAGCATCATTATCCCTAGTTCAATAAAAATACTAATTCTAAAAAGAGTATCAAACACGAATAATGATTTTATTTTTCCCAAATCAAATTTTAACAGTGACGATCATAAAGTTTAGAAGAAAAGCCACGATGTTATATTTCAATATTAAGGTTTAAATTGAATGTTAATATTTAAATTTAATATTAACATAATTTTAATTGTAATTTTTAGAATACTGTCATCAATTAAATACTCATTTAACATACCTATTACAAACACAGTACATAACATAAACACACACGTGCGCACACACAGATACGCTGTGGCATTCCAGAGAAAGGTAAGTGATTTAAAATAATGAAAGAAAACCTT
This sequence comes from Puma concolor, assembly GCF_028749965.1. Taxonomy (NCBI): domain Eukaryota; kingdom Metazoa; phylum Chordata; class Mammalia; order Carnivora; family Felidae; genus Puma; species Puma concolor. The sequence goes on from NC_141676.1 coordinate 115,223,449, forward strand.
ACCTCCTTCTAAATCGTATCTGAATAAGCCAAGAACCCACTGGGTAAGGATGCACGGAGTAAACAAATAGTGACTATAATCATCAACTGTAAATCTGGCCCGTACCTGGAAAAGACAGTGCAGTAAACCATCTGTCTGCTGTCTAAATATGTAATATGTAAGTATTTGTAATATATTTCCAAATATGTAATAATGCTATAAGCTTTTCAGTCACCGTAGACTCACAGGAATGCCCAATTTGTACTAGTCAGTAGAAACTGTATTTCAATAGAACTGATTTCCGTAGTTATCTTAATATTTTATGCATTTAAAAACATCCAACAGGGGCTGTTCAAAGGCTTCAGCAAACTGCAAAGGCTGACCACAGAAAAAATAACATGAGAGGTAAAGAACCATGCCAAGGAAAGGAGCCTGAGGAAGGCAAACCTAAGCTTTCTGCACAGGGGCTGCGATGCCACAGCCCCGCAGGTCCCGGAAAACACAGCTCCCGGCATTGGGAACTCCAGAGCTGCCTTCTGCTCACAGAGTCACTGAACTTCTAAGGGACCACAGTGTCACTGCCTGATGCACAACCTGCCGGGACCGGTGCGTTCCCTCCCCCACCCACAGAGCCACTGCTCTCATTGTGGCCTTGGTCACGTAACATCTCCATTCACTCAAAATCGAAACGAAGGAACCCTTGCTCGCTGACTCTACTTCCCCACTTCTACTCCAAACTACACGGGGCACCTTCCACACATACCAACCTGACTTTCACACACCGGTCCCTTTTCCTAGGAAGATCCTTCCTCTCCAGCCACGTTGAATTTCTGTTCACTTTTCAAAACTCACATCACACTTCCGCTCTCCTTAACAACTACCACGCACAACAAAGTTACTCACTTCTTCTACACTGTCTCTGCAACTTGCGCATGTTGTCACTGTTACATTCATCACACTGTATTAATAGTTCACGTACGTGACTGGGCCCCTCACTGGTCTGTGAGCTTCCAGAGAACAGAGACTCCGTCATCTCTGCACCCTTAGGACCAGTGCTAGAAAAGGAGGTACTCAACAGACGTCTTCTGCATCCGCAACGCCTGTTTTTAGCACTGTCCCCACTTTGCCGAGGAAACACACTTGAGACATTTCCTCACAGGCAACAAGAAAGAAAGAAACCTCAAAGACTACTCCGGGTTTGAAGCCTAGAGGACAGAAACTGATGGAAGTCAGGAGAAAGATGTAGTTTGGGAAAGAAGAAGAACATTCTGAACATGCTAAATTTTAGCAGGTAACAGAATAACCAACCATCTACCAGTGATCCATTCATTCAACACTGACTGTCTATTAGAAACCATGCCAGGGTAGTCAATAGTGAAGAAAGCACACAGAGCACATGCCCTCACAGAGCCCACTCCCCAAGTAGAAAAGTCTAGTAAAGAAGAGGGAAAGAAAGCTGAAGTGTCGACATAAGCCAGCACTAAAGGCAGTCCTTTGGGACGGGAACCAATAGACACGGTAAGAACAACATAAATGAATATATATACCTGTTCATACACTTGTACCATAGACCCTGCTAAGAGATAGATTTTTGATGAAGAACCCCAAATAGGATGATTCTTCAGATTTTTATATAGAACTGGTTCCAAATATGCTCCATAGATTGTCTGTAATTGCTCTCTTTCTGGGTAACTGAAAAAGGACATATCAGAAAATTATTTTAGAAGAATCAACGTTCTAAATTATTTTAATGTTCACTTACAGCAGTGGTTTTCCCAATGTGCTGCCCTGAGATTTAGACACCAGAGGTTTCCCCGGGGACTAAGGATAGGCTCATGGTCCCTACTCTGACTTCAACCACATTAGACCTCTCTACGTATCTGCTGTGAAACAGAGGGTCCTACCAGAAGATCCCAGTGAAATTACTTAGAAACACAATTATTTGAAAACCATGATCTTTAGAAAAGACAAAAAGGTATATTTTTCTCAAGAAAAAAAGTATTTTGAGTCGAGTAGAGCCTACCCATAGAGCACTAATCCATCTCAGAACCATAAAAGTAGAACTATTCACACAAATGAAATCAACTTGTTTCTCTCAAACCGAAATCTATTTCATTACAGCTTAACTGATGGCTTTAACACTTCTGAAAGTAGAATGTTATAGATGGTTATAGTTTCAATTAGCATGAAAATAAGATTGTGTAGGCCCAATGGAACACAGGACAAGTGCTATAACCATACAGCCCGCAAGTCCCTGGGACAACGATGGGCCGTGGCACTGGATGCACGCGTCAGGGTTAATGCTGCCACGGCGAACGTGACCGACTCCACCTCGTGCACTCTGCATAAAATGGGTACTGCTTTTGTTTTATGAAACCTGTAAAATATTTAATTCTAAAATCGACCATTCAAATTCCTAACACTGATATGATATTTTAGAACAGAAATGATACAAAACAGTTGTGTTTTATTTCTAATATTTACGAAGAGCTGATTAACACCTTCAGTTTAGGAAGGACAGGGAAAAAAATATCAGAACTTAAGTTCTGAGTATTTTTATATTCTTCATTTTGAGGAAATATCATTAATGGATACCTTCAATAAAATTCAAATATATAAGACAGCTCCCCAAAGGAAAAACAATGAAAAACACAGAGATACATACTCCACAGCACAGAGACGGACAATAGAAGTAAATCGGGTGGTAAGCTTATGTCTTCCCAGTCTTCCTCCAGCTGACATGGAAGCCACAATGTGAATATTTTCTAAACCAACCCATTCCAAATTTTCATCATAAAATCCTTGATATGTCAATACCTATTTGAAAATAAATGTATTTTAAATGTTTTATGCTTAGGATTTTTCTAATTCTGATAGAAAATATTTTTGCACGAAATTCAAGTGTTTCCAAATGCAGCCATCATCCTCTATCCAACTCAAGAATTTAAGCTTGAAGAATAATACTCTTGAAGACTAGGTATTCAATTAATGTTAGCTGAATGAGCCTCATTTTAAAAATGTTTTTTCTAATAAACATTAAAAACCAGATGACACTATAAATCTACCAGCAATTATCGGGAAAAAAGTAAAAGAAATCAGGAAAAACATAAGGAAAATATTTTGGTTTTCTTCTATAAATTTTGTATCATATTCTACGGTTACATAGTAAAGCTAAATTTGAACCCACAGAAACAGAATAAACTCTAATGTAGACCTTAGGGCTTCTAATGTGATGGAAACCACACTGACAGAACATATGGTCTCCAACCTTTGCCATTCCACAGGTAAAGACGGAGAGCCATGAGCTGAAGAAGCCAGAGAGGGGCACGAGTCTACCTGTTCTCTGAAGAAGGAATTACGAGAAAAATGAAGCCACAACTCCCCCTAAATCCCACATCCACCCCAGCTTCTGCTTCCCTGCTATTTAGGAATAAAGGACAGGTAATAAGCATAGGGCAAGGCTGTTTTCACTCTTCCTGTCATGTATCACCTCCACGTAATACTAACTTTTACAAGGAAGAAGGTCGAAGAAAGTAGCTTTCTAGGGGCGCCTGGCTGGCTCAGTTGGTGCAGCACGAGACTCTTGATCTCAGGTCGTGAGTTCAAGCCCTGCGTTGGGTGGAGATATTACTTAAAAATAAAAACTTTAAAAAGAAAAAAGATGGCCCTGGAACAAGATCGCTACATGCGTCAGGGGTTGAGTTTCCATTAACATACTGGACAAAACCGGCCCTGAGGAGGAAAGCGGGTTTTCTAAGGAAAGGTAATGAAATTAAGTTGTTTCCAGTTATATCCTAACATTCAAGCAATAAGACCCACCTGTTGTAGGAAAGCAACCAAAGCACTGGTCCCCCACTTATCCAGCTTGGGCAGGTTGAGATCTTTCAAGTACAAAACAAGTCTTTCGCAGTCTTTCGGTCTATACACTCGACCGGTGTTGGTACTGATCACCAGGCAAGTCTGGCTCAGCTTCTGCAGGAGGTGTCGAGGCGTGGTCTGTGCGCTACAGTGAACCGTGGTGATCTGAGTGGACCGGAGCTGGGAAAAGGCGTGTCTCAGCAGCATCCTGGGAGAGGAAGGACATTTGCCTTTGTGTGTTGAACGTGCTCAAATATAACATGCCGCTTATATTCCACATAAAATTCCTCTTTTTATAAATATTGCAGTTTCTAAATTATATATGATGATGTTTACAGGGAAAGTGGTAAACACGGATGTGGCTTAACAAACAGGCAACTTTCTAATTTTTACAATATAAAAAAATACATTTGTATGTTAAAGCACCCTTGAAACTCCTTCAGCAAAAACAAAGTTTACAGAAATAATTTAATTTGATAAAGTATATACAAAAGATACCAACTGGTTCCCTATAGTTGAAGAGTTAAAAAAAAAAAAAAGTACAACGATTTTATAGAATTTTTAAATTCCTACTAAAAATGTGAACCTAATAAGCCATGTCTCTTTTCCTTTCAGAAACTACACTCAGTAGACACGAAAAACAGCTGAATTACACTGATATAAAAGCTATTTTTAAGTAGAAAGCTAACTTCAAGATTCATTTTTTTTTTTTTAACATTTATTTATTATTTTTGGGACAGAGAGAGACAGAGCATGAACGGGGGAGGGGCAGAGAGAGAGGGAGACACAGAATCGGAAACAGGCTCCAGGCTCCGAGCCATCAGCCCAGAGCCCGACGCGGGGCTCGAACTCACGGACCGCGAGATCGTGACCTGGCTGAAGTCGGACGCTTAACCGACTGCGCCACCCAGGCGCCCCAGATTCATTTTTTATAACTAAAGTAAATAATAATGTGTAAATATATCGAAGGGGTTCAGTTTTTGTGGTGATTGTACACTCATTTTCTTTTGAAGACTATCTTCCCAGATCGTTCTCTTTCCCCTAGAAAACACATAACCTGGCAGGAAAAAAAAGATATATTCTTCTCTAATCTAATCTAAAGTCGTATTATTTCTACAAGTAGTGACAATGGAAAGAGTCCTCCATGAAAATGTAAATGCTACTTTAACCAAAAGAAAGGTAACAGGGCTGTGAAACGATTTCACGTGAGGAGAGGAGTACAAATCCACAATATGCACTTCAGTCAACATTTTTCTGCTCTTACCCTTTGCCACATCCTTCTGGTCCTACAAGAATAAATGGCTGTTTAGTATCAGAACTTAACCAGGGTTTGAAATAATCCAGGCCTCGCTGCATGTCAGGAATCTGAATGACGGGGAGAGTTTGGCTGTTGCTGAAATCATCGGCAGTCAAGTTTTCCGGCTTCTTCAGCACATAAGATGCTAGTCGCCCCCGACCTGAGTCATAGTAGGTATCCATCGGTTTGTGAGGGTCTGGAGGAGACTCTCGTGCCCAAGTAAAAACCTTAAGAGGAAAAAGTTGTGATAGATACTCCAACTCCACGAGTATGTGAAATTTTAGTTCTTCAAAGTAAATGTCCCAAAGTCAGTCATCTTAGTTTAACAACAAAAATTTGCTACCAAATATCTCTGATAATTAAGATAACATTTTATGTCAATTATTCTTCTCTAAATCATCACTGAGGCAAAAAATATAAGTCATCTAGTCTGCACATACACCAAGATATAAATACATTCAACTTTTAAATGACGTGGGTTTTTTTTATGTTTATTTTTGAGAAATAGAGAGTGTGAGTGGGGAAGGGGCAGAGGGAGAGGAGGACAGTGGCTCTGAAATATACCTTTAAATTTATTAAGGAAAATATGCTGAATCCATCCTGGCATTTTTAACTGCCAAAACTGTTCTGGTTCAGCACATGGTTAAAAATATGTATTATTCTACAATTAAAAATGATTTAAATAATTATATTTAGTCATATGGCTAAGTAGCCTCAAACATGTCTAACAATAAAGATATGGTCCAAACTACAGCCTGTTAAAACATTACTTTATAAAATTTTAATAAAATCATAAAATATCATAAACTAGTTCAAAGGAGAAAGTAAGTATATATGTTTATATGTACATATCGATAAATGCATTATCATTCTATTGAATGCTTCATTTCAAAAGTAATAGGCTTAGTACAGCTACAAATCACTATATTTTGACAAGTAGGAGTCGATGAAAATTAAAGAAAACACTGACTGAACACATGTGTTAAATATGCATCACCTCTTTGGTGAACTCCAGGCGGGATTTCATGTTCAGGTTTCCACCAAGCCCCCGTATGAGACTAATAACAAACTGCTCATGATTTTTGCATCCACGAAGATGTGACAAACCATTCATCACAGTCCCAACCAAACTGGTTTCAACCACATAGTCATTCTGTTGATTAAAATCCATGGACAGACAAAAAACAAATATTATCATGGAAACCCAGAGATTTACATTCACACATCTTTTCAATTATGATCTTTAAATACATCCCTCCATTCAAGGTGTAGAAAGTTTACATTTGATTCAGTTTATACATATAAATTTTGAAATTAAGATGTAATCATAAAAATGCAATTGTCTATTTCTAGCTTCAAGTGCTAGAGTCCTTAACTAGATATATACTTTACTTCCTAAGTCTGAAGAATATAAAAGTACATCACTGGTCTGAAAATAACAGTCCCTCATAATCTCTTCCTGATAAAGAGGAAGCTAGAGGCAAGGGCTCGATCAAGGACCCTGGACATTAAAGGCTCGTAAAAGTGAACTTAACACAAAAAAACATCTGAAGTTAGCTCTTTACACAGACTTTTAAAATGAAACTTTGGGGTGCAGTGTGTACATGACTTTGATCTGTGGGCCCCTGGGACCCCTGTGTAACTGCCAGAGGTTAAAAGGGGTAAAGGTTCTCACTCATTCAATCTCTAAGTATTTACTGAGACCCAATTATGCATTAGGATGTCCATGTGGTGCTAGGTGTTTTCTTTAAAAAAAAAAAAAAAAAAAAGGTGAATTTCACAGAGAACTTATGTTCCTGTCACTCAAGTCCAGTAGAGAACATGGTCAACAACTTATGGTAAAAGCTACAGAGGAGCAAGGCGCCTGGGTGGCTCAGTTGGTTGAGTGTCCGACTTCAGCTCAGGTCATGATCTCATGGTGCATGGGTTCGAGCCCCGCGTTGGGCTCTGTGCTGATAGTTCAGAGCCTGGAGCCTGCTTTGGAGTCTGTGTTTTCTTCTCTCTTAACCACCACCCCCTCTCCCGCTTGCGCGCGCATACCCATGTGCTCTCTTGCGCTCTCTCTTTCCCCCCCTCTCTCTCCCTCACTCTCAAAAATAAACGCTAAAAAAAATTATCGGTTAAAAAAAAAAAAAAGGCTACAGAGGAGAAGAGAGTAACTCAGAGAGCTTAAGCCTCTTTGTAAAAGGGGACAGTGAAACTGACACCTGAAGGATGAGATCCGCAGGGCATGCAGAGAGGGTAGCATATGCAAATGTAAGCCACCAGTGTGGGTAAGAAATTAAAAGCAGCTTATGCCTGACTAAGCAAAGGAGAGTAAGCTGAAGTCAAAGGGATGAGCAAGGGCCAGAATATACACAAGTGCACAGGCCATGGAAAGGGTGCAAATTTTATTTTCACTACTTATAAGGTGTTTTAAATAAGAGGGTAAAAAGATACAATTTGCATTTTTTTCAAGATCACTCTGCCTGCAAAAGAAATGTTTCTACAAGATTGTATAAATGGAAGGAAGACCAGGAAAAAGGAAAAGATGAGGAGAAATCCAGCTGCCTCAGCCATACTAAGAGTTCTACACTTTAAAGGCAATATATTTATTTCTGCATTGTCTAATTTGCTGAATTAATAGAAGAAAGAAAAACTCTAGTTAAAATCAAATCAGCATTTGGTTGGAATATTCATGACAGTCTAGCTCTCAGAACATGAACACAGTGAACAAAGTACAAAATAAGAAGGAAGGAAGTCTCAACACATAAAAAAAATTTCAAACTGTAACAGGGACCTGACCTCAAAACAATCAGTTTATTTTCTAACTGAATCTTTGGTATATCCACTCTATGGCTTGACCATCTTATCTGGTCATTGTATCTATAGCCACAAAACCCCTACGTACCAATCTGTCCCATCCAGTGTTCTATTTCTGTTTCTAACATCAACAGCATACAAGTGGATGACCTCAAAGTATTTGTCCTAGAGAGCCTTATTAGGCTCTGTATATTCTATATGAATGAAATAACATATCTGCTGAAAAGTTGCTACAAGGGAGGCAGCAGGTATTTAAGGCAGTACATAAACTCTCATTCATTCATTACTCCATGACGGTACTTGGTTCTGGGGATACAATAAAATGTGGTCCTGCCCTCCAAGGGGCTTGGAGTTGAATGCACGCAGTTATACTAGCAAGGAGGAGACCGATCTGTCAGACTGAGGGCTGGAAGGAATGGTCCTCTCCCCGAGGCCTCCAGGAACCCATTCATGTGCGTCTTCTCCTCACAAATCCCTATCCCTCCATCTCATCCTTACAGACAGGAAAGAGACACCGTGAGAAAACTCAAGTGAGATCTCCACTTCTCTGTCATTCTACAATCTTCTACAATGACTACTAAGTCAACTTCAGGTTAACAATCAGATACTTTCAAAAAGTACTTTCAATGCTACCTATTTCCTCTACTTTTTTATATGTTTACATTTTTCATAGAAACAATGACATACAAAAAAAAAAAACTGAAAAAATCGTATAGAATATCGGAAAGCCCTACATTGTCTTCTGTGCACGTCAAACTTCTATTCATGCTTCAAATTCAGAACTAAGTGTTGTCAACTTTTTGAACTCTTCTGGAGGATGGTAACACTCTTTTCATCCTGTTTATTTTTCTAAATCTCATTTTTCTCCATTAGGCAAATCCCTCCCCAAGGAAACAGACTGTCCGATTAATGTCCACCTCTTAAAGTCTTATCTAGTCCTATGCTTGATACGTATACTAGATACCTATTAATTTTTTGAATAAACAGATGTTTTTAATAACATTGTAAATAACTCATCACCCTTTTTCTACTGTAGTATTAACTTGACATAGTTTTTAGCATGAAATATATGCTGGTACTTATTGACAGTGAAATGTAACAGCAAGATGGTTTTACTAGAAACATGAGAGATTCCACTATTCAAGATTTTTAGGTAAGCAGTTCAAGATAGTGTAGGTCAGAGAATTAAAGTGTCTTAAGACTACCATAACAAATTCTCAACAAGATACTAGCAAATCAAATCCAACAGATTAAATAAATTATTCACCATGGTCAAGTGTGATCTATTCCTGGGCTGCTGGGGTGGTTCAATATTTGCAAATCAATCAACGTGCTATACCACAATAAAGGATTGATGAAAACCATATGATCCTGTCAATAGATGCAGAAAAAGCATTTGACAAAATATAGCATCTTTTTTTGATAAAAACCCTCAACAATGTAGGGATAGATGGGACATATATCAACATCATAAAGGCCATATGTGAAAGACCCACAGCTTGTATCATCTTCAATGGGGAAAAAGTGAGAGCCATTGTCAGGAACAAGACAAGGATGTCCACTCCCACAGTTACAATCTACCATACTACTGGAAGTCCTAGCCTCAGCAATTAGACAACAACAACAACAACAAGGCATCCAAATCGCCAAAGAAGTCAAACTTTCACTATTTATAGATGACATGATACTCTACGTAGAAAACCCAAAAGACTCCACAAAAAAACAATTGCTAGAATACATGAACTCAACAAAATTTCAGGATATAAAATCAACATACAGAAACCAGTTGCATTTTTATACACTAATAATGAAGCAGCAAAAAAAAATAAATCAATAAAATAACCAAGGAATTGATCCCATTTGCAACTGCACCAAAAACCATAAGATATCTAGGAACAAACCTATCCAAAGAGGTAGAAGATCTGTACTCTGAAAACTACAGAACACTTATGAGAGAAGTTGAAGAGGACACAAAGAAATGGGAAAACATTCCATGCTCATGGATAGGAAGTACAAATATTGTTAAAATGTCTACACTATCCAAAGCAATCTACACATTCAGTGCAATCCCTAACAAAATAACACCTGCATTCTTCACAGAGCTAGAACAAACAATCCTAAAATCTATATGGAACCAGAAAAGACCCCGAATACCCAAAGCGATCTTGAAAAAGAAAACCAAAGCAGGAGGTATCACAATCCCAGACTTCAAGCTATACTACAAAGCTGTAATCATCAAGAAAGTACAGTACTGGCACAAGAACAGACCGTGAGATCAATGGAACAGAATAGAGAACCCGAAATGGACCCACAACAGTATGTCCAACTAATCTTTGACAAAGCAGGAAAGAATACCCAACAGAATAAAGACAGTCTCTTCAGCAAGTGGTGCTCGGAAAACTGGACAGCGACATGCAGAAGAATGAACCTGGACCACTTTCTTACACCATACACAAAAATAAACTCAAAATGGATGAAGGAAAACCTCTCTGACGTTGGCCTCAGCAAGTTCTTACTTAACATGACTCTGGAGGCAAGGGAAACAAAAGCAAACATGAACTATTGGGACGTCATCAAGATAAAAAACTTCTATACAGTGAAGGAAACAGTCAGCAAAACTATAAGGCAGCCTACAGAATGGGAGAAGATATTTGCAAACGACGTATCTGATAAACGGTTAGTATCCAAAATCTATACAGAACTTATCAAACTCAACACCCAAAAAACAAATAATCCAGTGAAGAAATGGGCAAAAGACACGAATAGACACTTCTCCAAAGAAGACATCCAGATCACCAACTGACACATGAAAAAATGCTCAACATCACTCATCATACAGGAAATACAAATCAAAACCACAATGAGATACCACCTCACACCTGTCAGAACGGCTAACGTTAACAACTCAGGCAACAATAGATGTTGGCGAACATGCAGAGAAAGAGGATCTCTCTTGCACTGCTGGTGGGAATGCAAACTGGTGCAGCCACTCTGGAAAGAAGTATGGAAGTTCCTCAAAAAATTAAAAATAGAACTACCCTATGACCCAGCAATTGCACTACTGGGTATTTACACAAAGGATACAAAAATACTGATTCAGTGGGGTACATGTACCCCAATGTTTATAGCAGCACTATCAACAGTAGCCAAATTATGTAAAGAGCCCATTTCTCCATGGACAGATGAATGGATAAAGAAGATGTGGTGTGTATACACACACACGCACACACACACACATACACAGAGACACAATGGAGTATTACTCAGCCATCAAAACGAATGAAATCTTGCCATTTGAAATGATGTGGATGGAGCTAGTGTATTCTGCTAACAAAATAAGACAGAGAAAGACAAATATCATATGATTTCACTCATATGTGGAATTTAGTAAACAAAACAGATGAATATGTGGGAAGGGGGGAGAGAAGAGGAGGAAACAAACCATAAGAGACTCTGTTTTTTTTATTTCTTTAAGGTATTTATTTATTTATTTATTTATTTATTTATTTATTTATTTATTTGAGGGAGAGAGACCATAAGAGACTCTTAACAAGAGAGAATAAATTGAGGGCTGATGGAGGGAGGTGGGTGAGGGATGGGGACTAAGGAGGGCGCTCGCTGTGATGAGCCCTGGGTGATGTTAAGTGATGAATCATGAATTCTACTCCTGAAACCAATATCACACTGTATGTTAACTGACTAGAAGTTAAATAAAAATTTGAAGGGAAAAAAAGATTACTATAGTAAAAAGTTAAAAGCCAAGACAATGAGCAGGAGAGCAATGAGGACGCCTAGCTGTCCCTGTACCCCACATCCTGGCTGAGCATCACATCTTCATCGTTATTCTTCTTGCCTAAATGGTTAATTATGAAATATTACGGCTAGCTTACCTGCTTCAGAACCCACTGTAAAGCCTTTTCAAAGTAATCTCCAATCCAGCTCTCAAGATTATTCCTATAACTAGGAGGCTGATTCTTCAACCAAGATTTTATCAGAGAATTAACGTCTGTCTCTTCATCGCTGAAATAGATTAACAAACATGTAAGAAATTATTTAGGAAGACAATGTCAGTGTGTTTTCAAAATAAACTCCTGCTCCAATAAACATTATTCTACAGGTATTGTATCTGCTTATATATGAGACTTGATTTTAATTATTTCTATATGTATATGTGTGTGTATATTAGTGATATATGTACACACACACATATGTATACGTATATACATATGTCATTTTCTGTAAAATAAAGCAAATAAATTTCATCAATATTATAAACACAAATTAAAGAGGAATTACATACACGCAGGTTAGCCAAAACCTGATCTAAATCCTTAGGAACAAAGAAACAGAGAATCCCAAGTCCCATCCCAGACTTAGTGGAACAAAATCTCCACTCTAACAAAATTCCTGGGTGATTCAAACACACAACAGAGTTCAAGGACACCTGTACCTTAATGCAGATCTTTAAAAATATTTTTTCTTCTTCTCTATCCCAAAAAAGGCCAACTACCTAAATTCTCATGCCACTAATTAAAACTCAAAGATCTTCCCGAAGTAAAATAGGATTCTTTTAGCAAAGCACCTAACTGTATGTCACATCCAATGAATTAAATTAAATTTAACACTAACATCTTATTCAAAACTATAGCTTAAATAACTATAAAAAATGATGGCAAACACAACTGCTAGATTAATAATTTTAGAATTGACAAGGGCTCAATATTTTGCCATTCCCTGCAATGTTGATGTTCTCATATGCGACTACTGTACATGATTTCTAAAATCAGCTTATTCTTCATATTTGTTCTTCAAGCCTCTTCCAAACATGCTGAGGAAGAAAGAAAACATTAAGTGAAGAGGTTTCCAGTTGTGAAACAAAAGGCTGCACCACAGGGCCTATTCATCCTAGGTTAGCCCTAAAATTCTATCAATCTAAGATCTATGATAAAAATATTGCTACTTAGTTTTAGATTATTAGCCTCTAGCTCATATCTAGTATGTTCACTTCTTTGCACTTAGTTCTAACATTTAAACAAAGGAATAGTGGGGCAACTGGGGGGCTCACTCAGTTGGGCATCCAACTCTTGGTTTCAGGTCAGATCATGACTTCACAGTCATGAGTTCGAGCCCCAAGTCGGCCTCTACAGTGACAGGACAGAGCCTGCTGGGGATTCTCTCCCTGTCTTTTTCTCTCTGGCCCTCCCCTACATGTACTCTCTCTCAAAATAAATAAACTTTAAAAAAAAAAAGAGGGACAATACTTTTAAAAAACGGGAGGGAAGGCGCCTGGGTGGCTCAGTCGGTTGAGCATGTGACTTGGTTTCAGCTCAGGTCATTATCTTGTAGTTTCATGAGTTCGAGCTCCACGTTGGTAGTTCAGAGCCCGCTGATAGTTCAGAGCCCGCTTGGGACTCTCTCTCTCCCTCTCTCTCTGCCCACCCCCCATTCATGCCGTCTCTGTCTCTTTAAGAAATAAACTTTAAAAAAAAAGAGAAAACAAAACCAATTACTTTTTCACTTAAGCAAACAAAAATATTTAATAACTGTACTATGCCTGAACTGCTCAAACAATTTAACTGCAATAAAACAGAAACTCTCTGAATGAATTAAAACCCAGTAAGAAAAGAAGCTAATCAAAAATGAGGAAAATGCATATTTATATACTATTCATACAACACTTACTTCACTTAGCTATGAAACCAAACTAATAACTGAAGAATATCCTAATATAATACTCGCAAATGCCTTATGGTTTACCTAAGAAAGATCATGCCCATTCTAGATATTGTGGCTGGCGAGGCACAACTTAAATCATGAGTTTCGAACACAAAGTTAACATTTGGGCCGAACTGAATCCTTTCTCCACTGGGCATAGTGAGGAGTCGATTGTCATCCAGAACAGAATTCAGAGATTCTATCCATTCAGGGTCAATATCGCCGTCACATATTATCCATGAGCTGACATCTGTTTTCCAAACAAAAAAGAGGTAAAACACAAATACGTGCAGTGATGACAATTAAAAATAAGCAATAAAATAATTATCTTCTTCTTTAGAAGTAATGTCCAGGAAGTGTGATTTTATATTACTGCGCCAGAACACCAGGAGCACAAGTTGAACAAGCTGATATTTTCCACGTGAATCTGCACTACAAACGTCCTGGAGGCTGAACACCCACAGGAAGTCCTGGCTCAGGTGGCCAGAGACCTGGTTACGTACCGTGTGGTAACGTTCTACTCACCCACCAACACACAGAACTGGAATCTCGCTAAACACAAGATGGTGTGCAAGACTTGGGGATCACCCGCCCCATGACCTTGGCACATATTGTCCACACCCTTGTCTTCCGCCACGTCCTAAGAATGTATGAGTGCTTGCTACGTCACATCTCTTGTAGAAAATACAGGAAGTCCATTTTTAGCATCCTACCTGAGAAATACAAAACTCACCTGATTTCTTTGGTATATAAAAAGGTGACCTCAAAGGGGAGAAGCAGCGCTGTGTACAGAGGTCTTTTTAGAGACAAACCTTTTTTTTTTATCCATCCTTCCTAAACTGAGAGCAGTTTCAACTTGAACTTGGACATTTGAAACCGTCAAAGAAGAAACTATCACCAATGAAAGTGTGAAAAGTAAATACAGGCAATGTCTGGATTTGCCCCAGTGTGATATTATTAACTACAGTGAAAATGAAAAACCTCACTGAAATCTCTTCTAGTGTCACAGAGTTCTAAACGTTTCACTCATGGGCTTAGAAAAACAACTGTTAATTACAATCTAACAAAAACTGGAGAGTCTTCTCAGACCCTGGCCAAAAATTCTTTTAAAGATCAAGCCAGACATTTGAGACCAGGAAGTCTACAGTTTTACGACTTAAATTTTCAAAATTATTCAAAGCACTGTATTGAAATTAATGAGTGAAAAGTGTTCACATACACACACACAACCAATTTTAATCCCAAATAAAAATTTGTCATCTTGCTTATTTATGAGGCACTAAGTAATGCATCAACCCAGCAAAGATTTTATTTTTTTTTCAGTATATTAATGTAGTTGTGAATCACACGTCACCCAGACTACTCTGAGTTTCTATTCTAACGGAAGCTCCTATAGTGTGGAGATCAACATGACAGCACATGTTGAGTCCCTCTGAAATAAAATACCAAACAACATCGTTTACAAGGCAGTTTATGGTCACATGTAAGACTTGAGAGGGACAGCAGTAAAGACAATTCTATCATCCTCTAAAAATCATGAAGTAGAACAAGGAGTCACAGGACACGGACCAACCTTGAGGTTCCCGAACGACTTGGCGAGCGCTGTTTGTCAAAACGCCGTCCGACCATTCCCGTGTGTCCATGTCAATGTGGCCTAACAGCTGATGTCTAGGCATGGCTTTGGGGTTCATGGTGTACTGTTTCACCACTCTGCCAATTCTACAAAGTGCTGCCCTTAACATCCTCCAAAGGGTTGACTTTCCAGCACCACTTGGACCAACAATGACCACTCCCATCCTCTGGCGTAACTGCTCATATAATTCTAAAGCCTTCTTGATCTAGTAGAAAGGAGACATGTTTGAATATGGCTAATAGAACATAATCATGCACAGTCCTGTTCTCACTCTCTAGCAACTGTCCTATTCCAAACACATAAAATTAAGTCTTTGATTTCTTCAGTGTAAGATACAGCCTTAAATAAGAGTACACCTAAATAAATCTGAACACATTTGCAGGGTCATCTTTAAATCCAGTATTTCTTTAAAAGAAACAAGTATGCTTCCCAAGTCATTGGACAATACAATATGTTCATTATTTTCTTCACTCATTCATTCAAATATATTCATTATTTTATTCACTTGCTGATGCATTCATTTATGTCCTATATCTCTCAAAAAAAAAAAAAGGGAGATAAAACCTGAGGGAAAAATGTTCATTTTGAACACACACTTGCGCTACATACAAAAGCTACTAAAAAGAATTTCTCCTAAGAAATCATCAAAGTAGGGGCGCCTGGGTGGCGCAGTCGGTTAAGCATCCGACTTCAGCCAGGTCACGATCTCGCGGTCCGTGGGTTCAAGCCCCACATCGGGCTCTGGGCTGATGGCTCAGAGCCTGGAGCCTATTTCCGATTCTGTGTCTCCCTCTCTCTCTGCCCCTCCCCCGTTCATGCTCTGTCTCTCTCTGTCCCAAAAATAAATAAATGTTGAAAAAAAAAAAAAAAAAGAAATCATCAAAGTAAAACATCAGAAGTAATGTAATCAATTATCAAAAATATGCATGATGGTCTATTATATGCCAGGCTGGGGCACCTGGTGGGTGAGTCAGTTAAGCATCCAACTTCAGCTCATGTCATAATCTCACAGTTTGTGGGTTCGAGTCCCACGTCGGGCTCTGTGCTGACAGTTCGGAGCCCGGAGCCTGCTTCAGATTCTGTGTGTCCCACTCTCACTCCCTCTCTCTGCCCCTCCCCTGCTCATGCGCTCTCGCTCTCTCTCTCTCTCTCAACTGAATAAACATTAAAAAAAAAAAAAATGTAGGGGTACCCGGGTGGCTCAGTCAGTTAAATGCCCAACTTCAGGTCAGGTCATGATATCACAGTTCGTGAGTTCGAACCCCATATCAGGCTCTGTGCTGACAGCTCGGAGCCTGGAGTCTGCTTCGGATTCTGTGTCTCCCTCTCTCTCTGCCCCTCCCCCTCGCACTCAGTCTCTGCCTCTCAAAAATAAACAAACGTTAAAACAATGACTTATTATGTGCCAGGCTCTGTAACAGGCACTAGGAGTAAAATACTGAGTGAAAAGAGACATGGATTCCACCTTCCATGAACACTAATATCTGGTGGGGAAAATCAGTATTAGTCAAACATACAATTAAGCATTAATAAGTACACATAAAGAAGTAATGAAAATACTCAGCAAGGAAACCTAATGTGGACTCAAAGATCAGGGAAGGCTTCCCTGAGTTAGCAAGATTAAAATGGACAGATAAGGGGCGCCTGGGTGGCTCAGTCAGTTGAGCGTCCGACTTCAGCTCAGGTCACAGTCTCACGGTCTGTGAGTTCAAGCCCCGCGTGAGGCTCTGTGCTGACAGCCTGGAGCCTGGAGCCCCGAGCCTGCTTTGGATTCTGTGTCTCCCTCTCTCTCTGCCCCTCCCCTGTTCATGCTCTGTCTGTCTCTGTCTCAAAAATAAAGAAACATTAAAAAAAATTTTTAAAAACAATAAAACAAAATGGACAGATAAAAGATAAAGATTATTAATAAGGAAGTAGCCAAAAGAAAGGATCAACATATTATAAAATATTGACAGGTACCTGATTTGGTATGATTTCATAATTGGCTTCCTCGAAGACATGCTGTAACGCAGACCTGAGCTCATCATATTCTACTTCTTTAAAGTCGATCCCAGGAAATACATCTTTAATCAGTGCATCAAACCGTGCGCAATCAGCAAATGTAAACTTTGACATTGTATTAAGCCTCAATGCTTGTACCACAATATGACTTTCATCAACTAGAGAAAAAGTTTCATTTTAAAATGGTTAGTTACTGACTTCAGAAAGTTTCAATGACTGTAAAACAGTCGTTGAGAGCTGTGATACGCATTATTAGTTATGACATAGATGTGCAAGAACCTAGAAACAGTTAAAGCCACATGCTACCACGGGAACTGGCATGCTCACCTTACTTACTGTCTTGTCTGCTGAGAAATAAAGATCCCTAGGTACAGCTCGGGACTCTCTTTCGCAGAACTTGAGTCCCAGCATTGCCAGACTTTAATCAATAATAAAAATCACAATCACTTATATTTGTATAAAACTTTACCATTTGTATGTGATCCTTATAATAACTGCATCAAGTAAGGGGGTATTGCCATTTTTACTCTGATTTTATCTAGGAGAATAACGAATCTCTAAGGGATCAAGCGATATACCTGCGAAGGCACAGCAGTATTAGAGCTGGGATTCACACCCAGACCAATGCATTCCAGACCCAAGTGCCTCCAAATATACCAGAACTGCCCCCCCTCCCCAGAGATATTAAGTCCCGAGACTAACAACTAACAAACTGAGCAATAATTTTTAATCAGCCTTACTCAGAACTGTTTACAAATCCATCCCTTAAACAAATACAAATGCTAATATCATTGTTAGACTCTTATTTTTTCAAGGATAATAATTAGCTGCAGATTGATAACACATATCTATGAAGGCAAGAAACTATCTTTTAAAGTCCGATATTTCTCCAAAATTGCTTAATATTCCCATATTTAACTGTAGGCAAAGAGGCATGGCCATACTGGAGTTTAAGCACTGAACTCGTTAATAAGCCATTTTGATTACTACAGGTATGGTTTCAACATTTCTCAACAATCAGCAGAGACAGACAACAGAAAAACAGTAATTTAAGCAACTCACCAAATGACTATCTTCCCTGGCAAATGCCAACCCAATAATAAAGCTAAAGCAACTTTCTTTTCTAATATGTAGACTCTGATCATTTTAAGTCCAAATAGATAATTTCACATGGTCCCTTTTTCTATGTTGTCTTATTTTCAGTGTTTTAACTTAGTTTTACTGGCATCTGAAGAGCTGAATATTCAGCCTTTCATGAAAGCACACATCCATGGGTGAGGGGGAATAATTTATTTTATGTAAATGGGAAAAAAAGGTGGTAAAGTACAATAAAATATCATGAGTTCAAACTGATGCGAATAGATGATATAATAAATACATAAATAGGGAAGAGACAAATCTTACAGAAGAGTTTCAAATAATATTTTCAAATACTCCTTGAGCTAAAGGATCAAGTTTAGTCCTTGCCACCCCACTTAGAAGGTGAGCCACACTCAGTAACCAGCTTCTAAAGAGTACGGGAGGGAAAGTGGGAAACAGTTACTGTACAGTTACTATCACACTGGAGAAACCTGGCAAATACCACCACAATACTCAATGAAGGTGAACATCACCAGTGATGTCATGTGGTCATTGTGTACCCACGGATAGGATGTGATGTGATGTGACAGGCCCTTCACTCTCTGCTCTTCCTTCCAAATGTGGACAACCAGGTCTAATCATGAGAAAAACATCACAAAAAAACCCAGACTGAGGAAGAGTCTACATGACATGTGACCAGTACTCTTAACGAATGCGAGGGTCGTGGAAACAAAACACAAGGGGAAACGGTCACAGGGCCGAGGAGACTAAGGAGACATGATGACTAAATGCACCCTAGATCCGATCCTCAAACACAAAGAGGACATTAATGATTAAACGGGTGAAATCCACATGAAGTCTGGACGTTAGTTAATATTAATACACGAGCCTCAGTTTCCAAGTATAGACAAATGTACCACAGTAAATAAGACGAAACAATGGGATGCTACCTTTGCAACTTCACTGTAAAATTATTTTAAGGCTAAAAGGGTTTTTTTTCGGTAATCTTAAGATTTTTTTAAAGGGCAATTTTGTTTGGTATACTATCTCTTTGAAAGAGAAAATCATCCCAGAGCCCCTGGTTGGCTCAGTTGGTTGAGCGCCCAACTCTTGGTTTCAGCTCAAGTTATGATCTCACATTTTGTGAGTTCGAGCCCCGTGTCGGGCTCTGTGCTGACAGCATGGAGCCTGCTTAGGATTCTCTCTCTCTCCCTCTCTCTCTCTGCCTCTTCCCTGCTCACACACACTCTCACTCTCAAATAATAAACTCGAAAAAAGAAAAAAAAGAAAAAAAGAAAATCCCTATGTGTTTCTATGGTTTCTGTTCTCATTTTCAGACCAGTGAAATTCTCAGGCTCTGCTCCAGACCTACAGAATCAGGAAGCTGGGAGTAAGGGTCCAACACCAGTGTTTTAACAAGTTTCTAGGTGATTCTACCACACATCAAAGGCCGAGAAGTGGACTAGATGATTCTTCTATATATCACAACTATTTAGTATCTAATGCACATTTAAAAGTTAAGGACACTGGGTAAGAACTAGAGAAAATGTGAATGAAGTATGGACTTTGCTGAAAAAATAACCTCTCAATATCGTTCCACTAGTTGCAATAAATGTAGCACACTAACGTAAGATGTTAACAACAGGAGAAACGGGGCCAGGTTTTCAAAACCATCTTTACCGTATTTATAGCTTTTCCGTAAATCTAAAACTATTCCAAATTAAAGTTTATTTTAAAAACTAAGATCGCGGGGGCGCCTGGGTGGCGCAGTCGGTTAAGCGTCCGACTTCAGCCAGGTCACGATCTCGCGGTCCGTGAGTTCGAGCCCCGCGTCGGGCTCTGGGCTGATGGCTCAGAGCCTGGAGCCTGTTTCCGATTCTGTGTCTCCCTCTCTCTCTGCCCCTCCCCCGTTCATGCTCTGTCTCTCTCTGTCCCAAAAATAAATAAACGTTGAAAAAAAAAAAAAAATTAAAAACTAAGATCGCATCTGAATCGCAGACCTTACCTTTGTGTTTCCCGCCGGCTCTCTGCAGCTGTCTAAGAAGGCCTCCGCTTCCTCGAAGAACCGTCTTCAAGGCTCTCAGACCCCAGTCGTAATGCTGCTGAGGTGTCAAAAGTTCCCTTAAAGAGACACGGAAATCACAAAGCAATGACAGCCAGAAATTACTTTTTCATTGTATTTGAAGAGGTAACCACTGACACATAGAAATGGGTACTGATACTCCATTAATCTATACAAAGGAGCCATCACAGAAAACGATCACTCCCAAGGATCAGGACAACCGTGTCATGACCTGGCCAATCACCTTCATGAAGACACTAAATGACAAGTGCCTATCACCTTTACTCCTAAACTCTCTACTCCAGCCCTGTGGCCCTCAGTTTCTGGCACTCCAGTTGTCTCGTAAGTAACGTGAACAGAATGTTAGGATGCCCAGAGAAGCCAGAAGCCCACCGCTATTACTAGAAATACGACACGAGAAAAACTGGAGGACTCTCTCCAAAGGACAGGTTTTAAGGAGTCTGCTGATTTGTTCAATTAGCATCGTTTAGCTGGAGCGCCCCAGTGAAGACATTTTTGCAGAAAGGAAGTCAGGTCAAATTGATAGCATTGAAGGAACAAGTAGTTTTCAGTGAGATGTGTCCTTATTCAAACTAAAATCTTCCCTATTGACACCTTAAGTGCAATACAATCGCCAATATGCAAATCACTGACAAACGTGAAAAATGGTCATAATCAACCATCGGAACCAAAAATCATAAAAATATTTAACACGGGAAAACTCACCTGGATAGATTGAAGATAGCTACCACTTTTCTGCCCAGGACTTTGGCCTCTTTGAAGCCCTCCGAATAGAGAACGACCTCAGCGATAAGCTCGTTGTCTGGGCGGGACATGGCAACCGGCCTGAAAAGCTGTTTAAGATTATCAGGCAGCTTCTGTCTTCCTCCGTAACCTTTTCCAGCAGGATTCATGGTGATAAAAATCCCAGAATTTGAATTGATTTCCACCTGAAATATTAATTTACAATATGGGCACCAAGTATCTGTAACTATAAATATAAAATACACTGCCAACAGATTTTTATTGTGCATACTTCGACACACAGATCTTAGAACTCGGCAAAAGGTAAACGCTAATAAGCTAAGGATCTCCCTGCTCGACATACAATAACCGCCTTAAGAACAGCGGCATTTACAGAGGCCCTTTATAATCAGTTCTGTGAGGCCGGAATTTCGGAGGTGGTGACTCGCTTGCCCATCTGCTCCTGTCTGTGTTTACCACAAGCCTCCTTGTATCGGGAGACAACACAACTCTGACCTAAAGTAAGTAACGGTTTCTGTCCTCCTGCAGCTTACGGTCTACGAGCAATCACGGTATGATCGAGGCTGTGGCAGGGCAGGGCAGGGCAGTGTATCATGAGAGCACCTAGCAGGAGCGTTTTCCACAGCACACTTAAAGCGAAATCAGAGTGTAGACAGTGAATGGGCAATTAGGTAGAAACACCTGGAGTAAGAAAATCTGGCTATAAAGGAGACAAAACAGGAAGAGCAATGAATGGACAGGTAAGTGAGGGGAAGGTCTGCTTGTGTGTTCATTACATCAAACATTATAGTATTATTACACGACATACGTTATTAAAGAGGACAAGATGCAGTGGTGTTAAAGGCCAGTGATGAGCGGGCAGAGGAGGGAGGGCTAAGTCCTCAATACAGAGGACACAGGGACACGGCCCCAGCAAGTGGGCAGGTTAGTGTGGACCGGGAACAAGGACAACCCTTTCTTTGTAAGAGGAGGAGAGGAGAAAACACACTCAGTGCGGAAGAAAGTCAGCTGTGACGGCACAAAGGTAGAAACGTAATAGTTTCTCGTTTCCTCATGAAGAGTTTAAGCAACACGTGAGTAAGCTGTTACTAAATGAGAACCGCAATTCCTTCCTTGCCCTGCCCTGAGAAACCTGTGCTGTGAAGACACTATGTGGCTCAGCGGGTAACTTCACAGCTAACTTCCAGTGTTGTCAGCGCTACACTTCCATACACAGATGCTCACACTCTCCTGACAGGAGTGTGGATCTCCTCTGGGGAAAAGTGAGGAACAGAAAAACAGCTAAGTGCTTACTGTTCTAAGATGCATACAGAATAGTAATTAAAGGGGCACCTGGGTGGCTCAGTCGGTTAAGCGTCCGACTTCGGCTCAAGTCATGATCTCATGGTTCATGGGTTCGAGCCTGCATCGGGCTCTGTGCTGACAGCTCAGAACCTGCAACCTGCTTCAGATTCTGTGTCTCCCTCTCTCACTCTCTGCCCCTCTCCCACTCATGCTCTCTATCAAAAATAAATGAACATTTAAAAAAATCTTTAAAAAAAAAAAGACTAGTGATTAAAAACATGCGCTTCCAAATTAGACCCGAGTTCAATTCGCAGCCCCACTGCTTTCTCCCGACTCACCAAGCTCTGCTTCCCCATCCATAAAGAAGAAAAGCACAACAGTACCCATGTGGAAGGGTTACCAGCATGAAGTGAGAGCATACACAGGAGCACTAGGGTGCCAGCCCGGGGTGCCAGCCCAGGGTAAGTGCCCAGTAAACGGTAGCAGCATTCCCACAAACACGCAGCACTCGAAGTCTGAAGGTGAATGGTGAGGTGCGACCAAAATAGGGTGAGAAACCTCGGATGATTCATGGGCAAAAAGGTTTAACAAACAAGTCAGAAGCAGGGATGCCAGGAGAGATAAAGACAGAGCGTTTGCCTGAGTGTGAGTAATGCGCAGTCTCAAAGAATACTTCAACTCTTTCAATTCCCAACACATGCCATACCTCCTTGCCAAGCAGCTCGCACACGGTTCTGTGGTTCTTCAGGGCATCCTGGATGGTCTGGATTTGCATGGACACTGCCGACAGCACAGACTCCTCCAGTCTATTAAACTCATCAAAACAACCCCAGGCCCCACACTTCACCAAACCAACAAAAATCCGTCCCATTGACTTCACATCGATGCCCTAAAAAATTACAACAAAAATTACATCCGTTAAAAACTAATGAAGATCTCTAAAAATAACTGAATACTTGGTCACTTAGTGAGCAGGTCATCGTTTCACCCATCTCTCTCTCTTCTTCGCACAGGTTCAACAGCTACACTTTCCAGGGGAGTTTCAAAGAATAAACAAAGGAACTCATGTACAAGTGTTCTGCGAAGGACACAGAACTAAATAGAT
Organism: Puma concolor; assembly: GCF_028749965.1. Taxonomy (NCBI): domain Eukaryota; kingdom Metazoa; phylum Chordata; class Mammalia; order Carnivora; family Felidae; genus Puma; species Puma concolor. The sequence goes on from NC_141676.1 coordinate 115,247,030, forward strand.
ACAGGATTCTTGGCTATTCTTTATGTTAAAATAGAAATCCTACACAAAATGTTCTAAAAACAGTCATTTCAAAATTAGTTTACTTTTTTCTCTTTTCTGTTCACTCTTTTCCTTCCTATAATAAGCATTTCTGCACCCTCAAATCTTCATTCTGTATTTAAAGTTATTTGGAATAGTTCTCTCTAGAAAAGTTTCGGAGTCTATATTATCTGCAGCCTTTCTCCATGTTGCTTTTCAAACAAAACAAATTCTGTTTTCAAGCTACCCAAAAGCAAAGTGATCTCAAGATAGAGTATTTCATATGTAAGGACATGAAAACTAACCCAGACTCATAACTAACACACTACCATCTGGTTTGCGAATGATTTCCTCTACCTCATCACAATTAAAAACTAAGACTTGTCTCCCGAGAAGTCCGCCCAGGGCCTTCACCGACTCGGTCTTCCCCGTGCCCGCCGGCCCGTACGGGTTCCCGCCCAGGCCCATCTTCATGGCCTGCGTCAGCGTCAGGTAGCACTTGTCCGTCAGCGGCGTGTAGACCAGCTTGGGAGCATTGCCCTACACGAGGGAGAGGAAAGGGTGAATGCTCACGCTGTACTCAACGTCCCACACGTGTCCTTGTGGCACTAGCTAAAAAGCTGTTAACAGAGAAAAATACCCGAAATACTTTTTTTAGGGAAAGAAACTTTTTAAAAGCGCACAGCGGTAAAAACTAAATTAATCTCAGGCATGTGGTTTATGCCTTCCTCAATTAATATACAGTTAGGTTTTCCAAACATTCTCTCCGGTTCTTGGTAATGGTACAGACATACTGCTAAGGTGAAAAAATCCAAAACTATATGATACGATAATCATCCTATTTTGTATTTTAAAATTCGTGTAAATTATTTCCCTGAATCTTATGATCTTTTTAAGTCAGAACAACTTTGGAACTCCAACGTTATTATTTTGAAAAATGCCTCGTGAAATTACTAATTTTATCTCATCAAAGAGGTCTCAAAATTTCTCCTAAGTCTTCGGGAAAACAGAACCAATCCCAGTTGCTCTTTATAGGGCTTTTATTCAACGGAGGTAGACACAGACATGGTCTCCTAAAACATTCCCTTCTTGAAGGAGCCAGCTGGCAACTCTCCTGACATGCACTTATTAACCCAACCGTCAGATATATTCTGAAGACTGACTCGGGATGGGACATGCAGAGAGGATGCAGCGGGGTGTTTTGAGAACAGGTTCCATGAGCTAGGTTGTCTGTCTGTTTGGAAATTCTTCTATGGCACAGACTGAAAACACTCAGCAAGTGAGACGGCGCTAACCACGGCCTCGCGTGGGGCCCGGCCGGGCTCCTTTCGTGGGATGGGTCTTCCACCCTTCCCAGATCGAAGGGAGAGCCCGGCTTCTGTCGCAATGCAGTACAACTCTGCCACTATTTTAGATTTTCTGCCAATATTTCTCCAACATAACGTCTTCTTAGTTATGATGAAACAGAAAAAAACAGTCACAGACAAATATATCCTTCAAAGTTAGGACTCAAATAAAATTCTTCCATACAACAGCAAATTTCCGTTAAAATAAATAATTTTTAATTGAAAAAATGAAACACGTTTGCCACGAGTCATACCTGGTACTCATAAGTGTACTGAAGTTCACAATCCACCATTTGAATATAACAAGTATGATCACTTTTCATATAAAATCTGACTTGTTTTTTCCAGGCCCAGTCTTCAGTTGTATGAACCTGAACTTGGTTTAAATGCTTTACCACATCAATGTTATGAATGATATCAAGAATCAGGGCTTTAAGTTTAAGCTCCAGAATGCCAGACTCTGTATGCAAAGTAAAATGTTTGGAGAAAATGTTAGCCTGAGATTTCTGTATTCAGTACGTACATACACAGAGCTTCAAAATGAATCTAAATGTTAATTTCATGATACAAATGAATGACACAATAATGTAACAAATTAAACCGATGTCAAATCCACCAGTCAGAAACAAGAATTCCCCTGCGAAGAACAGGACATCAAATTCAGTGAGAGTGGGCTGCGGTCCCTTACACCAGAAGCAAGCACACCCCATCCGGCTTTTCCCTGTGAACACAAGTATAAGACACGGACAATGGGCACTCAGCTGCTTCGGAGTTTGAAAAGCAAAGAGTATCAGGCCAACTGGGGAAGATCAGAATTAGACATGTCACCAAACCAGTGGCGGATTTACCCTTTTCTTTTGATCTCTCTGGTTTCCCCAGGCCTGGGCCAATGCAGCCAGCAACCTGGACTGGCGGTCAGGCAGACTCCCGGGGAGGGCCCGGGGCTCAGGCGTGAGGAGCAGACAAGGAATCTGTTGGGGGCTACAGCATTGGCCCCGGAGACCGAGGGGCTAAAACCCTGAGGGAAGGGAACCCCACGTGCTCTCCTCCTCTCTCTTCTGCCACCAACTGCCCCAGGACACAGACACAGTCACAGAAAGTGAGCAGGTCAGGGCACATGAAACCCCAGCTTTCTGGCCAGGAGAACAGAAAAGGAGCCCAAGAAAACCACCAAGTACTATGAAGAGCATGGAGACGGAGGGCTGGGAAAATGACCCTGGAAACTTGTTTAGGATTGCTGGGCCCACCCCCAAGCAACACAGATGGCACCCTAACCATCAAAGCAGGCACTCTGAGAACTGGCCGCTAGATGGCGCACACGTGAAGCCCATCTCAACAGTGCTGCAAAGACTTCATTTTTGAAGTACAGTTGACTTATGGTGTTGTGACCGATTCAGGAGCACAGCATAGTGATCTGACATCTTACACATGACTCAGAGACTCTGGAAAGAGAACTGGCATCAGAACCACAAACCACAGAAGGCTGGCTGGCACGTGGGGCCCGAACCCAACATCTACTGCTAACAGAAAATATCAACACTGTCTCAAGGACTGACAAGACCCAGACGCTCATAACACAATGTTGAAGACGTCCAGGGTATCTTCCCAAATCATTCAACATGCAAAGAATAGGAGCGCCTGGGGGGCTCACTCGGTTGTCTCCAACTTTGGTTCGGGTCATGATCTCATGGTTCATGGGCTCGAGCCCCGCGTTGGGCTCTGTGCTGACAGCTCAGAGCCTGGAGCCTGCTTTGGAATCTGTGTCTCCCTCTCTTTCTGTCCCTGCCCTACTCAATCTCTGCCTCTCTCTGTCTCAAAAATAAACATAAAAAAAGTTAAAAAAAAAAAAAACATGCAAAGAACCAAAACAATCCTAATTCACTTACGACAGCAGAGATGAAATAAAAACATTCTCCAATGAAGGAAAATCTGTAGGAAAGAAATCACAGCCCGCAATCCTGCTCTAAAAGAAATGCTGAAGGATGTCCTTCAAAGAGAAGGAAAACGGTACCCGAAGGAAGCTTGGAGCATCAGGACGGAGGCAGAGCGAGAGAAGCGGTGAGCACCCAGTTAAGTACAACAGACTGTGCTTCCCGGTCCTTAAAGATACACTCCATGTTTACAGGCAACAATGTAACTCCGAGGTTTCAGAGTATGCAGATGTAATAAATGAAACAATTACCACACAACTAGAAGAGGACAAGGAAATTAGTACGGGGTAAGGTTTCTACACGCGTTTTAATGAATCACCAATTCTAAGTACAATATTAAAGTATGTACGTTGTAATTCCTAAACTAACCTCTGAAACAGATGACTGATAGTCAGAAACACGACAGATAAGATAAACTAACAAAAAAAGTTCCAGTAACCCAAAAGGAGGCAAAAAAATGGAACATTGTTCATACCAGTGCCCCCTGGATCCTCCGAACTCGTATCGATGCTAGTATAGTGCTCTAACTTAGTCACCAGCTGGGTTTCGATCTGATGAAGACTATGGTCTTGGATAGCATTTTCCACATCTTCAGTGAACTTAATCTGCTCTGCCAAACACAGTATCTAATGGATCAAGAGAAAAAATATTTTACAAGGTAAATTTACCTAGAAACATTTCATAAATGTAAGGGAAGACACTTTTCTGGATTTGCACTCGCCTGCGAGGTCTATGGGCATGTGTCACTGGCACCTCAAACCGCACGGGACCGCACGGCTGCAGGGAAGCACCGTGTGCTGCCACCAAGCCCACCACCGACCCGCCTCCTACGACCCTCCCACAACACCTGGGTTCTGTCCTAAGACCCACCAAGCTCATGCAACCCAAGACGTCTGCCCTTTCTTCTCTGCACTCTCCCCTTTACAAATGGCTTCTTTTCAAGGACGCAAGGATACCAGCGTATGATGCGTTCCATCTAGTAAAATGGTAATATTCTAGCATTCCAAAATAATCTCAGTATACTACTGAAGTGTCGAATTTCCAAATTCTAACTTTTTAAATTAATTTATTAATTAATTTATTCATTTTGAGAGAGAGAAAGAAAGCAAGAGAGAATCCCAAGCAGGCTCTACACTGTCAGCACAGAGCCTGACGCAGGGCTTGAACTCACGAACTACGAGATTATGACCCGGGCCTAAATCGAGAGTTGGACGTTTGACCGACTGAGCTACCCAGGAGTCCCTCAAAATTTTATCTTAAATTAAGTTGTCGTAATCGTTCATTCTAATACCCATAAATAGAAACTAGGTATGGATTATGATACAACCTTTATATTTACAAAAAACATGAAATGGTAACACTAGTTGAAAGGCTTTCTGGAACGGTACCAATCTAGCATGGCTACTGATAAAGCAATTATACATTTAAACGCTAACCTTTGACAACTTGGAGTCAAATTCTTTGATACAGTTTTTTTTTTTTATTTTTTTAATGTTTATTTTTGAGAGAGACAGAGTGCGAACAGGGGAGGGGAAGAGAAAGAGCGACACACAGAATCCAGAGCAGACTCCAGGCTCTGAGCTGCTCTGAGCTGTCAGCACAGAGCCCGGCACAGGGCCGAACCCACAAACCACGAGATCGTGACCTGACCTGAAGTCGGACGCCCAGCTGACTGAGCCACCCAGGCGCCCCTTGATACAGTTCCTAAATGAACACAGAAACTAAAGACATGAAACATCATCACATAAAAACACTAGACCTGCTGACCAACTACTATGGAAGAGTGTTTTTCTGGTACATACTTTTCAGTACCCAGATGAATATCATATGTCATCAAATTTAGTCACCTCAGTATACATTTTATGACTTAACACAGCAGGCTAAGCTGTGTGTTACTGGTATTCACATATCATCAAACACTGTATAAACATCATTGTATATGCAGCATTAAATATCATTCTTTAAAGGAAAAGTAAGTCTGTCTGGGGCAAAATCAACCCCCCCAGATTTGTAGGACAAACTCATTAGCGTCTTTCATCAGGTGTAAGGAAGGAGAAACGTTTAAGAAGATCCAAATCTACTTCTGGAGAAAAGATTTTGCCTTGAATTTCCGTATGAAAATGTTCACTTGCCAGCCCCAAACTAGTACTCATACACTGGAACCTCCTTTCAGACACCACCACCGAATTTCTGTATTATAAACGCACGTCAATAATCTCAGCTTTTAGCAGCCTGCTATACGATTTCCATAGGACGCTACAAAAAGGGAGCCAAGATACGGTCCAGGCTAATCCTGCAGTCATGCTCCCATCAGGATATGTGCACAGGCACTCACGCTACTAACTGCCCAAAATGTAACCATCACTGACAGGATTTTGCCAACACTGTACAATTTAACCTTCAAAACAAGTTGGCAGTGTTCCTATCATTATACCCTCTTAATGCGTGCCTAGAAGAATCAGAGTATGCTGACAAAAGCAGTTTTTGAACCAAGGTCTGTGAGATTCTTCCCACTCTGCATGCTGTCTCCTTCCCAGAGCAGAAAGTTCCTGGTCTACATTACCTGAGGTCCTTACAAAAATGCCTTTACAGAAGTGAATGAAGAGTATGTAACATGGGAATGCAAAATGGTGCAGCCACTCTGGAAAACAGTGTGGAGGTTCCTCAAAACACTGAAAATAGAACTACCCTATGACCCAGCGATGGCGCTACTAGGCATTGATCTACGGGATACAGGTGTGCTCTTTCGAAGGGACACGTGCACCCCCATGTTTATAGCAGCACTGTCGACAATAGCCAAAGTATGGAAAGAGCCCAAATGCCCCTCGATGGATGAATGGATAAAGAAGGTGTGGTATATATATACAACGGAGTATTACTCGGCAACCAAAAAAAATGAAATCTTGCCGTTTGCAACTACATGGATGGAACTGGAGGGTATCACGCTAAGCAAAATCAGTCAGTCAGAGAAAGACAAATATCATAGGACTTCACTCATATGAGGACTTTAAGAGACAAAACAGATGAACATAAGGGAAGGGAAGCAAAAAGGATATAAAAACAGGGAGGGGGAGAAAACATGAGAGACTCTTAAATATGGAGAACAGAGGTTACTGGAGGGATTATGGGAGGGGGGGATGGGCTAAATAAGTAAGAGGCATTAAGGAATCTACCCCTGAAATCATTGTTGCACTATATGCTAACTTGGATGTAAATTAAAACAATAAATTAAATTTAAAAAAAAAGGGGCGCCTGGGTGGCGCAGTCGGTTAAGCGTCCGACTTCAGCCAGGTCACGATCTCGCGGTCCGTGAGTTCGAGCCCCGCGTCGGGCTCTGGGCTGATGGCTCAGAGCCTGGAGCCTGTTTCCGATTCTGTGCCTCCCTCTCTCTCTGCCCCTCCCCCGTTCATGCTCTGTCTCTCTCTGTCCCAAAAATAAATAAACGTTGAAAAAAAAAATTAAAAAAAAAAAAAAAAAAAAGAAGAGCTCAAAGACAATAAGAGTACCTAACAGCCTGCATCAGGTACATGAACCCAGGTGCACCATTCAATCACCTACATAAATGCTCTTGAGACAAATTTTTTTAAGCATTAACTGCTAAGACACTAGAATACTTGGTTTGGGTTGAAAATGAACTATTCCTACTGGCACTTGTCCATGTTTGCACAGAGATAATGAACTATTCACAGTGTCCACCGTCCACACTGTCACCTGGCCGCTCGAGAGCCCTGAGGTCAGCTGCGGGCTCTGATGGTGCAGCCCGGTTTCCTCTGCCCGTCTCTCCCGTGCATCTCCTCACACGAGGGTCATTCTCCCAGTCCATCGCTATGCAATCCTTACTTCTGTGTAGTCGTTCACCTTTTGTCTTTTAGCCTAAGTTCACTTAAATCCTACCTGGAAGTCGACAGGAACAGGGAGCATTTTCAGTAGCAACACAGCAGCTTACCTTTGACTTTGCAACGGCATTATTATTCGTTGCTGATTACTCTTACTTTTCTCTAAGAGCTTAACGAGAATTTTTAAAACATATTTTAGTTTGACTCAAAAGGCTAGAAAGCACCAAAGAATGAAAGATAAAATGGCTAAGAATCTACAATGTTCCAAGATTCCTATCTAAGGTCTCACGCTTTAAAAGAACCAACATGAAACTTGTGCCAAAGCTACCACATGCTTTAGCGTGGAAAGAAACCAACGCTGAGCAGGGTAGATTTTCCTGTGAGAGATCAGAGAACACCTCAAGGCCCGCCCTTCACAGGCCCCAAGAACTAAGTCCCGGGTGCCCTTCGCTTGGAGGCTGAGCCCCAGCCAGGCAGGAAGCAAGCCCTGAACGACGCAGGGCACTGAGCGCGGGTCTTAGCACTATGCTCGGGTGAGACCTGGAATACGTTTCACACGGTGCAGATCCACGGCTGGTGTTTCAGGTGGGCGTTCTTGTGACCAGCGAGCGTGTGCACCCTGGCTCCCAGCTGCCGGCCGGCACTCTGGCTCAGGGCCCAGGCCGGATCTCTGACCTGCACCGACACCCCGCCAACCTCCTGCCAGCCCCGTCTCCAGGGTGATCCCACGGGAGCAGCAGGGACAGCGTTGCGGGTTCCGGGCCTCTCCATCAACGACGGGCTAATCTTCGGGAACCAGAGCACTCCCACGTGACTGACCCCCCTCCCGCTTCATGCCCCACCGGCCCGTGCTGCTGGGCTCTCGGCATGCCTTCGGCGTGAAGGCATCTGAGTGACAGCAAGCTGACGGGGCTGTAAGAGAACGTGGCCGCCAAGCAGCTCGTCCGGCACACCTCACAGCTGACGGAGCGAACACACAGAAGCGAGGCAGCTGGTCGGTGCGAACCGCCGGATGAAGAGCCGCCTGCCGTGTGATGCCCTGGCCTCCCTCCGCCCCAGACAGAGGCCGCTCGCTTACCTGTGAGGGGAACAAGGACGGGTCCACGGCACCTGGAGGACTGCGTGCAGCAGTGACACATTCCGCCAACAACTGTTTCAAGGTCTGCTTCATTTCCATGGCTAAACCATTTAACCAGGTCTGGAAACAGAATTACCAATGACAAACGCAGTCGTAAAACAAACACCTACCCTGTTGAGCGACCCTATTCATTTCAGGAAGCAGGATTACAATTTCTTACTGCCCCTCATACTCCCACAATCGTCTTACAGGACATACTTATTTTATTAATGAAAGATTTAAATAACTGGAAGAAATCAATTTTTTCACTTCTGGGGATCATGGTTAAGCATGAAAACTCGTACAAGTGTAGTCAGCCACCATCATCAACTCTACACATGACGGTACTACGAGCAACATAACCCCATGGTTTCATCATTCTAAGAAATCAAGCTAGATAGGCCAGGAAATCAGGGCCACAGTGACTGGCTAAGTGTCGGGGCTCAGGCTCTCCTGGTGAGCCCATGTTCAGAAGGCTGTGATGTAAACAGGAAATGCATCATTAGGGTGATGTCTATTGCTCAGGGAGCTACACTGCTCCTTTACACAAAACTAATTTTGTTTCCGAGTCAAAATAACACATTTTTTTCACTTGATTGTAGGTAAAATAATAAAAGGTAATGGAAGGTAACATAAAAAGACTGATAAAAATAGCAGTGAATGTTTATTGATCACTTTAAGAAACTATATGCGCAATAAAAGGAGTACAAAATCTACAATGCTAAATAGCTCTAAGTTCTAGACTTAAAGTTCTAGACTTTTTTATCTTTAGAGCACTCTCCAGGGTACCAACAGCTCTGCTCATCACAGTCAGGGCTTCCAGACCCCACCATTCCTCTGCTGGCCAACCTGCTCTGGCCAGCGGCCCCTGCTGAAGCTCTTCGTCTCTCCATGCATCTGGTCCCAACACAACAACAACAGGGGCACCTGGGTGGCTCAGTCACTCAAGCATCCAACTCTTAATTTTAACTCAGGTCTTGATCTCGCAGCTCATGGGCTCGATCCCCATGTCAGGCTTTGTGCTGATGGCACAGAGCTCACTTGGGGTTCTCTTTCCCTCTCTCTGTCCCTTCCCTGCTTGTGCTCTTTCTGTCATTCTCTTGAAATAAACACGAAGGAAGGAAGGAAGGAAGGAAGGAAGGAAGGAAGGAAGGAAGGAAGGAAGGAAGGAAGGAAGGAAGGAAGGGCAAACAACAGAAACACACCTCTTTACCAAGCACAAACATGGGAGCTACCTAACAAGCATGTGCCTTCAATCACCTCATTTGTGTAATCAACATCCGATAAAATGCTGAGCCTTAACCAGGAACGGGCATGTCGCTGAACTATAACGGCTAAGCGTGGGATAAGCCACGGGCCCCAACTGCAAGTTTGAAGATAATTGTGGAATGTGAAGATTACAGTTCAATATGATGCAATCCACCACTGTCTGGCATTCGCTGCACACCAGTCAGATGTCCCAGACAGTTTGCATCCAGTGCTCCAGGGCCAAGTAATCAACAGTCGTTCCATAAATGCATTAGTTTCAGGCTTACCTAAATCATCTTATAAAACAATCATCTCATACAACACATTTTGGGAGTGTGAGAGTCAAGAAGAATTTTTAACTCCACCTCTTGAAAAAACTCATCTTATACAAGTACCTGTTGAATACTAATGTTCCAAACACTATATGGTATAAAGCCATATTTTCAATAAACAGGCTTTGCAACATATAGTAAGATGAGTATCTGATAGACAGAAAAGTTGTGATTCTAAGTCACACAGCTAGTAAATTGAGGAGCTCAGATTAATAGCCAGTCTTGTCAGCACACAGCCCGGCATGAGGTTCGATCTCATGAACCGTGAGATCATGGCCTGAGCCCAGTCAAGAGTCGGGCACTTAACCAAATGAGCCACTCAGGTGCCCTGTTATTTTTTAAGACACAAGAGGAGCTTCCTAAATGGCCAAAGTTTACCCTACAAATCGACTAATTTATTTTTGATACAAAGTTCATACAGTTAATTCTTTTTATTTTCATAGTTGAAAAAGAATTACTTACCTCTACATTATTTGAAATTAAAACTTTATTTTTAAAAGGTACAACTTCTCCCTCTAAAGATTTCATTGCAGTTATATGTTTTGATTCTTCATCAAAGCACACGCTGTTAATACCTATAATATAAAAGAACAGTTGAAATGCACAAAGATTAAAGATATCATTATTAAACAAGACACATCATTACCACAGAATGCATAATATACACCTGATAATATGCATTACGTATGACAATTATATTAATTCCCCTATACAACAGAACGGCTTCTCCTAACCAAAAATTGACAACAACCCAAATGCCCCCAAATGCCCACCAGCCAGTGAACGAACAGCTGACACACTCCAACACTGGAAAACTACTCCGTGATGAAAAGGAACAAAACGTACCTGCAGGGACCTCCCAACCATTCTAATGAGCACAACAGGCCAGACACAAACAGGTGCATAAGAACACACACTGACTGGGCGCATGTGGGCTCAGTCAGTTAAGCATCTGACTCTTGGTTTCGGCCGAGGCCATGATCTCACAGTTTGTGAGTTCGAGCCCCACATAGGGCCCCACACTGACAGTGCAGAACCTGCTTGGGATTCTCTCTCCCTCTCTGTCTGCCCCTCCCCGATTCACATGCATGTGTGCTCTCTCAAAATAAATAAATGAACATTAAAAAAAGAAAAGAACATATACTGCTAACTCTACTAACATGATACAAGAGACAAAAGAAAGAGGGAGGGCAAATGGGACTTCCCTCCCCCAGATTTGTACACTTTATTTAACAGTATACAACAAAAGCTTAAATACATTACCCAATTTTGATCTTAGGAAAAACCCTCTAAGTTATTCTTCCCAATTTAAAATAGGAAACAAGGGGCACCTTGGGGGCTCAGTCGGTTGAGCATCCGACTTCGGCTCAGGTCATGATCTCACGGTTCGTGGGTTCGAGCCCCATGTTGGGCTCTGTGCTGGCAGCTCAGAGCCTGGAGCCTGCTTCAGATTCTGTGTCTCCCTCTCTCTCTGCCCCTCCTCTGCTCACGCTCTGTCTCTCTCTCTCTCAAAAATTAATAAACATTTTAGAAAAATGACAGTAAGAGATGACACTGAGAGAGTGGAGGCAGAGTTTGGATGCAAGCCTGCTGATGCCAAGAGGTCTCTCCAAGCCTCCCACAGCCCAAATCACAGCTGAGATAAAGGACCTGAAAGCTTCACACATACACTGGTGAGTAAATGCTTCTGTGAAGCAACAGAAACTCAATACATTAGGTTTTCACAGCTCTGCCCTCCCTGGGGCAACTTCTCTGCTCTCCACTTGCAACACAAAAGTGGCTCTGGACCACGACGGGCATGGCCGTGTTCCAACGAAACTCTACTTTCAACTATCCGGCTGTGAGGGTGTCTGGGGGGCTCAGTCGGTTGGGCGTCCGACTTCGGCTCAGGTGATGATCTCATGGTGCATGGGTTCGAGCCTCGCGTCAGGCTCTCTGCGGTCAGCGTAGAGCTTGAAGCCTGCTTCAGATCCTCTGCCCCCCACTCGAAAAGTAAGTAAACGTTACAAATAATAAAATAGTAAAATAATAAAATAAAATAAAATAAATCAGGCTCTGAGCCGGATTTGGCTTGTGGGCGTGTAGTTCACTGATACCTAATCAGAAGTGAAGATCACGATGAAAGTTTTTTCTTGTTATTTTGAAAAACACAGCTCTCTTCCCACAAATGGAATGCTTTGAGAAAATAATCATTATTTCTTTGGCAGACCTTCAGTATTCAATAACCTGCCTACAGTGACAACACTGCTGGAGCCCAGGGTCCCATCACCGTACGCCTGTCACCAGGTAACCTCACCGAGTCCCACAGCTTAACCACTACCCGTGCACAGTGGACCCCCGACTGTCCACCCCCGTCCCAGACCTCTCTGCTCTCAGGAACCGCCTTCTGGGTGCCTCCACCTGGACGTCAGGCAGGAAACCTTCAGCTCGACAATGAATAGGCACGTTCCCCATCACTCCCAGGCCTCCGCACGGCCAATTCCTTCTGCCCTCACACCTTTCTTCAGCTAAGACCGACGCCTTCTTCAGATCCACCCTTAGATGTCAGCCTTGAGATGCCGCAGACGTGAGCGACGGGTCCCACAGACGAGCCACGACAGCACATACCTGTCGGCCGCAGCCACGGCCATCGATCGGCCAACTCGTGAGGCTGCCTGTCCCACCAAGATATAAATCCCTCCCGAGGGCAGGACAGGCATTTTATTCAGTAGTCTACGTCAGAGCCTAACATTATGCCTGGAAGGTACGTGAAACGCTGGACCTGTTGAAGGAGTGTTGGCTCTTACCGGCGAACAGCTTTCTGAGGTGAGACTGAATCACTGACGGGCTAGTAGACTGGCCCAGGATCTCCAACAGGTCATCGTCACCGATGAAATAAAACCTTGGAAACGTTGAACGTTTTTCCTGATAACAACAAAAAGAATAGCCTTATATTTTCAAATAACTAATAAAGTACTTTACAACTTCTTACATAAATATTTTTAAAGAACATGCCTCTAAAAATTCATTCAATGATTTCTGACATCTTTGAAGTTGATCGAGTATGGTTAGCAGCGAATTTCTGATTCCTGCGTGAGTCGTTAACGTTGTGACTCTATTGTCTTTCTTGATGTCACTCATTATCGATCTACAGAAGAAAAAAAAGTTATTTTTACCTCCATTTTAACAGTTTTTGACTGAAAGAGAAATACTGAGACATTTATTTATCTACTTAAAGAGGTAACGCTACTATAAAAGCAAAACACCACTGTGTTTCTTCTAAGAAATAATGGCAAAAATTAGTAATGTCCCATTACCATTTTTTAATTATTTTTTCTCCTGTAAGGAAGCTCTACGTCCAACATGGGGCTCGAACTCATGACCTGGAGATCAAGAGTTGCATGCTCCACCGAATGAGCCCACCAGGTGCCCTCCATTAACATTCTTAACCTCCCATTTTGCAAATTCGCTTATTTCGTTCATTCTCTAAACAAATATTTAGCCCCATCTCATAAAGACAATGGTTCAGTGAGAAAGATATGAAATATTTTCTCAAATTATTTAAATAAAATATTGATATATACTAATGAGGAAAAGTACAATGTATTTTAAAGCAGCTAACGGGGCAATCCCTAATCCACAGCTTCTGTGAGAAAGTGATTGAGGCTGAGTCTGCATGGTGAATAGAAAGAAGACATCAGTTGGGGCGCCTCGGTGGCGCAGTCGGTTAAGCGTCCGACTTCAGCCAGGTCACGATCTCGCGGTCCGTGAGTTCGAGCCCTGCGTCGGGCTCTGGGCTGATGGCTCAGAGCCTGGAGCCTGTTTCCGATTCTGCGTCTCCCTCTCTCTCTGCCCCTCCCCCGTTCATGCTCTGTCTCTCTCTGTCCCAAAAATAAATAAAAAACGTTGAAAAAAAAAAAAAAAAAGAAAGACATCAGTGAGCAGGAGGGGAGCACCTTCTGGCAAAGATCCTGGGAAGGGCTCGAAATGTTGGAGCAAGTCAAGGCTGGCGTCCCCAAAGTGAAGAGAACGCACAAGAGCAGGCTGCAGAAATGGACAAGGAGAGGCTATGCTCTATCCTCAGAACAACAGGAAACCTCTCTACACGTTTACTAAAGAATTCAAGGAAACGGGCCACAACAAGTCACCAGCACAAGACCACTCTGGCGGTCACACACGAGGCTCACTGCTGAGGATGAGCACAAACCCAAGTGAGGCCACGGACCCAGGGAGTGACGACAAAAGTAGCTCAGAATAAAGGCAAACCAGGAGAGACATAAAGACATGAAGTAGGTCAGAATCAACAAATGCAGTGACCTACTGGATTTGGAGGTACAGGGGGAGGTCAAATACCCCTATGATTCCACTCTGAGCAGTCAGTTATCGAGAAAGACACAGGGAAGAGGACCTGAGCTAAAGGGATAAGCTTGTGAACCTGCTTTTGGCACAGTGAGGGTGTCCACACCACTGGGGCTCAGGAGAGAAGGAGGGCTCGACAAGTGGACAAGGACAGAAGAGGGGATGAGACCGCCCATGGAGCGTGACACAGTGACAGGAGACCTGGCACCGAAATCCCGCGGAGTGTCCACAGCTGGATGTTCAGAGAGGCCTGAGGACTAGAAACTAGAAGGGGACCCGGATGGATGGCCAGAAAACCACCTGCAGTACCCCAGAAGCCAAGGGAAAAAACTCTCCAACAAGAAATGCTCGATGCTTTTTTTTTTTTTCAACGTTTATTTATTTTTTTGGGACAGAGAGAGACAGAGCATGAACGGGGAAGGGGCAGAGAGAGAGGGAGACACAGAACCGGAAACAGGCTCCAGGCTCTGAGCCATCAGCCCAGAGCCTGACGCGGGGCTCGAACTCACGGACCGCGAGATCGTGACCTGGCTGAAGTCGGACGCTTAACCGACTGCGCCACCTAGGCGCCCCGCTCGATGCTTTTAAATACTTGTCAGAGATGAAGTAAAATGAGGCGCGAAAAATGCCCATCAAATTTACAACAGGAGAATAATGTGTTACTTTTGGCAATAGTAGCTACATGTTAGTACTATTATGATTCCTCTCCTACTGTAGTAACATTACTGTTAGTATCAGGTCACGAGGTAAACACAGAGGTCAGATCAACATGGTTCAAGAAGCAAATGGCTGAATGAGAGAAAACAGCCTTCACAAGGATCCAAAAGAGAAAGAGGTTGAAGACACAGGTGACACTCATAACATAAAAGTAATCGGCTCGTGTTAAGCACCTCCCAACACGAATAAAAAGCTGCTGCGTGTGTCTCTGCCCCACATAGCCGTGCTCACCGAAAATCTTCATCAACCCTGCTGAAGCGTGTCTGCTCTTTCGGCAATGCTCCACGGCCAAATATGGGCTCCAAATACACCCACTTCCTCTGAATATGGTTTAAATTCTGCAGGTATTCATCTAATTCTGCAAGTTTTCTTTCCCAAATGGACACTTTATCTTCAAATCCCTTATAATAAGGAGAATCCTTTAAGGACTGAAGAAGACATCTATTATCTCCAACTTGATTTACGATGTCTTTCCAGTCTTTAATCAGCTTGATAGTTCGACTCTGGCTGTCTTCATAATCAATCAATGTAAATACCGCTCCAACTCCCCAAAGATCAAGTTCACGTAAAGCTTCTCTGATTGTAACTTCACCTTGTGCCCGACTGTTTAAATCCTATTTAACATAAAATATTCATATTTATTATTTCCACATTAATTTTATAAATAAACCATACAATATTTATTTTATAACACAATACATTTTTATTTGGCTTTTCACAATAAAGGAAAAAATAAGTGAATATATTTTACATGTTCTCCAAGAGAATTAATCACTAGCTAATGTATCAGGAGATATCAGATACAAAGTATCCAGTCTCACATAGTCAAAGTACGATATTAAAGATCTGCCATAAGCTTTTTACTTCTAAAAAAAGAAAAATCAAGAATCCATTGCAAAACACAAAAACAGGCTTATTTAAAATTCTGCAGCCCTCAACAATGATACTGTAACTTAAATTTAACTTCTGAGGCAGCTCAAGTGGTTAGTAACCATCTTCTACAGCAACTGTGCTTTATGATCTCACAATTACCTAACAGGCTCCAGGGTTCTGAACAAACACAAAGGTGAACATATTGAATAGGAACAAAACAACGTGACAACAAGAGTCCTTTTATTTTTACATCAAACGGGCAGATCACAACACACAGAGTCTGCCACTTAAGACGGCCGAAGGCGGTACCATTTCTCCTTGTACCACAGACCTCTCCTAACCCTGATTTGCAAACTGGTTCTTGGTTTCGCTCTCTGGATTTTGCTATCTCTTAGCTTGTATTTATAATACACCCCATGATTTTAAATGTATTTTATATAAAATGATTTGTATTTGTTTGCTTTTCGATTAAAGCTGACTCCCTTCTTTTTTTCAAAAAACAAATTTTTTTCATGTTTATTTATTTTTGAGAGAGACATGGCACGAGTGGGGGAGGGGCAGAGAGAGGGAGACAGAATCTGAAGCAGCCTCAGGCTCTGAGCCATCAGCACAGAGCCCGATGTGGGGCTCAAACCCACGAACTGTGAGATCATGACCTGAGCCGAAGTTGGACGCTCACCAACTGAGCCACCCAGGCACCCCGAAGCTGACTCCCTTCTTAAACCAAGATTACTTTTTTTTATTTCATATTGTCTTCTTTCTCTCAAGGAAGGGGTTTACGCTGCTTCTATACTCCTATACAGATTCAGATGTGTTACTAAAGAAAGAATAATGGACTAGCGGAACACTGTCACTATATTAAGAGAAAAAAAAAGTTTTGCTGTTTTTTTTACATAAAACACAAAGCAAAACCATCTGTTAACAAAGGTCATATTCATGAGATATTTATACAAGCGATTCTTACTTTAAGGTCTGAAGCTTTGGCAACAATTATATCAGCTACTCTGAGCAGGTCACCAAACATTAATTTCTCCAGGCTAGTCCCCCGAGGAAGGCCAAGCAGACGAAAAAGGTCAAGCCAGTGATCTGGAGAAAGACACTCCCCTCTCACGTATTTCAAGATAGGAATTACGGTCTGTTAAAAGAGAAAAAGACACACGTACACACAAGAATATATGTCAAAATGCAAACTGTTATTTCCTTTAATGATTAGTTATAAAATGTTTATTACTCTATTATCTTATTTAACAAACTCGAAATCAAATTCTCAAACAGAATTGTGTATGATTTTTTATTAAACACTACTGTGGATACATGAAAACTTCCTGCTGTAGCTTGACAGATTTGAAGACATGACCTAAAATGTTTCTATCTTTATTATTTTAGGAAATAACCTATATCCTAAATATGCTAAATGACTCAGATCCTAAACTGCTCTAAGAGGTATAAACACTCCAATTTTTAACTTTAACCATAAATTTCTTAGTTCTAACTTTTCAAAAGAGTAGCAGAAAGATCAATAATTTCTATGGTTTACTCCATACCTCCTAGTGTGTTCATGTAACGGAGTCACTGAAAATCAGAAACTAAAAGTACAGCTCACTCAGCTGCATAAAAGACACGTGAAAGGTGCAAACCTCATTCTAAAATAGTAAAGTAAAACCATCTTACTTTGTATTTGTCAACTTCTGATTGTAATTTCACTGTCATAACCGAATGTTCTTCAACTTTTCTTAATCTGTCATGCCAATTCATCAAAAATTCTTCAAACAGATATGTCTTAGTCCTGTAAGAGACCAGGAATACACCTCAAAATGTACCTCCCAAAAAACACTACCAAATTATAAGAATCTAAATAGTGTTTATGAATCAAACCGAAAAGTAATCCAATCTTCATTGGCTATTTCCTCAAGCCTCTGCTGAAACTCTTCATAAAGGGCCCAAATTTGTGCACAGCTCTCAATGTCCTTGGAGATGCTATCTGCCAAAGACAAGCTGGGCTCTTCTAGGCCAAAATGACGGCAATCATCACTATGGAAACAAAGAGTGAAATATCATAGATTTTAAAAAACTGTCAAATATCACTAAGTTTATTTAACTGCATTCCCTGTGTGTGTGTGTGTGCATATTTGATAGTGAAGGTAGACAGTGGGGGACTGCATAAGAATTTTACTTTAACTACTTAAGTATAACCTCTTTTAAATTCATAAATACGTATTTCTCCAAAGAAGTCAAAGTGGAATTGATAACATCTGTATTTTATGTCCGTCATACGTCATAAATGATAATAATGTAAAGATTCAAAATGACATATATCATGGACTGATAAAAGATCGCATTAATATTAATACCCAAGGATTAGATTCTAGAATAAAAGATACCCTTCATCTAATTGGTACTAAACCCTTCACTCACCCATGAAGACCACTATCTTATGGAAGCATTTACCTAAGAGACGACACCTGAAACACTGCTTACTTAACCTTAATACTTGTAACATAAAGCAACAGGTTTTCTCCTTGGAAACCTCATATTATTGTTGTAGGTTCATTTTTCTTCTCCGGGTCTCTGAAAGCAATTTTCCATTAATTTTATAGGCCTCATTTTTAAATACAATGAAATCACAGAAAACAAGTATTCCAACTCCCAATGTAACTTCTAAGTAAACTTAATTTTCTGTTCTGTTTCTAAGCCTAACCAGAAATTTGCTTCCTTTAACGTCCTTATAGACTCCACCCACAACTAAGAAAGTAGTAGCATGAGCACTTAGAATTATCATTTTTAAAACTTCAGAAGTTTATATAGAAAAACATTAAGACAAACAGATACAAGAAAGCCTGTGGCCTAATACAGAGAAATATAAATCAAAATGTCTACTATCCATTTTAAAGAAAAAACATACACCAGCTTTTTCCTTATGACTTCAAGATCATCAAATTCCATCTTTTTCTCTTTTATTGACTTGGCGCTTTTATCAAGAGTACTTTGTGGGCCAGTTTCAATAATATCGTCACCAGGCTTTAGTTGGTCCCAACGAGCTTTAAATTTTTCCAATTCTTGGTAATAGATCTGAAGACGCGACTGAACGTTCCCTTTCATCACTTCGATCTATGAGCCAAAAGAGTTTATGTAATTCAGTTTATAGTAAAATCTCACTTTATTTTCACATTTTATTTCTAACACTTTCTAGGTAGAGGTGAAACACCACCAAAACAAATTTTTCAAAAGATTGTTTTCAATTACTGACTTCAAGTACAATAAAATTTTGATGTCAAAAACATAGAATCAGACTATAAATATTCAGTAACGAGAGATATACTACCTGCATCATCATTAAAAACTCATTCGTGTCAGGGGCACCTGGGTGGCTCAGTTGGTTGAGCGTCCAACTTCGACTCAGGTCATGATCCCACAATCCATGAGTTCGAGCCCCCCATCGGGCTCTGTGCTGATAGCTTGGAGCCTGGAGCCTGCCTCAGATTTGGTCTCCTTCTCTCTCTGCCCCTTCCCATGCTCTCTCTCTCTCACTCTCTCTCACTCTCTCACTCAAAAAATAAATAAAACATTAAAAAAAAAAAAAAAAACTCATTCATGTCATCAGCAGCATCCACCACAACTATCAGCAAAGTTGATGTGATAAGACACACTTGGCCAATGACCACCAGCTGTGCCACACCAGCAAGTTGCTGCATAACCGAGGAGGCGTGTCCCAGTGTCCACGCAGGAGAGTACAACAGGTGTGTTTAACTGCCAGGTGTCCCCTCAAAAGTCACCATACATAGCAGGCAAACATATTCACTCATAAGGAAAACCAAAAATACGATTACCTGAATTCTCCATATGGTAGGAAATAAAGACAAAGTACGGGAAATGATCATTTAAATAAAGCGTTTTACGGTACGGAAATACTGAGGGAGGCCAATTTCATCCACAATATAAAATTCCTACCTACCTGAGCTCCAATGGAATAAAGATAAGCCAGAATCTTCAGTGAGAAAAAAATCAAGTTTCCATGTTAACACAATGACTAAAAGGTTCTTACCTGATCTTTAATCATAAGTTGGTGACTTTCCATCATCAACTCAAATTTATCCCACTTAGCCTTCAGATTGCTAATTGTTTCCAAACCTCCACCTGCCACAGTTCGTAAAAGTCTGTTTTTATCTTCAGCTTCTTGGAATAAGGGCAAAATCTAAAGGTTGAAGAAATAACAACATAAAAAAACAACCTATTTTATCAAATTTCTTGCAAGATTCCATTTATTTTAGGGGTGTCTGGGTGGCTCAGTCGGTTAAGTGTCCGACTCTTGATTTCAGCTCAGGTCATAGGCTCACAGTTCATTGGTTGGAGCCCATGCATCAGGATCTATGCTGACAGCAAGAGTCTGCTTGGGATTCTCTCTCTTCTTTTCTCCCTCCCTCTCTCTCTCAAAATAAATAAATAAACTTAAAAAAAAAAGTAAGTGGCGCCTGGGTGGCTCAGTTGGTTAAGCATCTGACTGCAGCTCAGGTCATGATCTCATGGATTGTGAGTTCCAGCCCTGCCTCAGGTGAGCATGGCCCCCCATCGGGTGAGCCCCACTTTTCTCTCTCCCTTGCTCTCTGCCCCTCGCTAACTTGTACTCTCTCTCTCTCCAAAAAATTAATATAAAAAATAAGTAAAATTTTAAAAAAAGATTCTATTCTAACCAGTTCTTGCTTTTTTAAAAATCAAGGTTTCTGTTCTAAATAATTTGTTAAATTCCTGGACATGAAGTTCCTAATACTTACTTATTACTATATACAAACTCAACTATGGCACTCTACCAAAGAGGTTAAAAGGATCCTAAAGATGGTCACAAGGACTGAAGGAACCTGTGAGTCTGTAAAGACAATGCTCTAACTATTCCAGGTGAAGTTCTTATTAGAAATCTTCCACTCACAGGGAACTGTTAGAAGGAGGCTTCTCAAAGAAGGAAGATTAGGGATTAGGTAAGAACAGAAATAAACTAACTATTCCAGGAACAGAAGGAACAGTCACAAACAAAGTATTTAAGAAAAGGACAACGGAGAAAGTGAAACTGAGTCATGATGTACTAGGAAGGCCAGAGAAGGCAGAAACGAAGAGTCAGGTTGTGGTTTCCACACGTGGACAGAACCCAGATTAGCCTGAGAAGACTCCCGGGCGGGGCCCTCCTGTCCTCCCCTGCAAGTCCACACGGCACCCGAGAGACATCACAGCCCGATTCTGTATGGCCCCTGCTGCTTCAAACCCGGCAGCGTGACTCCCCCGCACCCACGGGTCGGCCCCAGGCCCCTGACTGTGGCTTGAGTGACAGGGACTCTTCCTACCACCACTGCCACTTCCCGCCTCGCGGGCGGAACAGCACAGCGTCTCTGTTTCTCCTCCTAGTTTCTACGAGGGTACCTTTTCTGTCTCTCCTCTCGCTTCACTCACAGGGTCCTCTGCCATCTCCTCTGACATCCCCACAGTAAATGCTGGGATGTCCTACCCTGCTCTGCACCCTCCATGGTCCGCCATCAACCACATGGTCTCATCCAATCCCCTGGCTTCACAGTTCATGCATGGAGAGATGACTTTTTTTTTTATTTTTATTTTTTTCAACATTTATTTATTTTTGGGACAGAGAGAGACAGAGCATGAACGGGGGAGGGACAGAGAGAGAGGGAGACACAGAATCGGAAACAGGCTCCAGGCTCTGAGCCATCAGCCCAGAGCCCGACGCGGGGCTCGAACCCACGGACCGCGAGATCGTGACCTGGCTGAAGTCGGACGCTTAACCGACTGCGCCACCCAGGCGCCCCATAGAGATGACTTTTAAATTTATATCCAATTAATAAACATAGTCTCCACTCTGAAGTCCCTATTCCTCACTCAACTTCCAACTGACGTCCCAACCCCCCCACCACTTCCAGTCTCCAGACACCTTCCCCCTCCAGCCACCCACATTCCCAGGAAATGCTACCATCAGCTTTCCAGGGGCCCAAGCCCAGCAGCTCGGACACACATTTACTCCTCTCTAACCCTCGCTGTGGAACGCGCCACAAAAGCATACGATTTCACCTCTCAGTGAGCTTTATCATATGAAGTCTATGACGCAGGAAGGACACATCAAAGTTTCTCTTGTGATTTGAGTTATGTCTTTTGCTGCTTCTAAACTTAGTTAAAACCATCCATAATATAATAACTCCATATGCAAGTGTGTGTGTACGTGTGTGATCGTGTGTATTCCTAACTCAGCTCAAACCGCACCCTTCAGGTTACAACCCCGGAGGGAACAGCATGAATTACTAACTTTAGTCTGACTCAGATGTGCCACATCCTAGCAGACTGTACCTACTCCTGAATATTAACTCTTACTCAGACTGTTTCACTGCACCAACATAGCACCAGAGTCCAACCATGAACTCAGCGATTAAGCCAGATTATGTGGACTTCCTTACAATACTGAAATTATATGATGTTTCTCAACGGTCACATAAAGTTACCTGATTGAAACATTCCAGTCCAATAAAAATCAATCGATAACTTTACTTGGCGATGCTCACCTCTGGTTTCCGCTGTTGGAGCCTACTGTATTGCAAATTTGCATCGCCAATCTCTTCCACAGACTGGGGCATAACTGTTAAGACGTCCATAGCCTCGGTTACAAATGCATCAATTTCATGTAAGTGAGCTGAACAGGTAACAGTGACATAGAATGTTATTATCACTAAAAATATTTCGCTGCATCATTTTAAAATCAAAGAGCATTGGAAGTACTCACCATATGGCATACGTTAAATCTTAAATTATTATTTGCTCACACGACAGAATTTTAAAATACAGAATAAGCAAAGAAATGCACCATACAAGTTTAGTTGTTTTATGTTATACCTCAAAATTTTGACAAAGTTAAAATGTACTCATTCTTAGTATATTTCATTCAAAATTGGTAACCTTTCCCATCCTTTAGCTAATATGCTAAAGCATCCCAGTTTCATGGAAAAAGACACAGTGCAGAATTTTGGAAAATCTTAGTAACTGAAAAGATGAGAAGAAATACATGATGGCAGAACCGCCTACCTTCCTCAGTACTACAGGCACCAAACTGATACTGGCGCATATTGTAAACAGCAAAACCGCCTCCACTTTTAGACTCTTAACAGTTGGGCATGGGCTTTCCCACGTTATGAAAATTGCCATTTGAAGCACATTTCATTTCATGATACTTTCCAGCTTGGTCGATTTTAATCACTGGGATTCACATTTCATAACTATCAAAGTACATGCCTTTGTATATAACATTAAGTTAAAATGAAAATCAAAAAGCGTCTTTACCCTGGATGCACTTCTTCAAAGAAAGAACAAGCGTATCAAATAACTTCTGGATGAGATCATCAATCACAGTCTTCACGGGGTTACAATTAATATTTAAACAATCTACCTTGACCGCACTGAAAAATGCCAAATGACAGATTTCGACATGAGAAAGACTTATTAGAGGGAAAGAACCTCATTATAATGATTTTATATAATACATTTCAAAATAACTCAAAAAGTATTATTGTAATCTCTAAGCACATTCAGATTTCATTTAGTAAAATGTTTTCCCCGTACTATCAAGAAGTTTTCATGAAACAATGATTGTGTCACAATACTAAAGTTTTTTATCACCCAGTGTATCAGTTTTTTTAAAAGGACAGCACATTAAAAACTCCTAGAGTGTCAACATGAATATACGTAAACATTTACAAGCCCTGTATCTGTCACAGCATTTAATGTACTTATTTAAATATTTATTACAGAAATTCGCTATTCTGCTAAGTACAAACAACAGTAACAAGGGACAGAAAAGACAGAAGGCAAATAGAGACTGTTAAGGCACTAAGACAACAACACGCCATCATTTTCTACCTATCAAATTAACAAAAATGTAATGAATTGCTAATTCATGTCTTCAGTTGTGTGGGCAAAGAGAACTCTCAGAAATTCGGATCAGAGCAGAAGACCATGCGGCTTTCACGGGGAGCAAGTGAGCCATGAACACCAGGCCACTTGTCTTAACTAACTTCACCTTGAGAATTTATCCCAAGGAAATTTTCAGAGCAGATGCCGATATTTTATATACAAGTATCTGCTTCAAAGCATTAATTATAATAGTGAAAAATTAGGAATAATTTGAATACAAAAATGGCTTATGATATATCCACACAATTAAAAAATCACATTTTTGAGGGCTAATAACAGGACAAAATACTAAAGATTAGTGTTAAATAAAAATACCAGGATATAGTAGGATCCAAATTTTTCAGTAATGTACTAATATGTCCATAACATGAAACATTAAGAAGAGTTCCCACACTCTAAAAAATTTATGAAACATTGTTTTAACTCAGAAAAAAAGGCATATATTGTTAAGAATATTAATTCTTTGCACAATATCCTTAATGCAAATTGTCATATTCTAAGCAAACGTTGCACCAGACTTGCTCATCAGAAAAAATCTCATATTTATCTTAAATTCACAAAATTTTTAAAAAGCCTGGAAATTATGGTCACAAAGATCATTTAAAAAGCTACTAATCCTTTTGGAAACACAGATCCAGGTGACATTTTACAAAGTAAATTCTAGAGTTAAATACTCACTTTTACTATAAAAATCTTATTCTCTTAAAGATTTATTTATTCTCAATCACCCACTGACTAGAGTGGTTTTAACTCCAGTTCTTTTTTTTTTTAAATTTTTTTTTTTTCAACGTTTATTTATTTTTGGGAGAGAGAGAGACAGAGCATGAACAGGGGAGGGGCAGAGAGAGAGGGAGACACAGAATCGGAAACAGGCTCCAGGCTCCAAGCCATCAGCCCAGAGCCCGACGCGGGGCTCGAACTCACGGACCGCGAGATCGTGACCTGGCTGAAGTCGGACGCTTAACCGACTGCGCCACCCAGGCGCCCCTAACTCCAGTTCTTAACCAGTACGACATACCAATTTACTTAAACATGAAATTTTATACAATTTTTGAAATTCTGACATATAAAATGTCGAGATTTCTAATATTTGATAAAGATACATTATTTTAAGGGCACCTGGAAGGCTCAGTCAGTCAGTCACTCAAGTGACTCAGTGGGATTGAGCCCTGCATCAGGCTCTGCGCTGACACACAGCCTGCTTGGGATTCCCTCTCTTTCCCTTTCTCTCTGCCCCTCCCCTGCTCATGCTCATGCTCTCTCAAAAAAAACCAAAAAACAAAATATTAAAAAAATTTTTAAACAGATGCTTTTAATAAACACTAAAATAATTATGCCATATTTTGCTAATGAATTAGCATCACCACATGGTCTGATTACAGCAGAGTTTTACTCACCGACTATAAAATCCTGGGGACAGACCAACATTCCCCTTTCACTTGAAAATACTGGTAGCATGAAAATGAGGCTCCCTGGCACAAAAACAGACACATAGACCAATGGAATAGAATAGAAGCCCCAGAACTAGACCCACAAACGTATGGCCAACTCATCTTTGACAAAGCAGGAAAGAACATCCAATGGAAAAAAGACAGTCTCTTTAACAAATGGTGCTGGGAGAACTGGACAGCAACATGCAGAAGGTTGAAACTAGACCACTTTCTCACACCATTCACAAAAATAAACTCAAAATGGATAAAGGACCTGAATGTGAGACAGGAAACCATCCAAACCCTAGAGGAGAAAGCAGGAAAAGACCTCATCTCTGACCTCAGCCGTAGCAATCTCTTACTCGACACATCCCCAAAGGCAAGGGAATTAAAAGCAAAAATGAATTACTGGGACCTTATGAAGATAAAAAGCTTCTGCACAGCAAAGGAAACAACCAACAAAACTAAAAGGCAACCAACGGAATGGGAAAAGATATTTGCAAATGATATATTGGACAAAGGGCTAGTATCCAAAACCTATAAAGAGCTCACCAAACTCCACACCCGAAAAACAAATAACCCAGTGAAGAAATGGGCAGAAAACATGAATAGACACTTCTCTAAAGAAGACATGCGGATGGCCAACAGGCACATGAAAAGATGCTCAACGTTGCTCCTTATCAGGGAAATACAAATCAAAACCACACTCAGATATCACCTCACGCCAGTCAGAGTGGCCAAAATGAACAAATCAGGAGACTATAGATGCTGGAGAGGATGTGGAGAAATGGGAACCCTCTTGCACTGTTGGTGGGAATGCAAATTGGTGCAGCCGCTCTGGAAAACAGTGTGGAGGTTCCTCAGAAAATTAAAAATAGACCTACCCTATGACCCAGCAATAGCACTGCTAGGAATTTACCCAAGGGATACAGGAGTGCTGATGCATAGGGGCACTTGTACCCCAATGTTTATAGCAGCACTCTCGACAATAGCCAAATTATGGAAAGCGCCTAAATGTCCATCAACTGATGAATGGATAAAGAAATTGTGGTTTATATACACAATGGAGTACTACAGGGCAATGAGAAAAAACGAAATATGGCCCTTTGTAGCAGCGTGGACGGAACTGGAGAGTGTGATGCTAAGTGAAATAAGCCATACGGAGAAAGACAGATACCATATGTTTTCACTCCTATGTGGATCCTGAGAAACTTAACAGAAACCCATGGGGTAGGGGAAGGAAAAAAAAAAAAAAAAGAGGTTAGAGTGGGAGAGAGCCAAAGCATAAGAGACTCTTAAAAAACTGAGAACAAACTGAGGGTTGATGGGGGGTGGGAGGGAGGGGAGGGTGGGAGATGGGTATTGAGGAGGGCACCTGTTGGGATGAGCACTGGGTGTTGTATGGAAACCAATTTGACAATAAATTTCATATATTGAAAAAAAAATATTTAGAATAAAGCCTATCTAAAATATAAAAAAAAAAAAGAAAGAAAGAAAATGAGGCTCCCTTCAGCCACAAATAAAATGGGATAGCCCTAGATAGGCTACCCCCAAATTATGGAGCCTCCACGTGGAGGCTGCTTGGGATTCTGTCTCTCCCTCTGCCCCTCTCCCCTACTGCCACTCTCATTCTCTCAACAACAACAAAATTAAAAAAACAAAAAAACCAAAGACCGTATCCAATAGAGAAGAGAAACCTTGTACCCAAACATTACAAAAGCACTCTCTTCCCTACCTCCAACCAACATTAATGGTATATCATCATCTAACTCCTCTGACCTCAAACCCACAGGACATTTGTCTCTTTTCTGTTCCTCATCCCTCATCTTCCTCCAAAATTAAGACCTCTTAATACCTCATACTGTTTCATATTTCATAATATTTCCTCTTCCCCATTTGGAGTACCAACAACTTAATTCAATTAATTACTGCTGGTTTTCTGGGTGATGACAGACTAAGCTCCCTTCCTCCATGGTCTCTTTCTCGCACCATACAACTCTCTCGTTCCAGACTAACACCCCTAATGTGCAGGTACTGACACCTTTTGGACGAGAAATCAAGAGCTAACCACTCTGATATGAATAAAATCCAAATTGCCCAATAGGAACGTAAAACTCTCCCAAATCTGTACCTTCATTACCCCTCTCCAGGAACAGGCCCTCTAGCCCCTAATAAAACGCTAATTCATCAAATTCTCAATTAACCAACTTATTTTCAGCATACAAACCCCTCTCCTGAGACGCCCTGGTGCAACCTCCAGTTCTCGCTTTTCCTGTCAAAATTCCAGTTCAAGGATTTCTATCTGAATGAAACTTTCCCCAGTTTTGCCCAGAAAGGATGGGATGTCACCACCATGCTGTATACACTTCCCCAGCCCTTAGTTCAATCTCTAAAATGAGACACACTATTCTATCTGGTATTAATAACAATTAACAGTAAGTAACAGACACTGCGAATGTCACCCATACCAGTACTTTGTGTTCAAATTACTCATTTAATCCTCAAAACACCGTGTGATCAATATTACAGTTGTCTTAACTATTTTTTTTTATTTTGAGAGAGAGTGAGCGGGCACAAGCAGGGGAGGGCAGAGAGGGAGAGACAGAATCCCAAGCAGGCGCCACACTGTCAGCGCAGAGCCCAACACGGGGCTCCCATGAACCGGGAGATCGTGACTCGAGCCGAAACCAAGACTCGGATGCTCAGCCGACTGAGCCACCCAGGCACCTCTGTATTAACTATTGGAAAGCTGAGGAAATCGAGGCTCACGGGGTGTAAATGGCAGTCGCGGTCACGCAGCTGGGACAAGCCATCTGCCCCCAGAGCCCACTCCCTTAACCCCTGTGAGTACTGAGTCATGTGTCACTGCACCGGCAGACAGGAAGCAACGTGAGGTCCTCTCTTCCTCATCTTTATCCTCCCACGGGACAAGCTCTGCATATTATCCACGCTCACCCAATATTTGTTGAGAGAATGAGCAAGGAGATTAACACAAGTGGTCTTATCCTTTAGAGGAAATACATGCACAGTTAAACAGGCCTGTCATAGAGCTTCCTACCAAGAGTGGTTCCAGTGGTGAGAATTTCAGGTAGGAGGGGGACTCCGTTCTCAAGTAGCTGGGTTATGACACGCCCCTCAGAGGGTCTCCACCACGTCTCGGGCCCTATGTCGATGCAACACCAGGCTGTGTGACTGCCACGGTATCCCGAAAGGAGGCAGAGCAGTACAAAGCCAGAGTCCAACGGCATTGGCTTGATATCCCGGAGCACATTCTCACGGGCGAGTCTTAGCGCTCGTAGCCCATGCCTGTGTATGTCAAATGTCACATCCTCAGGCCCCGATCGACTCCCCCCAGTTAGGTCCCAGCCGGCAGAACCTCCAGAAGAAAAATACCTTCGTCTCGGCACCCGACGCAGACGATACCCAAGAGCCAAGGCCAAGCTTTACGGGAGGCAGAAGGTGACTGACACGAGGCCACTACTGACGAGCACCCTCACCATGTCATGACAACACTGGAACGTGACAGAAACTCTAACTTCTCAGGCCCCGGAGGCCGCCCTACTTCTTTCCCTCTTACTGAATGGGACCGAAACTCGACTCTTAACTTCTCATACCTCGGAAGTCGTTCTACTTCTTTCCCTTTTATTTTCAGTGCTTTGAAATTTTTCTCCCAATCTTGGACTGTAGAGAGATGTTTTTCCACTAGAGCTTCCATATCAACTTGTCCAATTACGATCCATTCCTATTAAAGAATGGAAAACATATTAAAGAAACAGAATTTATTAACATATAAAATATTAGGGCCCACTGATAAAAAGGTACAGATTTAAGGTATTCAGGTAAATTTCAATTTAAGTACTCAAATATAACCATTACTGTAGAGCCTAAAAAAACTATTTAACATATAAAAGTAAGTGATCATCAAACTTTTTTTAAAAGACCACAAAACCCTTTTCTCAGATTCTCTTCTCAAATTTGATGTATCCAAATACAGAATCATTTGGCAAAGCCAAGGCTACAAATTTGAATGTATGCACATTCAATCAGTCCTAGAAACCCGACAGTCAGAAGCAGCACCCGGTGGCAACTGGGAGACCGGCTGACGTCCCAGTCACGCGTCTTGGGAGCGAAAGGAAGGACGAGGGACACAGCTGGGGTCTCTCCCCATTGAGCAGCCAAGGTTCACTCCAACACGAGGAGGAAGTGAAATCCTCTCCACCTCACTACATCTGAGACCTCACTCCAAGGGCCAGTCGATTCAAAGACTGAATGAAAGGAGATAGTTTCCCAAGAGGAGTTAAAATTGACACAACAGAATCTTGTCACATCCCAAGCTGATGCAACTAGTTTCTCAGTCTTCAAAAAGTCAAAGACAAAAAAATCTTGGTTCTCATCTGTGGTGTAAATCTGGGTTGTACAGGAATCCTCACACTGGCTCCCCATCTTGCCGTACTTTTACATTATGCCACATAAGATAAACCGTAGATCAGTACACTTAATACTCATTCAACCAATCAGATGAAACGTTATAACAGAATAACAGACAATTACAAGTTCCATACCTCATGTTGGTGTAAAACAGCTGATAGTCTCCTAAACAGATCTTCTGCTTTGCTGAAAATAGTCAAAAATCCATTTGCATTTCTATCAATCATAACAGAAAAAATAGACTCATCTCCGGCCTCACCCACTCCCCTAAACTGATTAGGAATGCCGATGAACCTCTTCATTTCTCTGTAATATTTAGCCCGGATTTCTTCAAGAGGAGGCCTGAATTGTAACCGTCCCTGTCTGAAAACAAAGAAATAGCTTTAACATATGAATTACTGGAAAAACATGGTTTGAAAATGAAAGGGGCTGTAAGAAAGCTTACTTGTACACTAGGTCTATGCTTATTTCTGGCAGGTTCTCATTAAGTGCCTCCAGGCCCATCTGATACTGGTGTTCGAGGGCTTTGTACAGCTGGTGATTCCAGTGCTGCTTCCACGCACGCATGTCACCGGCCTGGAACCCCTGATAGGTTAGAGTCACGTTTTTTATTTGAAAACCAGGTGACAGAATGGATGTGGGGAATAAGCTTCGGAACTCCTTGGGCCTGCACCCACGGGTTAACAAGGCACAGAGAATTACAAGGCCATGGGATGCTCTCATCCAAGTTTACAACAACAAGATTGGGCAAATAAAGACAGAGAAGGGGGGCCAAGTCCCCCAGAATAGAGAGGGGGGGCAAAGGCCCCCAGAATAGAGAGAGGGGACAAAGGCCCCCAATACAAAGGTATATGAGGTAAACAAGATTAGGCATTCAGGGCAAAAACACCCCCCCCCCCCCCACCCATTTAGTACTAGAGCAGAAAGCTGCTTTCACAGGAGGGAAGGCTGAAGTTAGGTAAACAGGTAAATTGGGCTATAGACCCTGTGGGGCAGTGAAGCTGCCCAGAGCGGAGATGATTAACAAAAGAAAGGTGCATTTGCAGTGATAGGTATTGAGGAGGGCACCTGTTGGGACGAGCACTGGGTGTTGTATGGAAACCAATTTGATAATACATTTCATATTAAAAAAAACAACAACAAAAGAAAGGTGCCTTGGCAACCCTGAGGTCACGTGTCCTACCTGCCTCGTCCCCTAGGCTAAGACAAACAAAGGTGCTGCCTCCTGCCCTCTGTAAACAACCTTCCGCCAGGCTGCCCGGTGCCCCAACGTTGTTGTGTATTAATCCAAACCCCTAACCCCGAATGTCTTCAAGACCCCCTTTCCCTCATATCCACAAGTTAATGTTCACAGATTCATTGTCCCTTTGTGCGCGTCCATTGCCATGTTTGTAAGCCTTCTGATGCTAATAAAAGCAGAGCAAGGGCCCTTATTTGGGGCTCTTGTCTTTTCTGGACATTAGTCATCTCTCGCTTTAATCCTGCGTCCCACTCTCTTGCTCCACAAGAGAGAACTTAAGACTTAGATTCTACGACAAATGGGGTCTTCATTTAAAGCATTTATATCGTATATAGTGAAATTATGAGCAAAAAACAAAAAAAAACAACCCATTTTTAACATCTTAAAACATGCAACTCCTTCACTGCTACCTGTAGTAGGACAGTTTATATGAAGTCAAATATAAAAATTTCCAAGCTTCATGCTTTTAAATAGTCCACAAAAAGACCGGCAAAACTTAAAATATCAAATTAACGTTAAGTGGATGTTATATATGAGTTTTATACTATGGCGCTAAAAAAAAGTCAGTGGTTTATTTGATCAACTTCTTAGACCTCTTTCTAAAACCCCCATCAAGTGCAGCTCTTCTCTTCCTTCTTCACCCCCTAAATAATCCACCGCACATTTTTAAAAAATAATCAACTGAAAAATATGAAGATGCTCAAGACAGTTTACGCTCTTTGTGCTTCCATATAACCATAAATACATTAATGCTGACACTTGTTTTTTCTTCAAGATCTAAGAATTGGGAGCTCCCAGGTGGCTCAGTCGGCTAAGTGTCTGACTCTTGCTTTCAGCTCAGCTCATGATCTCGGGGATCACGAGTTTAAGGCCTGGATCAGGCTCTGTGCTGGCGGCACAGAGCCTGCTTGGGATTCTCCCTCTCCGGCTGTCTCTGCCTGCCACCCTCCACCCCTGTGTGTGCGCGCACATGCTCCCTCTTTCTCAAAAGAAAAAAAGAAATAAACTTAAAAAGAATTGAAAAAAAAATCTCAGGGCACCGGGTGGCTCAGTCGGTTAAGCATCCGACTTCAGCTCAGGTCATGATCTCATGGTTCATGAGTTCGACCCCACATTGGGCTCTGTGCTGACAGCTCAGAGCCTGGAGACTGCTTCGGATTCTGTGTCTCCCTCTCTCTCTGCCCCTCCCAAACTCACACTCTGTCTCTCTCTCTCTCAAAAATAAACAAACATTAAAAAAATTTTTTTTTTAATTTAAGAACTGAAAACTACATGTAAACAGATAAGACACGTAATTCATCCTCAGCTAAAACCCCCTACCACAGACCGGGCAGGAGGCTCTGCGCATTACACTTACATAAATATCATAATTTATCAAAATGTGTATAGAAATGGAATTTTACCCCAAAAAAAGGAAAACACTCTGAAACGGTTATTTCAATTACTGGGCTTCTGCCCAACTTCGCTTCATGTTCTTCTACACATGTCTCCACCAGCTAAAAGAAAACTAAACAATGGTAACGTTTAAGCACCAAGCCAAAGAAACTACTAAGTCTGAACTGAGAAACTGGACGTTCCAAAAGATAAATGAAAACTTATTTTTATATTTTTAAATGTAAATGCATTGCTAATTTGTGGTCTTTATATACAATTCGGTAGAACTCTACATTTATTAGAAATTTCTTAGTAAAGATTTACAGATAACCTTTATGAACTCGTCCTCAACTCCTATATTTACCTTCTGAAAAGATCACACCCGAAGAGTAGACACCAAGGAAAACATAATTACCTGGGCTTCTACGCTCGCTAAGCCAGTTCTCAGTTCTTGTAATCCATCTTTCCAACGCTGCTGCTGCCGAAGCAGATCAATGTTCATGAGAAAGACGACCTGTTAAAAATTAAAGCACAGCAGTCGCAAAGTAACCCTGGAAAAGCAGTAACTTTTCGGTAGGAAAACCTGACAGATACCAACCACCTCAACCGAGTGATCGAGATTAATTCAACCGATAGTAAGACATAGAAATAACTGATTGATACCCCGACAAAGGCAAACATCGCTGCTGCGGTATTTCTGTCAGAACCGCATCACCGTGATCTAAGAATGAGAGAGCTTCATACAAACCACATTGAGACACTTTCTACAAAAAAATGACCGATTCTGTAACGAGTATCAAGGTGATGACAAGCAAGGAAAGTCTCAGAAGGAGGAGGAGACTACAGAGACTCAACGACCAAATGCAAAAAGACATCAGTGGAAAAGCTGTAAAATTCAAAACCCGCCTATTGCCTAGTTATCATAAATGTAGTATGGTTAATCAAGTTGTTAACAACAGAGGAAGTCAATAAGTGTGAACTCTGTACTATTTTGGCAACCGTAAGTCTGTTAAATAATTAGACTTTCAAATAAGTAAAAACTATTTCAAATTATAACACACGGTGCCTGGGGGGGTTCAGTCAACTAAGCATCCAACTCTTGATTTCAGTCCAGGTCATGATCTCACAGTTTCTGAGTTCGAGTCCCACCCACATCGGGCTCTGTGCTGACAGTGCAGAGCCTGCTTGGGATATTCATTCTCTCTCTCTCTCTCTCTCTCTCTCTCTCTCTCACTCTCTCTCTCTGCCCCTGCCCTGCTCTGTCCCTCTCTCAAAAATAAATAAACTTAACTTTTTTTTTAATTTAAAAAGAATAAAATTACATCCCAATTACCATTTTAATAATACTTTTCATAGATTATCTAATTGTACAAATAAAACCTACCTTTTCACAAAATGTAGTGTGCCATTTTCTCAGTTTTCTATTTTCAGTGGCAAGTCGTTGGGCAGCATTTTGGAGCTTCTGGATGTAGGCTTCTAATTCTTTAGGATTATCCCAAGTAATCTGTGACTTTCCCCCACTTCCTGCTTTTGAATTCTAAGGTACAACATATGCCATTTAGCGATACAATGCATTTCTTTTTTCCACAAGATTTCACACTGTCCATCTTCAGTACAGTTATTCCTAACACTATCTGCAATGAGGACGCATAGAGTAATGATTCCATTTTATAAACAATAAGGCAATGTGGCAAAATGAATAGCTCCCTCCCTCCCAAGTTTCCTCTCTTAGAGTGAAACAGCCCTAGATGAGCTAGATTGACCTCTCTCTCTCTCTCTCCCTCACACACACGCGCGCGCGCGCGCACACACACACACACACACACACACACACACACACACACACACACACAGGAATGACAGGTGGAAGGCAGCAGACGACCTTGAGGCCTGGAGAGCTGAGGAGAGACACATGCACGCTTCCTCACCGTCTCCATATGTGCAGGACAGGGCGATGGACACGCCTCCCACCAGGAGCCACCTCCAGGAACACACCACAAGCTCCGGAAGAAGCCGGCTCCCTCTGGCCAAAGGACTGGGAACACTGTGGTCCAAGGGAACCTTCAGCGATACCCACCCTCCTCTGGCCAAACACCAACAGAAGTGCCACAGCTCTGCAGCCTGAGCAGAACCAAACAGGGGGCTGACCCTCCATCCACCAATCAAAGGCCAGGAGTGTTCAAGTCCTGGCCAAGGGAAGGCTGGCTGAACAACGAGCTGCCCACCCCCGGGCAGGCAGGTCAGCCCAGTGCTCCCTCCCAGCCACGTGAACGGGGCTCGAGAAGGGGCCAGGCTCATACCCTGCTTAGGGGCAGCACAGGCCGGGACCACCCTCAAGGGAAGGTGTCAGTGC
This sequence comes from Puma concolor, assembly GCF_028749965.1. Taxonomy (NCBI): domain Eukaryota; kingdom Metazoa; phylum Chordata; class Mammalia; order Carnivora; family Felidae; genus Puma; species Puma concolor. Next base: position 115,281,561 of record NC_141676.1, read on the forward strand.
CCTGAACGGGGCACTCAACTCCCACTCCCTCACGGGAAGCCGAGCAAGTCCAGGACGGTTCCTGCGGGGCCCAGCGGAGTGTGGAGCACACACACTCACTCGGGAATCACTACGCTTCATTCCGTCACAGAGAAACGCTACTCAGAAAGGACCGCAAACTCAAAAGCTAAGACCATGACAGCCAGGAGGAAGTAGAAGATTCTGAAAGTGCTAACAGATCTGTCAACTGTGACTTTCATTCCTGGTAACAATATCCTTCGGTAAAGGGGGGAATACAAACATTGCGGGACACAGGAAAAGACAAGAGAATCCGTTGCAAAGCTGCTCGTAAGACATGGCTAAAGCCAATTCTCTCGGTAAGGACCTCAAAAGCAAAGGAAAACTCTGGGGTTAGGGAAATGTCAATACAAAACAAACTGTCCTTCTTGTGAATTTCTTAAATCCTACCTGATGACTGAAGCAAAAATCAAAACCCCATGTGCCTGGTGCTGTGTGCACACAGACAGTACTCCACAGTCAGGACAAATATGTAAGGATGGAGGGGAGAAAGTGCCCAACAGCAGCCAGGTTTCTACACGTCCTTGACGTGCTGCCTGGCAAGGCAGGGGATCACTCACGTCCAGAATACAGCAGACCCTCCATACAGCCACTGAATGGATGAAACGCAATCGTATTCAATCCAACAGAGCACTCCATGCAACAGCCTAGAAAGCATGAATGAGCAACCACCACACATGACCCACTGTCGCACTGCTACAGGTCATGAAGGTAAGTAAGTCAGAGTCCCTGCCCTCGGAGACAGCGAGTGGCCAGAGGATTAGAAAGAACCTTGGCGTTCTTGCTCCTTCCATCTTGGTTTCTTCTCTACTATTCGGTCTCATTTAACATATGCTAATATAATGATGTACTTCTCACAACCCAATTTCTCATAGAAATATCAACAAATATTTCTTTGAGTATATTTATTAGAGAAGAAAAAGTCCTAAAGGTGTGCAATTAAACATTATCTATTCGGTAAAAAGGGGTAAAAAAATAATAAAATATTTCCCATTTTCAAAAGTACACTTGTAAACAGGCACAGAAAAAAAAATTTAAAGGATATACTCCAGACTGCTAACAATGGCCATCTCTTGGTGATACCGTTTTAAAACACCTTTTTTCCTGTTGTTTACCTGTGTTTTTTAAACTTTGCATTATAAAGTTTGGAGCTTTCGCAATAAAAAATTTTTCATTAAAAAAATTTTAAAAATTTAAAAATCTGTAATATGAATTATAGGACTTGTTGTAAATTGTAGGCCTGAGAACTAGTGAGCAGAACAAAGTTAATGTAGTAGATCTGACTGCCATCCCTTAAAGGCCTATTTAACATCCTGACCCTGACCCTGACGAGGCCCTGGCACCTGCACACGTGGATCTTGGAGGTCCCCCACCACCCTAACTTGTAAGACAGCTCATGGTAGCTCAACCACACAGTTTATACTCAACACTTGATCTCCTTCTGGGCATCTGGAAGTTTGGTACATTATCAGGCAGAAGATACCTCCAGGACGAGTCCCCCAAAAGTGCCCAGGTACAGAGTCTCTAATGGTCTTCCCGGTGAGAAAACATCACATGTATTACAACTTGTGATGGGGAGCAGGGCGGGGGTGCGGGGGCAGGTGGAGGACGCCCTGTGTGGGTCCACAGGGAGGGGTTCCTGACAGCCAGCGCCCCGTTTGCCCAACCTTCGTTCCGGGCCCTTCCCTGTAGGGACTCTGCTCTGCACCTCCTGCTGCAGGAGACCATAAGGAGATTGGCCGTGAGTACAGCTACACCATGACCTAGCAGTCCTCCTACAAAAGCACAGAAACTGGGCGCAGTCTTGAGGAAAATCACAACCACTGATCCACTTGCACATAAAACAATAAGAAAAGGGTATATTCCTCTTCTACTTAATCTTTAAATATTTTATGTCTGTTAAGACTAAAATTATAGGTTTCAAAAAGCTACAAGTCACATAGTAATAGGATAGTTTGAAAACTAGTGTAGGTTTTCCTAATGCCATACGCATGGATATTTAAACAAGCACAGATAAAAAAAAAGCCAAATAAATCTCAAAGTATAAAATCAGGAGACGACAGAAAAGCATTAAAGACTGGTATATAAGGACCTCACAATTCAGGGGCGCCTGGGTGGCTCAGTCAGTTAAGCATCTGACTCTTGATCTCAGCTCAGGTCATGATCTCACGGTCGCATGGGTTCCAGCCCCGCATAAGGCTCTGTGCTGACATCTCAGAGCTGGGAGCCTGCTTGGGATTCTGTGTCTCCCTTTCTCTCTCTGCCCCTCCCCCACTCACACTTTGTCTCTGTCTCTCTCAAAAATAAAATTCTTTTTAATGTTATTTATTTTTGAGAGAGACAAGAGTGCAAACGGGGGAGGGACAGAAAGCAAGGGAGATACAGAATCCCAAGCAGACTCCAGGCTCTGAGCTGTCAGCACGGAGCCGGACATGGGGCTCCAACTCACAAACCACGAGATCATGACCTCAGCTGAAGTCAACGCTTAACCGACTGAGCCACCCAGGTGCCCATGAAAAATAAACTTTAAAAAAAAAAAAAAAAAAAGACCTCACAATTCAGTGAATAAGTAAATATAATAGCACACAAGTTGTATACTACATGTATTAATTCACTGGATCAAACTCAGCACCTGAATATGTGAAACACTACAACCACTTAAATCTACAAGTGTTACTTGTTAAGAGTGAAGGAAGTCACTGGAGAACAAAAACTTAGCTCAATATTAAGCTGAAGGGTACACTAAAAAACTAAGAAACAAGAAACACCTCACAAGTAAAATCTAATTATTATAACACAGAAAGTCCATTTACCTTAATTATCTGTTCAAATGCTAATGCGGATTGTAACATCATTGGTCTCTGACTTTGAATCATTTGTTGATCGATGGAATTGTAAAAATGTGCCACCTACAAAGTAAAAGTACAATTAGCAACAATTATTAATAACTAAGACACTTAATTTTTCACCTGTTTTCATTTTTACTTGTTTGAACGGAAACATCAATGCTTCTCATCGTAAGATTTAACAAGAAGCAGCTTTTCATCTGTAATACAGCACTGATGCCCATGTTAACATACGCAGTCACTCCTTGCTGAGTTCCCACAATGTGCCAAGTCCCGTCCCAGGGGCTGATTAAACAAAGACTAGAAAACCCAGTCCCTGGGACCAAGAAGTTCACAGTCTCAGGGGAAATATGGAAGAAACCAGTAAAGCATATCAAATGCTAAAAACTGAACTCTTCACTCCTGCAACTCTGCAAACGTGTTCCTTTGTCAGCATTTAACAATTAATCCACTTCTCAGACCAAGAGATCCTTGAGTTGTCCTTTACTTTTCTTTTACATCCCACATCAATGAAGTCTACTGACTATACTTTTTGTTTGATTTTTATTTATTTTTTATTCAAATTCTAGTTAGTAACATACTGAGCAGTATTGGTTTTGAGAGAATTCAGTGATTCAGCTCTCACCTACAACCCCTGGGGCTCATCACCAGGTAACTCATCCTCCCCCCCTCCCCCTCTCCAGCAGCCCTCAGGGTATTGTCTGTACTTAGGACTCTCTCGTAGACAGGATGCCTGGTCTCTCAGTCCGTTGAGAGTCTGACTTCAGCTCAGGTATTATCTCAACTCACAGGTTGTGGGATAGAGTCCTGCATCGGACTCTATGCTGACAGCAAGACTTGCTTGGGATTCTGTCTGTCTGTCTGTCTGTCTGTCTCTCTCTCAGTCCCTCCCCCACACACCAACACACTCCCTTTCTCTCTTTTGAAATAAATAAACTTAAAAAAAAAGTCTCTTGTGGTTTGTTTTCTTCTCTTTTTCCCTCCCTTCCCATATGTTCGTCAGTTTTGTTTCTTAAAGCACACGAGTGAAATCATGAATTTGTCTACTGCCTACACTTTTACAACATACGTTACAGGCAGCCATGTCACCCACGTCCACCAACCCCAAGGAGGGTGAGCACCCCCGTTGCTCGACAAGACCAGTGTGGCCGTCTCCAAACTGGTCTGTCTCCAGCGGTGGCTTCCTAGTGTCTGTTCAAAGCATTCAAAGAAGCCAGAGTGGTCCTTCCTAAAGATAAATCACACTATTCTATTTGCTACACCAAAACTCCCGATGACTCCCCCACTGCATGTGAGAATAAAATCCCAAATCCCAACACTCTCACCTAAAACCTTCCACTGGCTTCCCAATACGCTGTCGAATAAAACCCAAATCCCCAAGCCATGCCGCTCTCCCAGAACATACTTTTTACATAAGCTGCCCCACCACAGAGCCTCACTGCAGGGCGGCCACGCTGGGCTCCTTGCTGCTCCTGTGACGTCCAGGGGAGTCTCCCTCAGGAGCCACGTGTGAACGTCCCGCACCCAACAGCTTTCCTCCAGACACCTGCAAGGTTCTGTGTCACTTGAAGTCGTATCTCTTCCCAAATTATCACCTTTCAAGGCCTACCCTGGCCACTCTGCATAACACGGCAGTCTCTGCTCCAATCGTTTTTTCTTTTGCTTCACAGTACTTAGCACTACACTAGCTCCCAAATTACAACACCTGCTTCAAGAACAGCATCTAGCAAATAGTAGGCACTTGGTAATTATTTCTTCAATCAAGGAATCAAAAACCAGAGATACCCACAAGGTACACTGATGAACGAAAGAGCAACCGTCAACTCTGTTGGGGGAAAAAGAGAGGTTCAGGGAAGCAGATCAAGTGGACACCATGGAGTAAGTCGAAGGAATTGAAAACGATGGTCTTTTCATGTCTGTATCCCCAGCACCTCACAATACACTTGGCCCAGAGTACATTCTTAAAAAATATTTCCTAATTTTATAGATGGTCTGCTTCCTGCCACTAGTAGATATAAAAATAGGCTGTATTTGGTGGAGGATATCCAGGGTATTTATTCTACACCACAGTCGCGGTCCAAGAAAAAGCCTATTCCAGAACACTAGAAGCAAAAGAATACACAGAATTACAGCAATCTGGCTGAGCTACTCTCTAACCAACTCCCACTTCCCACTCCCTGCTCCGGCTGAATTCTTGCTCAGAAGTGAAGGTACGCGTAAACAGATCTCCCCAGGGGAAATGCCGATGCTACACGACCACACTCATCCTTGGAGCTCCTGTGTCGCGCACTAAATACACAGTATACGAGAGTGAGCAAGCCTCTCTGCTTTCGAAGACGCAGCCCCTCTGTGTAACACTCACCCACCCCACCCTCGTGCTCCTGAGAGAGCCCACATACCCCTCCAGGCTCACACCAAACAGCATTCCTCCATAAGGATTTATCTGATACTGCCTCTACCCCTACCCAGGAAATAACTGAAAATTGCCACCTCTATGCTTTCCTGGGACTTTACAAAATCTTTAATAGAGTGCTCGTAATGTATTACCTATTTTTTTAATGTTTATTTACTTTTGAGAGAGAGAGAGAGAGAGAGAGAGAGACAGAGCATGACTGGGGGAGGAGCAGAGAGAGCGATACCCCAGAATCTGAAGCAGGATCCAGCCTCCACAGTCAGCACAGAGCCCAACACAGGGCTCGAACCCACGAACCACGAGATCATGACCTGAGTCGAAGTTGGATGCTCAACTGACTGAGCCTCCCAGGTACCCCAATACCTGTTTTATCAAGTTTTCACTTATCTGTCATCAGTACATAAACTTAATGGAATAAATATGGGCTTTGGAGCCACCTTTGGTATCAAATCCCAGCTTCATCACTTACTAGCTACGTGGCATCAGAAAAACTATGTTATGAATCGGATCCCCAATCAGTTATGTGAAAAACGGGGAGTTAACTGAAATAACATAAAAAAGGTATCTACCAGAAGGCCTCATATTTATGAGGATTCATTATTTATTTCGCTCTCTCCCTCTAGACCAGTGGTTCGCAACCATGGTTGATTTGCACCCAAGGGGACACTTGGCAACGTCAGGAGACACCTTTGAATGTCAGTACTAGGCAGGTGCTACCGGCCAGAGAGGCTACTAAAATGCACAGGACGCCCCCACAGAAAAGAAGTGGTGCAAAATGTTAACAGTGCTGAGGCCGAGAAACCATGTGCCAGAATCCAGCAGCCGCGTATTCATCTCACACCCTCGCTACACTGTGCACAGCAGTACAGGTGCTCAGTGGATCCTCGCTCAAAGAACAGATGGAGAGCAAGACATGCAGGATACTGCTCTTGCCTCTAATATATTGTTCCTGACCACTAACATACTGTTCCTGACCACTAAGACACCACTCCTGCCTCTAAGATAACACTCCTGCCTCAAAGATACCACTCCTGCCTCTAAGATACTATTCTTGTCTCTAAGATACCATTCCTGACCTCTAAGATCTGTTAATTACATGAGCGAAAAGACAAAACACATCCAATACTACAGAAAAACGTTCAAGACCGATGTGCATACTGCATACGGAGTAAGGATGAATCACCCAAAGGAAGACAAAACAAAGAGATTTCTGAGTGGGGAATTAGGGATGACTCTGAGTTTTCTACTAAGAAGGAACAGGTATCCATGCATGGAGACATGTTCAGAGGAGAACCGGGTCTCGTGTGATTGAAGCATAGGGCACAACCTGAAGGGAAGAGTCCAGGCAGTGAAGGCCACAGCCAGTCAGGTCAGTTAGAGCATGATTAACAAGGGCCTGAGGACTGTGCTAAAGAGACACACAACGAGGGGTAATAGTTGGCTTTAAACAGGGAAATGTGGGGCACCTGGGTGGCTCTATGGGTGAAGCATCTGACTCTTGATTTCGGCTCAGGTCATGACCTCATAGTTCATGAGTTTGAGCCCGCACTGGGCTCTGCGCTGACAGTGCAGCCTACTTGGCTTTCTCTTTCTCTTTCTCTCTTTCTTTCTTTCTCTCTCTCTCTCTCCCCCTCCCTCCCTCCCTCCGCCTGCTTCTGCCACTAACAAACATGTGCCCGCTCTCTTTCTCAAAATAAATAAACAAACTTTAAAAAACATTAAAAAAATAAACAGGTAAATGATATGATGGTAATGTGCTGAACAGATAGACCCAGGAAATGACCAAAAATAGAGACTAGTCCATCAGCCTTGTAAATCTCTAAGAACCTGCCTACTGAAGGTGAGCGGAGGACAGAGGACGCTTTGGTTAGAAAGTCCTTTAATATCCATGCATGTAACATGAAAGAAAAAGGAAAAAAAAAGAAAAATTACATTCTAATTTTCCAAATGTTTTTAGAATGAATATCAATACTTCAAATTAATGAATTCCTCTATAGGCTTAAAAAGCAAATTTTGTAAAGTAGTCATTTAGCAAACCATAATTTCACAAGACTCACTGGTGCTATTCTATTAGCCTAAAAAATAACAAAAGTAGAAAATGAAGCCCTTAAAATAGTTGAATGCAATGAACTCAGAACAGTCATATATTCAAAAATGTAATGCCATACTTGTTTAAGAATAATTGCTTGCTTGCAGAATTTCTGTGCAATGTTTGCAACTTGCTGTATTTTGGCAGGAATAACAAAGCCAAGAGCAGAAAGCTGACGAACTTCTCTCAGGAGAATCACCAACCGATCTGAATAATGCACCTTTAATGATCCATCACTAGGATCCAATTCCATAATTCGACTATTAGCCTCGATGCTACAAAATAAAATAACTTCTTAAGTTTCACGTTCTCACTCTTGACATAAAAAACACAATAGTGTTTATAACTTTTCTATAAATATAAAATTAACTCAAAGTAAAAAAAAAAATTTTAATCACAGTTTCCAAGTAATCTTTTTTTCTACATAGTATCTCACAATTCAGATCTTGGTAATAAACTGCAATACCCAAACTACACCATCACATTAATATTTCACTCAAGCAGTTTTTTGAAGTCAGAAAAATCAGTTGCTTAGCCTTCAGCTAAGACTCAAAACTCACATCATATTCACCATAAACAGAAAAGGTTTGGGGGAACCTGGGGGTTCAGTCAGTTAAGCAACCGACTTCGGCTCAGGTCATGATCTCACCATTCCTGAGTTTGAGCCCCGCATCGGGCTCTGTTCTGAGAGTTCAGAGCATGGAGCCTACTTCAGATTCTGTGGCTCCCTCTCTCTCTGCCCCTCCCCTGTTAGTGCTCTCTCTCTGTTTCTCTTTCAAAAATAAACATTAAAGGGGCGCCTGGGTGGCGCAGTCGGTTAAGCGTCCGACTTCAGCCAGGTCACGATCTCGCGGTCCGTGAGTTCGAGCCCCGCGTCGGGCTCTGGGCTGATGGCTCAGAGCCTGGAGCCTGTTTCGGATTCTGTGTCTCCCTCTCTCTCTGCCCCTCCCCCGTTCATGCTCTGTCTCTCTCTGTCCCAAAAATAAAAATAAACGTTGAAAAAAAAATTAAAAAAAAAAAAAATATATAAAAAAAAAAAATAAATAAAATAAATATTAAAAAAATGTAAAAATTTAAAAAAAAGAGAAAAGGTGCTGATTCATCTTCTAAAGGGTACCTTAGATTTTTTTTTTTTTTTTTTTTTTGAGTCAGCCTACTTGGCCCTTTAATACTTTCATTAAAGGATCAATGATAGGGCGCCTGGGTGGCTCAGTCGGTTGAGAGTCCAGCTTTGGCTCAGGTCATGATCTTGCAGTCTGTGAGTTCGAGCCCCACATGGGGCTCTGTGCTGACAGCTCAGAGCCTGGAGCCTGCTTCAGATTCTGCATCCCTCTCTCTCTGCCCCTCCCCCACTGATGCTCTGTCTCTGTCTCAGAAATAAACATTAAAAAAATTTTAAAAAAAAGGATCAGTGACAAAGAACATAAAAATGGTAGGAGTAGAGATACTCAAATGTTTCATTCCTTGGATCTTTGTTTCTCTACCTAAGGACTGGCCTTTGTGTTTCTTTCAAGGCTACAGCAGCTACTTTTAAATCAGGTCATTCAAGTCAGCATGGACTGTGACAACACGGAGCTAAAGTGATCAACAAGTATTTTATTCTCATGACCTCTCTTTCAGGATCAGGTTTATATAATGCTTATTCCTTCGAATCACTTTTATCATTTAGAAAACACGTAGGTCTTAAAACGCAAGCTATTGAAAAGCAAAGAACAAATCTATCCCACCCACGTAACAACACATATAATAAAGCATAATAAAAGGGAGACACTTTGGGGGCACCTGTGTGACTCAGTTGATTAAGCAGCTGACTCTTGGTTTTAGCTCAGGTCATGATCTCATGGTTCGTGGGATCGAGTCCCACGACAGGCTCTGTGCTGACAGCGTGGAGCCTGCTTGTGATTCTCTCTTTCCCTCTCCCTCTCCCTCTCTCTGTCCCCCCCACCCCCAGTTTGTGCATGAGCACACTCTCTCCCAAAATAAATAAACTTAAAAAAAAAAAAAAAGTTAAAAAAGGTAGATACTTTAAAATGGCTTAGAATAATGATTCAGCCCCAACTTTCCTATAACGTAAAGCCTGTCAGAAGATTTTAATGGTCAGTTTCTCTGCCTTTCTTTATTTGCAACTAACCTTCAAAATTACTTTCTATATACCAGCATATCCTGAAATATATTCTAAAACACACTGATTTTATGGAACAGTGATGGGATTTGCCCAGAAAAAAAAGCAGAAGTCAGAGTATTTCATCGGCAAATGGAAAACACCAGGATAAACAAAGTTGAACAGACTTCTTTCCAGAAAGTCTCAATCCTCTGGCATGCTATTATACACAGAGGATCTCCACTAGAACTACACGGATGAAAGTGTGAAAATTGCCCAAATGTACTTGACTACAGAGCTTTTTTCCCCAGCATCTCTCCTATTTCAAGTTTCAGTAGGAAGGGAAAGAGTTACATGGCACAGTTATAACCATTATGCCCTGGTACTTTCTGGTTCTTTGAAGAGAAGAACACAATCAAAATGAAAGATAAGGGGAAGAAAATTATTCATTCAGTCTAAGAAGCTACCATCTTTGGACCTAAATATTCTTTGTAGCAGCATAGGGAAAATACACAGAATTTCATATTATGAACAAAATTAACTTTTGAAAAGTAACAAGATTCTAAAAACTAAAACATGACTAGTTTCTAAAAATATAATAGTACACCAAGAAAAGTTTACCTGAACAAAGAAACAATGGTTTTTCCAGACCATACTTTTTTTTTTTAAACAGGACATTTTTTCTTTTTATTTTATTTTAATGTTTTTATTTATTTTTGAGACAAAGAGAGACAAAGCATGGGCAAGGGAGGGGCAGAGAGAGAGGGAGACACAGAATCTGAAGCAGGCTCCAGGCTGACCTGTCAGCATAGAGCCCAACATAGGACTCGAAACCACAGACTGTGAGATCATGACCTGAGCTGAAGTCGGATGCTGTATAAACTGAGCCACCCAGGCACCCCTAGACCATCCATTTTAAACAGCCATTAGAGTAATTAGGTTAGCCAACTAAATTAGGTTCAATCTAGCTCGATAAATGTTGACCAAACCCTTACCCTATGGTAGGCGCCATAAGAGTATTTCATAAAGAAATACTCTCTACCTCAAAGAGTTTGAAATTATGAAATTTTACAACTGATAATGGTGTGTTTGTGTGTGTGTCCATGTAAATAATCTTCATGTAAAAAAGGTAGAAAAACATATATGAATATCGATAGCAAAGAACCATGGGAAAGGACAGCCTCATTCCAAAATCAGAATCTGTAGGTCTGAGAAACAGACCCAAGAAGCAAGGCGGGTGGCCAACTAACTCAATCTCCCAAGTCCCCAACTGTCAGGACTTAAAAGCTGAAAATCAAAAACTAACACAAAATTTTTTAAGGAGCAGCAGCAAGTTTGGGGAAAGGAGAGAAGAGAGATCATTAATTGCATCCTGTCACTTAGATCACTCACATAAGAAACAAGATCCTTGTGTAGATTTCACTGTTTAGTGTAGTTACACTTACCACAAGCCGGATCTGGAATCAGACAAACCGGACTGAATGTCCCTGGACCAATCATCAAATTGTTCTTGTTCATACAGTTTAAACTGGTCTAACAGATCTTCGGCAGCTCGATGGAAAGATTGAAATCCTGACAAGTCAGATAAAAGAGCCTCTGCAATCTTGAGAGTATCATCCACCTTAAAAAGCCAAATTACATGAATATTACAAGAATGTATTAATACTTATTATAAGATTAGCACAAAAGGAACCACATTCTCTAATCTGTGATTCAGAAATTATTTTCCCTTCAACTATACACAGTAAAATAGAAAACTTGCCAAGGAATGTAAGAAAATCAACCCCTACTCTGCTCCGCTTTAGACAACCTCAGAACAACAAAACACAGATGATAATGCCAACTGGGTATAACCTGAAGGGTAAGGTAAGGGAAATTCAAGGCAAACTCCCAAGAATTCAGCAATGTCCCTAAACAAAGGAAGCAATAATGTGCTAAGTGCTCTCGCAAACAGCTCAAACAATAACTGTCAGTCGGAATAGCAATCAAAAGAAAGAAATGCCTTTCTTCCACAACTGTACAAAGAACCTTATAGCAATTTGGAAAGCTGACTGACAAAATTGGGCAGAATATTCCAGAAAATAAAACATCAAAAATACAAACTTCAAGGGGCGCCTGGGTGGCGCAGTCGGTTAAGCGTCCGACTTCAGCCAGGTCACGATCTCGCGGTCCGTGAGTTCGAGCCCCGCGTCGGGCTCTGGGCTGATGGCTCAGAGCCTGGAGCCTGTTTCCGATTCTGTGTCTCCCTCTCTCTCTGCCCCTCCCCCGTTCATGCTCTGTCTCTCTCTGTCCCAAAAATAAATAAACGTTGAAAAAAAAAATTAAAAAAAAAAAAAATACAAACTTCAATAGGCAGAACTCTCAAATATACTAGCCTTTATAATATGCTATGTCTTCTGGCTCTTAGTCACAGACTATAACTAGGTAACGTTCATTGTATGAGTCAAGTGCCATAACATGTACATTAAATAGTGAGTACGTGAGAATCTGACATCAATTTTAGTAATACTAAAACATTAACATAATAGCCGTTAAACCCAGAAACTGCTGACACTACCTCATGCAAAGTCATAATTACCTTCACATTTCCTTTAACTCCCTCCAACCAAGAATGATTTACTCACAGAAATACACTTTCAGAGAGACCTCACAACGACCAACATTCTACTATGATAATCTCAAAGGATTAAAACAATCCTTTGAAAATAAGTAAAAGATGGTTTCCTCTTGGATATTTCTAAGAAGGCACTTTACCTGTAACAACGGCACCTGGGTAATAAATGACTTGATAATTATCCCTACATAAAAATGAGTAGACCATTACAGCCACGTCTATACCCTTTTTCGGAAATCTGCACAAGAAAATTAGATGGATACGCCAAAGAAAACGGAGAATGTTTTTAATGTTTTCACTCCAGTTCTAGAGTGCCTTCTACATTACTTTGGCACATTTTACAACTAGTATCCTTCAACATCTATCAAAACTAATACCTTCAGTTCCAACTGGCGAACCCAAACTATATTATTAACAACTTCCGACAGGTTTTTGCCAGCAAGCGGTCCAGACGCCTCACCAGGAACTCCTCGGCATCGATTCTCAAAGTCTAATCGAAAATCTGTAACATTTAAGTCAAATAAATGATTACACACATTCGGCAAGTATTTCCTAAATGCTTTCCATGCACCAAGTAGTACATTAAAGGTAGTGAACAGAAAAATAGTAAGACTTGGTCCTTTGCCCTCAGGAACCTTACCATGCCTCCAATGAGACAGAGAAAGAAAATAACTAATTTTTAAAATCTGTAATTTGGGGCACCTGGATGACTCAGGTGGTTGAGTGTCCGAATTCGGCCCAGGACATGCTTTTGTGGTTCGTGAGTTCAAGCTCCACATGGGGCTGACAGCTGTGCTGACAACTCGGAGCCTGCCTCAGACCCTCTGTCTCCCTCTCTCTCTGCTCCTCCCCAAATCGCACTCTCTCAAAAATAAACATTTAAAAGAATAAACAGGGGCGCCTGGGTGGCGCAGTCGGTTAAGCGTCCAACTTCAGCCAGGTCACGATCTTGCAGTCCGTGAGTTCGAGCCCCGCGTCGGGCTCTGGGCTGATGGCTCAGAGCCTGGAGCCTGTTTCCGATTCTGTGTCTCCCTCTCTCTCTGCCCCTCGCCCGTTCATGCTCTGTCTCTCTCTGTCCCAAAAATAAATAAACGTTGAAAAAAAAAATTTTTTTTAAAAATAAAATAAAAGAATAAACAAAAATCTGTAACAAAAATAGTAAATTAATCTTCCACCTATATTGTTATAAGATACTGTCTTAATCCTAAATAGTATACGAGAAAAAGTAACCTACAAAAATATTTTCTCAGGTAAACGCTATAATCTCTGATAAACTTTTACCTTTTATTGAGTCCACAAGTCTTGCCAGTAAAATTTCTCTTTCTAACATCAATTCTTTACTTATAGTTGGACGCTTCACCAGCTCTTTGTATTTCAGAAACGCTTGAAGAAGCTAACGTAAAATAAAAACAGTATATATTCATCCTAAGTTGATCAACTTAGTAAATATATAAATATCTCCTAAAACAGCTTAAGGGAAATATTTCAGCATTTTACCTGCTGTGGGCTGTCCTGAATTTCTGAAATATAAATTTTCAATTTTCCTGCTATCTTCTGTTCCGCAGGTGCAATAATTTTTTCATACTGAGACACTGCAGCTTTCCATAAAGGCTAAACAAATTAACAACATTATTAGACTTTTAGTATATAAATGTCTGCCTTGAGAAGGACGACACAAACAGGAAATTGACAGACAAAACAGGATTCAACCTCAGTATATGGATTATAATGCACAGGATTCAGGCCGGTAAAGGGTTCAAATACTCGAGTCAGGCATATCATTTGCTCTTCACTGGCAGGTAAAAAATAAAGAAGCTTCTCATGAATTGTTCTAACAGCCAAGACCTAAAACATAAAATATCAAAACAACAAATTTATTTAAATCAATCTAAAGTCTAAATATACTGAGCCAGAATTTATTTAAACTAGGTTCACTGAAATAAGCGATAAGACTAATCTTGAGAATTACGACTCATCAGTCATCAAAGTGGCGCTCGAAGATCTATCATTACACTACTGTCCATGTGCTCAAACCTCATGAAAACATCAGATCTAAATGTTTTTAAACGTGTTTAAAGTTCATTTAAGCAACATTTTAGAGTCCTCAACACATGTAAAAACTTCTAATTTTCATTATTCTGCATTAAGTTCCATTCTACTAATGAAATAATATGTTAACAACCCTGTTATGTGTAGTTTACAATAGTAGAAAACAAATTGTTGTATTTTGTATCTAAAACTTCCCCCATCAGGGGCACCCGGCTGGCTCAGTTGGCAGCACACACAACCAACTGTTGATCTCAGGGTTGTTGAGATCAAGCCCCAGGCTGGCCATGGAGCCTACTTTAAAAAAAAAAAAAATTGTCTATAGTTTAAATGAATAAAAGGTGTGGTATTTTAATTTAAAAAATAATAAATAAATAAAATGTCCGGCACCAATTAAAAAATTAAGTAAAAACATTACAACCTTTCATCAAAGTTCAAAATATGAGTACAAACTACTGATTCAGTTTCCTCTTGCTAAGAACAAAAACACCAATATAACAGCCATCTACTGGGAAGGCCTGAAAGCACCAGCCGTTCCCCAACCACACAACTGTTGCTAGATACCATTTTCAGTAAAAAGCGGCGGGAGAAATGACTAATTCCAGAAACGAGGCACCAGACTGTCCAAGATGGGCGGGCATACTTGGGGGCCGAAAGTAAGGGAGTCGTCAAGGAGACAACTGGGTTCCTGTCACAATGACCTAAGAGCCAACGTAAGTGGGCACTCACTGCACAAAGCTCAGGCAATCTGAGGACGATAACAGCTCTAATAGACTGAAACTCAAACTGTAAGAACGTGCAGCTTCCTAACAACACTAGCATTTCATTAGTCATGTATGGAACTTACCATGATACTGGCTTACTATTCATTGTTCTACACAGTGACAGGGGCTTCTGGGTGGCTCAGATGGCTCAGCAGCTGACTCTGGATTCTGGCTCATGTCACCATCCCAGGGCATGGGATGGAGCCCCACGTGAGGCTCTGCACTGAGAGCACAGAGCCTGCTTGGGACTCTCTCTCTCTCTCTCTTTCTCTCTCTCTCTCTTCCCCCCTCTCTGTCCCTCCCCTGCTCACACTGTCTCTCAAAAGAATAAAAAAGAAAAAGAAGGAAGAAAGAAAGGAGATGGAAACCAGCACTTAGGTGGTCCCACTGGGCACCGGGCACTGGATCACATGACCGCCACAAATTATCTCACACGAGCTTTAATTCTTATTCTCTCCCAAAAGAATAAATGATTTCTCTCAGATGTGTAAGGCTTATTAATGATAAATACATGCCCAAACAAGTGAGGACTACCTGACATTTAACGTCAGAGATCCAGAGAAACAAATGATACCTCTTCCAGGCGCTTGCCCAGTCTGTCTAGTGTTTCAGGGAAGTATTTCTCACTTTTCCACGGATGAGGAACATAGCGCTGCCACACCTGACCCGTGAGGTGGTTACAGGCGATCACCCACTGTTCACAAATGGACACACCCGCTCTGAGGTGGTCTTTCACAAGATAGTAAGGATCTTCCCACAGATTCAAAGTTCCCAACTTCTTCTGAACAAATCTTCCAAATGAACCACCTAATAAAAGAGAAAGCAAATTTTTTAATTTTTTTAATGTTTTAATTTATTTTTGAGAGAGACAGACAGAGAAAAAGCGGGGGGGGGGGGGGGCAGAGAGAGAGGGAGACACAAAATCAGAAGCAGGCTCCAGGCTCCGAGCTGTCAGCACAGAGCCCTACACAGGCCTCAAACTCACGAGCTGTGAGATCATGACCTGAGCCAAAGTCGGACGCTTAACCGACTGAGCCACTCAAGTGCCCCAAGAAAGAAAATTTTTAATGGAAATGTCTTTTTAACAAATAATTATAGAACACATGCTTATGACAAAGTTTAAAATAATACAAATTAGCAAACTAAGGATCTATGAAATACCACATCCACATCCTTAGATTATCAAAAACAAATACCTTTCAAGACATGCATGCACACACACGTTTGTTTTTATTTTCGCATCTTTCAATATACCATGTGCACCTTTCAAGCGCAGAAATACATATTATTTTTTCAAAAGGTTGCAGGGCCTACCATGTGGATGTAGCATTATACAACCAATTCTCGAATGCTATTTGTTTCTACTCCTACAATGTTTCTGTACTCCTACAAATGATGCCACAGTACATGTCCCTGCCCATATACCTCGATGTGCTTGTGTAATATTTCCTGAGGATAAGAATGCCAATGGTATTCTCTAGGTCAAAAAGCATATGCACTTTGAATACTGACAAACCAATACCCTTTAAGACTTTGGAGATCATTACAAAATAAAGCTTAAATTAATACACGTGTAGGGACTACAAATCTATGTAAATTTACTTGTATTCATGGTCAAAGAATTTGACACATATTATTTAAATTAACCAACTATATACAAATTTCCATTTAAATAATCCTATATGATTTGCTCTAAAAGTTACCCTAAGCAACAATTATTACATTAAGGAGCACTTTCAGTAAGAACTTGAAAGAAAAACTAGAAGATAATAAGGCAGGCTTCCAAAGTTCCACAAGTTTACTTCTTTACCAGTACCTATGACATCTAAGAGATGTAACATCCGTGACTCAGGAAAGTGATCGTGCTCTGTTTGTCTCCACACATCATCTACAACATCCCGGGTGGTCTCCACCAAGTCAACCACTTCCAGTAAGGATAGACTGTCCAAGTTATAGAACTCCTAAAACCAAAAGGCATTCATTTTTAAACGTAATGGTAACTGTACCTTAGGCAATCCAGTCAACATGTTCCCAGACTTTTCAACTGCTACAATTCTAAGACCTGTCACATCACTTTCGCCTCCTTTTCCTACCAGGTCGACGGGTTACTTCTTGATGCAAATACCCTACAAGTTCCCTCGCAAACATAAATGCCATGACAGCCAGGAGAAAAAATGAGAATGACAAAAAGTCGATTCATTTACTTTTGCTCTTGCCCTAATTTTAAGTTTGGATTCATTTCTCCTAGTTATTCAAAGGAAGTGGCCTTAATGACTTACGGACACGACCCACTGTAGTTCACACGTGTCGTCATTCAGTCACTGTGCTGCACGTTACCAGTAATACAATTAGAGTTCAAGATTTCTTATTTTATATTCCATCATTATCACAAAAAGAGCTTAAAACCATTTCAAACACTTCACTAAAATGGTATTATTGAAGCAATCTTGGGAATAAAGAGAAAATTACTAGGCATTTATTTTGAAAAGAATCTTCACTTATGCAACCTCTGAATATTTCAAAGAATAATCAATTGAGTATAAAACTAAGACTTTTCATACTTCAAATTACTTCAAAACGCTAATTTGAATAAAGCGAACATTCTTTCAAAAGGACCACTGCCTCCACGTAGATTAACGTCTGCTAGTGTTTCAGGCTTTGCTTTTCCTGTCTACCTGCAGAAAAGTAATGACGTTTTTGAGAAAAATATGTACTAGAGATTAGAATCTACCTTTCGTACAAGTTTTCGTTTCTAAGTTGTACCCACGTTACATGCACACCTTCAGAAAACCCTGCTACACATGAAGGATGTACTTCGTTCATAACCATCAAGTAACAGCTGTAAAACAGAGGGAACTCTGATGCAGCTGGGCCCTAAGCACCTCCATCTGAAGCCTGGCATATGACCGTGTAGGAACCACGTACTCTTGCGATGGTTTCAAACAGCTCCTTAAAATAGCCAGCTCTCTCTCTGCTAATCTGTTTACTTCCACGATGAGCTTCTTCCACCCAGAACTGGAACTCATCACTTGGTGTAAGAATACCTGAAAAGGTATAAAGGGAAAAAAAGAAATACCCATTGAGAATGAAAAGCCAGAAAATTATCTGGTTCATTTGCTGATTACGCGCCTATCCTGTACTCTCGAAGATGTACATAAAGTTTTATGATTTCTGTCAACAGACAGTTCTTACCTAAATGCACTAACAACAATTAACAGCATCAAATTTATGCTTTGCAGGTTTGGTGCTCAGTATGTTTCCCGTATGTGTTTGTCAACCATCCACATGCAGGCTGTCGGTCTGCATCTAATACTAGCAAACTTGCTTCTGCGGCACACGGCTTTCCGAAGCCTTTGTAGCAAATGCTACAATTCTAAGACCTGTCACATCACTTTCGCCTCCTTTTCCTACCAGGTCGACGGGTTACTTCTTGATGCAAATACCCTACAAGTTCCCTCACAAACATAAATGTCATGACAGCCAGGAGAAAAAATGAGAATGACAAAAAGTCGATTCATTTACTTTTGCTCTTGCCCTAATTTTAAGTTTGGATTCATTTCTTCTAGTTACTCAAAGGAAGTGGCCTTAATGACTTACAGACACGACCCACTGTAGTTCACATGTGTCGTCATTCGGTCACTGTGCATACCGTGCATCTCAGTGAACACCATCCAAATTAGAAATGATTACAATTTAATCAATAAACACTTGTAATTTAATGTCAAAATATAAATAAATAAAAATAATCTTACTTTTCAATTTGCTTTTATATTTCCCAAAGAACTGGACGATTTCTAGTTGCTTAATCACACACTGCAAATATGTGCACTATTCTAGGCCTATAGGATTCAAAAAGTATCTGATTTACTGCTCAAGCAGAGTGTAAAACTGTATCCAGTACTGTAAAATAGGATTTGTGTATGTCATGCATTTCATGTGAACTGTTCATATAAATAATATCATCTACAAGTACAATAAAATTATAACTAGCTTCAGATAAAATACACTTTTAAAATTAAAATCAAGTATCTTTGCCAAGTAGACCATTAGGGGTCAATCCTATGTATTCACGGATGCCGGATTTATGAACTCATCCATTTCCTAACATTTACTTGTAATCTGAAATCAAAGCCTGCGGTGTTTTTGTGACCGCTCACAGACATGTGCAGAGCAACAAACAATTCAAGTCACCTCACGCATACGTTCCCAGCTGAGGCTCTACAAAGCCACGCTGCCTGTTTCAGATCTCCTGCTGTAAACAATTCTCCTTTTTGCAACCTATCCAGCTGCATGTTTTTCTCATTTGGGGGGCTTTTTATTGGTGAGTGCTCTGTTTAAGATGGCCCCCGAGCACAGGATCGAAGTACAGCCTAGTGTTACCAAGGCCAAGAACACTGCGATGTGACTTCCTGAGAAAATACTTGTGTTAGAGAAGCTTCACTCAGGCACGAGTTACAGGGCTGTTGGCAGTGAGCTCAAGGGTAATCACCAATCTATATTAATAACAGTGTCTTTAAGCAGAAACACACGTAAACTATGGTTCTATGTTGAGTAGAAAATGTTATGACCAGAGGCTCACAGGAACCTAATCCTGTTTTCGCCCGAGGAGCTCTGTTCAGTCGTTACCGATGCAGTGTTCACAGTGACTTTACAGAACGTAACTACCGCAAATTGTGAGAAGCAACTGCATTTTCTCTTGCCGTGACTTGCACATTGTTAAAGATTGCACTTTCCTCTTCTCAAAATCCTTGTAAATCTACTCATTTAAAGGAAGCTCAGGCTCAGAAAAGTCTGTGAAAAAATACATTAATTTACTAGCATACTAGTAAGAAAGCTATTTTGACTTTAAGTTATGGTTCTCTACCTCGTGTGTCATCTTCCTTAAATTTCAATTTTGATAAGTTAGTGTCTGATCTTCGTAGAACTACGCCCAACCCAGCTTCTAGTTCACTCAAAAGATTCTGAAGTTTGGGATCAAGGTCTCTGCTCCATTCCTGATCCTAAATAAAAACAGACAAGAGCAAACACTGACCACAAGTTCCCCAATCAAACTGGCCCCCTTAAAATACTGTTGAGAGAAATAAGTCCAAATACACCATGCCACTCAAAGCCTGACTACCTCCATCACATAAGGGAGAAAAAAAAGTCCTTTCAACAGTTAAAACTTTGTAATTTCCTGTATAGCAACATAAGAGCTGTGTGGACTGCATTTATACCTTTCTCCCATTCTTCTATTGGTCAACGAAGCTGACTTTAAAATTTTTTTCAATTTTTATGAGACGTTTTCAAAAACAAAAACACTAATGATATTAATAAATAAAATAATATTTTTCTCTGTGTTTATAGAGACATTAATGCAAACCCCTATGTTAAAAACCAAAAACAAAAAACAAAAATGACCGTACAGCTACTTTATTTTACTTACCTTTAACAACATTGGTGCAAATACTTGCCGCACGGCTTGATAGAGAGAATTTATAGGTGATTCTAACATAGATGAAACAAGAATGTTACTATGTAGATTCTGATCAGTAATTACTTCAGGTCGCAGCTTGAAAAACACCAGCACTTTATCTTTTGTGTCAGCAAAATCAATCTAGGTGATAAACAAATGATTCTTAAAGTTACCTTCATAAAAGTTAATATTTGAAACAAACTTTTCCCTAAAACGTTACCCCTTGGGGGAAAAATAATTCAAATAATTACAGCATATTACAACCCATCTATCCCTGCTCCTTAAGAGTATCTGGGTTTTAAAATGTATCCCCACTTCCATGTGACTGTATCATAAAGCTACAGTGACAAGTGGTTCATAAACAGAAATCACTATACAAATATTGTGGACATACACTACTCCACTCCAACCAGACTCGGTACTAACAAAGTTGCATGCCCCAGCTACAAACTGATGAGTAGTCATCTCCACTCTATTCCAAAAAGTCTATACAAACGATGTTAATTATACCCTTACCTGAAACTAGCATTTTAAAAGCTGTTTTTTAACTCAATTCAAAGCTACCAAAAGGAACTTAAGTTGTCTATCTCCTAGATTATCTTCATCTTAATCAAAATTTTTCCTTAAAGTACTTGAGCATCTAACTTTTTATTAATGTTGTATAACTAGATAATTTAAAGTTGGAACTCGATGAGCTAAATTGGAATTCACGAAAGCAACCATGTTTAAAGTTGGTCAGTTCATAGTAATTAGTTCATTAGCTGCAAAGTCTATCACCCAAAAGAAGTTTTTGCATTACATACATATTTCACATCTTTTCTCACTTCTTTTTCCAGGAAGAGAAGTATATGCATTTAAAAGCTTTCAAACAAGTTCATTGCTGTGCATGAAAACGACTTCTAGATGAGATTTCATGAAACTTTTATCCTGGTCTTTATATTTTTATGCACTAAGAGGAAACCGGCATTTATTTGGTGTTGTTGCATTTCTCAAACTCCCATCTGCACACATTAAAATTCTATTGCCAGGGGCGCCTGGGTGGCTTAGTCGGCTGAGCATCCAACTTTGGCTCGGGTAGTGATCTCATGGTTCATGAGCCTGAGCCCCATGATGGGCTCTGTGCTGACAGCTCAGGGCCTGGAGCCTGCTTCAGATTCTGCATCTCCCTCTCTCTGCTCCTCCCCTGCTCACTCACTCTCTCTCTCAAAAATAAACAAACATTACATTTAAAAAAAAAAATTCTATTGCTAGCATGATCATTCCAATAACAAGCAGGTGAGAATAACAAGCTGCAGATACGTAGATTTGAAAAATTCACTCCTTAGTCATTTAGTGCTCCATTCCTTTGTACTTTCTCCCCCCACTTATCTGAAGAAAGAAAACGCAGAAAATACACACTGTATCATCATACTTTGAAAACAGTAACCATAGTCACTGGCCAAGGCTCCCAGGCATCAGCCAGGATGAGGAGTTTCGTCCTAAACAAAGTCAGAGCTAAAGCAAAGGATCAGTTGACCACAGCTGCTCGTCATTCCCTGAAAACAGGGAAACAAAATCATTACTCCTAGCTGCCTCTCCCACTGGTTTCCCTATCAGTGGCAACTACTATTCCCCCTTAACTGACTAAATTTTGATAGCTATTAATTCAAATTACAAAGTTGTTCTTCTTTGAGCTTGCAAAATAACTTCTCACCTACTGGGACCCATGAGGCATCGGCCTGCCACAACCCACTGCCTGTTTTTGCACAGCCCACAAGGCAAAATAGGTTTTAAAAAAAAAAATCAAAAGAATAACGGCATCTCATGACCCTTAAAAATTATATGAAATTCACTTATCAGTGTCTGTAAATAAACAGTTTACTAGAACAGTTTAATCTTACTGTGAACACAGTTTTATTGGAACACAGTCTTACTGCTTCACGTACACGTTGTCTTTGACACAACGGCAGAGCTGTAGTCTCAACAGAGACACTACGGCCTGCAGAGCCTACGTTAGGGATTGTCTGGCACATCACAGAAAATGTGTGCCAACCTCTAGCCTACAGGATAAAGCACATCACATTGGTGTCTGGTTTAAGACGACCAGTAGAACTCGAGCTCAGTCTAAATGGTGTCCACGGTTCGCGGGGATCACCCCATGCCATCAGCTGCCACACTCCCCAACCATGACACTGCTGCAGTCACTTAATTCTTCTGCCGGGTCCTTGAAACCAAGGAGAGACGCAGCTCAGGGCCTCAGGACTCTTCATTTCTTCTGCTTAGAACACTCTTCCTCTAAACCTTATGTCTGCCCACAACTCATTCAAGTAACTCACTTCTAAGTTTACCAATTCAGACAGGTAGTCCCTCCGCCCCTATTTTAATGCCGTTCCAGGCTCCACCCCCATCACTAGAACGTTATTCTATTTTTATCCAAACAGCACTTATCACAGGGTGCTTAGGGGCTCAGTCAGTTAAACATCTGACTTCGCCTCAGGTCATGATCCCACGGTTTGTGGGTTCGAGCCCCACATCGGGCTCTGTGCTGACAGCTCTCGAAGGCCTGCTTCGAATTGTGTCTCCCACTCTCGCTTGCTTGCTCTCTCTCTCAAAAAGAAATAAAACATTTGAAAATTAAAAAAACAAACAGCACTTGGGGCGTCTGGGTCATGATCAGGTCATGATCTCACTGTTCCTGGTTCGAGCCCCGCATCTGGCTCTGCACTGACAGCTCGGAGCCTGGAGGGGCTGCTTTGGATTCTGTGTCTCCCTCTCTCTCTATCCTCCCCCACTTACGCTCTTTCTCTCTCAAAAATAAACAAACATTAAAAAAAAAATTTTTTTTTAAAAACAGCACTTATCAATGCCCAAGATTATGTTACACATCTGCATGCATGTCTGTAGCCTGTTTTGTCCACTCGAATGTTACTCTGCGCAAATTCTGATGTGTTCACGGCTTTACTGCAAGCACCCAGGACAGTGCCAAACCCGAGTAAGTACTCAGTAAACATCTGGGAACTTCTTAAGTCACGCTGACTCTCAGACATCTAGGGTACAACTTAAGACATAACAAAACAGTGGGTGCCTGGGTGGCTCAGTCGGTCGAGCATCCGACTTTGGCTCAGGTCATGATCTCGCCGTGCCCGGGCCCCACATGGGATGTTCTCTCCCTCTGCCCTTTGCTCACTCACACCGTCTCTCTCAAATAAATAAATAACATAACAAAACATTTTCCAAGGTGACTAACGGTCTGCCGTGCGGTACAGGACTCCACATAAAATTCGTTGTTGGGCTCCAACGGCAACGGCATTAACTTTACAGAGTTGCAGCTTCAACGTTCGATACCCAACCCAAGATCCCTCTGTGCCCATTTGCGCCCATCCACACCCTCCCCGTTTTCCCAGGCCTGTATTTACACTTTCAGTGGCATTTACCACAGTGTGCCCTGACTCATTGTTTGTAGAGGAGTGTGAGTCCTCTCAGGCCACCGGAGGGCGGAAGCAGAGAATCCTCTTCTGAAATCCACTGCCAATTAGAGAAGCGGGGTAGCTCACACCCGGGAGTCATACTTCCCATAAAATAGAAATAAAAATAATCCCTGTCTCACAGTGTTGCTGAGAATATCATACGAGGCCCTGGGCACAAGTGCTTCCACCAGTGCCCGATCGGGTGTCAAGAGAAAAGGAGCGGCAATCTATGAGCAGGCATCCTTCTCGCATCTTCATACCACACACGCGCGCGGAGCCAAGAGCTTGCCTGTATTCAGTTCGCAATAAAACTCTACGCAAGAGAATCAGTCTAAGCCCAGGACTAACGAATCCTAGCGAAGGGAGTGCAGGACTCAATCACCCAAACAACTGCACTCCACGCTTACATCTGTTCAACCTAGAGATTCGGGCCAACAGGACAGGAAGAGGTCATAAAATAGGCGCTGCGGGGGGCGCCTGGGTGGCGCAGTCGGTTAAGCGTCCGACTTCAGCCAGGTCATGATCTCGCGGTCCAGGAGTTCGAGCCCCGCGTCGGGCTCTGGGCTGATGGCTCAGAGCCTGGAGCCTGTTTCCGATTCTGTGTCTCCCTCTCTCTCTGCCCCTCCCCCGTTCATGCTTTGTCTCTCTCTGTCCCAAAGGTGAATAAACGTTGAAAAAAAAAAATTAAAAAAAAAAAAAATAGACGCTGCGGGGTGGATGGGGAGGGGCACTAAGGGGGGACCTGCTGGGGTGAGCACTGGGTGTCCCGTGCAGGTGATGAAGCACTGAATTCGACACCTGAGACCAATATTGTTCTGTATGTTAACTCAAATGTTTTTTAAAAAACACAGAATTCAGCAACGAAAAAAATAAAAATCAAATCAAACACGCCTTTCGTCCATCTACGGAGACCCTGTAATGTGGGAGGCCTTTCTTTCCTGCCCGTGAGGCTACAGTTTACTTACTTAAGTCCTGATCGCCGAAGGAACCATTTCTTAAGCAATCCTGCCAGTGAAGGCAGTGCAGGAAGTCCATCAAAATATCTCAAACCAGGATTCAAAAATAATAATAATAATGATTTAAACTTTGTATTATATCTTTTCCTAAAAGATTCAAATTCCTAACCAAACTTTCCCTCTGATATAGGCTCAGCGCATACCCCAAAAAAAGATACCCTAGAATTTGCCTCAAAGAACTTCAAGAGGCAGAAAAAAAAGTTTTTTTGATAAATAACGTTGATGTTTTTAGTTGTAACATACCTACAGTCTTTAAAAGAATCCAGAAAAGCACAAAGGTGCTCTGCTCAGGTGCACAGGTGTGGGCAGGGGTAGGGCTGGGGGGGGGGGGGGGGGAACAGCCTGGCTCCCTAAGAGGGTGGAGGGACTGAGGGGGAGGCAGAGGGGGTCCTGAAGGTCAACACCAGGTTGGGGGTGGGGGAGGGGGAACAACCAGGCTCTGAGGATGGAGGGGAACAGCCCAGGCTGCAGAGGGGCAGAGGAGGAGGGGGAAGGGCTGGGGAGAATGAGGGGTTGGGGATGAGGGAGACAGCAGGGCTGGGGGGTGAGGGAGACAGCAGGGCTGTAGGGGGTGAGGGAGACAGCAGGGCTGAGTGGGGATGAGGGAGGCAGCAGGGCTGAGTGGGGATGAGGGAGGCAGCAGGGCTGGGGGGATGAGGGAGACAGCAGGGCTGGGGGGGATGAGGGAGGCAGCAGGGCTGGGGGGATGAGGGAGACAGCAGGGCTGGGGGGATGAGGGCGACAGCAGGGCTGGGGGGATGAGGGAGACAGCAGGGCTGGGGGGATGAGGGAGACAGCAGGGCTGGGGGGATGAGGGAGACAGCAGGGCTGGGGGGGATGAGGGAGGCAGCAGGGCTGGGGGGATGAGGGAGACAGCAGGGCTGGAGGGGATGAGGGAGACAGCAGGGCTGGGGGGGATGAGGGAGACAGCAGGGCTGGGGGGGATGAGGGAGACAGCAGGGCTGGGGGATGAGGGAGACAGCAGGGCTGGGGGGGATGAGGGAGACAACAGGGCTGGGAGGGATGAGGGAGGCAGCAGGGCTGGGGGATGAGGGAGACAGCAGGGCTGGGGGGGATGAGGGAGACTACAGGGCTGGGGGGGTGAGGGCGACAGCAGGGCTGGGGGGATGAGGGCGACAGCAGGGCTGGGGGGGATGAGGGAGGCAGCAGGGCTGGGGGATGAGGGAGACAGCAGGGCTGTGGGATGAGGGAGACAGCAGGGCTGGAGGGGATGAGGGAGACAGCAGGGCTGGGGGGGATGAGGGAGGCAGCAGGGCTGGGGGGGATGAGGTAGGCAGCAGGGCTGGGGGGATGAGGGAGACAGCAGGGTTGGGGTGGGTGAGGGAGACAGCAGGGTTGAGTGGGGATGAGGGAGGCAGCAGGGTTGAGTGGGGATGAGGGAGGCTGCAGGGCTGGGGGGATGAGGGAGACAGCAGGGCTGGGGGATGAGGGAGACAGCAGGGCTGGGGGGGATGAAGGAGACAACAGGGCTGGGGGGGTGAGGGCGACAGGAGGGCTGGGGGGATGAGGGCGACAGCAGGGCTGGGGGGGATGAGGGAGGCAGCAGGGCTGGGGGGGATGAGGGAGACAGCAGGGCTGGGGGGATGAGGGAGACAGCAGGGCTGGGGGGATGAGGGAGACAGCAGGGCTGGGGGGATGAGGGAGACAGCAGGGCTGGGGGGATGAGGGAGACAGCAGGGCTGGGGGGGATGAGGGAGGCAGCAGGGCTGGGGGGATGAGGGAGACAGCAGGGCTGGGGGATGAGGGAGACAGCAGGGCTGGGGGATGAGGGAGACAGCAGGGCTGGGGGGGATGAGGGAGACAACAGGGCTGGGAGGGATGAGGGAGGCAGCAGGGCTGGGGGATGTGGGAGACAGCAGGGCTGGAGGGGATGAGGGAGACAGCAGGGCTGGGGGGGATGAGGGAGACAACAGGGCTGGGGGGGATGAGGGAGACAACAGGGCTGGGGGGATGAGGGAGACAGCAGGGCTGGGGGGGATGAGGGAGACAACAGGGCTGGGGGGTGAGGAAGGCAGCAGGGCTGGGGGATGTGGGAGACAGCAGGGCTGGGGGGGATGAGGGAGACAACAGGGCTGGGGGGGTGAGGGAGGCAGCAGGGTGGGGTGGGTGAGGGAGACAGCAGGGCTGAGTGGGGATGAGGGAGGCAGCAGGGCTGGGGGGATGAGGGAGACAGCAGGGCTGTGGGGGTGAGGGAGACAGCAGGGCCGGGGGGGGGTGAGAGAGACAGCAGGGCTGGGGGGATGAGGGAGGCAGCAGGGCTGGGGGGATGAGGGAGACAGCAGGGCTGGGGGGGTGAGGGAGACAGCAGGGCTCGGGGGTAATGAGGGCGACAGCAGGGCTGGGAGTGGAGGGAGCGGGGACAGCGAGGCCCTGGGGAGAGGCGGGGAGGGGCGGGTAGAGACTCCCGGGCTCTCGGGGAGGCGGGAGGGGGACGACCCGCGGACGCAGGCGAAGGAGGCCCACGACCCCGGCCGGGCCTGCGGCGCGGACGGGCGGCGGCGGAGGCGCGGGGCCCGTACCGAGTTGGAGAAGGTGACGCCGGCGTCCGAGCGCTGCACCCTGAGGAGCATCTGGTTGCCGTCGTCCAGAAAGTTGTTGACCTCTGGGCAGCCGTCCCCCCGCGGCTGGTCGCAGGGCTCCGGCAGGAGGCCGAAGTAGTTCTGGGTGGTGGTGAGGAGGAAGGCCTTCCGAACGTCCCGGGCCCCTCCCGCCATGGCGGCGGCCACGACGCGGGGACACGCGGGGTCCGGGGTCGCCACCCGACCGGCGCAGCTCCGCTCACACCGCCCGCCGCCGGCCCGCTCGGCTTAGCGGTTGCCAGGGCCAGTCGCTATGGCGACGGGACCCGACGTCGGCGCGGGCCGCGCGCGCGCCGTGGACGTTAACGCGCGGGTGCGCGCACGCGCCGCGCTGGGAGGCCGCCGTCGCTTCCGCGCCTTGCGGCTGCTCGTCGGTCGCCGCCGCGGAGGTAAAGCTTTCCGGTCGCAAAAGCCGGAAGCGGTTGGAAGCGGTCCACGCGGTCCTCAGTGAAGCCGCGCGCCCCGGATTTCGGAGGGCTGGGCCGCGGGGCCCCCGCTGCACCTACAGCCGCCGGCCGCCGCGCTTGGAGGGACGCTCCCTTAAAAGTCGCTTTCGGAGGAGGCCGAGGACGAGTGGTGGAGTGCAGCGGTAACTCGCTTGTTGCATCTACCCCTCCCCTCCCTGTGTCGCCCATTTCCCACCCCTCTTTATTAACGAACTTCAGGAAAACGTAGAGGTTTTCGGCGCGGTCGGGACCTGAGCTTGCGGCCACCTGTGACACCAGCTGGCTAATCTTACAACAAGCACAGCCGAATCCTGGAGAAATATAGGACGTGGGGCGTTATCGTTTTCTACGCCGTGGCGTCATTGTGAACTCCGATACTGCTGCTCGCTGATCCCGGTTTTGTGAATCCAAAAATTATCTTCCAAGAACACTGAGCCCCGGAGACATGGGCCCTGCCCGGAAAGCATTTTGCCGGCTCTATCCTCGGGAACTTAAATAGGTTACGGATTTTTTTTTTTTTTTTTGCATTCAGGAGTCACAACTTCCTGCTAAAACTATATTATTTTATCATTGCAAAGAGGGTCTTTTGATCTGCTGAGCATCTTGCTTAAGATTAGGGAGTGCGAACTAAAGACAGCTGAACTGCTGTGCCAGATGGTGGGAGAGAGGCGTCCATGAATTGGGATTCTGGTCACTGAATGGGGAAAAAATCCAGACAAGAACCCAAGGTGACTGACTAGCCAAAAAAAGGATTTTGAAAGCGAAAGTGGCTGGTATGGATACAGAGATACCCGCTCTGCAGCGGGCGTTATGACCCTTAACAGGGTCTTCAGGAAAGTCACCACTACTCACAAATGCTTGGTCTGGAGGAATTGTTTTGCTGGAAACAGAAACGGTTGGATTTAGCATCCATGACAACGTGGTAAATGTAAAGGCAGCAGGTGTAGCGACAGGAGTCAGGAAAGCAGTTGAGATCCTACGAGTGCTACCCTTCCAGAAACTTGTGGGACTCTTGGGTGGGCTTTGGACTTCCACGAGATAGGAAATTGGAGTGTGAGTGTAGTTAAACCCGGATGTCCAGAAACATAGAAACTCCAGCTGACGCGTAAACCCTGTGAGGATAGGAATTTTGTATGTCTTGCTCACTGCTCTGTACCTAGAATTAGGCATAGAGTGGAAAGGTCCCTGTACTCCTGAAGCTTCAAAAAGGAGGAAGGAATCTCAGAGATAATTAACTTATACAAAGCCACAGAAATGGTTAGCTGTAGAACCAAGATTCATATCGAGCTCCAACTCCAAACGCATCTCTAGGCACGACGCCACAGTGGTACGCAGCCAGCTATCCACCAGTATCCATTGTCTCCAGCCACAGCTAAGTAGCTACTACCAGGGCACTCCACTCTCGGTTGGGCGTCCCACTCTTGGTTTGACTCTGATCATGATCTCACAGTTCAGTGAGTTCCAGCCTGCGTTGGGTTCTGTGCTGCTAATGCAGAGAATGTTTGGTTCTCTCTCTCTCTTTCTGCCCCTCCCCTGCCCCTTGCTCATGCTGTGCTCATGCTGTCTCTGTCTCTCTCAAAAATAAATAAACTTCAAAAAAAAAAGAACTAGCCAGGTGTGGCCATAATGTAACTCTCATCAGCAGAATGCGGCCAGAAGCAATGTGTGCCATTGACAAGGGAAGTTTCAAAGAAGGGAGTGTGCCTTCAACTTTGGCCAGCTGGATACAGACAACAAAGCCGTAAGAGATGACCGAACCACAAACCAGTAGGACCTCAGGGCTCCTGGCTCCGTGTGGAGTAAAGCCAGCAGCTGTTAAGTAAGCAAGAAATAACCTTCACTGTGTTCGAGCCATTTCACATTATATTTATGCTGATCTGTTTTTTTAGAGTAACGTAAGCCACTCTAATCAATAGAGTAACTGATCTCAGCAGTAGGGTGCTATTTGTTTGTTTGGGGTTTTGTTTTCTTTTGTTTATATGTTTATTATGAGAGCATGAGGGAGAGAGAGAGAAGCTCAAGCAGGCTCCGAACCCGCAGCATGGAGCCCAACGTGGAGCTTGATCCCAAACCAAGAGTTGGGCACCCAACTAACTGAGCTACCTATGTACCCCCGTTTTTTTTAATTTTATGTAGGACATTGGTTTAGTAGTTGGCTAGCAGGTAGCATAAAATGTGAAGTGGAGGACAAGGGACAGGACCTTTCTGAGCTAAAATTTTCTGATTTTGTTCTATATTTGTATTTTTCAAACATCAGTTCTTTTTTTTTTTTTTTTAATTTTTTTTTTTTCAACGTTTATTTATTTTTGGGACAGAGAGAGACAGAGGATGAACGGGGGAGGGGCAGAGAGAGAGGGAGACACAGAATCGGAAACAGGCTCCAGGCTCTGAGCCATCAGCCCAGAGCCTGACGCGGGGCTCGAACTCACTGACTGTGAGATCGTGACCTGGCTGAAGTCGGACGCTTAGCCGACTGCGCCACCCAGGCACCCCTCAAACATCAGTTCTTAAAGGCTGTTGCCCTTTGGAATCTGGAACCATATCAATGATTCGACATTTCGTACTCAGCTACGTTAAAAGCCGTTGGTTATCTTGTACTCTGAATGGATTTT
Source organism: Puma concolor (assembly GCF_028749965.1). Classification (NCBI taxonomy): domain Eukaryota; kingdom Metazoa; phylum Chordata; class Mammalia; order Carnivora; family Felidae; genus Puma; species Puma concolor. Next base: position 115,312,066 of record NC_141676.1, read on the forward strand.
TTACCTAGGCACGGTTTCATAACATCACACATCGGTCATTTGGAAAATACTGGTTCACTGAGCTATGAGGATCTTCCAAATGTTGATACGTTTCATAACACAATATTAAAACAATCACATGCATTAGTATACCACTCAGCTCACAAGTCTCTATGTCTGAAGAGGTTGTTAGGTTTACAACAGAGAATGTAACTTTTCCAAAATTCTAATTTTTTTAATTTCTTTTTTTTAATATGAAATTTATTGTCAAGTTGGTTTCCATGCAACACCCAGTGCTCCTCCCAACAGGTGCCCTCCATGCCCATCACCCACCCTCCCCTCCCTCCTAACCCCCATCAACCCTCAGTTTATTCTCAGTTTTTAAGAGTCTCTTATGGTTTGGCTCCCTCCATCTCTAACCTTTTTTTTTTTTCCTTCCCCTCCCCCATGGTCTTCTGTTAAGTTTCTCAGGATCCACATAAGAGTGAAAACATGGTATCTGTCTTTCTCTATGTGACTTATTTAGCATAACACTCTCCAGTTCCATCCACGTTGCTACAAAGGGCCATATCTCATTCTTTCTCATTGCCACGTAGTATTCCATTATGTATATAAACCACAATTTCTTTATGCATTCATCAGTTGATGGACATTTAGGCTCTTTCCATAATTTGGCTATTATTGAAAGTGCTACTGTAAACGTTGGGGTACAAGTTTCTAATGTTTGCATGCAAACTTGAATTTTATCATCGGCAATGAAAACTGGCAGTTGTTTTCCTTGAAATAACAGCCTTAAACCGTAAGAGACTCTTACCACCGGAAAACAAACAGGGTTGATTGAGGGAAGAGGGTGGGGGGTTGGCTAGATGGATGATGGGGGACTAAGAAGGGCCCTTGTTGGGATGAACACTGGCTGTTGTAAGTGATGAATCATGAAGTCTACTCCTGAAACCATTACTACGCTATATGTTAACTAACTGGAATTTAAATAAATTTTAAGAAGATAGCCTTATTAGAGAATGCATTTTTGAGAAAAATGTCTGCTAAAGGCTCAGTCTCGATAACCAGAGCTTTTCTGCCATAAATGGCCTTGTGTGAATACAGCTGCTGGTTCTGATCAGGACTCCAGGCCCAGGCTCCTTCCTGCAGGCAGATCGCGGGTCACTGAGCCACCCGCGTGCCTTGTGTGTGCTTCATCTCATCACCTAGGACATGAAATGACTTGTCCTCAAGCTTTGGGACTCAGTCAAGATGGTAATCTTTACCCCTTTATTAAGGAACTCTTCCGGGAAACGGGGATCCTTTCCTGTGCATGCATGGAGGTGGAGACCGGATGGCTTCTAGAACAGTTGTGTGCCCCAGTCTCCATCTGGGCCAAGGTGCTGGCAGTTTTAGCAGCCGCATTAGTTTTCCAGTGTTTCATCACCAAGAACTGCAAAGCTAGCAGCTTAAAACAACACCTCTTTTAGCGTGAAGTCCCACTTGTCAGTAATGGGGAAACTGCATACATGGATGTCCACTAAGGATCTCCTGTAGCTTAAATCAAGACATGGGCCGGGCTTTCTCCCCTGCAGCTTGGGGGTCCTCTCCCAAGTTCAGACCATTGAGGCAGAATTAAGTTCCTTGCAGTTGTGAGACTCATTCCCCATTTCTTTGCTGGCTGTCAACTGAGGTTCCTTTCAGCAGGTGGAGGCCGCCACATTCCTCACGTCTGGCTTCAGAGCCAGCCAGAGAACTTTCCCACCCATCAGTTCTCCCATCACACCTCTTGTAACAGAAAAGAGGCTCATTCCTTTTAAGGGTTCACCTGATTAGACCAGGCCCAGTGGATGACCTTTATGAACTTTCAGTCAACGGATTAGTAAATTAAGCGTGGGAATGACAGCCCATGCTGTCTGCAGGTGTGGCGCCCCATCTCAAGGTCAGAGGGCTGCACAGAGTGTACCCACCAGGGAGTGGAAACCTTGGGGCCCCTTCCGAGTTGAGCCTGCCTCAGCTACCCTTGCTTTTGCACCACCGGTGAAAATGTCAAGCAGTTAAAGAGGCATAGAATGTCCCACCTTGTGAAAATTGCTTGATCTCCCAAACCCCTGAAGATGTCTTAAGTTCCCCCTGGGGTCCAGATGATCTCTAACGGATCTACATCTTTTCTACGGTGGTGACTGCAGGAAAACGGGCTTTTTCTGTTTTATCCATTATCTTTGACAAATATTGGGTAAATTATTTATCATGTTAGTTATAAAAATTGCTCCCTTAGGGCGCCTGGGTGGCTCGGTCGGGTGGCCGGCTTCAGCTCAGGTCATGATCTCGTGGTCCGTGAGTTCAAGCCCCGCGTCGGGCTCTGTGCCGATAGCTCAGAGCCTGGAACCTGCTTCTGTTTCTGTCTCCCTCTCTCTCTGCCCCTCCCCCATTCGCACTCTGTCTCTCTCTGCCTTTCAAAAATGAATAAATGTTAATTTTTTTAATTGCTCCCTTTATTAAATATATTCTTTATACTTACCCAATGGAAAGAAAGAATTCCATGGGATTGTCAGACAATTTTTTGTAGTAAGGCAGTAATCATCTCGTTCGTGTTTTTAGACCGTGCTGGGGGGAACATACTGGAGAGATGTCATTTCAGAACCTTGCCTTCACACTTACAAAGGCTGAAACTCACTCTTGGGCATAGTCCTCACATATTTCAATCACCAGCAGAGAGAAATGTACACTCTAATAGGACACTCAACACATACTGAAATCTAACTCACCTCTCTGCATGTGTATGTGTCCCTATGGAAGACAAGAAATTCTGTTTTTTCTGAATGTTTCTGAAGTCCCTGAGAAATTGCTAGCCGCTACTTCTGGGACAAATAGGGAGCTAGATGCTCCTGCAGTCAGGTGTACTGGAGATACGGGGAGGGAGGGGGAGATATGTAAGCAGGGGGCTCATAGCTGGACAGTCCTTTCATCTGCACGCCTCCTGCCCCCAGTGAATCCTGGGCAGAGTTGAGGAGGTGGGAGAATGGGCCGGAAACGTGATAATGTGGGTAAGATTTTCCCCAGTCTCCACTGAGAGAACCAGAAACAGACATTAGAGGAGAATGAAAGGTGTGGAGTTCCTTGCAGATAATACTGGTGTGTGTGTTTCATTATAAAAAAGTACAGACATGACTGAATAATTGAAATATTTGACTCTCCTATCAAATTTTAAATCCTATTTATCAATGTTGGTGCTTTATTATGTTTTAAAAATTAAATATCAAAGTTAATTTTCAACATAATATTAATGGTAAGAATTATGGGAGGTATGGCAGAAACTAAATCTATTCTCTTTTTTAAAATTTTTTTAATGTTTATTTTTGGGAGAGAGAGACAGTGTGAGTGAGGGTGCGGCAGAGAGGGAGGCACAGAATCCGAAGCAGGGTCCAGGCTCCGAGCTGTCAGCACAGAGCCTGACGCAGGGCTTGAACTCAGGAGCCATGAGGTCATGACCTGAGCTGAAGCTGGACACTTAACCAACTAAGCCACCCAGGAGCCCCAAGAGAATTTTTTTAAGTATACTTTTGTGATGTTTTTATACTTCTTGGTAAAAATTGTTTCTACTTCTTGATGTTTGGTTTGTATTTACTTTCCGTAAGAGTTTAATTGACAAGTATCTTCTTGGTATTGAGGGACAAGAAACCATATGGCAAAGCGCTTACTGGCTCTGACCGTCTCTGCACATCCGTTCCATTCACATTTTCTAGGCCAAGCAAGTCACATGGTCACATCTAGCCACAAGTGCACAGGTAAGTGCAACTGTGGCTTGTGGGGAAGAGAGCTGTAGAATGTTTGAGAGCCTTCCCAGTGACTGCACACCTTCTCAACACCTTTCAAAGTAAGGAAAACAATACCGCTTGGACCGCACAAAATAACCTGCCCTCGTTCTTTCTTCTGCCACAGCAAGGAATAAAGTTGTAGATGGCGGCTGCTCTAATGACAAAGAACAGAGTCTCCTGCTGACCCTTGACCACCGCCTAGTGTGAGCAAGCAAACAAACGTCATGTCTTAAACGGTGGAGCTGTTGGCGTCTCTGTTGCTGTGGCCCAACTCACCCATCTGAGCGCTACAGTTAGGGCTTGTCCCACACCAGGCCCACACCCCCGGGCCAGTTCGCTAATTGACTTGACTGTGTGAGTTCGCAAGGCTGCTTTACAGGACGCTGTCTTCCTGAAATCTGCACCTGTACCAAGTTAGGTGCCCGTCATCTGTCTGACAAACAAAGCTAGTGCTTTTAATGTTGCCTTTCAGTGTGATTAAGTATGCTAGTGAACCTAGTGTTTTAAGGTTCTTGATAAAAAAATGTCAAAACAAGTAATAGGTAATATTCTCTAATGATGCTAATTATTCTTTTAAATGCTTTGATGCTGCTTTCTCTCCTGTGTGCCTGACCTAGCTTATCTAATCTTGCTTAGGCTTGTAACTGAATGTCCTGTAATACTATTTGAAAAACACACACATACATAACCACTGACACAAACGAATCAGTGCTAAAATGAAAGCTTTTTCATACCATGGCAACTATTCATAAAAAGGTTCACATAAGCTGTTAGAGTCTTTTATTTCCTGTTTCCATTTTTATCGATGTGAAATGATTGTTGCATAAAGCGCAAGGAAGCCAGGACTGTCTCCTTCTTTTTTTGGATAGCTTCTGTGATAAAATAGCCCTCTGACGTCACCGCCGCTTGCTATGAGAATAGAACATCACAAAATTAGCAGCCTCCTTTTACTCAGCAGGGTAGCTCCAGACACATTTAAAGGATAAGAGAGCAAGTTGCAAGTCCCATTTTGCAAGTATTACCTTGGCACCCATAGTCCCTAAAGACATCTAAAAAATTCGGAATTTGCGATTTTACACCTGTAAGAAACTTGCTCCCTGAAACGAGGGAAAGTCACTCTTGTTGAATGATCTTGCCTGGAATGGGGCTAAGAGTCAATGGAAACACATCTGGGGCAGGCCCTGACTAGAGAAAAGGATCTAAGATCTCCACGCGATACACAGTCTTGTATCCGGTATGAAACATGGCTCCTTGTGGTCCAGCGGCAACCTGTAAACCAGAAAGATAAGTTATCCGGGATTCCTGCAGGGACCCTCGGAGGGATTGCTTGTTTTAAGGATCAAAGTCTTCTTTTTATCCATGCCCATGGTTTCCTTAACAATAACGATTACCTTTAAAAGGTGACCTTTTTGCTATATGTGCTTCTGGTTCCCGTATTGTAAATTCCGCACTCGAGTTCCTTCCTGTATAAAACTCTCAAGGATGATGTATCTTTTTGCCTCCTCACGTGTGTGCCCCTCTCTCTCGACTAAGGACTATCTGACTGCTCTCTGAAACACTAAGCTTAGAACCCTTAATCTCATCTTTGCGGAAAAATTGTGTCATTTCTTTTTTTAAATCAGAGATCTTTTAGTAACTTTGTCACTTAACACTTTACAGTCTTGTTACTGAGGGTCTAGGGACAGTCCGCTTTTCTAACCCTAAAAGGACCTGGATCAGAATTCCTTAATACCTTTCTATGTCTTCTAGAAAACCAAACAGTTCTCCTCTGAGCTGTCACTTACAGTATCTTGCTAAAGGCAGATAACAGTATCTAACACACGTCACTGCCTCCATCTACTTCCCATTGAGTTAGAGTCTCACTGGGCTCCTGGCCTACCTTCTACGTCCCACTGGGGACGGATTTACTAAATATGTTACCAGGGTACAGAAGGGCTGTCCCGCTGACCAGCCTGCTGCCCAATGACTTGTTCTGTACGACGTATTTTAAGTGTCTGTATGGCAGTGCCCTTCTTCCAGGCACCAACGTCGATTCACACGGTAGCCCTCGCTCTCATTCGCCAATGTGTCTGGATTTTCCCTTTTGTGGCACAAAGTAGGATTGCGGTTCTTTGCTCTTTTTAAAGATAAGCATGACCATTTCTTTGAAACGTAAGCAGAAGTGACGTGTCACGTATGCACACAAACCTTCAAAGCTGATGTATCATTTACCACGTTCTTTCCCAGTCCCGTGGTGATCTCGGAAACAGAAGTCAGGAGGGAACTTTTATCAGCCTCGCTCCCTGAGTAGATAGCTGTTCACTGAGTATAGTGTTCTTGATGGTGTATCGAAAACAAGAAACGCATTTTTGTTATAATGAGATTTTGGTGTTGTATGTAACTGTAACATAGCCCTGTCCTGATATGTACAGTCTAGGTATGGCAGCGTTTACCAATAAAAACCCCACAATTTCAGTGGTTTCACATACTAGAAATTTTACTTATCCTGGAGTTCACTGTGGTATTTGGCAGGCAGCCTTCCACATGATGACTCAGGCATCAAGTCCTCCACTTTGTGGCTCCACTGTCCCCCAGGTGATAGAATTCTCTCCAGAGGACTTTGAACGTGGCGGATTGGCAGGTAGGGTGAAGTCTGACACAGGAGACTGTGATGGCAGTTCCCGACAGCCTGAGCCAGTGGGGAACGTAATCTCGCTGTGTCTCTGAAGTAAGAGAGAGAGTTTTAGTGAGCACAGTCCTCAGTGACACAAACTCTAAGCTCCGTTCAATGCACCTGTAGGCCCTGACTGGCTTCTAAGGTGTGTGCAGCGCTGGCCTCCGGGCATGCAGGCTGCAGTCGCACAGAGCCTCATGCTCAGAGGGGTTTCATGCTCTCCAGAGCACTCACTACTTTCTGGACAAGGGATTTTGCCGTTTCATTTTGTTCTGGGCCCCAGGGATTATGGAGCTGGGCCTACAGGTAGGTTATACCCAGAAGACTTGCAGATAGAGCCCTTGGGCTATGGAACGGGGAAGAATTCACTGAAGGTTGTCTGAGAACTCTCTGGATTTTTTGGCCTGTAGAGAGAAAAAAACTTGTGTGTGCTTTTCTCGTCTGCACATGCTTGCTCCTGGCCGTTATAGTCGCGGTCATTCTTGTTGTCTCGAGAAGTATGCCTGTAAAAGCAGAAATGCCAAGAAAACCAGTCGATTTTGGCTTTTTACTTGACAAACCTGCTATGCTGTAGCAGCAGGAGGTCATCTGGGCTAGGAAAGGGGTCAAGAGCTGGGGAAGACTCAGCCTCGGAGGGGGTCCCTGTGAGGCTGGAGGCGAGGGAGTAGCTCTGCGAACAACACGAACAACACGTGGAGAGCAGAAACGGCAGCACAGAGCAGCGCGCCTGCCCAGCGAGTGTCTGAGATTGCGTGCGGGCCACTTCCTGTCTTCCAGGCATCATGGCCTCTGCTGCAGAGTCACATGAACTGGTCTTCCCTGACCTCCGGGAACTGTCCACCCCCCCCCCCCCGCCCCCGCCCCAGTCACCTATGGATCATCCAAAGACACGATGCGTACCCATGGCCCAAGAATTCGCTCAGTTCCTTTCAAACGGCCCTGTGTCCACAACCCGATTTTCAATGGCTGAGAACATGGCTAAGATCCCTGGAACCAAAGACAGGGCTGTTGACATTCAGAAAGGGTGGCAGTGGTACGAGAGGGAAAGCCCCCTTACCAGAATTTGGGTGGGAATATCGAAAAAAGGGGCAAACCACCCCTTTAACATGCATCCTTTTCCTCCTGGCTTTGGTTCTGTGGACGACCTGAAACTGAGCCCCTTTCTAGCTGAGTGGAACTTGACTTCTGTTGGGTGTTCCCCAAGGAGTCCAACCGATACGTGATTGTGCACCCCCCTTGGCACTTCTGTTAGCACCTTTATGTTTATTTTCCCACTTTCTCCACAGTCCAATGCTGTGACGTCTTGATTCGGCAGACATGGTTACTTTATCATACAGACGAGTCACAGCATGATTCGATGGTTTATCCACAGTTGCAGAATTTTAAAAGGCAAGCCCATCAGTCTGTTGGTGGTTCTCTTTTCTTTTCTTTTCCTTTTCTTTTAACATTTATTTATTTTTGAGAGACATAGAGCGTGAGGAGGGGAGAAGAGAGACACACACACACAGAATCTGAAGCAGGCTCCAGGCTCTGAGCTGTCAGCAGAGAGCCCAACGCGGGGCTCGAACTCACAAACCGTGAGATCATGACCTGAGCTGAAGTTGGACACTTAACCTACAAGCCACCCAGGCGCCCCATTGGTGGCTCTCCTTTTAAGACACCGTTTCCACTATGCCATCTTTCCCACGTTAGGTTTGGGGGAGTATAAAGTGTAACAAAACACAACAGTCATCCATGCTTAAGACCGTAGAAATGCTTTTAAGAACACACATAAGTCCTAGCTGCTTGCACCCACTCTGGCCTACTATACTACGCGTCCAAGAAGGCAGCTCTTTTCTGCAGCAAGCCACGAAACCCGTGCACTCTTTGCCGGTAGTTTTAATTCTGGGAACTCTTGGTGTTCATCCGGGACACACATTCACCTACCAGAGGGCAACTCAGGGGCCAGTTGAATATGACTTCCCTTCTGAGCACTTCCATTTTCATTTTTAAGTAATCTCTACACCCAATGTGGGGCCCAGATTCACAACCCCAAGATCAAGTACAGCATGCTCTATGGACTAGGCCAGCCAGGGGCCCCTGAACACTCACTCTTAGTCTTCCTGGTTAGATGTCAAGCTCAGAGCCCTCCTGGGTTGCCTACCTGGTGTACAAGACAATGCTTTTTACCTGCGACCCCCACATACAGATTTTTATGAATTCTGATCTTCCTAAGGGGTTCCTGCCTAGAGGGCTCTTGAGTTACTACTTTTTTCTGCACTCTGCTAGTTTTAAATGCTGATCTACTTATTTCTGTTCACTTCGACCCTTTTAAAAATACACTTTTTTCATTTGAGCAGTTTCAGATTTAAAGGGAGTGGCAGCAATACAGAAAGTTCCCATATGTTGCAGTTTCTACTGTTAACATCTAATGTTAGTATGGTTTATTTCTCACAATTAATGAACCAAATTATGATTTATTGTTATTAAGTAGGCTCCATTCTTTTTTTCTATTATCCATTTATTTTGAGAGAGCACATCAGAGCAGGGCAAGTACAGAGAGAGAGGGAGACAGAGAATCTGAAGCAGGCTGCAGACTCTGAGCTGTCAGCACAGAGCCCGACGGAGGGTGCAAACCCACGAACCGTGCGATCATGACCTCACCCAAAACCAAGAAGAGTGTAACACTTAACTGACTGAGCCACCCAGCCACCCGTGGCAAGGTTGTTTTAAAAATCAATGTTACAAGGGGCAGTTGGGTGGCTCACTGGGTTAAGTATCCAACTTTGGCTTAGGTCATGATCTCATGGCTCGTGGGTTCCAGCCCTGCGTCGGGCTCTGTGCTGACAACTCAGGGCCTGAAGGCTGCTTCAGATTCTCTGTCTCCCTCTCTCAAAAATAAATGGTCATTAAAAAAAAAATAAATAAAAATAAATCGACATTAATGTATAGCAAGGACAGGATGTAGAATTGGGACCATGTACATGGCATCCTATCGATCACTTAATTTTTGTGTTGCTTCTTTTTCTGGCAAGTGCAAATGCCCTATTTTAAAGAAGTGCTAAGAAAAAATAAACTGTGTATGGAATAACTTAACAGCTTTCAGTGGACCATTTTGGCTGCCTTGATTCAACTACAACTATTTTAAAATATCTTTTTCATCACTTGATTCTATAACCTTCAAAAGCTAAGGGATGTAGGTATAATCAAGACGCTGAGTAGACACCAGTAGAGCTATGGCTCAGTCCCAGTCCTTCCCTCACCGCCCTATTTAGCATACACACCCACTGTTGTTATAGATGGATATTCAGTTGTTTTTTGTATAGCCTTCTACCTAACAGTTGGATGAAATGAAGAATAAAGGAAATTCTGTATCTTACCTAAAGTCACCCGCGAGTTTCTGCTCAATGTAAGGCTTCATGCTTCCCTTTCTTTCTCATTATTCTCATTTAAAAAATTCTACACAGAGAGAACCGCACTGCTGTGTGATATCGCCCCTCCATTATTGTGAATAGTTGTGAATTCATGTGCTGCCCATGGGTTAGTGAGCAATGGGAAAGATTAAAACCACGTAACCATACGCGGGGGTACTATTCATGAGCAGTGATGCAATCAGTCTGCCCCTTCTGTGAGTAATGGGGGATGACAGAATACTCCATTCTGCCAACGGAGGTAGATGGTAGTGGCAGTAGGTACTGACCAGAGAAGGCTGGAACCCTGGACATTGTCATCCCTTTCACACCACTGACAAGCACAGGTTACTGGCCGTATTCCTTGCTCCTAAAGTTCTCTTAAATGCAAATGCTTCCCATATATTTTCCCCTCTGGACTGTAAGTTTCATGAATGCAGGAGTCATGCCTACCTTTATCCCTAACCCAGCACAGTTCCTGGTCTAAGTGATCATTAGATATTATGTGAGTAATAAACTGAATGAATACCATGCATAGACTCAGCCTTTCAGTTATTTTTATTCCAGAGAATTCCACAGATGCAAGATCCTATCCAGTCAATTCTCCAGGTGGCTGGGGTGGGGATTTTCTTCCCTATGTCTAGAAGTAGCACTGGTAATTGTTGTCTAGAAAGGAGTTCTCTTGGGGCTCCTGGGTGGCTCAGTCGGTTAAGTGTCCGACTTCGGCTCAGGTCATGATCTCGCAGTTCGTGAGTTCAAGCCCCGCGTTGGGCTCTGTGCTGACAGCTTGGAGCCTGCTTTGGATTCTGTGTCTCCCTCTCTCTCTGCCCCTCCCCCACTCACACTCTCTCTCTCAAGAAATGAATACACATTTAAAAAAAATTGTTTTAAAAGGGGTTCTCTCTTCTTTAAAGAGTATTCAGTGGAGAAGCCAGTCTTTTCAAAAAATGGTGCTGGGATACCTGTATATCCGCATGTAAAGAAATAAAACTGGACCCTGATCTGACAGTACTCACAAAAACTAACTCAAAATGGATTAAAGACTTAAATGTAAGAGCAGAAATGATGAAACTCTTAGAAGAATACATAGTAATAAAGCTCCTTGATGTGGTCTTGGTGATGATTTTTGGCTGTCACACCTAAAGCACAAGCAATAAAGTCAAAAATCAACAAGTGGCCTACAACACACTTCTGCACAGCAAAAAAACAATAAAGTGAAAGAACCAAGGGGAGAATTGCAAACCACATGCCTGATAAGGGGTTAGTATCCAAAACATATAAAGAACTCCTACAACTCGACAAGGAAACAACTCAATATGTGAAAGGCCAACAGGTACAGGAAGGGAGTTTTCCATCACCAGTCATCAGCGAAGTGCATCGCAAATCCACAAGGAGGTATCACCTCGCGTGTGGTAGCATGGCCATGGTAGCATGGCCGTCGTCAAAGAGAGGGAACAAACACCGTCAGGGGTGGAGGATGGAGCCTCGTGCCCTGCTGGTGGGACTGCAGACTGGAAAAGCACACAGCGGATCCTCAAAGACTTAAACTACCATATGATGCCTCACTTCCACTTGTGGGAATACAGTTGACCCGTGAACAATGTGGGGGTACAAGCACCAGCACCCCCATGCTCAGGTGAAAATCTGTTTATAACTTTGGGCTCCCCGAAAACTTTACTGTTAAGAGCCTGCTACTGACCAGAGCCTTACAGGTGACACCAACAGTCGGTTACCATGTACCTTGTATGTTACATGTATCACTGTGCTCTCACAACAAAGTCATCCAGAGAAAAGAAGGAAGACACATTTGCAGTACCCAGGTGTATTTACAGAAAACACCTGCAGGGAAGTGACTGGCACAATTCAAGGGTCAGGTGTGTACTCGCAAAGGTAACAAAAACACTAACTTAAAAAGATGTCCTCACCCCATGCTCACAGCAGCATTATCTACAAGAGCCCAGACACGGAAATAACCTAAGTGTCCACCAAGAGATGAATAAAGTTCTGTGCGTGTGTGTATCACATCAGAGTGTTATTTATTCACCCTAACGAAGGGGGGAAATCCCATGTGGATGGATCTTGAAGACATGAGACTGAGAGAGTGAACAAAAACTAAAGTACGTGTAGCTGGAGTCTAGAAAAAGGACAACTCGCGAAAAGCGACCAGACCTCCCTGGTTGGCACTGCCTGTCCGGCCTTGGGTCATGTGTGCATTCTGATGGCACTAAGGAAACCAGATCTCCTGGGTGGCCAAAGGACAGTGCCTAGGTGGAGGTGCCTCACCGCACCACTGGTCCTCTGCACACAGCCACTCCCTGGGTCACACGTGTGCTGACTGCCAAGACCCTCCCCCACAGTCTGCACACAGTCGTGGCCTGTGGCCTCTTTAGGAGCAGTGGTGGTGGAGGGCAGGGGAGAGTATGGTAGGGGAGGGAGGGAGGGGAATGCCAGGAAAGGGAGCGCCTCGGCAATGGTGGAGGCCATGGCGTGGGGGGGGGGGGGGGGGGAGGAGGGGGGGAGGAGGGAGGAGAAAGAGCACCAGGAACGAGGGAGGGGAAACCAAACCAGAGCTATAGTTAGGGGGACCGGGCATGGGGGAGAGAGCACTGGGATGTGTGTGCTGGGAACACCAGGCCTGGGAAGGAAGCAGCACACTGAGGGGAGGGAGCATCTGGGAGATGGAAGGAACACCAGGGCGGTGGGGGGAGCATCAGGGCAGTGGAGGGAAGAGCCGGCGGGGGGGGGGGGGGAAGCATCGGGGCGGTGGGGCCTGAGCACCATAGCGGTGTGGGGGGGGGGGGGGGGAGTACCAGGGCGGTGGGGGGAGCATCGAGGCGGTAGGGGCGGGGGGAGCACCGGGGGCTGGGGGCCGGAGCACCAGAACGGGGAAGGAAGGCGGCGGGGCGGGGGGAGGCCCTCCTCGCCGGGCGGCCAGCACCCACCGCCCCCAAACAGGGCGAGGGCCCGGCAGTGCGGGAGTGGGAGACCGCGGCCGGCCCAGGGGAAACGTGCCCCGGACGCGAAGGCAGCGGCAGGGCGCGGCCCTCGCGAGGACGCGCGCGAGTGCACCTCGGCGTGCTCTACCAGCCACTTGGAGCCGCAGGCTTCCAGGGGTGTCCTCAGACATCTCGCGGGGTGACCCCGCTTCCCGAGACGCGCCGAGAGCCCTCCTCCGCCGACGGAAGCCCGGCCCGCGCGCTCGGCCGCAGCAGCACCGCGGCCACGCCCCCTCCCGGCGGCCAGCGCCGCGCTCGCGTCACTTCCGGCTCTGGGCGGTTCGCGTCCGGGTCAGAGCGAGCCTCCTGCCCTCCGAGTGTGTGAGTGGTGGCGGTGCCGCGCTGTCCGGGTTCTGTCGTCCCGGAGGGAGCGAGCCGCGGTGCCCCCCGGCCAGGAGCGCCCCCAGCCCCGCGCGGAGGACCAGGAGGGGACCTGGGGGCGGGCTGCGGCCGCGCTGGGCCGCGCTGGGGCGGGCTGGCGGCCCCGCTCCTGCGCCTGCTGCTGTCCCTGGGACCCGGGTGCCGGCACTGAGGCGTCCCCGGCGGACAGCGACCCCCTTCCCCGGCTCCCCTGGCCGCCCCGCCGGGGAGGGCGGAAGATGCCGGTGAAGAAGAAGAGAAAATCCTCTGGGGTGGCAGCGGCAGTGGCGGAAGACGGAGGCCTCAAGAAGTGTAAAATCTCCAGGTATCACGTTCCCCCCCACCCCGCCCTCAGCCTCCCGCGTTCCCCCGTGAGCGGCTGTCCGGGGCCCGGGGGTGAGCCCCCGCCGACACCGCGGGCTGCGCCTTGGGCTCGGGCTCCGTGTGGGCGCTCCGGCGCCCGGGGCCGTGCCCCTGCCCCGCGTCCTTCCAGACCTGGACGGGAGTGCAGACCGGCGGAAGGGTCGCCTCTGGAATTTCTTTGAAGGGGAGGGGGTGAGGAGGGGAGCGGCCTGGCGCTGCCCGCCGCCCGGGCTGGGAGGGGGAGCTGCACGCCGAGTCTTCGCAGCGGCCGGTGCCGGAAGGTCCCAGCAGGAAGCCGGCTTTCTGGAAGTCTGGTGGCTCCACCTGCGCCAAGTCCGTGTGCGCGGCGTCGGGAAGGCCCCGCTCGCGGTTCTGTTTCCGGGCATTGAGGACGCTGTTCGCGGTCGACGTGATCGTTAACAATCTGGTCCTTATTTTACCCGGTGCCCCCTCCCTCCCCCCCGAGAAAGAAGGAGAAGGGAGAGCTGAGCTGTAATCACGGCTCTTTGATCCCGCTGCGGCGTGTCCTTGAGGCGGCCCAGCGGCGAGGTGTGCTGCTCGGTCTGCAGGCTAGGTGTGACAGGGGAGTGGTCCCGCATCTGCTCCTCGGGTGTCCGGCTGTGTCGCCGGCGGGCCCGCGAGGGAACGACTTCACTTGCTGCCATTGAGAGGAGACGGTAGTCAGCCTTGTAGACATGATGGCAGAGCTGTCTCCTTGCAGAGGCGTCTGCTTACGGCGGGAGGTACGTAACCTAGGCTCCTCTTCCCTTTTTGTCGTTGACGGAAGTTTTCCCGTCTCGCTGCGGTTAGCAGAAGAGCCGGTGCACGGTGACACGGCCTCCCGACCCTCCCGGGCCTCCCGGTACCTCGCCCCAGAACTGGCCGGGGCTGCGCCGCCAGCCCGTCTGTATGAAGCAGACACGTTAGCTTTTACTGCTCCCACGTGTGGCCGTCCTCCGTGCGTAACGTGGCACAGTTATTTACACCGAGCACGCTCAGAGCCGAGCCGTGGTGTTACAGCCCAGGGGCCGCTTCGCTGTATCAACCCACAGTTTTCCATGCGGGCCTCCATTGTTAGATGACTCAGCCGCCGAAGGCGCGGCGTTTCTAGGTCCTCGTGCAGGTGTCACTGTTTGAGCTCCTCCGGGAAAGGTTCTCTGAAGTTCATTAAACCCTAAAGGCCGATTTTGAGCTTCCCAAGTTTTAATGATTTTATGGAACGTACGGACTTTGGCGTTAAATAGCTTTGGCTCAATTATTTGTACAATTATTATCTTTTTATTTGTACAATTTTGTTTTTAATGTGTGGAATTGAATTATACTCTTGGGTCCTAACTCGTCTTTTATCTTCAATCATCCATTTAAGTTTCGCAGATGATCAACAACTGTTAATATGTAATTCTTAAAAAATATTCATTCATTAAGTATCAAAATCTACTTTGTAAGATTTTGTTTTCGAATATTTGTCTATTTTACAGAAATATAATTTTCACCGCTCTGAAGATTTATACTTTCCCAGCTTAGTCCTGTATCGAGAACATTAGGTTGAACTTCCACATGCTCACTTCAAATCTGGGGAAATGATTTTAGTTGATGTTATTGGACTTTGATAGTGAGCAAAGTAGCATTTCCGGCTTTGTTAGCAAGAAAATTTTACATATAGACCGCTGTTTCCAATTTCCAATTGCAAATACAACTCCCATTTTTTCCTATAATACCAGCTGTAAACAAAACAAAACACTTTGTTTAGTCTGAATTGAAGTAGTTCATGTTGCACTTAGCTTTTCACTGAAAGTTGAGACTTGATAAAATTCTTAGGTATTTGTGTGTTTTCTAAGCTATTGCAGATCCCAACCCCCTGCTAGACTAATAAGTGGAGAGGAACATTTTTCAAGCAAGAAGTGCCTGGCTTGGTTTTATGAGTATGCAGGTAATGAAATTAATATAAGAAGATATCAGTCACGTGCTTTAAAAAGTGTTTTGGTTTATTCATTTAACAATTATTTATTGCAGGCCTGCTTTGTGTTAGTGCTGTGACCTGGGATCAAGGTCAAGACTGAGAATTATGTGTAGGCTAAGAATTTGGTACTATGTCAGGATGCTTTTTCTTTAAATATGTAATTTAGTATGTGCTAGTGGGAGGGGTGAGATTCACTATTAATTCCATTTGTGAACAGGTGCATTTATTGGTTTAAGTCCATTAGCTAAAGGAGAGTTGATATTCTGAAAAACAAACTATGTAATAAAACATTATACACTTTATGTAGTTCTTATTGTTCTTTTGCATATTCTGTTGACAATTTTCTGAACCCAAACTGATATTTTTCTGAAACTTTTTGGACACGTAGTAAAAGATTTGAAATGCAGATATGTCATGGCACAGCACATTTGCCCTTTGATAATTGCTGTTTAGCCCATCGTTTCTGCCAGCAGTGCAGTAATCCCTACGAACGGAAAGACTGGTGTGATACAGTGTGATAAATGCTGTGTTGGGAAGATGCACTGCGATAGTTCAGAGGACGATAGAACCCATAGAACCCAGCCTCATGGTGTCAGGAAGAGCTTCTGCAGGAGCTGTGACTTAAACTGAACCCTGCAGGTAGTGAAAGCTCTGGGCCCATGGTAGGGCTGGAGCTTAAGGGTGAAAGCCAAAGCCAGGGAGGAGACTTTGGTGTTCAGCAAATGTGTGAACAAGAACACTTCCCATTTATTACTAACTTTTTTATAAGTATGTATAAAGATATTTTTTTCCCTTAGAATCTAGGTTTTGGTCTTCTAGAATTCATGATTTTATAGCTTCCCCCTCCTCCTTTTTTAACTCTGATTCTCAGTGTCTAACATAGAATAGTGTAGATGGAGTCACTCTTACGTTTCGTGCTAATCCGTTAAGGTCTAAAGTATACTCTGAACTTGAAGTGTAACCCTAGGCTAACAGTATGGAAGGTAAGACCATTGATGTAACTTGAATCAGCTGGATCCCCAAAGTATAATTTAAAAATTGTTTAGTAACAGAACAGATTCTTTCTAGACCAGAAAAACTGCTATTACTGGCATCCCAAGACAATGTCTAACCCAAATTAAATGAAAGGAATTCATTTCTTACTGACCTCCATTTAAAATGGTGACCCATTATTCCAAGTGCCGGTTTTACTGGAATTTATGATATAGAATCAAAAAGCCCCTCATCTTATTTCACTTGTAAAAAGACACCTTAAGATACCATAAAATTAGTGCATTTTTTTTCATTTCTGCTCATCTGTATTACCTCTCCTTGGGCCTTCGGTGGGTAGCATGAGATTCTAATTAGCTAAACATTTATTTGCTATGCTAGCATTTTTGTAGTAGCCAGCATAATAATTGCTCTGTGTATTTCAAAAATCATAATTATATAATGTATCCTTACAATCATTTTGTCAGGTAGGCAGTGTTACCTCTTTTTAGAGATGAGAAAACCGAGGTTGAGATTAAGTAATTGGCCCAGGATCATACGGTGACAAGAGCGAGGATTCAGATTTAGGTCATTCTCTTGCAGAGCTTATGCTTTTAATGACTACTGTCTTGTCATTTCTGTTTTCAGTATGTACATGGAAACTCATTTTCCTTCTACAAAGAAATATTAGTAAATGCACTTGAAGGCAATTTATCTTATGTATGGAACGATTCATTCAGTAAATGTTTCCTGAGCATTTACTGTGTGTCAGGCACTGATCAGTGCTGGGGACACAGTAGGGAACAAGTTAGACAAGATCCCTACCCTTGGGGGACTTGACTTCTAGTGGGGAAGACAGTAAATAGGTAAGTAAGCAAGATAAGTAGAGATTGTGGAGGGTTATAAATGTTAAAATACGGTGTGGTGTAGGGACACAAAGTTAGAAAGTTTGGATGATTTTCAAATAAGGTGATAGGGAAGGCCTCTCTAGACATTACTCTGGGTGGAGACCTAACTGACCAGGAGGAACCAGTTATTTGCCAAATCAACAGTAGGTGTTCTGTCTTAAAATGGGGGTGTCCCTTATTAAAATGGAGACTGGGAATAATGCACGTAAAGCACTTAGCACAGTACCCGGAATGAGTCAGAACTCATACGTGTAAACCGTTGTTAAAGGAGTGATAGCATTACAGCATTAGGTGGACTGGCTGTGTTTTAACAGTACTGTTCCAGAATTAACAGCATAGCTCCTGTATAGCTCATAGGGAAGGTGTGTTTCATTGAGCACAATTTTTATTCCTGAGCGTCTGCTATGACTGGCATGGTTTTGTACTCTGCACATCTCTAGGAACATTTTATGGTCATAAAAAAAAAATTGATTTTTTGTTTTAGTTTAAAAACTATTTTACCACTAATCTGGTTAATATAATATCATAGGTGACGTGTGGTAAGTCTGATAGTTTTGCTCTTTCACAAGACCTCTCCTCTTGAGTGATACTTACATTCGCAAGGATTCGTTAATACGTGGGGCCTGTTACTGAACAAAAGCGTGGAAAGTAAAAGGGCAGTTTTTAAATCTTACAGAGAACCCAAAAGAGGATAGAATTGCTTAGTTCTAATAAAATTATAAATCTAATAAGTTCTTTTTTTTTTTTTTATAATGTTTGGTTTTTTTTGAGAGAGAGAGAGAGACAGAGTGCGAGCTGGGGAGGGGCAGAGAGAGAGGGAGACACAGAATCAGAAGCAGGCTCTAGGCTCTGAGCTGTCGGCACAGAGCCCGACGTGGGGCTCGAACTCATGAGCCATGAGATCATGACCTGAGCCGAAGTTGGACACTTAACCGACTGAGCCACTCAGGCACCTCTAAAGAATTCTGATAGATTCTAAATAATTTCCAAAGCTTCTTAAGTTGAATGGAAACCTATTTTTTTTGCCTGAGAGTTAAATTCAGCCCCAGAGTAGATTTGTTGGAAGAGTATATTTGAGAAAGTAAAACTAACATTATGTGGTCTGGGAAAAGAATATTAGTATTGACCTTGCTTTAGATTCAAATTTGTTATTATCTGCATTGCTTCGGGAAAGGCACTGAACATTTACAGAAAGGTCTTGTGTATGTCGTATATATCTCCTTATGACATAATTTAATTTGAATCTCATCAGATTTTAACCACTGGTCAATTCCCCAGTTTCTAGGGAGACTGTTTCATGATAGTGACTGATATTTCTTGATAACAGCTCTTCAGCTTTGTCTTTTGATTTCTGATGATGGCTGCTCTGAGGTCAAGTCAGTTTTCTTTTTCGTAAGAAAAATTGACAATACATTCTTGTTTTGGCTTAAAAAAACCTTTGTTTTCTTCCACTGAATTTTTTACCTGACTTACTTTCAACCAAACCACATGGAGGGGAACATACTCAGTTATATTTTTTAACAGCTTTATTGTATATGTATGCTTCTAAAATTACAATAATTAACACATTCTCATTAAAAAACTTCTCCAAATATATATTGGGAAGTGAAAGTCCTATAATTACCACCCTTTCACCTTTTAACACCTCACTGCATAAATAAGTGCAGTACTCATTTAAACCAAAAAATTAAGCATTTTGGTTTCAGACCATGTTTTAACGTCCTCTTAGCAGCCTGGATCTCGTCTGAAGCTGCAGGACTATATTGGCACACAGACTGGACGGCTGCATTCTTCTGTTAGGACAAACTGTGGAGCGTGGATTTCATGTTGTACTTGTGAACGAATGATGGTGGGTGTAAAGTGCCCCTCCCCGCCCCCCCAGTAGCTGTGATCTGGCTTGTGATTTATAAAGCTGGAGTATTTTTATAAGTTCTTAAGAAAGGAAAACAAGGGTTTTTTGGGTCACTTTAACAATAATATTTCAAGACTGTTTTCAAAAATCAGAAGTAATAGCGTATTTCTATCATATTTCGTAATTGCTTTAAATGGTTCGATCTTTTTATAACAAAGGACAGTTTCAGATGTACAGTGTAACAATTTGATATATGTATATACTGCAGAATGATCACAGTAAGTCTAGTTGACATCTCTACCCACACAGGGTTATACATTTTCTCTCATGATGAGCACTTTAAGACCTACTCTCATAGGAGCTTTCCAATATACAGTATGGTAGTAGTGATTGCAGTCATCAGACTGGCTGTACGTCACATCCCCAGGATTTACCTGCTTTATAACTAGACGTTTGTTCCTTTTGACCACCTTCATCCATTTTGCCCGCCCCCCCCTCCCCAAACCCTGCCTCTCACCTCTGTATCTACGAGTGTGGGTCCCTTGTTTTTGCTTGTTTGTAGATTTCACAAGTAAGTGACATCATATGTTATTTGTCTTTAACTTCCTTCAATTACAGCATAATGCTCTCAAGGTCCATCCATGCTGTCACAAATTTGTTGTAATCTTACAACAAATTTTGTTGTTTGCAATCTCTCACTTACAAAAGAGACCCAGCAGTGATGTAAATCACTATCTTTTGGGAATCTGATAACATAAAAAAGTGGGAGAATTGGTGTATTGATTTATATTTAGTGTTATAGAGGGAGAAAAATAAGAAACAAGCTAAGTATCATTAAGTTTTGGACAAATGGTAGACATAAGCTAAGTGAGGAATTAAACTTTAGTTTCAATGTTAAGGTGGTGGAACTAATGCTTTGCTATTTTAGAACCAAGATGATCAGGAAAATAGTAGTTTCTTTAAGTCGTTATCTTCATAATATGTATATCTTTTTAAAGTATTAAATTTTATTCGGTTGTGTTTCAAAAGGGTAATAAATGACCTTCTGTTTTAGTAAGAAAACAGGTGTTCTTTGCTTACTGTCTTGAGTAATGAGTTGGGCCTACATGTTGTAGAATTTCTTATACTTCTTTATATTTATGCATTACCAAATATTTTGTTCAGATAGGCTCTCATGAATGATTTTTGAATTGATAGGTTCAAGTTACTATACAGACAAGTGATTGATATTTTTTCTTTCCTTAATTTCGTTTTGTAATGTGGTGTTTCAAGAATATTTCAGAAGTTTTACATTTTAAATCGTATAGCCGATATTTAACACTTTATCAAAGATATATCAAAATTCAAATTTAGTTATTTATAAAAGTTATGGTGTATTCATAGATGCCTTTAGTACAATGGCTTATGTTTTATGTTGGTATTAAATTATAACAATAAAATATATAAATTATTTTTGTCTTTGAAGGTCCTGATGAAGTTGTAGGGCCAGAAGGAATGGAAAAATTTTGTGAAGACATTGGTGTTGAACCTGAAAATGTATGTTTTATTTCTAAGTAGAATGGAATACAAGTGGGATATAGCATATTTATAAATGTCTAAAAATTGGGACACTTTAATCTTATATCAAGATTTCGTTTCTTCATGTTTTATACTGTAGATTTTCATTTAAGGTCTTTTAAATCAATTTAAGTTGGGCACTGTTCTCTTAATACAAATGTCATTTGTGATAGAGTGAGAGAGATTCCACCTTCAGAAACTGTTAGAACTTCTTACTTTTAAGAAATTGGCCCACTTCTTCAGAGTTAATAATTCCAGAGGTTATACTCTTTAATAGTTGAAGGATGGAAATAGTTGTATAAAAATGCTCTCCATGATAAAATATAGACATGATTATCTCTGTGCTGACTTTTCCCCTATCCTTTATGTTCTGTTCTTTCCAGATTATTATGTTAGTTTTAGCGTGGAAATTGGAGGCTGAAAGCATGGGATTTTTTACCAAGGAAGAATGGTTAAAGGGGATGACTTCATTACAGTAAGACATTTTTTTAAAAAACAAATTTGATGGCCTATTTGAAGATCTTAATTGATATTATATGCTTCATAATTTTTAGAAGTAAGGTTTCACCTTAAAATACTCACATTGGTTTGATCTGTGACAATCAGTTAGGGTTTGATAAAATTTATATTGTGGTCTTGGCAAAATGAACAGTTACCCCATCTTTCCTATCCTCTGAGAACCTTAGTACAGTCTTATTAAAATTATTGACTCTTCGTGGGTGAATTAGAGGTCTGCGATCAAAGTTACTTACTCACAGATTGAGCAATGAGCAGTTTCCTTCTCTGAATACAGAGTTCTGCCACGGAAGGAGTTTGTTCTTTGAGCTGCCCCAAGTTCTGGGGCCTCTTCAGTTTTATGCTTTATTTTGAAAAGAAATCCGAAGGTAGAGTTACATGGCACTTTTGTTGTTTCTTTTTTGCCAAATTAATCTTATAAAGAACAAAAGTAGAAATCTTATATGGCTCACCTGCAGCCTTCAGCCAAGTTCTGGTTACTTACCTACTGAGGCTGCCTTTGAATTCTTCTGTAAGTTACAGAATTGCCTCTTGATAATAATTTGATCTTGACTTTCCAGAGTAAAGTGTGCTTAGTTGCAGAATCAGTTAGTAATTATGTGTTATTTTTAAATTATGTCATGTTCCTAATGTTCATGCAGGATGTTACTAATGATCAACATTCTAAAACAGAGGAAGCATTAATTGATATTTTTGAGCCAAAAACTGGAGGTTAATTAGCCATGTGGTTTCCTATTGTGGTTATGCTTTTATTAACACATTTAACTATTTTTTATTACTTGTTTGCCTGTCCTTACATTTCAGAATACCTTGGTTATTTTTTTCAAGTGTTCATATGGAACTTAAATTTTTATATTTGAATTTTCAGCATCTAATGTTTTGTAATTCTCCTTTTTAACTAGCCTTAACATATAGCTATCTTATGTATATTTTAGGGAAAACCTTTGCTTATATGAACCAAATTATAATTTCTAAGATAGAATATAAAATCAAACCTGTCATTTCAATTACTTATAGGAGAGATGAGGAATCAGACTCCAAGGTAAAGAAAATGTTCACCTAGGTTTATGTAGCTACTTACTGGCAGAGCTAGGACCTGGAATTTAAATTCCCTCATCACCAGTCTAGCATACTGTGCTTTGTTTGCGTCACGTTTCTGTATGTATGTTAGCGTTTTTTATAAAATGCAAGACTGTTAACTAACTTTGAATCATGGTGTTTACAACCAAGTGTGAACTCTGTCATTCATCTAGGTGTCATAACCTACCAATTAAAATGATGTTGATTCTGAAATTCTTGGAAATATCCAACCTGCAATTAGCTTTTTAGAGAAAGATAAAATATAAAATATTTTATGAATATAAAATACGGAGGAGTATGCAAAGAATATAAACTGGTTTTCATGTAGCTTAGTCTGTTTTATTGAAATTTTCGTCAGTTAAAACATGGCTTATTCATTGTAAGACATTTTAGTTGGCACTATAACTGCTTTTTGTACTACTCCTGCTGTATTTTTTGTATATTGCTTGTTTTGAATAATCAGTTTGTGTATTTTAAAACCAAAAATTTTTTCATCATGTGTCCGCATAATTTGATATAACATAAAGAGACTTTGTATAACAGAAACTTTTAAATACAAAGCATTTCTGATAATTATTCTTGAATAACTAGCATCTGGCTTTGGGTACAAGAATAGAAATGGACTTAACCCTTGAACTTCAGTTTTATTAGCACGTCTTCTCTCTAGGAAGTTCACAAGCTGCACAAAATGGAAGCAATGATTTAACACTTAAAGTTGACCTAGAGGTTTCCGTTTCACTCCTTTATGCTCTCTTGCCTGTCTGCCTAGAGCCCTGTCTGTGTTGTAGGGCCTTGGAGCTGCTCAAGTCAGGCAAGCCCTCTTGACTGGGAGGGAAAAGAGTTGTGTTTTTCCCCCTCATCTAGATTGCTATGTGAAATACCAAGTATCTTTTATCACTTAGCTAAGTCTTTATTACTCCCTGAATTTACTTATACAAAACTTGCTGAGGAATACAGTAGTTTAAAATTTAAACTGAGAGACCAAAGAACATATGTAAGTCTTAATTTTTTATTTTATAGTTGCCTTAGTATGTTTGGTTTTATGTTGACTTATAATCATAAAACGTAAACCTTCACAGACTCGATTCCCTTTCTAGCTTTTTTAGTATTTTTATGATTTGATTTAATCTGGGCATAGTTATTTCGTGGTCCCTTATATCATCTTAATATAGTTATCGATTGTTTCAAGTTAATTTTAACCCTTAGAGCTCTGCTAAAGAGTAGAGACAGTGTGGTAGTTAAAACATACACCGTGGTCAAAGGTAGTAGACGGTGATAGCCATGAGTAGTTAAAATCTGTAATTATATAGTGTTGATCAGCATTCACAATACTTGTACGTTCATTTATGTTAAGGCTATTGATGTCTACTTTTCATAACTGGATCGCCTTTTTTGTGTGAGAGAATCTGTGGGTATGAGTTGGTACGTAAGTAGACTGGCACGGCCATTTTGTAGGTTTCGGAGGGCGCCATTGCCATCTCTGTGTCGTTGTGTAGTAACGGCCAAATTTCTCCTCAGATTGGATTGGATTTGATAGTCATTCATGGTCAACACTTTGTGTAAGCTACTGTGCCTCTTAAGTGCTGATCACAGGGAAGCTGGAGACGTGGCCCCTGCCCTTGGGTAACACGCTGAGAGGGCCGGGGCGGCATGGAAATACTGTGGCGGAAGCCGGGTCGGAGGGGACAGGCGCTAGAGTGAAAGTCCGACGTCCTGTGGAAGCACAGCTGGGGGTGAGATGAGTGTCGGCCGAGTAG
Source organism: Puma concolor (assembly GCF_028749965.1). Taxonomy (NCBI): domain Eukaryota; kingdom Metazoa; phylum Chordata; class Mammalia; order Carnivora; family Felidae; genus Puma; species Puma concolor. Next base: position 115,336,202 of record NC_141676.1, read on the forward strand.
ACGGGAGAGTCTTCGTATGGGGTCCCTGAACCGGACCTTGAAGAATGATTAGGATGACGATGGTTCGGGATCTAGGAACATGTTCTTTCTGAAGAGGAGACTGTGAGCAGAGCCGGCGAAAGGAGAGCACGTGCGAAGGAAAGAACATTGACAGAACGGGGCCGCGTCCCGGGGGGTGGGGTAACGGCTCCACGACGGAGGGCCTGGGCCGGCCGGCCGGCGGAGAGAGCTTCGCCCCGTGTTCCAGGTCCCCGTGTCGGAGGTTGGCAGGGAGCCGTCGCTCGAGCAGTTGTTGTAGGCTCCGGGATCGCCTCCTCTCGTGACCACGGCAGGCCCCTCCCCCGCCCCGGAAGGCGCAGGGTGTGGCGCGCGGACCTCCCTCTTCCTTGTGTCTGCGGGTGCCAGAGGGCGCGGGTACTTCGCGTTTTTGCTGGCTGCAGCGGAGAGCTCTCCTCACACCTGCCCGCTGGGAGTGGGGTTGGGGCGAGGGCGGAAAACCATGCTGGTGGGGAACACTGTCCTTGGTCGCGATCGTGAGAAAACCGTCAGGACAGCGTCTGACGGGAATGGAAGTACGCAGCTGCCCGTCGGTAGGTGACGAGCTGTGCGCCTTCTGGTCTCCGTTCTCGGCCCTGGACTTGAGGATTGAAGGCGGTGGTCTGGCCTGACCTTATTTAGGGGGAGAGTAGGGGAGCGTCTGTCCGATTTTCCCGCGGGGACGGGGTGCTCTGGGGTGTGTGGTGTGTGACTGCCGCTCACTTAGCATTTGGGGCCAACTGCTAGTTGCCGTTAGCATTCTCCCCCTCTGCTCTCCCCGACGTTCATCTTGACGATTTTTAATTCCCCATCCACATTTCCAGATATCCCCAGGGTGTGCTGTTTTGTTCTGGTCAATAGACCTCATTCACAGAGAGTTCTGAATACGGAACTTTGTGGATAAAACTCTTCCTGTTACAGATCGGGGTGCCACAGCACCTTACTAATTAAGGAAGAGGACCTCACTTAGAGCTAATACATGGATGGTGATTTCTTCTTATTTTAGAGGGCTTTAATGAAGCAGAAATGTAAAAGCCTTCCTTGTTAATCAGATGTTTACAATACTCAAGAAATTAATGTCCAAGTCCTAATGTTGAAATTTAAACCCGCTCGTTCTCACCTCGGTGGCCTGGAGAATGGTGTCCTGTTGTGCCAGCGTTCTTTAAAATCTGTGGGGTTTTATTTAGTTGTTCTTCATAAACCTATCCCTTGCTTTCCGTGATACACTAGTTAAGTATGCGTTTCTTTTTACTTCGGGGGAAATGCTCTTTCTAAACCTCGCAAGTTATGAGGTGTGGACGTTATTAATTGCTGAGTCTATTTGGGGCCAGGTTAAATGTAAGAATTGTGATGTGTTCACTGGTTTCGCGAGGTCTGTTCAGTCTCTCTGAGACCAGTGATGTGCAAGGTGGTAGTTGTTGTTGTTGTTTTACTCTTCTCCAAGAAAACATTACTTGTTCTTTGTTCGGTTAGATTCTTTCTCTGCTCCAGATTTAGGTAGACGATGAGCAATGGTGTGGGATAGTTGGGACAGAGACAACAGTGTGATTTTTTTTTGAGGTGATTTTTAAGCCATTTCCTTCAAAAGGAGCATCTCACACTGGGAACTGTTGTAAACATCGAACTTGTGTGTTCTCAATCTCATGGTTCTCTATTGTTGTCATTTTAAAAATGAGGAAACCGAGGCTGAAGGATTAAGTAGCTTCCTGAAACCACGTGTGTGGAAACGGAGAAGGTGCACTGTTTCGGGGTGTCTCTCCGTGTGACTTGGAACTTTGTTCTTCACCTCGTGTCCGTCTTAAGCTTACTGAGAGCCCACCCTAAATGACTTCGTGCTCTTTGTCCCTGGGGAGTGTTATTTGCAAAAGGCTGTCATTTTATTTGGATTCTTTTCTCCTTGGTAACTTGTAAGTCACTGCTCGCAGACTTGATAATCTTGTTTGAACTCCAATTTCCTGCTAACCTTTCCCAGGGAGGGATTTTGAAACTTTTTGTAATTAAATAAAGATGTACTTTGTGGCTTATTTTTGGTATTCCTACTTCTGTTTAACAAATAATTGTGGGGCGCTTGTGCACGCCAGGCCCTGAAGAAAGATTTTAAACCCTGGTGGTCGTGAGAGGAAGGCCTGAATGCTGGGAAGTGCCTTTATCGTATGTCTTCCTGAATCTCAGGTGTATTAAGGTTCTAAGGGAGAGTCTGTGTGAAAATGTGAATCACATCATTAAAAAATAATGTGCGAAACGCTTCTTCAGGAAGCCACAAAGATTTAGAAGATGAGGCCTCTTAGGATGGATCATCATGAGGAAGATCGTACATGTAACTGGCTGCTTAAAATGCAGTGCCCTCTGAACTTACCAGCTCATGACGCTGGAGGGCCTGAAGACACCCAGATTTCCACACAGCATCACAGGCACATGTAATCTGAGAATTTGTTCCTTTTGCATATCCTTCTGGTAGTAGTTAACTACGTTTTCAATGCCATTAAACCTTTATTTTTCGCGTAACGGAGAATGTTTGCGCTGATAAATCCGCTTAATGAAATAGTAAATAATACATTTTTAATAAATAGTAAGAATCTTGTTTCTGCATGAAATATATTGTGCCCTCATTCATACATAGGAACTAGGCCCCAGACAAATTGGACGGTTAACCTATCCAAATTTTGATTTCCTTTTCCGGCCATATGGCAGATAAAATGTGCAAAGAAGCCATTTGTCATGTAAAACACTTAAATGCAGGATAAAACATAAAAATGTATATATTTTAAAAAGCATGCCTGGACTTCACTGTAAATTAAGGAAAATAATCAGAGGCCAGAAATGAGGAGAGATGGTGATACCATAGGGACATGTAGATCTGACACTTAACCTTAAGGTTACTACCTGTTTCTAGTCCCCTAGCGTCTGGCCATTAACTTGTGGTGCATATTCTGAATAGGAGACAAAATGGCAATGCCTGAGTAGGGTGAGAATCAGATCAAAAACTCATATTAAGTCACTGATGTCACACATAGCTAGTAGATGGAGATGTGATTGCTTGGGCTTGGTTCTGCATACGGTGAAGGGCTTATTTCCAAGAGAGTTCTTACCAGAAATTCTTCATCATGCAGATTCAAAGCTGGAATGCATTATTTGTATGACACAAGCCAAAAACGTATTTTACAAATGTCCCAGGTAAGTAGTGTTTTCACGTATATGGTGGAAGTGATTCTTCTGTACAGGAATGCGTTTTAAACAGAAGCCTCAATTTCTGCAGAAAAAGGTTCAGTTTTTAACAATCATAAATTACTAAGCATATTGGGGAACATCTTAAATTTCAGAATTAGACTCTTTAAGACTAGTATTTTGAATTATCTGAATCTCAGCATAAAATAACTACTATGTTTAAAGAACAAAGAACGGCCTCAGATGATCAGATTTCCCATGCATAATTAAATCTCTGAAAGTGAAAAAACATTAAAGATTTAAAAATCAATGGATGAGTTACGAAGGAGGTGGGTATAGAATCAGTGACCTACAATAGCTGAGGAAAATAGGCAAGAAGATAAGGGACGTAGTGGATAATTTTTTAAACTGTTGAGTTTCCTGAATTTTTTAGATATAAGCCCGTCATCAAGTATGTGGACTGCAGGTATTTTCTCCCACTCTGTAGCTTGTGTTTTTGCTTCTTATAACTTGGGCAGAGCAAAACTTTTAATTTTGACGGAGTTCACTTGATGAGTTTTTCCTTCTATGAATTGTGCTTTTGATGTCAAATCCAAGAATTCTTTCCCTAGATCCGGAGAATTTTACCTTTCGGTTTTTTTTTCTGGAAGGGTTTGTGTTTTTATATTTTACGTTTAGAGCAGTGATCCATTTTGAGTTAATTTCCTTAAAGGTGAGAGACAGGTTTTGGTTTATTCCTTGCCTACAGCTGTCCACTTGCTCCATAGTTCATGTTTTGAAAAAGGTCTTTTCCTCCCTTGAATTGCTTTTGCGCCTTGTCCGGTATCGGTTGGACACGCCTGTGCGTAGGTCTGTCTCTGGGCTCTCTGTTCTGTCGATCTGTGCCTTAAGCCTCTGCCAGTACCATGCGGTGCTGCTGTATACAGAATCTTGAAACCACAAAGACTGATTGATCTCTTTTCAAAATTGTTTTAGCTCTTCCAAAAATTTTAGGATGATCTTTTTATCTGCAAAACATCTTACTGAGATTTTGGTTAAACTACGTAGTGAATTTGGGGAGGATTGACCACTGTTTTGAGGGTCTGAATACATGCAAGATAGCTATGTCTCTCTTTTTGGTGTTTGATTTCTTTCATTGTGTGTAGTTTTCAGCATACAGATTCTGTACATGTTGTGTTAGAATTACATGTGAATATTTTGTTTTTATTTTGAGCCATTTATTTTTAATTCTAATATCAATGTATTAGTTACTAATATGTAGCAATACAATTGATTTTTGTGTGGTTGTCTTGTATCCTGTGACCTTGCTGAACTCACTTATTCTGAGTGTGTGTGGATGTGTGTCTTCCTTGGGTTGTCTACATAGACAGTCATGTCCTATGATTATAACACAAAATAGGGAAATAGGGACCATCTTATTTCTTTTCCGCTCTTGCATGTCTTTTATTTCCTTTTCTTGACGTATTGCATCAGCTGGAACTTCTACCATTGTGCTGAATAAGCCTGGTGAAAGTGGACACCCATTCCTTTGCTCCCTAGCTGTGGGTTGTTTGTAGATGCTCTTTATCAAGTTGAGGGAGTTGCCCTCTGTTCGTGTTTTTCTGTGAGTTTACACGAGTTGATGTTAAATATTTTAAGTGCTTTTTCTGTATTAAATCATCTAATCATGTAGTTTTTCTTTTAGAGTGTTAACACTGTGGTTCCATTAATTGGTTTTCAATACTGAATCAGTTTGCATACCTGGAATATATCCCACTTGGTGTATAATTATTTTTATATGGTGCTGAATTCTTTTTGTTAATATTTGTTAAGGATTCATGAGGGATATTGGTCTGTTTTTGTTTTTGTTTTCTTATTTATCTGAGGATATAATAGACATAACATTGTTCGTTTTGGGTGTACAACGTAACGATTCAATATGTATGTATTTTGGGAAATGATTACCACAATAAGTCTAATTAACATCCATCATCATAGTAAAATTTTTTTTCTTGTGAAAAAAAATTTTTTTTGATACTGCCTTTAATCGGTTTTGGTGTCAAGGTAAATCTGGCTTTATAAAAGGAATTAGGAAATTTTTCTTAGAATTTATATTTTGCAAGGTAGAACATAGAATTGGTCTTCAGAGATTGGTGGAATTCTCCTGTGAAACCATCTGAACCTACAGGTTTCTTTTTCAGAATTTTTGGGATTTTTGAATTCGATTTTTTAATAGTTACAGGGCTACTCAAATTACTATTTATTTCAGATCGTTGTATCAAATTATTTGTTTCATACTGTGTGTGTTACAGTAGTTTTTGTTTTTCAAAGAATGGGTCTATTTTGTCTAAGTGGCCATATTTATATCCTTTTCATGTCTACAGGTCTGTAATGGTACCTTTTGTTTCATTCCTGATATTGATAATTTTTGTCTTCAGTTTTTCTCTTTGTCATTCTTGCTAGGGACTTGTCAGTTTTACTCACTTTCTTTTTCCAAAGAATCAGCGCTTTGTTTCATTGATTTTCCTGTCTCATTTTTCTGTTTTCAATTTTACTGATTTCTGCTCTTACTTTCTCCTGCTTGCTTTAGGCTTATTTTGCTCTTTTCTAGTTTCTGAAGATAGGAGGTTAGATTATTGATTGAGATTTTTTTCTCTCATAATATTTGCATTTAGTTCTGTGAATTTCCCCCTCAGCACTGCTTTGGGTCTCACAAAATTTGAGTTGCGTTTTTATTTTCATTGAGTTCAGTATTTTTTTATTTTTATTTTTTTGGTTTCCATTGAGACTTGTTCTCACCCATGGATTGCTTAGGAGTTTGTTTAGTTTCTAAGTGTTTGGAGATTTTGCTTTTATCTTCCTGTTACTTCTAGTTTGGTTTCATTGTAGTCAGAGAACATATCCTGCGTGATTTCAGTTCTGTTATATTTGTCAGCATTTTCTCAATGGCTCAGGCTGTGGTCTCTTGGGTTCTGTTGTACAGACACTCGAAAAGAATACGTGTTTTGTTGTCATTGAGTGGCATGTTCTGTTAGTGCCAGGTGGATCTTGTTGGTTGGTGGTGTTGAATTCTTTCCTGATGTAGTGTCTAGTTGTTCTGTCGGTTCCTGAGGAAGTGTTTCAACAGAGGAGTATTGAAATCTCTAACAATAATTGCATATTTGTTTATTTCTCCTTTTACTTCTCAAGTTTTTGCTTCACTTTGCAGTTCTGTTGCTTGGTGCAAACACTTTTAGAATTGTTGCATCTTGTGGGGCGCCTGTCCGACTCTTGGTTTCAGCTCACATCATGATTTCACGGTTGTGGGATGGAGCCCCGTGTCAGGCTCCACACTGTCAGCTAGATTCTCTCTGTCTCTCTCTTCCTCTGCCCTTCTCCCTGGTCGCACGTGCTCACGCACTCTCTCTCCCTCTCCGAAACAAACAAAACTAATCGTTACATATTTTCGGTGGATTGACCTGTTATCATTACATAATATTCTTCTATGTTCTGATCATTTTCTTCACTTGGAAGTCTACATTAGCTCATATTGATGAAGCTGCTTCTCCTTTATTTTGGTTACTGTTTCCAGAATATGTTTGTTTTTGTCTTTTACTTTCAGTCTGCCTATGTTGTGTTTGAAGTCCATTTCTTCCAGATAGCATATGGTTGGGTCACTTTGGTTTCATGGGTTTTTTTGACCTGCTCTGTTAATCTCTGTGTTCTAATTGGTACAGGCTACTTAACATTTAGTATAATTATTAGTACATTAAGGTTTAAGTCTGCCCTGTATTTTACAATTCAGACTTTTCCACTTGGTTCTTTTTTGTTAGATTTCTTTTCCTAGACTCACTGTTTCTTTGCTGAGACTTGCTACATTTTCAAGGTTGTTTTATTGGGTCCATAATTGCTCATTGAACCATTTTCATCATAGCTGCTTTAAAATCTGCATCAGATAATTTTAAACACATCTTGTGATTTCAATATTTGCACGTATTGGCCCTCTTTTTACATTCTGCTTGCCATCTTGGTTGTTGGTATGAGAAGTGCTTTTTTATCGGAACTTGGAAATACTGAGTATTATGTTATGAAACTCTGGATCTTATTTAAACCTTCATTTTCGCTAGCTTTCTGTCACCACCTCATCAGGAGGAGGGGATTCTTCATCGTTGTAAGCAGACGGGAGAGGTCCCGCCCCCAGGAGGCCTCCACAAAGAATTTCTGGGTGACACGGGTGACACTGCTGGGTGAGCGTGATGGTGTAGCCCCGCCTCCTCCCAGGCACCCTTTGATGGCCCAGGGCGCTACTCCTTACCCCTTGCTGGGAGCAGAGCTGAGGTCCTTGTTGTATGTGGTTCCCACTGACGGTGCAGGAGGTGGAAGGGGGGCGTCTACGTCCATCCTGGGGTGGGTGGGCCATGCGGTCCTCCTTCAGTCTGCTGGCAGCTGTGGGCCCTGAGCGGGCTTCTTCTGTGCTGTTTGAATGGAGAAGAGTATCTTTTCTAAGCTTGCTTTCGTGCTAGGCTGCTCAACTTCTGCTGGAGGGAGAGCGAGTTTTTGGTTTCTGTCTACCCCGTTGGCATTTCTGGTTTGCTGACTCCTTCATCTCCAGATCTGGTGGAGAAAAGGCAAAAGAAAACCCAGGAAGCGCCCCACTGTATTGTTCCTGAGAATCTCAGAGTTCTTTCAGTCTTGTGTTTGTTTTGTGTATGTCGTCTCTGGCTTTTAGTGGGATGAGCAGGAGACATGGATGAAAAGTACGTTGACTTCATCATCCTGGAAGCAGAAGGTATTTGTCTACTAAAAAAAACAAACGAACCTTCTGTCCCCTTCCCACACTATTTAGTGTCGATTTCCTCTGCTCCCTTTTGGAACCAGATTCTTTGAAAGCATTTGGCTGTACACTTGACCTTTGAACAACGTGGTAATTTTTATTGAAACCTGGAAATTTTGAGTATTATGTTATGAAACTCTGGATCTTATTTTTTCTTTGTTTATTTTCAGAGTGGGGAGAGAGGCAGAGAGAGAGAGAGAGGGAGAAAATCCCAGGCAGGCTCTGTGTTGTCAGTGCAGAGCCTGATGTGGGGCTTGATCCCATGAACTGTGAGATCAAACCGAGAGACGCCCAACCGACTGAGCTACCCATGCGCCCCGACTCTGGACCTTATTTAAACCTTCTGTTTTAGCTGGCTGCCACCAACACCACCTCAGCAGGAGAGGGCAGGAAGCCCTCCTCACTGCTGGCAGGCATGGGACTTCCTTCACAGTCAGACATCTGCGTGTAACTCTTGACTTCCCCAAAACTTACTAGTCTACTGTTGATTGGAAGCCTTTCCCATGGCATAAACAGTCAAATAGCGTATTTTGTACGTTAAATGTATTATATACTCTGTTCTTACAGTACGGTAAGCTAGAGGAAAGAAATGTTCTTAAGAAAACTATCAAGAAAATATATTTACAGCACTATACTGTATGTATCGAAAAAAATATATCCCCATATAAGTCGACCCACACAGTGCAAACCCTTGTTGTTCAAGGGTCACCTTTATTTTCTCTGATTGCTCTCTTCTTAGTGTCTGTTAAACCTGTTCTACTAAGACTTTTATCTCTACCAGTCTTCTGAAACCATCTTGTCAAGGCATCATTTACAAGTGAACAATCAAAGCAATAATATTTATCAGAACTGGGCTGAAGCTTTAATTGTACTTAGAGGAAAATCTGTAGCTTTGAATGTTACATTAGAAGAGAAATGGGGGCGCCTGGGTGTCTCGGTTGAGTGTCCGGCATCAGCTCAGGTCATGATCTCACGGCTCGCGGGTTCAAGCCCCATGTCAGGGTCTGTCATGCTGACAGCTCGGAGCCTGGAGCCTGCTTCACATTCTGTGTCTCCACCTCTCTCTGCCGCTCCCCAGCTTGCGTGCTCACTGGCGCGTGCTCTCTCTCAAAAAATAAGTAAAGATTAAAAAAAATTAAAAAAAAAAGATGTTTAGAGTAAAAGGGAAAGCAAACCTGCAGTTGAAATAATTAAGAAATTCTGCCAAGATGATTAAGAAAAACAGAAAGCGGGGCGCCTGGGTGGCTCAGTCGGTTGAGCGTCCGACTTTGGCTCAGGTCCTGATCTCACAGCTCATGAGTGTGAGCCCTGCGTCGGGCTCTGTGCTGACAGCTCAGAGCCTGGAGTATGCTTCTGCTTCTGTGTCTCCCTCCCTCTCTGCCCCTAACCCACTCGCATTCTGTCTCTGTCTCGCTCAAAAATAAATAAACATAAAAAAAAAAAAAAAGTGAAAAAAATTAAAAAAAGAAAAACAGAAAGCAAAAATAAATAATAATACAGAATAGAAAATACCTCACCTCAGTGAAAAGACCCAGATGGCTTTTCAGCTGATTTTGGCCAAATGCTAATTCCAGTGTTTAGTAAACTTTTTCAGAAAAGAGAAAAAAAAGTAATAATTATAATTTCATTTTTCTAAGGCCTATGCCATGAGCTTGTTATCAAAATTAGTGAAGAGAGTGTGAAGGAATGAGATTTACCAGCAAGTCTCACTTACGAAAATAGCCAGAAAATCTAGGAGTGTACGAAACCGGTAACAAACATTACTCAGTTTGGCTTATTCTAGGAACGCAAGGTTTAATCAACATTAGAAAATTACCCAAAACATTTACACCTTAATAAAGTTAGGAGTCACCTGTCACATTGTGGGTTTAGAATAGTCAAGGTCTTAGTTAAATTTGGGTGCTAGATATCTCTGGTACATGATGAGAACTAAGTCCATTCTGGGAGGAATACTGTGGGTCACGGTAGATGGCACGGCCCGTGTGATGAAAGGGAGTCAGGTGTATGCTCAGAGATGGCAACCTGGCAGTTAGGTTTCGGTGAGTTAGGTTTCGTCGGCCTGTTGGAGGGAGCGCCACGTCGAGTAGAGGCAGTGATCTGTGCTGACACATAGCTGTGGTCAGTGTGCGTGGCGAGTGCGGCTTGACCGGAGTTCACGGTGTGGTGACCTGGTTCTTGCTGAGCAGTGGAACTCGTGTCAGCCCGTGGGAGAGCATCTCTTTGAGCCTTTAACTGGTTTCCTTCCTTGGCATCTGTACCTTATTTGAAGTCAGGTGCTGCCACTGATTGCCTTGGTGCTTAGTCACTGAAAACGTAGGAATCTGAGTTTATGACAGAAGCACTAATACGATGTGTTAATTTTCTCTGTGTTATAGCCTGAACTTTCAAAACCACTCATGGCTAATCCCTGTCACCAAGCTGTGCCTGAGAATTTCCAGTGAAATCTGTGACCGAGGCCTGGTTCATCTCCTCTGTTCTGCCATCTTCTTAACTTTACATGTAGTAAAAGCACATCTTGTGAATCTCTTCTTGAGACATACTCATGATTGTACTGGAGCTTTCGATTGAGCTTTTTTTTTTAAAGGTCATTGGACTGAATTTCATTGGTTGCCAGGTTTTCTCTTTTTTTCCTATTTTCCTTTTTTCCTTTTTATCCCATTGGTCAGTACGAGGCAATATGTTTGTTAGTAACTCTAAATTTGTGAAGCAGAATTTTAAACCTAGATTGATTTCATAGATGCACTCACTTTCTTCTCAATACGTTTCTTCTGACCCCCTAATGATGCTTTTATTTAATTTTATGGATTGTATAATGTATTTGGCTTTTTTAATTTAAGGTGTGACTGCACAGAAAAGTTACAGAACAAATTTGACTTTTTGCGCTCACAGTTGAATGATATTTCTTCGTTTAAGAATATCTACAGATATGCCTTTGATTTTGCAAGGGTAGGTAGAATTTCCATGTTTTGTAATTTTAACATTTTTTTCATCTCGGAACCGCACTTAGGGAAATTTTTTACTTCCATTGTAGGATAAAGATCAGAGAAGCCTTGATATCGACACCGCTAAGTCTATGCTCGCCCTGCTGCTTGGAAGGACATGGCCGCTGTTTTCAGTGTTTTACCAGTACCTGGAGGTATGTGCACTGTTCTCGTCTGGAAGCATTAAATATTAATTGTAAAACTTACTCTGAAAACGTACCTTTAAATGAGGAAACATAAATGGATTTTTAGATAGTGTGTTTTTAAGAAAAACTTAAGTAAAAAGTTTCTGATAAATTGTGTACATATGTCATTTGTAGACACAAGTTCATGTTCATTAATATATTCTGTACATGAGATACTTTCATTCCAGCCTTGCAGCCCCCCTCCCCCCCCATGAAAAAAATGAACCCTCAAATAAATTTTAGCAAAGACGTTTTTCACGCAAAATTAGTTTCTTGGGTTTTTGACAGAAAACTGATGCTCGTGTACAAATGTTAGGCTTCTAAATCGGGTTTCAGGTTTCTTTGTAAACCACCAGCTCTTAGGCTGATAGCCACATAAGGGAACCCGTTGTGTGTAGTGATAACACTTTCCTTTTCACTTGGGTTCAGTCTAAATAGTTAGAATTAAAATTTTATGCCCACAAATATGAGAATGACTACTTAAATGTACTAATAACAACTTTAAAATGTCTGCTGAATTTATGAAGAAAGTGTTCATTTAGCAGGTTTAGCGTAGCACCTACTACCCACAGTGGTTTTAAGATACTGTTCTTTTTTTCCACTGCTTTCTTTGGCTTTCTGTTTTTGTGCCTTTTCAATTTCAGGTTTTTTGGTATAGATCCCACCGTTTCTTGAATACAGATGCTTTTGCTTTTTGGTTTGAAAATGATTTCTCATAAAGCTGATTATCATAGCGAATTCCCCAGAGTAATTTTGTTGAAAGCTTCTGCTGAGAGGCAGTCATGACCAGGACTTGAGCGAGTGGGTTTCAGGTACACTTAGATCTTTAAGCCTGATAGAGTAGGCTTAGGAATGGCTGGTAAAGTAGACGTTTTTGATGAATGTTATCCGTCTTCCTCCTGTTAGTAGTTCGGGGCAAAAATAAAGAGGACTGAATCTAAAAATAGTCACCTCTACAGGGAGCTGAGAGGACGAAGTATTTTCAACGCTGGTTATGGGGAGGGTGTTTGACACTGTTTCAAATTAGGTTTTATCCCTGTTCAGCGAATGAAGAAATGGGCTCTGTTGTTAAGTAATGTTCCCAAGGCCACTCAGTTCAGTGACAGAAGTGGGGTTTGAACCCAGGCCAGTACTCTTTCCACTGCCTACAAAAGCACCAACTTCAAGATGTGGCGGAACATTAAATCTCACGCATAGCAGTCTCCTGGGAAGCCGCGTGAGGGAACTTGGTGTACGTAGGATACGCTGTATGACTTGATTTCAGTGACGGTTATAGAAGTGCCTACACGGAAGACACTCAGGCGTTTTATCAGATCGGTGCCTTTGTTGCTCCTGTTACTTCTCAAAAATGAAGGAAAGATAAAGAAAAAGTAGCTTGGATGATGTTAACATGTGAACGGCCCTGAGGATTCTCTTATAAGCCCAAGTGACTAAAGAGGACTAAGTGCTTTAAGAAAGACCAAATCACAAAAAGATGGCATAACTAGATTTATTTAAGTCAGAGCCTTAGATAACGCTTGTTCTGTATTCCAAATATTTATATCCTCTTCTGCAGCAATCGAAGTATCGTGTTATGAACAAAGATCAGTGGTACAATGTGTTAGAATTCAGCAGAACCGTCCATGCCGATCTTAGTAACTACGATGAAGATGGTGCTTGTAAGTATAATAACCGTGTTTTCCTAGGAAGATGAAGTTCTTGAAACTGTTACGTGGGAACACGCGTTTGTGTAGCGTTACCATAAAGAATTTAAAGTTGCTGACGGTAACTTTTCTTATGGAATCATGTTGAAGGTGTGGGGGAGGGCTTACGTTAGAAAGTCTGTGCTGACAGGTGGAATGTTGCCAATTTCTCAGAAATGTAATGGAGCAGTATAGCTAAGGTTAAATGATAATTTCTGCATGTAAAAGCTAAAATTCTGCTTTCCTGCCTTCCCTGGCATTTTCCTATGGAAGAAAAGAACAGTCAGGATTCAAATAGAGGAAAGCAAAACCTCAGGTACAAGAGAAAAACCTTCAGGGCTAATCACAGTGCCCACTGATGGCATAGCAGATTATGCCACAATAAGTTCCCGCAGAAATGCCTGAGTAAGCACTCGATGAAATACCATTTTTCAATCGTTCAAGTTAAGATATCTGTCCATACTCTTCAGTGGAAAGGGCAGAATACCAGAAAACAGATCCTTGAAGTACGCTGTAGGATACATTCCTATAAAAGTAAATTGAAACGTGGACTTCTGCGACCCTGAAGATCATACAAAATGCTGAAGAAGGGATAACTTTATTCTGCCTGTAGTTTACATTGTAACCTCTCCCCCCGGAATGTTCTAAAATTCAGTAATATTTTTGGAAACAGCCCTTTGGTAGCAGCAGTAAGCTTGCAGGCAGGCCTACACATGTGTATATTCATGCGTGTTTTGAGTCAACATATAAAACAATTTTTGTATAAAAATAAAGCTTCCAGATTTGTTTGAAAAAGCAGAAAATCTGACTCAAGTATGTGAGGAATTAGTGACAGAAGCCAAGTAATAGCTTGTGTCCAACTTGCGTCTCACTTCGCTGGCTTGTAGCTACGCCACCAGCTAGGGTGCTTTTTGGTTGCCGTTTATGATTGTCCCTGTTGGCCGATTTTCTTAGAGTAGGGAGGTACGTCAATAAAAAATGAGAGAAAGACCATCGAGGGGTATGTGTTTTAAGAAAAATAGGGCCAGCGTACTCTTTTCTGGCCACGAGTTTTCCCCTGTTTTTCAACGAACAAAAACAGTGAGCTCATGTGAGGAATGGCTTCTGTAAGGAAATGAGTGTGGACCCCCCGCTTTATGTGAATGTCTTTTTATTTATTGTTTTTTTTATTTTTAATTCTTTTAAGGTTTATTTTTGAGAGAGCGAGCGAGCAAGCATGAGCAGGGGAAGGGCAGAGAGAGAGGGAGACACCGAATCCGAAGTAGGCTCCAGGCTCTGAGCTGTCAGCACAGAGCCCAACACAGGTCTCGAACTCATGAACTGTGAGATCATGACCTGAGCTGAAGTCAGCCACTTCACTGACTGAGCCCCCTAGGCGCCCCTCACATGTTTTTTCAGTATAGTTTTTAGGTCAGGTGTTCATTAGGCACTTGCTTTGTGTTTAGATTTATACCCGGTCCTGTTACCTGAACAAAATAATTCTCTTATATGGCCACTCCTTCAACAAGCTTACATGCTCTTGGTGACGTAATGTAGAAACATGTTGAACACTCTCCATATTCCTTAATAGAAATAACAGTGCTGTGAGCATTTAGACAAAGGGAGCAGTCAATCTTGACTTAGTTATTGGAGAGTTCTGAAGCCATTGCAACCTTGCGAAGGAAGCTGCAGCAAATACCCCTTGTGGAAAGTCTCTTCTATCAGGAAAGAGCAGGCCGAGAAAGAAAAGCGCTAAGTAGCCAGCAGGACAGGAAACACACCTTAGACGCGGGGGTCCGTCCACATCACCACCAGAACTCGGGGAGAGTGTTTGTAGTGGGAGGTCTGAGGTCACTGAATTCTAACAAATGCTTCTCTCTGTCTAGGGCCTGTTCTTCTCGATGAATTTGTTGAGTGGCAGAAAATCCGTCAGACATCATAGCAAGAGCTCTTGCAGAGAAAATGCAAACCTTCTGATGCCCACGTGTGTACAGGCTGATGAGAGGAGAAATCCAAAGGCTGCATTTTCCTTCATGTGAAAGACTTCTCCTAGTACTTTGTTTTCCTTTTTTTTAAAAGGAAGTTTTCTTGTTACATGTGATGGGCATTGAGCCACACCTCTTCTGAGACTGAGTATCCAAGTTTTTGTTTTGGGTTATGTTTATAACATTTATTTCAGAACAATAAAGATTCAGATTTGTGACAAAGGCCTTAAAGTGAAGATGTCCCTTGAGTGTCAGAGTGGTATTTATTTTTGTAAATTTTAATTCTTGAATTTTAGAGGATCTTTCTTGCCATGGATTTGGAATTTTAAAGATTCTGAACAACCTTAATATTTGGGAGTGTGGCCTGCTGATAGTACGGCTCATGTATTCATCTGTGCACTGTTAGGAAGAATGTTGGCTTCACCTCTGGGATGATGATTTTCTGATTCAGCAAATAAATACATTTCTGGATATTGGGCGTTCTCCAGCTTTCAGCTCTGGTTTTGTGTGAAAGTACCATGGTCTTATACACATACTTTATCTGAAAAGTTTAGAATTGGATATGTTATGTCCAGCTGTTTTGTTTCCTAACCATTAAATAGTTTTATCAATTAGTGTAAATCAGCATTGTATGTATATTCTTAATGTGACTTAAGTTTTAAAAGTTTAAAAGTTCCATCTCTATTTGAAAGGGCAAGGTTCATGTATTAATGGTCTCCAAATGAGCCTTTTGAGAGAATCAAGACCAATATTGAAGTTGTATGATCATCGTGTGATATGGAGAGTGGTGCACAACTCAAGGGCACCATGTTACATTGGTACAATCACTGTGTTGCTAATTATCACGAGTTTCTAAATGTTAGCGATAAAGTCTCTTGAGGAAAGGACAGCCTTTCTAATTCACATCAAAGGCATCTTTTGGGCCAGGAGCAGGGCTGTTTGGATGCTGCTCTTCAAACCACCTGACGTCCCAGTAACACGAGAAGTGTCCACATTCACAGTCCGGCCATATCCCCAACAGCATGCCTAATTTCATTGTGTGAATGGAGGAAGTAAATAGATTATTTTTCCATAAGGACATTTCTACTGGCATGAGTGACTTTCAGTATTGACTCCTTAAGGAAGAATCAGATATAAAGATTCTTATGGTTTGTTTGCTTTTTGGTTAATGAGCTGGGAGAAAATGAATACTGTCTTGACTTTTAATGAAATTGCTTGTACGACTCTGTAAAACCCTGATCTAACAACAAAGAACATTTTTTTTTTTCCTAAATGTCTTAAAAATCGGGATAATTTTCCTGAAATGCTCCTCCGAAGTACTAGAATCAGTGAATTATTAGAACAGAGCATATACCAACAGTGTTACGATTTAACATTCATGAGTGACGTTTTAATATCAAGTTTATTTATGAGTAAAGTGTTCAGATTTTCAGACATTTGAATCTTTATAATTTAACCGACTCTTTCCTCCGTGGCACAACTTCTAAACTTGAAGGATGTTGACCACTTGTGTTTAAGTTCAAAAAACAGGATTTGAGTGAAATCCTCCAAGTTGTCAATTTATAGCCTTTGAAGTAATAGTAACGTCTTTGTCATCTTCGTTAATAAGGAACACTCAGAACATATGGATGACTTGAAAAATACACATAAGAAACTATTTACTTTGTACTTAACCCGAAGTACGTTTAGACTTTGGAATTTGAAAATTAAAATGAAACTTTTTTTCCCTAAAGTCAACAGCCCCACCCTGTCTAGGCCAGGCTTGCTTTGCACTCTTCCTCCTTCTAGATCTTGTGCCTCCGTAGAGTCCCAGCAGTCGCCTGCTTTGGAGGCTCATTTACTAATTCATCAGTCAGGGTGTGGTCTCGTTCCTTGGTTTTCATTTCTTAAGTTAGGTTTGAACAACTTAAACTTATTGGAAGATGTACGAGAAGACGTTTAGTGGCTAAGCAAAGGACAGTAGTAAGGAGCCTACGGTATATAAATGTCTCCTGACTGCCCTGCTGTCCTTTTTATTAGTTAGCTTCAAGTGCTTTCCCAGGAATCCTGCTGTACAGTTTTCAGAATTACTTTCTTCATACAGGATGAAATCCTCACTGGTGCTATATGGTTGGAAAGGACTTGCTTCTTCTAGAAGAGCATACCGATGTCATACAACTGGAAGGAAGCAGAGCGGGTGTGGATTCTCAGCTGTTGTCCGGTTACCTCTTGGAGCCAGTAATTCTTGACGCAGCCTGGTGTCTTTAGGAAATTGCCAGGGATTCAAGTCACACAGTGTGGTCTCTAAACAGCTACCATAATTTTACCTGAGTGGGAGATTTAAAAAACCAGTATATGCTTATGTGCTGATCTGAGTCTACGTTACAGTGTCTTTTATGGTCTAATGATTTCTTCTTTTTTAAATGCTGCCCATACAGTTCTTGACAAAACATGTTTGATAGTGATAGTATTTTCATGTGTAATGTGTGGGTTTTGCTGATTTGGATTTTAGTCTGTTTGAAGTACCCTCGATGAGTGTTTCCTAACCTGGAGCACGAGGGCCTTCTGTGGGATGTTAGCTTGACCCTGAGGAGTATTTTTCTTAAATGCCTTTTCACCTAGTAAACCAAAAATTTACCCTTAACAGTATTGAATGCCTTCACTTCGTGCAAGGAGGGGAGGAAGGGAGCGGAGATTTAAGAGAACTAGAGTTTCTAAGGCTACATATTATGTAGAGTAGCTTAGATTCAGGACACACAAGCCTATTCGCGCTGAAACATTTCTCTTGGGACTCCAGTGTTTTCCGTTACAAAACATGTCCTTTCTGCCTAGTTGCTAGTGTGAAATTATGAAAGGACTTACTGAAACATATTTTGGGGTCCTCTTGACAAGCAGATCGTCAGAATGTGGACTTTGCTTTCTTGAAGAAGCGCACTGAAAACTGGGATAATTCATAGTCTGATAATGTTTTGTTTGGGCTTTGAGGGCTCCTGTCACCTTAGGTTTTGTGGCACATCTCATACATTTATCACGTAACTACAGTATCCCATAAGTTAGGGATGTTTCAGTACATAATGTGAATACATTTCTTTGATAAACTGAGAGAGAAGGCCCAGTAATCTCTTAACCTCATCATAAAGAATTCTTACCCCTAAAGAATTCCTGAGGAAGCATTACTTCTGAAGTCACACTGGAAAACGTTACAAGGAAACATTTCAACGAAGAGTACATTTCCTCTTCGGGAGAAAAAAGTCTCGTTGATTTCCTCAGTAGGAAAGGCTAGTCTGAATCATTAACTATTCTGCATCGTAGGATTTTTAAATGAATGTAGTTTTATTAGTTTCACAAATGCTTGGTAATAACCAGAAGAACAGATTGCTTACGACTTGGTCGTTTCTGTTGACGGTCGCAGTTAACCTGTGAGCAGTACTTGCAAAGCCAAAAAGCAGTCTGCTTTTATGGTAAATTTTTGTAGATTATAGATTGTGGAAAGATGGATTTTAGCCCCACAGCACAGGTGAACTGTCACTAATTTACCATTGTAGAGATTTTTCTCGTGAACTTTTATTTCATTGGAGTGAATCTTTATAGAGTTTTTAAGGCACGATTTATTTACCTTTTCCCAAAGACCAGTCTTACTAAAACATCTTAAAATTGTTATATCCACTTTACAGCCCTTTGAATCCTTAACCAACTGAGCCACCCAGGCACCCCTTACAGTCCTTTGAATCCTATAGCGTTTCCTTGTTCCTTTCCTGGGCCAGTTGTTATTATTTTGACCATTTTCTCTCTATTTTGTGTGCTTTGTCTGTAATTTATTAAAGCCTTTGATGATATGGCTCATTTTTGCATGAGTTCTAGTTTGCCATGTGTTCGATACTCTTTAAAATCTGTGACAAGGTCAGACTTGAATGAATATGAGTATAGAATCTTGTCCTAACAGTGCCAGTTTTATCGGAGCTTTGTTGTATTTTGTGGAACTATGGTGCATAAATGGAAGACTTACAAGTTTTATTAAAAATTCCTTAGTTCCCTCCAAACTTACATCACTTTGAGGAAGTTTTATCATTCTGTGTTTTGGCTTTCTCAGCTTTAAAGCATTAATGAAGATGGTTTCGTGGATTGTTTCGAGTATTCACTTAGAATGTGGATATCCTGAAATGATCAAATAGCACACTTACAATTAATTTTAAAAGCTAACAAGAGTAAGTAAAATGTACAAAGCCAGATTTACCCGAAACTCCATGGGCGCGTGTGTGTGTGCATTGAGTACTACTGAATGTGTAAACTTTACCCATCATTTATTTTTCCTTGTAAAAGACAGATTGCGCATAGAAGCTCTTTACGTATTTTGAAGGTGGAAGGAGAATTTTGTTTTCGTATGATTGCTACCAGTTGTGTGTGAACCACGTAAGATGGAAGACTTTAATACTTTATTGGAACGGTTTGTCATCTGAGACTTAGTATTATTTATCAAGCTTAGCAAAACTGATTTGTGTGGGTATTCAGTTGGTTGACCTTGAGTATTTTAGCTGTATTATTCTGTCATGCAATTGAAATGGCTTGTAGCAAATTAACAGACACTTTTATCCACAAATGTGGAAACCTTACCTGTTTTGGATTTATGTCATTCCTTAAAAGACTTTGAATGTTGAGAAAGAGTATACAAGTAAGTATCAGAGAACCCTGGTTGGTTTTCTCTTTGCCACATTTTGCCGTGTCACTTTTAGACAAATCATTTCACATCTGTTATCCTGTTTCACCTTCTGTAAAATAGCATGAATACCTACCAGAACTGTTAGAAAGTCCAAACAGGCCTTGTGCATAGCAGTTAGTCAGTGTTAAATGAATACAGGTATTTGAACAAAAAACGATTAGTTACAATGGTTTTGTTAAACAAGTTTTCTATCTTGTGTAAACACGTCCAAGGGGTTTCTTCTTCTATTCTACCATTTGTTTTTATAATCAGGCTTGTTCACATTCCCCTTGGACTAGATATTTCAATAACTCCCAAGCATCTGGTATGTACCAGCAGGTCTTCTAGGACTGTGTGTGTGTGTGTGTGTGTGTGTGTGTGTGTAGTTTATCCAATGATGACAAAGTAATTGAGGGAAGTAAATCGAGGAAGGGGTCTGGGGAGTGTGTGAGCACAGAGTACACATACGCCGACAAAGTGACACTGGACAGAGATCTGAAGAAGTGAGCAGTGCGGCCATTTGCATATCTGGGGAAGAGCTTACCAGGCAGAAGGAATATTCCACGTTAAGGCCCTGAGCTGCGCATGTGCTTCGTGTTTTCCGGAAACGGCAAGGAGATCGTTGTAACTGCAGTGAGCAAGAGGAAAGGCGTAGCCAAGACTAGAAGGTGAGGTTAGAGAGACGGGGGTTAGTGATGGTACCTGATTGTAGGTAATCACATAGGGCCTTGTTCGCCTTTCTGAAGACAGACTTCAGTTGAGTGAGGTGGGAAGCGCTTAGGGTTCTGATCAAAGCAAGGATGGGAGCCGACAGTGTTAGGTGGGAGGGTGTTCCAATCCCGATGAAACATGGTGTAGTTTAAGTGAGGCCAAGTGCAGTGGAAATAACCGTCAGATACGGCATGTATTTTGATAGTAGAGCAGATAGTCTATGTGGATGGATTGGATGAGGGTGGGAGAAAAGAATCAGGGAAGACTACGATTTTGGGCTTGAAACACTTGAAGAATGAAGCAGCCGCTTGGTAACCTAGGGAGGACTGTGCGGAGCAAGTTAGGGAGCAGGGAGCCCACCTGTTAGATGTCCCAAGGGGTGCGTGGAGCTGGCGGTTGGGTACTGGAGTCTGGAGTTGAAGGGAGAGGTCTGAACTGGGCACACACTTACACAGTCGACCGTTGAGCAGCACAGGTTCATATGTACTTTTTTTTGTTGACAAATACTCTCCAGTGTAGCATTTTCCTTACGATTTAAAAACGTTTTCCTCTACCTGACTTCCTTGTAAGAATACAGTCTACAAGATGTACAGTGTTACAAGATACGGATTAATCGGCCGTGCTATCGTCCAGGCTTTCAGGTATCCGTAGGCTCTTAGCAGTTAAGGTTTGGGGGAGTCAGAAGTCACAGGCCGGGTGGCGCCTCTCACCCCTGCGCTGTCAGGGGAAGTCTTCCCTGTACAGCCCTCCTGTGAGTCAGGACTCGGATCCCTGATTAAGAATAAGTGTAGTCAAAATAAAACCAGAGTGAAAATACCTGATTAGTGAAGGTGAGGGCTGACTTTGGTGATTTAGAAGTAGAAATGTGATACTAGTATTTTCTGTACACAGCAGTCACTGCTTTCTGTAGCGTTCTGGAAACAGTTGAGATTGAACAGTCGAGATTGATAATAAATACATGCGTGTGGCACTTAAATTTAAAGGGCGAATTCCGTATTATTCCTGGAATGAAGCTTTTTTTTTGAGACGGTGCGGTTTTACCTCTAGGAACCGTGGATGCTAGCCTCCGGTGGCTGGGAGCCGCTGTCCTGAGTCAGTGGCGCAGTGTCGGCTCTAGGGGGCGGGCTTGCTCCCAGTTCGTGCAGTGCTGGCTGCAGCCGGGTTGGCTGGCCACGCAGTCCCGGCGTTCAGCCCCCGCCCGGCAAGGCACTGTCTCTCAGGCGACAAGCCCACCACGTGCTCTGTATTTTCTGTTGCTGGGAGGGCAGGAAACAAGGCTGCGGGTCGCTGTCCGGACGTCTAGGACTGGAAGTGGGCATTTGCGCATCAGGCACGAGGAGACTGGGGTGGAGCTCGCTGCCCGTGAGGTCTGATCCAGGGCCCCACCCACACGTGTGCACAGTCGGGCAGAAGAGGTTCTGCACGTGGTTTGTTCAGGACGTGTGTGCAGCTGTCAACTCTGTGCTGTCAGGTGTGGGAAGAGTGGGGGCTGCACGGACCAGTACAGTACCCTGCCTGCCTCAGTGAGCTTTGCCGGAGCGTCTCCCAGCGCTTAACATCGAGTGCTCTACTCACGTGTCCTTTTTCCTCCAGCGTTAGAAACCCTGCGGGGAGCCCGGTGGCTCAGTAGGTCAAGCGCCCCACTTCGGCTCAGGTCGTGATCTCGCTGTTCGTGGGTTCGAGCCCTGCGTCGGGCTCCGCGTGGACAGCTCGGAGCCTGGAGCCTGCTTCCGATTCAGCGTCTCCCTCTCTCTCTGCCCCTCCCCTGCTCACGCTCTGTCTCTCAAAAATGAATAAACGTTAAAAAACTTAAAAAACAAAAAAGGAAACCCTGACTCCTTTATCTCTGGCCCCTTCACGTGCCCATTACAGTGCTCCAGACTTGGGCTAGTTCGTGGTGTATGCAGAGATAGAAAAGAAAAAACAGTGAGGGAATTTGTTCCTCGTGAAAAATCCCCCTGTAGGAAGGCGCTCCTGTTAACACATGTCTGAGAGTGGCTGTGGCGGGGATTCCAGCTCTCCGTCTTTGCCTCCCCCCACCCCCTCTCCCCTACCAGGAGCGTCCCTCGAGCCCCGTGGTCAAGAGCACTAAGTAGAAACAACCTGCTGGTATCCATAGACGATGCAGGCCCAGCCTTCTCGTGGTTACTGGGGTGGAAGACGGACCGCTCTGTCTGGCTTGTACAATCCAAGAAGTTTGAGGTGAAAGGGACCTTTCTGGAATAAGGCACCCTTCTCTTTTTCCCACTTTTCACCCAGAAAGTTTGTCCACACGCGATCCTTCTCCCTCACTTCCTTGAGGGTCCCTACTTGTCCATGCTAGTTGCTCACTCGGTTTACCTGTAAAACGAGGGTCTTCTAGAGGATGAAATGAAATAATAGCGCATGTAGTAAGTGTTAGCACGTTCCGTCTGGAAACAACAGACCGTTGGACTTTGTAGGTTGGATTTGTGTTCGTTGAGTGCGTTGTTATTATCTAATAGCATCAAATGGCAACAAAAGTTGACCCAGTAAATCAGATCCATTCCAAAATGCATATCTCTTAGGAAATTAGTTTTTAATGTCCGTGACATAAACTAATTTGTTCTGTTAATGTAGGGCTGTGTGAAATAGTTTTCAAAGGGATATTACATACGACTAAATGACACGATGAGTCTGGAGTGCACTTGACGGCAAGTATTAAGTGCTGGGTAATGTTAGCTGCTCTAGCAGTCTTTAAAAGGGGATCAGTGTGACCTCATAGGAAGGGCTTTTTTTTATGATAAAAATTATAAAGTCCAAATACTGTAATGCCTTATTACAGTGATTTTTTTTAAACAATTTTTTTTAAGATTTATCTTTGAGAGCGAGAGAGAAGGCATGAATGGGGAAGGGACAGACAGAGAGGGGGGAGACACAGGATCCGAAGCAGGCTACAGGCTCTGAGCTGTGTGCACAGAGCCCGACGCGGGGTCGAACTCACGAGCCGTGAGATCATGACCTGAGCTGAAGTCGGACGCTTAACCAACTGAGCCACCCACACACCCCTGTTTGATTCTCTTAAACCAGTTGTTTAAAAAAATTTTTTTTAAGTAACAGGACTGCTTTCCAAAAGAACTTTTACTTAGAAGCCCAGTGTTTCCAGCTGGATGTGCTCCGGTTGAAGTGGGACACCCGGGTCCTCCCCGCTCGCACCCCCACCGCCACTGTCACCCCCACCGCCACTGTCACCCCCACCACCACTGTCACCTCGGAGAAGCCTCGGAGAGACTCTGAGCTTTCTGACGGACACTTTTTGCTTCCGCATTTGCAGCTTGCTCTGCCAAACACGAACAAAGCATGTGGATCTATTTAGAAATTTCTATCTCATTCTCTGTGTAAAAGCCAAAAATCGGCTGGCATTGTTTTAGTGTGGATGATGGGAGCTGTTTACAGCGTCACTGGAAATGTTGACACTAGAACGATAAAAGTTAGGATCATTCTGTCTCCACTTCACTTTCGAGGTTGGTCTAAAAGGGAGAGAGATGTAAGAGCTGCTGAGAGAGGTTTGGGATGAATGAGTGAGTGAGTGAATGAATGCACGAAGGAACGAATGAGTGTCTATACTCTGAGCCTTCACCGTGGCCCCATCTCATGCAGGACAAACAAGAGTGTAGTTCCTAGTCTCGGCCTTTGAGGACCATAGTCCTCCAGTGGCGAAACAGGTCTCCACGCAGAGCTCATGTGAGTCCCGTGTGGTCCCCCACACTGTTCACCGAACAGTAAGGGCTTAATGGAGGTTTATCGAATGAACAAAAACACGTGTCTGTCTTGTCTCCCAAAACTGCACACCCCTGGAAAGACAGGGACCGGGGGCAGCACGTGGCCAGTAAAATGAAAGCGTTTACTTACAGAATTAATCATTAAATGAATGACTGAGCATGAGTAGTGGCAGGGAAGGCTTGCACAGCCCAGCACAGGGGTTTCCAGATGGACACTGAAGTTACCTCACGAAGCATTTTTGGAGTTAGTGCCCGTCGAAGAACATGAGCAACAAGCTATAGGAGCTCAGAGGAGGGATTGTTTGACGGACCAAGATGTTCAGGATGGGTTCCCAGAGCCCAGGAGACTCGGGAGGGGGTGTGTCTTGACGGGGGGGGGGGGGGGGGGGGCTACTCCGGTGTCACAAAATGGGAACTAGTCAGCTGCGGAAGACGAGGCGGGGACCGGGCCCCCGGAGGGAGGGCACCGAGTGGACAGCCCTGGGCCCCGAGTGCTGGGATCCGAGCACCGTCCTGGCTTCACTGATTCCAGGCTTCGCGACCTTGAGGTGTTCCCACTTCCTCCTCCGGGAAGTAGAGGAAGACCGGTGTGCCTGTGATACCCTGCTTCCTGGTGTCGGGACCCGCTCAGGAACACCTGATGCCTGGCTCCCAATGCATGGCTTCCAGATGCCATGCATTTGTCGAATGACAGGGAACGTGTGTCATTTGTCGAATGACAGGGAACAGATGATCCTGTCTAATGAGAAGAATGGAGCCTGGGATGCCGGTAAACCTGTCGACACTTAGGGAAAGAAAAGTAAATAAGGAAAGCCACCAAATTTCACGGTCCGAAGAAAGGCTTAGGGGATCGTTTGGAAACTCCTTTGAGACTCTAAAGTTATGTCAGGAGTGAATAAGTCATGGGCTTTTCAGGCTGACACTATTTCTAAGGATGCTGCCTTCTTGAAAGAGGCAAACCACAAAGTAAACCGTCCAGAAAAGCTTCCAAAAAAAAAAAAAAAAAAAGCTTCCCAAGGGAGGGACGCTTCCTTTGCTTTAACTGCTCGCCTCTTTCCTTACTAATGAATCATCTTGATTCCCTCACTGGTAATTTGTCTTAAATTTGGTCATAAGATGGTTACATTGACTGGGCTAATGTGACACAATAACTGAAAAAAAAAAATAATTGAAAATAATAGGTGGCAGGCCACCAGCTGAAAAAGGGAAAATAGGATTCTTTTTTAACTTGGTTGTATGAAATGGTAATGGCTTGGTCTTTATGATGTAAGATGGGATTTATTGTAACTTCTCCCTTCTCACTGACGGTTCCCCCCTTATCCTGGGTCTCTTTCCTGAAACCTGTCCTTCCTGCCCATCTTCCAGCCACTATCAGTTCTGTAGAGACTTTTATTAGAGTGTCAGTAGCACTGTATTGTGTAACTTACACATGTGTTTTCTTGACTAGACTGTGATCTCCGTGAGAGCGGGGATGGTCTATCTGCCTTGTCTCTGCAGGGTTCACACCTTCCCACAGTATAGGGGAAGCTCTCAACGAACAGAACAATTGCAGGTGAACAAAAAATGGTTTTGCTTGTGTA
This sequence comes from Puma concolor, assembly GCF_028749965.1. NCBI lineage: Eukaryota > Metazoa > Chordata > Mammalia > Carnivora > Felidae > Puma > Puma concolor. The sequence goes on from NC_141676.1 coordinate 115,361,713, forward strand.
AGATGTGTAATCACCTGTTGTGCATTTTTTTCCGCTGTGTGGTAGACATTCCAGTACAGCCTCATTTTTAACGTTGACCTCTTAAAGTCAGAAGCAAATGGAAATCCAAATGAAAAATGTGTATTACAACAATTATGATGTTTTTCCCTCCCGAATTGGCACAGATTTTTAAAATTAATCTTACTCATTGCTGATAAAGGTACAGGGAAACAAGGGTTTTATGTTTTGCTGAAGGGAATATATATTGGCTGAACCTTTTCTGGAAGGCATTTAGGGAGCTATATTCAAAGGCCCTGATAGTGCTTATCTCTCTCACCTACCAATTCCATGCCTAGGAATTTATCCTAAAGAATAAATTACAGATTTGTCAAAGATATTATATAAATTATAATATATTCATACTTTGGGGTACTCTGCCTTGGAAAATCCACGCTGTGTTACTGATGGGGGAGAAACAGGTTTTACGTGTGATGGCTTAGTCCAGTGTGTGTGTCCGTGTGTTGGGAAAGACTGAAGGGCTGTGTACCACAACAGGAAAAATGGTGGCTTCTCGGTGATGGAGTTACCAGGAGGTGTAATTTTTACATCATTTTCTCGATTTTCTATACTAACAATGAGTATGTATTACTTTTGTAATTTCAAGGAGTAAATAAAAGTCATATAAAGGCGCATACTTTGCCCTTTGCTGATTATACACACCTTCCCAGTGAAGGAAGACGGACCAGCCTTAAACTAGAAATGTTCACGTGGGGGCGCCTGGGTGGCGCAGTCGGTTAAGCGTCCGACTTCAGCCAGGTCACGATCTCGCGGTCCGTGAGTTCGAGCCCCGCGTCGGGCTCTGGGCTGATGGCTCAGAGCCTGGAGCCTGTTTCCAATTCTGTGTCTCTCTCTCTCTCTGCCCCTCCCCCGTTCATGCTCTGTCTCTCTCTGTCCCAAAAATAAAAATAAAAACGTTGAAAAAAAAAATTAAAAAAAAAAAAAAAAAAAGAAATGTTCACGTGGACCCAGGGCAGCAGGCCATTTTCGCCACCTGCCTACCGCAGTTAGCCATGGTGTCCTAAGATACGCTGGGGGCCCACACGAGAGGAACGCTCATTCATCCATTTACTCTCTCTCACTCATTCACTCACTCAGGAAATATTTGTGGACGTCCTCACAGCTTGGGAGCTAAGGAGAAGTGTCAGATTCTTGAAGGCTAATTGTAGTTTGGGGTTCTGTTGGTTTTTGTTGAGGTCTAATTGGCATACAAAATCTTCATACTTTCTGGTGGACATCACAGTGATTGGGTGTTTTTCGACTTCATGAAATGATCGTGGTGAGTCTCGTGACCATCCGTCTCAAACTTACTGCAGTGGTTCCCCCATGTTGTGCGTCACCGACCCATGGCTTGCTTGTTTTATAACTGGGAGTGTGTACCTCTTAATCCCCTCCACCTACTTCTACATTTATCTTTTAAACCGAGAATTTAATAGAGTATCCGGCCCAACCCTCTCTCTTTGGAGACAGAAAAAATGGATCCCAAAGAGATTTGCCCAAGAGTGAATGGATGGTAAATCGCGCATCTAGACTGCGGTCTGGAAATTCTCTTTCTAGGCCAGAGTCACTTGGGCTTCCTGTCTTGTAAAACACTCATCTGCACGATAGTCCTCCAAGTGAAAAAAAAAGTCTCGTACTTGATGCTTGCATTTCTTCTCTAGTATTTTTAGGTGCCTTAACTGGCTTCACTTTGTCTCACAGAATTTGTAGTTAACTAAAGCTTTCCTATCTATGAAACTCCTACATCAGTCATTATTAAGCTGTTTCTCCCTCATATTTTTGCTTTATTTTGGCCTCATAAATACAGTTGGACAAAGCCAATTAAAACCTTTCACACCCTCGCCCCCCACCCCACCCCCGGCTGTGTGTTGTATCAACTTCCTGCTTTTGACTTTTGGGGAGGGGCCCTTCAGCCAGTCAGTACCCGTCTATCTAGCATATTTATATTATGCAAAAAGATTACAGATTTTGTCAATAGTATCACTGCGGAAACCTGTCATGACAGCATAGCACTGGGCCCCCTCCATTGTACCAGGTACATCATTCTCGACATGCTGCCTCCTCCGCCTCAAAAGGCATCCTTCCCCCGCCCCCCTCCCCCGCCTTCAAAACTCTCCCCCATCCTTCAAAACCCCTAATTCCCATGAAGACACTGCTACTTCTGGAAAGGCTTTCCTCAGCCACACCCACTCCCCCACACTGTCTCTTACCTCCTCTCGAGTTTGCATTTTGCTGCTCTGAGCTCCTCCGTAACAGACTTGGGATCTTTCATTTTCCCCGCGTGCTTAGTTCAGCACGAGACCGTCACAGGTCTTCAGACCAATCTCTCCTCGTTGATACAAGGAAGGAACGAAGGATGGAATAAACAGATACATTTTCCTACTAGGTTAAAAAGTAGAGAAGGGTCAATTTGGAACGGATTGTTCTCTTGTGTTGGTTTCTCGTGATGTCTTTACTGCTGTTCGTGAGGCTGGTGTAGGAATTTCCCCTGGGTTCAGATAAAGATCTCACGGGGCGTTTTGGAGAAGCACATTTTTTTTTTTTTTTTGAGAAATCGTGCAAAATGCACGGTCATCTCCAGCTGTCTACACACCCCCTCACGATACAGACTGCTTCGCTTACACACCTGTGTATGCACCCGAGCTCTGGGTCCAGAGACACGCACTCCCTTCCGTGCAGCGCGATCCGCACACGGCGTGGAGGAGCTGGCTTTGGTCCAGATGGGGCCCCGGATTTGCTGGGGGGACTTAACACTGGCTGTTATCTCCCCCAGGCTTCAGTGTCTTATCTAGAGCGTGAAAGGTGGGGGTTCAATGATCAAGATGCTTCTCCGGTCCACGAGCCTCTCACATGCTGGCCTGGAGTACTGTGCCTTGACCTTTTGTGGTCTAAGAACCTGAAGACTTGCACTTGACATTGGAGCGCAGCATTCACGCCAGCTCACAAGCCGTCCCTGCGGCCCTCAGACCTGTCCAGGCTTCCCAGTGTTCTCGGGAGTTGGCCCTCACTTCCACAGAAGGCGTCCCCTCACTTCTGCGGCGGCTCTCGCTGCGGGTTTTTCTGACCCTGACCCTGGGCCTATTTCTCTGTGCTCCGTGGGTTGATTCTGGTTTGTCCTCTGTAGTGGAATTCCTTTTTCCACAGGACAGACGTCCAGGTGTTTGAAAATAGCAGTAACGCCCCAGCCCCGAGTCTCTTCTCCAGGTTAGAAAATTCTAGTCTCTTTGCCTGTTTCCCTTATGACCAGATGGTTCTTTCTCCCTGATGCAGCCTGTTTGCGTCTGGCACCGCCACGACTCTGCATGAGCATTCTTCGCCCGCAGCGTTGTTACCTCCGGCACTTGATCCTTGTCCCTCAGGACCCAGTCCCAGGCCCTCCTTCTCCCAGCCAGACCTTGTGCTCTGGCCTCTGCCTCACAGGTGCTCCACTGTGCTTTACCCACCCTTTTCTACAGTGACTTCTGTACCGTGTTCTCAGTTTTTCACGTATCTGGGTGCTCTGCAACAGTGGGGACCTAAATGGCTCGTTCGCAGTGCCCGGCACGTGGTGGGCACGCGCGAGCGAATGAGTGAGGGAGGGAGTCTACCTTCCAGCACGGAACATGGTTCTGGTGGGTAGTGGCTGCTCAAGAAGTGTTTGTTGAAGAACAGGTGAATTCACAGACGAACCAATGAATACACTGTTGCTTCAATGTACTTTGTGACTCTTTGAATCCTCTTAAAATATTTATGTATTTTGAGAGAGAGAGAAAGAGACAGTATGAGTGAAGGGGGAGCAGAGAGAGAGGAGGGAGGGGGAGAATCCCAAGCAGGCTCCACCCCCAGTGCGGAGTCTGACTCGCGCTCGATCTCACGACCCTGGGATCATGACCTCAGGCGAAATCAAGAGTCAGGTGTTTAACCAACTGAGCCACCCAGGTGCCCTGAATCCTCTTAAAATATTGAACCTAGATACAAACATAAGACTCCAGAAGTGATACAGTCAGTATGAGGAATAGCAGACTGGTTACCTCATTCTCGAAAATATTTTTTTTTATTCTAAAAATGTTGTTTATTTATTTTGAGGGGGAAGGGGGGTGGAGGGACAGAGAGAGAGGGAGACAGACAATCACAGGCAGGATCTGTGCGGTCAGTGTGCAGCCTGACATGGGGCTTGAACCCCCGACGCTGGGATCAGGACCTGAGCTGAAATCCAGAGTCAGACACTTAACTGACTGAGCCACCCAGGTGCCCCGAAAATATCTTCTTTATTTTATTGCATTTTAATTTACTTTAATTCCAGTTAGCATACAGTGTTATAGTAGTTTCAGGTGTACGATGTAGTGATTCAACACTTAGTACATCACCCCGTGATCGTTAGGCTAGGTGCCCTCCTTTATCCCCATCACCTGTTGCCCCCATCCCCCCACCCACCTCCCAGTGACCGTCAGTATGTTCTCTGTGGTTAAGGGTCTATTTCTTGGTTTGTCTCACTCTTTTACCCATTGGCTGACTTGTTTTGTTTCTTAAATTTCACATGTGAGTGAAATCGTATGCTATTTGTCTTTCTCTGACTAATGTCGCTTAGCATAATATTCTCTAGCTCCATCCATGTCATTGGCATGGCAAGATTTCATTCTTCTTCATCACTGAGTAATATTCCATCGTATATACATACCACATCTTCTTTATCCATTCATCCATCGATGGACACTTTGGCTCCCTCCGTATTGGGGTTATTGTCGCTACTATAAGTATCGGGGTGCATGTGCCCCTTCGAATTACCGTTTTCATGATTTGGGGGTAAATGCCCATTAGTGCAATTGCTGGGTCGTAGCATAGTTCCATTTTTAACTTAATTTCAGAGTCACACTCGCAGAGCGGAGCCCCCTCAGCCAGGACCTACGTGGCTCCCCATCCTTGCTGTGGCTGCCGTGGCTGCTGTGGCTGCCGTGTCTCCCACGGCTTCTCTGCTGTCCCCCTCTGGTCCCCACCTTCTGCCTTGTTCGCAGAGCTTTCACCTTCTGGCACTACTCTTAGCTCTTGACACGTTCTTGGTTTCATTTTCACTTCCATGCTTTCTCCTTTTAGTACAGTTAGCTGTGCTCATAGTTTAGTGACTTCATTTTGAAGACCCTGTTACACTCATGAAATGCTTTTCCTTAACATGAAAAATTATCTGTAAGACTTTTTTAAAAAAGTGACTATTGGGATGCTTGAGTGGCTCGGTCGGTTAAGCGTCCAACTTCGGCTCAGGTCATGATCTCACAGTTTGTGGGTTCGAGCCCCACGTCAGGCTCTGTGCTGACAGCTCAGAGCCTGGAGCCTGCTTCAGATTCTGTGTCTCCCTCTCTCTGTGCCCCTTCCCGCACTCACACTCTGTCTCTCTCTCCCCCTCAGATGTAGATAAACATTAAAAAAATTTTTTTAAGTGATTATTAACCTTAGTTATGTTTTAATTTTTTTAAAACTATTTATCTTAGAGACAGAGCACAAGTGGGAGAGGGACAGAGAGAGAGGGAGACACAGAATCTGAAGCAGGCTCCAGGCTCCGAGTTGTCGGCCAAGAGCCCGATGTGGGGCTCTAATCCACGAACTGTGAGATGATGACCTGAGCCAAAGTCGGATGCTTAACCAACTGAGCCACCCATGCACCCCAACCTTTGTTATGTTTTCAAGTGATATAAGCTTTCTGAGAAATAAAAGCTGTGATTTGATGCAGTTCCCAGTATAGATTCATATGCAGCCTTCCCAGAACTACATAAGTTACTTCCAATTATTGAAATACAAATGCAGCAAATGCCTATAGTACAGGTGGTGGTCACTGAATGGATCAAAATACAGGAGAAACAGAAATACAGAGTATATTGTGTGCAGTAGGGATGAAAAGGCAAAGCAAAGTGACAGCAACTATTGCTAGGAGTGACATGAAAAAGGCGTGAAAAGAAGTCAGCGGGGCTAATGGAAGACCAGTAAATTGTTTGGACTTCTGATACATGTTTGTAACCGGAATGGGAAAGACAAAACAGGAAGTACTTCAGAAGCATTAACAGATCTTTATTGTTTTACTTGATGGGACAATCATATGTTGCTCACAAGCCCATTTCCAGAGGGTGATTAAATGGAAAGAATGACAAGTAGGAAAAGAAAACCACATGAACCAGATTCTGGCCGTGCCACAGCCTCCCCCTGTTTAACATGTGAATTTAGAAAATTTATCAAGTACTTAAAAAATAGAAATGGTTGAGGGGTGCCTGGGTGGCTCAGTCGGTCAAGCATCTGACTTCAGCTCGGGTCATGATCTCTCAGTTCTTGAGTTCGAGCCCCCAGTCGGGCTCTGTGCTGACAGTGGGATTTTCTCTCTCCCTCTGTCTGTCCCTCCCCTGCTTGCTCTGTCTCTCAAAATAAATAAATAGATTTTAAAAAATAGAAATGGTTGAGAAAAAGCCCAACGATGTCTAAAAGTAAATGAGAGATCCGCAGAAATTGGTTATTCCAATCAGCAACTACTTCTCTTAAATATAAAACTCTGTGCTTCCGGGAGAATGGCCTGTCCATGTTTTTGTGGTGAATGAGATAAATATGTCAAGGGAATTTGCACATCCATTTTGTGAGGTTGGTCTGAGCCTTCCAAAAGTTAGGCCGAAGAAAACTAGTTCCCTGGAAACTAGAAAATCTGACCATTAATAGCTGGGAGTTCACTCTTCTGTTTGATTTTCGTAACCCTTATTTATTAGCAGTAGACAGAGCTGTGGAATAGAAGCCAGATGATTTGCCTGGATCATTCCCAGCGTTTGTCATAATGTTCTAATAAGATAAGTCATGGCAAGACACTGTATAGGATCTCAAATGCTGTGCAGCAATTTGAGAGAGGTCGTGAATGACAGCAGTATGCCGTGATGAGCCGTGAGAAGTGCATGAAGCTGTGCAGTCACACAATTCCTAAGTGATGGACGGCTCGACGTGATTAGGAGCTCGTCCGATAAATTTGTCACTGTGAAGTTCTCTACAACTGTAATTAACACATCACTGACCATTGCACTGACTTGTGAAGCCACTCAGTGGTTTGAACCTCTTCAGACACTGGAGGGACCAGTTGCTTGGTGTCTGTGGGGAAACCGAGGTGGCAAGAAGGCGTGCGTGCTTGGTGTCAGAGGGGAACGTGCCGTTACTAAGCAAGGCGGAATCTGCATTTAAGTCATTCAGTTTTGCTCAGTGAATTGGGGAGTAGATCAGAAGAGATGTTTGGAATTGTGAATACTATCCAGAAGAGTCTCCCCTAAAACACAACTGCATAAAAAAAAAAAAACAACCTTGATTTTTTTTCTGAAGTGCTGGGAAGTTTAAGTAGTAGAAGCTGTAATTCTTAACCCCGCTTGACTTGTTACTGACAGGACTGGTCTGTTCCCATAAATGCAGGGTTGCAGCAGCTACCCCCCACCCAGCCGTGAGGTCATGGCTGTGCTCTGTCTGGCTTGCTTGGCTGTCTTCTGATGCTGCCCGCTGTTTTGTCTGTTCCACCCTGACTGCCCTTCTCTTAGGCACCAGTTTGTATACTTTGTTGCTCATTGATACGACATATTTAAAAAGTGTATACATAAGGCAAATACAGGTGAAGTTTGTGTTAAACGTTCAATAGGGATTTCCTGACCGTAACTTGTTTTTTTTTTAATTTCTTTTTTTTAAAATTTTTTTTTTCAACGTTTATTTATTTTTGGGACAGAGAGAGACAGAGCATGAACGGGGGAGGGGCAGAGAGAGAGGGAGACACAGAATCGGAAACAGGCTCCAGGCTCTGAGCCATCAGCCCAGAGCCCGACGCGGGGCTCGAACTCACGGACCGCGAGATCGTGACCTGGCTGAAGTTGGACGCTTAACCGACTGCGCCACCCAGGCGCCCCAAATTTCTTAACTTTTAATGTTTATTTTTGAGAGAGACAGAGACAGAATGCGAGTGGGTTAGGGGCAGAGGGAGAGGGAGACACAGAAGCAGAAGCAGGCAGGCTCCGAGCTGTCAGCCCGGAGCCCGACGCGGGTCTCGAACTCACGAGCCATGAGATCATGACCCAAACCGAAGTTGGACACTCAACCGACTGAGCCACCCAGGCGCCCCATCAAGGGCCATAACTTGTAACACTCACGTTCCAACTGCTTGAAGGCACTGTTTGTGGAGAATAAAGGGTATTTTCCTAACGCAAACTTCTCTGATGCATAAAAATGACCAGATCTTTGCTTTAAGCTCGTTGATTTAGAGGGTCCTGGGCTGTTAGGAACCCTGACAATACCGTGGGAAGAGTTTCCATTTGACCGTTCGCCAGGGGATTAAATAACGCAAGTGCTGGGAGTGGTGTTTGGTGCAGGATCGGTGTTCGGGAAACCTTGGCCATTTTCTTCCAGTCGTTCCTTTAAACCGACCCAGGAGCATTCAGTGAGGAAGTGTGTTGTCTGCCCAAGTGCAGAAATGACTCTTGGTGTGTTGGAATTCGTTTCCCCCCTTATTTGTGTCGGCCTCATCTCCTTGCTCTCGCCACCTCGTGTTACTGGTTTTTATCGTTGAAAAACTAAAGGTGTGGTTCGGGGAGCTCACGACGCCTGCACGATTCCACCTTGGCACAGTTTCGCAGCCTGGCAGACGAAATAGGGTGCTGGGGTTGCCCGGCATCCCTCCTGCCTGGCACAGCCTGGATTCCATCTATGAGTCAGGCTCCACGGCCAGCATCCCTCCTGCCTGGCACAGCCTGGATTCCATCTACGGGTCAGGCTCCAGGTCAGGCTCCAGCCCTCCATTTCTCCCCAGAGCCATGCAGAGCACATGACCCCTCACTGAGCCAGTCCAAGGCTTACAGTCCACACCATACATTTATTGTATTGTATGTGTGTGTTTCATGTGCTTTTGTAGTTTCTTCCTAGCAATATTTTAGGTTCTTCGATGGCTTCGTGGCATGTAGTCATAACCTAATTATACCAGAGAAGAAAGGTTCTCTCCTCTTCTTTAATAATTCGTTCTAATCATCCAAGTTTTAGTCTCTTAGATTTCTTCTTAGAGATGATTCTACTTCACAGCCTTTGCAGTGGATATTAGCATCTGGATGAAATCAAGAGGGAAATGTGGCAGCGGTTAGGGTTAATTATTTGGATTTTTAAGAACAGTTCTTTCTTTCCTAGAATTCTTTTCTTAACGAATTGATTTTTGTTTTTGTTTTTGTTCAAGGCATTTTAAGTCTTTGGAATCTGTGACTTGAAAAAGCTGTATCCCATTTTTCCTGAAATTTCCCCCCTTAGTAGAATAATTCACAACGACATCTGCACAGCATGTACATCAGAATCACCCGGTGTTTTTAAACCACAAAGCCCAGGGCCCATCCCAGACCTACTGAAGCAAAGGTCTTGGTCGGAAGCCCAGTCTGCATGTAGCATGCTCCCAGGTGATCCTTAGATAGTTAGGAGTTGAGATTTGTTGTTTTGACCCATAATGTGCTAGAAACTGAATTCCTATTTTGCATTCCTTGTTAAGCTTTGCATTATGTAGTTTTCAAGCTGTTCAGATAGGGCAATGCTTGGCCGGAAACTTCCCTCTCTCTGTGTGTGTATACAGACACGCGATCTTGTCTTGTCATAGCCTGTTGATAGTCCCACAGTCCTACACTCTAATGAAACCCACCTCACCCTGTCCTGTTACTACAGGTTTGTCCGTATCCCACAGCCTCCACCGTCACCAGACGGCAGGTTTCTCAAGGACAAGTGTGCGTGACACATAATAGGTTAGATACCAAGTACATATTTGTTCTAAACATCAGTACATGTTATATTGTAGCCCATTGGCTTCATGTGTGTTAAGTATGTATTCTCAACGTGGGAACACACCCAGGCATGGATTCACTTAGACGTCTTCAGTATCTTTTACCCTCTGTGTACATGGTGGTCATGAATGTGGGCAAACCACTTGTGTATTTGGCAAGAATTCATAGTTTTTGTTAACAGCTTAAAGTGAGAGCTGAGCAAATATTTAACTTCTATGTTAAAAACAGGAAAAAAATAAATAAATCAAGTCTTTGCCCAGATTTATTTCTGGAAGAATAGCTCAGCAGGGCTGAGCAAGGTTTTGTTTACAAGTCTGGTTTCCCTAGTTGGGTGAGCGTAGGCACCAACTGAGCCATTGTCCCCAAGGTTTTCTTATTTCTGGCCAGAAGACGAAATTCGAAATTCGCAAAACTACCCCAAACATGACCTGCTAAGCCAGTCACTCAGATACAGCCCAGAAGCTCTACTGTTGGAACCGAGATGTGTGACTGCTGAGTCTACCCAGTGGAAATTTCCTTGTTTTTAGACAGATGCCTTCTTTTTTTTTTTTTCTGAGTAAAAGGCAAAAGTGAGTTTGGATGGATACTGCGTTAGGTGCACAGATCACCGTAAAACAAGATCCCCGTGCGTTTCATCTGCACAAGCCACCGCCAGGCTAATAACCTCCTTTTCTGCAGTTCTGTCTGAGAATAAAACAATTCACTCAGCCGCGGACAAAGATCGGTGAAATCTCAGATGGAGAATTGGGTCAAACCAGGTTTCAGAGCACGTTAAACCCTAGGCTGGTGAACTGACTTACAGAGTTAAGCCTGAGACCAGCCCCCTGATCTGGTTCCTCCTCTTTCTGGACGGAAAGCCAGGCCCTGAGTTACTGTCGTATTTGATTCAGGCAAACTACCTCCCAGGAACGCCCTGGCCCCTCTCATAATTAAAGAGGAGAAGTGAATGAATACTGATTGAGCTCCTACCTTGTACTTAGTCCTTTGAAAATGTTATCTCATCCAATCCTTGTCATCCTCAGGATGGATTTTATAACACAGTGAACATATGGAAAGTTTTCTTCTCAAAGAGGTATACACTTGATAACTAAGTCCGTGGGTACTTAATGCCAAGATTTCTATTTTCAAGTCTGGTATTCTCATCACTATTCCAGGATTAAGTACCCCATAGTTAGTCGGTGAACTTTGCTGAAGGAACAAATGAATTCTGTGGATGACTCATGAATATCACCTTCAATCTCTCAAAATTCTCACTCGCTTGCTTTCCCCTCTTATCGTCGTAAACACTTATTCACGTGGATTTGGGGATCACCCGACCTAACTTTCTCTACGAATAGAAGTCCCCTCCAACATGCCCCTGTTTGCCTTTTTCAGGGCAAACGTTAATCCGTGAGGCAGCCTGTTCATTGTCGTGTGGTCCTTATCGTTAGAAAGGCTTTCCTTATACTGAGATAAAATCTGTTTCTGCGTCAAAGGACGGCATGGAATTGTGGGCAAAGCCCGGGCCTGGGGATTGGCACCCGATGTTTTCACTTAAGGCAAGCCCCAACCGTTCCCAGCCTGTTTCCCTACCTGTAAAATTTCGGTAACTGGCACTAGGTATGAAAAGACCCGCCTTGCCTAGCTCACAGGGTCGTTATGAGAGCCTGTCCTATGACGCACGGGACAGTCCTTTGCAAAGAGTAAATCCCAACAGAAAAGTTAGTTCCTATTTCACCGCCTGGGACTTCATAGAATGATTCTACTCGCTGTGAAAGAAAACAATGACACGCCTCATTACATCTTCTTTCCTTTGGACTAAAGAGCTCTGTTTCCTTACATATTTTTAAAAATATAAAAGGGTTGGGTTTCAGGTAAACACTCCTCCTGGCTGCCTCCTGCCGGATCCTGTCTGAAATGTCAGGTGTTTGGGTGAAGTGTGTCCCAGGAGGGCCCCACGCTGCTGAGCCTCCCTGTCACCGCCCCCCCCCCCCCCCACCAGCACAGGCTGGGACATACCACCACTCGGTGACACACCAGCATTTCCATCTGTGACACTCACGGCCGAGCCGTGTCGAGAGTGTGTGCTGTGAAGAGTCAGGTCCACACGGCTGTCGAGCTAGGTCTTTGGGGCCCATGTGCGCACGGTTGTGGTTTCTCACCTAGATGTAGATACTTCATCCGCTGTGGTTTTAGCCCGACATTCCAAGTTATTGCCCTTCCATTGCCCTCTTGGTCTCAGCTGCCAAGGTGGAGCTACCTGTATGGGTTTTCTGACATCTGCCAGGATGAGAAGTCCTTTCTGTCATTAGCTACCTTCCTGGTAAAAATATGGAACAAGGTAAGATGCGGGAGGACCCGTGAGTGTCTCCTCCTCTCATGAAAGATCTCCCTCTCATCTCGATCACTCTCGCAGTTACCAAAACATTAACTACAGTTATGGGTGGTAGAATGGTGTCCCTCTCACACACGGTGAGACCACAGATCGTGAGCTTGGACTCGCATCCCTGAGGCTTAACGTGGTGCCTGGCAGATAGTAGCTGCTTGATGGAAGCTTATAATTGGAGAGGGAGCGGACAGATGAATGGCGAGATACTAAGTTACCTGCTTTGGGGATGGTTGTCCAGCTAGACATCTACCCCTCTACCTGGGCCAACATCCAAATTACATTTCCCTCTTTATATCGGTGCAAGTACTAAGAGAGAGAGTTTGTCAGGCGTACCCTACATCGATGGAAGTGTCCCCTTTATCTAGAGGTGGCACAGCCCTGTTATCGAAAGAAAGTTGATCTGCTAATATGATTTGATTTCAGTGAACACATCCATACTTGTTCATAGGTAACATCTACTTGTTTTCTAAGTGTTCACACACCTTCTGTTCAGTTACTGTCTCCTGACTTCTGCGTCATTATGTCCCGTACCCCCACATCCATCACCTTCCTCTCCCTTCCTGTGCCCCTGTTTCTGCTCCTTACTCCAGTCTTTTCAAGTTGAACAGTTGTCCTTAAACGCATTCTCGAAAATAGGCTTCTCTTTATCCTTAGTTCTCCTTTTCTTAGCCGTCTCTTCTCCTACCTGGATTCTTCCCTTCTTTGGACCAAAGTTGACCAAAAGTTTATTTATAAGTGTGTTGAATAAAATTTTGTGTCCCAACATCTCATTAAAAAAAAAAAAGAGCTGATTCTTTCTACCTAAACAAAAGTAAGATTTCTGCAACCAATACAACTCACATTTTGTTTGAATTGTGTTCACAGGTGAGTGGATCAGTGGTCCTTAAATGAAAGGAAAGTCTTTTCCTTCTGGAGGATTTATTGCAATTTGGGTGATCGACAAAGACCCAAACAGGAATTTCCTGAGTAATTCTGATTTCTGATCTTTTATAAGGCTAGATCTGTTTCCCTCAGAAGACTAAGAATATTCTATTAAATCATCTGTCTTATTTACCACCAGCTTTAGCTCTTGAGTCACAGTGACGGCTTTGTCGTATGTGAAGGCAATTTGGGTTTGGGCAAGTTTTCTGGGAATGGAGTGAACTGGGGCCACTGATCAGGTTTATGTTTAGCTTAAGGAAATATCCTCTTGTTTGCTGAAATCCTGTACACAATCCCCTGCTATTTCCTGTATTTTGATAATTAGTAGTATTTTCCAGGGTGGAAAATATGTGTCATTCTCTTGAAGTCTTATGTGATCTTAATCTGAAAGTAATTAGTATAGTTCATGTTTTTATATATCTTGGTACATTTTACCAATAGCCAGGCAAATCCACGGTACCATTAATATTATGTTACATTTTGAGCCACACGCAAGCTTTTCCAAACGTTTAGCCCTGATGGCAATATGTTCTATGTTTGGGTTATTCTGAGCGATGCTTTTTATTTTTCGCTTCAGTAATACATGGATTTGCACTTAGAATATTGGTTTACCCCATCTGGGAGCTGTCATATGACAGGATGTGATGTGAGTCTTCATTTAGTAGAAAAGATACACAAGCCAAAAGTCCAAAAAGTGATGTAAAGCAAGTCTTAAAATTCAGTTCTGTCAGTTCTGCCTCAATCAGGAGCTGAATTATCATGTGATGATACAGGCGTTGCATCCACTACCGGGCCGACTTAGGGTCTCAACCAACGTCTGACGAACCTCAGACGTGAGGTTACGATACCTCCTCTGGCCACTGCTGAAGTTTTATTAGTTTCCCTCTTTTTCTCATTTTTAAAAATCATGATAAGTGTCCTCTTTAATTCCAGTCTCCTATTTCCCTCATCCCCTCACCCACTCCCTTCTGGTAACCGTCCATTTGTTCTCTGTAGTTAAAAGTCTGTTTCGTGGTTTCTCTTTCTCTCTCTTTTCCTTTGTTCGTCTGCTTTCCTTCTTAAATTCCACATATGACTGCAATCGTATGGTATTTGTCTTTCTCTGACTGACTTATTTTGCTTAGCAATTACACCGTCTAGCTCCATCCATGTCCTTGCAAATGGCAAGATTTCATTCTTTTTATGGCTGAGTGATATTCCACTGTATACACACACCACATCCTCTTTATCCATTCATTATTCAGTGGACACATGGGCTGTTTCCATAATTTGGCTATTGTAGATAATGCTGTTATAAACATTGGGGTGCATGTATACCTTTGAATTAGTGTTTTTGTATTTGGGGGCATTCCTGGATCACAGGGTAGTTCTATTTTAATTTTTTGAAGAACTATACTGTTTTCCACAGTTTGCATTCCCACCAACAGTGTAAGAGGGTTCCTTTTTCTCCACAATTTTGCTGACACTTGTTGTTTCTTGTGTTTTTTGGTTGTGTGTGTGTGTGTTTATTCATTTTTGAGAGACAGAACATAAGTGAGGGAGGGGCAGAGAGAGAGGGAGACACAGAATCGGAAGCAGGTTCCAGGCTCCGAGCTATCAGCCCAGAGCCCGACGTGGGGCTCTAACCCACGAACCGTGAGATCATGACCTGAGCCGAAGTCGGACACTTAACTGCCTGAGCCACCCAGGCGCCCCTTGTGTCTTTGAGTTTAGCCATTCTGACTGCTGTGAAGTGGTATCTCAGAGTTTTGAGTTGTATTTCCCTGATGGTAAATAATGTTGAGCATCTTTTCATGTGTCTCTTGGCCACCTGGATGTCTTCTTTGGAGAAATGTCTGTTTAAGTCTTCTGCCCATTTTTTAATTGGATTATTTGTTTCTTGGATATTGAGTTGTATCAGTTCTTTATATGTTCTGGATACTAACCCTTCTTCAGAAGTGATTTGCAAATGTCTTCTCCAATTCAGTGGTTGTCTTTTAGTTTTGTTGATTGTTTCATTCTCTGTGCAGAAGCTTCTTATCTTGATGAGCTCCCAATAGTTCATTTTTGCTTTTGTTTCCCTTGCCTCCGGAGACTTATTTAGAAAAATGTTGCTATGGCCGATGTGGGAGAGATTACTGCCTGTGTATTCTCTTCCAGGATTTTTTATGCTTTCAGGTCTCACATTTAGGTCTTATATTTTGAGTTTATTTTTGTGTGTGGTGTGAGAAAGTGGTCCAGTTTCATTCTTTTGCATGTTGCTGTCCAGTTTTCCCAGCACAATTTGTTGAAGAGATTGTCTTTTTCTCATTGCATATTCTTGCCTCCTTTATCATAGGTTAATTGACCATATAATTGTGGGTTTATTTCAGTGTTTTTGTTCTATTCCATTGATCTGTGTGTCTGTTTTTACATCAGTACCATACTGTTTTAATTACTACCACTTTGTAATAGAACTTGAAATCTGCAGTTGTGACGCCTCCAGTTTTGTTTTCCTTTTCCAAGATCGCTTTCGCTATTTGGGGTCTTTGCTTCCATAAAATGTTAGCATTGTTCTAGCTCTGTGAAAAATGCTGTTGGTGGGGCGCCTGGTGACTTAGTCAGTTACGTGTCTGACTCTTGGTTTCAGCTCAGGTCATGATGTCACAGTTTTGTGAGTTCAAGCCCCGTATCGGGCTCTTTACTGTCATTGCAGAGCCTGCTTGGGGTTCTCTCTCCCTCTCCCTCTCTCCCTCCCTCTCTCTCTCTTTCTCTGTCTCTCTCTCTCTCTCTGTCCCTCTCTCTCCCGCTCTCAAGATAAATAAATAAACTCAAAAATATAAAATAAAAATGCTGTTGGTATTTTGATTGCATTGAACCTGTAAATTGCTTTGGGTAGTGTGGGCATCGTAACAGTATTAGTTCTTCCAACCCATGAGCATGGAATGTCTTCCCACCTCTTTGCATTGTCCTGAGTTTCTTTCACAGTGTTATGTAGTTTTCAGAGTACTTTCACCTCTTTGCTTAAGTTCATTCCTAGATATTTTATAGTTTTTGATGCAGTTGTTAATGGGATTGTTTTCTTTATGTCACTTTGTGCTGTTTCAGTATTGGTGTATAGAAATGCAACAGATTTCTGTACATTGATTTTGTATCCTGTGACTTTACTGAATTTGTTTTCCAGTTCTAGCAGTTTTTTTGGTGGAGCCTTTAGTGTTTTCTATATGTGGTATCATGTCATCTACAAATAGTGAAAGTTTGACTTCTTCTTTACCAATTCTGGTGCCTTCTATTTCTTTATGTTTTTGATTGCTGTGACTAGGACTTCCAGTACTATTTGGATAAAAGTGGTGAGAGTGGACATCGTTGTCTTGTTCATGACCTTAGGGGGAAAGCTCTCAGCTTTTCACCATTGAGGATGATGTTGGCTGTGGGTTTTTCATACATGGCCTTTATAATATTGAAGTGTGTTCCCTCCAACCCTCCTTTGCTGAGGGTTTTTATCAGGAATATCAGGTACCTTTTCTGCATCTGTTGAAATGATCATGTGGTTTTTCTCCTTTCTGTTATGGATGTGATGTATAATGTTGATAGATTGGTGAATTTTGAACCACTCTTGCATCCTGGGAATAAATCCCACTTGATTACGGTGAAGGGTTTTTTTTTTTTTTTTTAATGTGTTGTTGGAGTTGGTTTGCTAATATTTTGTGAAGGATTTGTGCATCTACGTTCGTGAGAGATGATAGCCTGTAGGTCCCTTTTTTGTGGTGTCTTTATCTGGTTTTGTTATCAGGGTGACACTGACCTCATAGGATGAATTTAGAAGTTTTCCTTCCTCTTGTAGTTTTAGAAATAGTTTGAGAGGGGTAGGTATTAGCTCTTCTTTAAATGGTAGAATTGGCCTTTGAAGCTGTCTGGTTCTGGACTTTTTCTTTGGGGGGGGCGGGGTTCTGGTTACTGATTCAGTTTAATTGCTGGTAATTGGTCTGTTCAAGGTTTCTATTTCTTCCTGTTTCAGTTTTGGTAGTTTATATGTTCCTAGGAATTTATCTGTTTCTTCTGGGCTTTTCAGTCTGTTGGCATATAGGTTTTCATAATATTCTGTTACATTTGTTTGTATTTCTGTGGTGTTGGTTGTTATTCCTCCTCTTTTATTAGTAATTTTGGTTCTCTTTTATATACATATGTATATATGTATATTTTATATATATATGTATACACACATATATATGTATATATACATATATATATACATATATATATGTATATATATATGTATATATATGTGTGTGTGTGTATATATATATATATATATATATATATATATATATAAGTCTTGCTAGAGGTTTATCAATTTTGTTGATTTTTTTCAAAGAACCAGCTCCTGGTTTCATTGATCTGTTCTATTGGTTTTTTGTTTGTTTGTTTGTTTGTTTGTTTGTTTTTTTAGTTTAGTTTCTATATCATTTATTTCAGCTCTGGTTTTATTATTTCCTTCCTTTTTCTGGGTTTGGCTTTGTTTATTCTTCTCTTTCTAGCTCCTTTAGGTGTAAGGTTAGGATGTTTATTTGAGATTTTTCTTACTTCTTGGGGTAGACTTGTATTGCTATAAACTTTTCCTCTTAGAGCTGCTTTTGCTGCATCCCAGAGATTTTGGACTTTTGTGTTTTCATTTGTTTTCATATAAATTTTTATTTCTTCTTAGATTTCTGGTTGACCCATTCATTATGTAGTAGCATGTTATTTAACCTCCATGTATTGGTGGTCTTTCCAGATTTTTCTTGTGGTTGACTTCTAGTTTCAGAGCAGTGTTGTCAGAAAAGATGCATAGAGACTTCAATTTTTCGAATTTGTTGAGACTTGTTTTGTGACTTGTTTTGTGACCTGTTCTGGGGAATGCCCAAAGTGCACTTGAAAAGAATGCATACTCTGCTGTTTTAGGATGGAATGTTCTGAATATATCTGTTAGATCCATCTGGTCCAGTGTGTCCTTCAAAGCCACTGTTTCCTTGTTGATTTTCTTGTTTTGATGATCTGTCCATTGATGTATGTGGAGTATTAAAGTCCCCTGCTATTATTATATTACTGTCAATTATGTTTGTTTTTAACTCTTTTATGTATTTGGGTGCTCCTATTTTGGGTGTGTGAATATTTACTATTGTTATATCCTCTTGTTAGATTGTCCCCTTTATTAGTATATAGTGTCCTTCTTTGTCTTTTCTCTTACAGTCTTGGTTTTAAAGACTATTTTGTCTGATATCAGTATTGCTACCCCAGCTTTCTGTTGGCATCTAGTTCCATGATAAATGTTTCTCCATGCCTTTACTTGCAATCTTTAGGTATCTTTCAGTCTGAAATTAGTCTCTTGTAGGCAGCATATCGATGGGTCTTATTTTTTGGTTCACTCTGTCACCCTATGTCTTTTGATTGAACCATTTAGTCCATTTACATTCAAAATAATTATTGATAGATATGTATTTATTGCCATTTTATTACATGTTTTGTTGTTGTTTCTATGGATTTTCTCAGATCCTTTCTTCTCTTGCTCTCTTTCATAGTTTGCTGGAATTCTTTAGCTATACACTTGGATTCCT
This sequence comes from Puma concolor, assembly GCF_028749965.1. Classification (NCBI taxonomy): domain Eukaryota; kingdom Metazoa; phylum Chordata; class Mammalia; order Carnivora; family Felidae; genus Puma; species Puma concolor. The sequence continues at coordinate 115,380,369 of NC_141676.1, forward strand.
TTCTCTTTACTGTTTGCATATCTGCTGCTGGGTTTTGATTTGTGGTTACCACTAGGTTTGTATATAACCTCTTCTGTATAAAGCAGTATCTATTAAGTTGATGATCACTTAAGTTTTTTTTTTTTTTTAATTTTCTTTTATTCTTTATTTTTGAGAGAGAGAGACAGAGAGACAGAGTGCGATCAGGGGACGAACAGAGAGAGGGAGACACAGAATCCAAAGCAGGATCCAGACTCAGAGATTTCAGCACAGAGCCCAACGTGGGGCTCAAACTCACAAACTACAAGTTCATGACCTGAGCCAAAGTCGTACGCTCAACTGACTGAGCCACCCAGACACCCCTGATGGTCACTTAAGTTTAAATCCTTTCTTTATTCCTCTCCCTGCCACATTTTAGGTATATGGTGTCATATTTTACATCCTTTTATTTTAAAGATCCCTTAACAAATTTTTATAGAAATATTTGTTTTTACTGCTTTTGTGTTTTTTACTTTAAAAAAAATATTTATATATTTTGAGATAGAGAGCACACAAGCAGGGGAGGGGCAGAGAAAGAGGGAGAGAGGGAATCCTAAGCAGGCTCCATGCTGTGAGCACAGAGCCACATGTGGGGATCGAACCCAGGAATCATGAGATCATGACCTGAGCTGAAATCAAGAGGTCAGAAGCTTAACCAACTGAGCCACCCAGGCGCCCCTGTGTTTTTTACTTTTTATAATCTCACTTATGGTCTTTCTTTTCCACTCAGAGTCCTCTTTAATATCTCTTTCAGGGCTGGCTTAGAGGTCATGAACTCCTTTAGTTTTTGTTTGTCTGAGAAACACTTTATCTCTCCCTCTATTCTGAATAATAGCCTTGCTACATAGAGTGTTTTTGGCTACAGATCTTTCCCTTTCAGCACTTTAAATATATCCTGCCACTCCCTTCTGGCTTGGCAAATTTCTGCTGAAAAATCTACTCATACCCTTATGGGAATGGGGAGGGGGTGCGGTCTCCCTTGTATGTAACTGGCTTCTTTTCTCTTTCTACTTTCAAATTTTTTTCTTTAGGTCTGCTTTTGCCATCTTAATTACTATGTAACTTGGTGTGGACCTCCTTGGGTTGAATTTTTTTTTGGGGGGGGATCTCTGTACCTACTGGATCTAGATACCTGTTTCCTTCCCCAGATTAGGGAATTTTCTAGCTAGTATTTCTTTCTTTCTTTCTTTTTTAATGTTTACTCATTTATTTTTGAGAGAGAGAGAGAATGAGATAGCATGAGTGGGGGAGGGGCAGGGAGAGAGGGAGACAGAGAATCCCAAGCAGATTCTGCACTGTCAATGCAGGCCCTGATACAGGGCTCAAACTGAGGAACCATGAGATCATGACCTGAGCCGAGATCAAGAGTCAGACACTTAACCGACAGAGCCACCCAGGTGGCCCTCCAGCTAGTAGTATTTCTTCAAATACATTTTCTGATCCCTTATCTCTCTCTTCTTCTGAGATCCCTGTAATGCAGATGTTATTACATTTGATGGAGTCACTGAGTTCCCTAAGTCTATTCTCCATTTGCCTAATTTTCTTGCCTCTCCTTTGGTAAGCTTGGCTACTTGCCATTAGTCTGTCTACCAGGCCATTACTTCATTCCTCTGCTTCATCTAGCCTGCTATTTATTCTGTCAGTGAATTTTTAATTTCATTTATTGTATGCTTGATCTCTCTGATTGGTTCTTTTTTATCTCTGTGTTTGGGGTCTTACTGATGTCCTGCACTCTTTTCTCTGGTCCAGGGAGTATCTCTATGATCATTACTTCAAATTCTCTGTCAGGCATATTACTTATATCTGTTTCACTCTGCTCTTTTGTTAGGGAGGTGTTTCTCTGTCTCCTCATTGTATCTGACTCCCTGTTTCTGCTTCTGGGTGTTGGGAAAGTTAGCTATGTCTCGCTCTTAACAACAATAGCCTTATGAATAAGGGGGCCTGCCGTGTCCTGCAGTGCAGTGTCCCCTGTTCCCCAGAACCTGGCGCTTCAGGTGGTGTCTCCCATGCGTGCGTGTGCTCTGTTGTTGAGTCCTGGCCTCTTTTTCCTTCAGTCCAGTTGTCTGCAGAGGCTCTCTTTGCCTGTTGTAGGCAGTGTTCGGTCCCCAGCGCGGGAAAAGCGCATTCTAACAAGGTATACAGTGGTCTGCTTGCGAATGAGACTTCTGCGCCATCGCCAGAACTGAAGTCTGGCAGGATGCATGCCTAGGTCAGGAGAGGTGCTTTTGGCAGGGTTTGGGCTGGTCTTCTGGGGGAGAGGCCTCAGCACTAGGACTGAGGCCAGTGTGGCTGGGAAGGCAGATGCACTGAAGTGCGGGAAAGGGGGTGGCAAGGCTTTGGTGCAAGAAGGTAGGTAGCAGGTGTGTGTGTGGTGCTTGTTCCCACAGGTGACCATTGTTTATGCTGGGAGGGGGAGAGGAAGTGGCACCTGCCAGCTCCTTAGTTCCTGTAGTGCTTCCCCTAACCCCCACCCTGCGGTCCCTATCTGTCTAACCATGCTCCCGGGTGAGCAAATCACTCTCCCTCCCGTCTGCCCCAGGTGTTTTTCGAACTGCTGCTTCTAAGCTGTATCTGTAAGGACTCTTTATTGTGCGGTCTTTTTGAGGGCAGGGACTCGGCCCCTAACACCCTCCAGCCTTTCCCAGAGCCTAGCCTACTGACTTTTGAAATTCCAGGCTTGAAGTCCTGCTGATTGTAAAAATTCATGTAATTCGGCCCCTCTCACTCTCAAAGGCAAATATTACAGAGATTTGTTCTCCTATTTCATGGGCTCCCCAGTGTGAAAGTCTGTTTTTCACCCTTCTCGGCACCACCAGCTCCCTCCCCACCAGGATGGCCACAGTCCATTTTGCCCCCAGACCACACCCTTCCTACCTTCTTCCGTGTGGCCTCCTCTCTGCCTTTAGTCGTAGAGTTTGTTCTGCCGGTCTTTAGGTCATTTTCTGGGTTATTTAAACTATTGTGCATGTTATCTAGTCGTGTCTGTGGGACACAGCGAGCTGAGGGTCCTCCTACCCCACCGTCTTCCCAGCTGACCCCAATCAATTTCACTTTTCAATCTGTTTTCCTATTAGACTGTGTGTCCTTTGAGTTCAGGGTCTGTGAAAAGTATTTATAAGAGAATCACAGTACCTAAGGGTCTGGTTTAAAGAATGCCTCTAGCAAACTGTAACCTTGAGAAATTACTCTTTTGACATCAGTGTATGAAACTATAAGAGGAAGAATAAACTGTCTTTTTTGTTGTTACTGTAGTTATCATAAATATAAAATGAAATAATATAGATAAAATAATTAAAATAATTTGAAATACAAAGAACCTATGCAAAAGGAGGAACCATGCATGAAAGACTTAAATATTTGGCTGTAAGCAAAATTAAAAAGCAAAGTCAAAAATGTTGGTAATATCTAGGACAGATGAATTTATAAAATTCAGTTATGAAATACACAAATTGTAATAAATATATAAATGAAACTGCCATAAATATGGGAAACATTTAAAATATCATTTAACAATAGCACCAACAAATCTGAAACGCCTACACAAATATAGTTGAAAACTATAAAAAAAAACGATGAGAGAGAGAAACAAAAAATAAAAGACTTACATAAATGGAGAGAGAGAGTGAATGGGGAGATGTTCACAAATTGGAAGACAATTTTGTTGAGATGAATTTTCCTCCCGGACTGAGTGACAGATTCGATTCATTTCTAAACAAAATCCCAGCATGATATTTTTCCAGAAATCTACAAGCTGATTCTAAAATTTACGTAGAAAAACAAAAACACTAGGGCAGTCAAGACAGTTTTGGAAAAGACGAGCAAGGTTGAAGGATTGCCACTTCTTGATGCTAAGACTTATGATAAAATTGAGAGTAATCAAAGCAGCATGGCATTGGCAAAGCGTAGATCCAAGAAGCAAGTGGAGAAATAGAGTCGAAAATAGATCTACCCATATATAGTCAATAGGTTGTTTTTGGAAAGGCGCTGAGGCAATTCAATGGAAAGAAGATGGTGTTTTTAAACAAATGGTGAGGGAACAACTGAACATCCATATGCAAAAAAAAAAAAAAAAGAAAAAGGGTTCCTTGACTCATATTTTACCCCATAGGCAAAAATGAGGTGAAAAGACATTACAGACCTAAATGTGAAGCCCAAAGCCATAAAACTTCTTTAATAAAACATAGGATAAATTCTTCGCAATTTTGGGAGAGGCAAACATTTCTTAGATAAGACAAAAAAAGTAGGGATTATGAAGGAAACAATTGATAAATTCGACCTAATGAAAATTAAACACTTAGGTTCTTTGAGAGGATACTGTTGGAAAATGAAAAAAAAAAAAAAGCCACAGACTGGGAAAAAAAGATATTTACAAAACACACATCTGGTAAAGAACTAGCATCTAGAGTATGTAGGGTTACTCCTAACTCAATGATAAAATAACAACCAACCTCATTTTTAAAAAAATTTTTTAAATGTTTATTTTTGACAGAGAGAGTGACAGAGCATGAGCAGGGGAGGGGCAGAGAGAAAGGGAGACAGAGAATCCGAAGCAGGCTCCAGGCTCCGAGCTGTCAGCACAGAGCCTGACTTGGGGCTCGAACCCACGGACCGTGAGATCATGACCTGAGCTGAAGTCGGACGCTCAACCGACTGAGCCACCCAGGTGCCCCCAATCTCATTTTTAAAGTAGAGAAAAGATTTAAATACAGAGAAGATGTAAGAATGGCAGATAAATACATGAATAAGTGTTCAACATCATTATCACTAGAGAAATGCAAATTAAAGCCACATTGAGATGTCATCGTGCACTTCTTAGAATGGCTAAAATGAAAAAAAGTCAAGAAAAAAGAAGAAGACAAACTGACCGTGTCAAGCACTGGCAAGGATGTGGAGCAACTGGAACTCTCACACCTTGCTGGTGGGAATGCAAAATGGTACAGCCACTTTGGGACACAGTTTGGCACTTTGTTACACAGTTTGATCTACATTTTCCTTCTCCTAGGTACTTGACCACAAGAAATGTAAATGTAGACCTACACAGAAATATCTAGACGAGTGTTCATGGAGACTTTATTTTTTAATTCATAATCACCCAAAACTGGAAACAATCAACATGTCCATCAGCTGGTGAATTAAAAAGAAACTGTGGACATTCACAGAGTGGACACTACTCAGCAACAGAAAGGAAAAAAATACTGATACATGGATAAATCCTAAAGGCACTAGGCCAAGTGAATGAAGCCAGATTCAAAAGGCTGCATAGAGTACAGTATCATTTCTGTGACTTTTTGGGCAAGGCAGACGATGGGGACAGAAAACACATCAGTGGTCCCTAGAGAGAAGGGTTGGGGAGGACAGAACAAGAGGGAGCTTTTTGAGGGTAATGAAACTATTCCATGTTTTGATTGTGGCTACGTGAGTGTATACTGTTGTTAAAATTCATAGAAAAGGGACATTATCACTTTTTCTAAATTATATCTCAGCCTAACTTTAAAATACAACAAAATAAATTTTTAAAGTCAAATGACAAAGTGGGCAAAAATATTTGTGACATTGACACAGACAAAACGTTATTTGATAAATAAAAACTCGTGTAAATTTGTAAGATGAACACACCAACTTACAAATGTCTAAAGGAATTCAATTAACAACTTACAGAAGAAAAATACAAGTAGCCAATCAACATAAAAATTTAGCCTTATTAATATAAAAGACTGTGAATTCAAACAACGTAATTTTTACTTATCAAACCGACAAAGATTATGGAAAGAAAGAATTCGGGACTGAAGGTGCAGGGAAAGGCCACTCTCACCTACAGCTGATGAGGATATAAACTAGTACCGGCTTTTGAAAGGTAATTTAGTCATATGTTTGTAAGACCTTGGCAGTTTACAACAATTTTTTGCAAGAAATTTCATATCAGACTTTTTTTTTTTTTTTTTAATTTTTTTTTTCAACGTTTTTATTTATTTGTGGGACAGAGAGAGACAGAGCATGAACGGGGGAGGGGCAGAGAGAGAGGGAGACACAGAATCGGAAACAGGCTCCAGGCTCTGAGCCATCAGCCCAGAGCCTGACGCGGGGCTCGAACCCACGGACCGCGAGATCGTGACCTGGCTGAAGTCGGACGCTTAACCGACTGCGCCACCCAGGCGCCCCCATATCAGACTTTTAAAAATATTAAAATAGGGGTGCCTGGGTGTCTCAGGTGCTTAAGCATCCAACTTTGGCTCAGGTCATGATCTCACGCTTCGTGAGTTTGAGCCCTGCGTCGGGCTCTGTGCTGATAGCCCGGAGTCTGGAGCCTGCTTCAGATTCTCTGTCTCCCTCTCTCTCTGCCCCTCCCCTGCTCATGCTCTATCTCTCTCTCAAAAATAGATAAACATTAAAATAAATAAATCAATATATATGTAAATAATAAAAAATAAGTATGAATTGTACGACTGCATTTTTATAAATTGACTTATATAAACATCTAAAAAATATATATACCTCTAGTTGTTTCTAAGTAGTGAGATGATTATGATCTTTAAGATTTCCTTCTTTCTTTTAACATTTTATTTATTTTTCAGACAGAGAGAGAGTGAGCATGAGTGGGGGTGGAGCAGAGAGAGAGGGAGACACAAAATCTGAAGCAGGTTCCAGGCTCTAAGCTGTCAGCATGGAGCCCAACCAAGGGCTTGAACTCATAAACTGCAAGATCATGACCTGAGCTAAAGTCAGATGCTTAACCGACTGAGCCACCCAGGCGCCCCAATATTTCATTTTTATGAAGGGAGACTGAGTGGCTCAATTGAGCATCTGACTCTTGATTTTGTCTCAGGTCGTGATCTGACAGTTTGTGGGATCAAAGACCACATGGGGCTCCGCACTGACAGCACAGAGCCTGCTTAGTATTCTCTCTCTCTCTCTCTCTCTCTCTCTCTCAAAATATGTAAATAAACTTAAAAACAAGATGTCCTTCTTATGATTTATCTGGATACTATTATATGTCTTCAGTGAATTGGCATTTTTATTAAAATATATTTAATTTAAACAATATGAAGAATTGGGACACCTGGGTGGCTCAGTCAGTTGAGTGTCCAACTCTTGGTTTCAGCTTAGGTCATGATTCTAGGGTCAAGCCCTGCATCAGGCTTCATGCTGAGACTCTGTCTCTTCCTCTCTCTCTTTCTCTCTCTCTCTCTGCCCCCCCCACCCCTCTCCCCTGCTTGTATTCTCTCTCTCTAAAATAAAAATAAAATAAAACACAATATGAGGAATCATGAATTAATTAATGTTGATGTCATCTAAGAAGAATTATAGAGTGGAACTGGTCATGAGTCTGAAAACTTTTAATAATGTTAATAATTGCCCCTATTCAGTTAACAGTTACTATGTTCTAGGCATTGCAAATTCTAGAGCCTATCAAGGAGGCATCATTATATTCTAACTTTAAGAATGTGGCAAGGGAGACTCCACCTGTTCATGGTCCCCCACCCAATAAAGGGTGGAGATGGGGTTTGAACCTGATTTGTCTGAGAATCAAGCTCTTGACTTTATGTTGCCTCAATTCTCAGTTAAACAGTTAATAGTGAATTTTAATAGGACTATTTGTCTTCAACAAATGTTTTTGGGAAAACAGGACAGCAGCATGCAAAACGATGAATCTGGACCACTTTCTTACACCATACGCAAAAATAAACTCAAAATGGATGAAAGACCTAAACATAAAACAAGAAACCATCAAAATCCTAAAGGAGAAAACAGACCTCATCCACAGCAACTTCTTAACTTGACATGTTTCCAGAGGCAAGGGGAAAAAAAAGCAAAAATGAACTACTGGGACCTCATCAAGATAAAGAGCTTCTGCACTGCAAAAGAAACAATCAGAAAAACTAAAAGGCAACCGACAGAATGGGAGAATGTATTTGCAAATGACATATCTGATAAAGGGTTAGTATCCAAAGTCTATAAAGAACTTAACAAACTCAATACACAAAAAACAAATAATCTAGTGAAGAAATGGACAGAATACATGAATAGACACTTTTCCAAAGAAAACATCCAGATGGCTAACAGACGCATGAAAAGACGCTCAACACCACTCATAATCAGGGAAATACAAATCAAAATCACAATGAGATACCACCTCACACCCATCAGAATGGCTAACATTAATACCTGGAAACAACAGGTTTTGGCGAGGATGCGGAGAGAGAGGAACCCTCTTGTACTATTGGTGCGAATGCAAACTGGTGCAGCCACTCTGGAGAACAGTATGGAGGTTCCTCAAAAAGTTAAAAATAGGGGGCACCTGGGTGGCTCAGTCGGTTGAGCGTCCGACTTCAGCTCAGTCATGATCTCACAGTCCGTGAGTTTGAGCCCCACGTCGGGCTCTGTCCTGACAGCTCAGAGCCTGGAGCCTGTTTCAGATTCTGTGTCTCCATCTCTCTCTGAACCTCCCCCGTTCATGCTCTTTCTCTCTGTCTCAAAAATCAATAAAGGTTAAAAAAAATTTTTTTTAAAGTTAAAAATAGAACTACCCTATGACCCAGCAATTTCACTACTAGATTTTTACCCAAAGGATACAAAAATGCTGATTCAAAGGGCACATGTACCTCAATGTTTCTAGCAGCACTATCGACAATAGTCAAATTATGGAAAGAGCCCATATGTCCATGACTGATGAATGGATGAAGAAGATGTGGTGTATATATACAATGGAATTTTTTTTAAGTTTACTTACTAATTTTGAGAGAGAGTGTATACAGGGCACATGCACAGGGGAGGGGCAGGGAGAGGGAGAGGGAGAGAATCCCAAGCTCTGCACTGTCAGCGTGGAATCAGACTCAAACTCATAAACTGTGAGATCATGCCCTGAACCCAAATCAAGAGTTGGACACTTAACCAACTGAGCCACCCAGGTGCCCTATTTTTCTATACAATGGAATATTACTCAGCCATCAAAAAGAATGAAATCTTGCCATTTGCACTGATGTGGATGGAACTAGAGAGTATTATGCAAAGTGAATAAGCCAGTCAGAGAAAGACAAATACCATATGATTTCACTCAAATGTGGAATTTAAGAAACAAAATAGGGTGTGCCTGGGTGGCTCAGTCACTTAAGCGTCCAGCTCTTAGTTTTGGCTTTGATCTCATGATTCTTGGGATGCAGCCCCATGCTAAGCTCTACAATCACAGCATGGATCCTGCTTGGAATTCTCTCTCTCCCTCTCTCCCTACCTCTCCCCCACTCATTCACTCTCTCTCTCTCTCTCTCTCTCTCTCTCTCTCTCTCCCTCTGTCTCTCAAAATAAATAGATAAACATTTAAGAAACAAAACAGATGAACATATGAGAAATTGGGGTTGGGGGAGAGAAGAGAGGAAAACAAACCATGAGAGACCCTTAATGATAGAGAACAAACTGAGAGTTGCTGGAGGGGAGGTAGGTGAGAGATGGGCTAGAGATGGGCTAGAGAGATGGGCACTGAGGAGGGCACTTGTTGGGATGAGCACTGGGTGTTGTATGTAAGAGATGAATCACTGGTTTCTACTCCTGAAGCCAATATTACAGTGTATGTTCACTAACTGGATTTCAAATAAAAACTTGAAATAAAAACAAGGAAAGATAGATAGATGATAGATGGATAGATAGATACATAGGTAGGTAGGTAGGTAGGTAAATAGACAGATAGACAGATGGATGGACGAATGGATGGGTGGATAGAAAGGGCTCTTTGGTTGCCGGTTACTTGATTTGGTGCATTATCTAGACCTCTGTGCTCCTCCTTGACACCTGTTCCAAATCTTTGCCCTCCCTGGTGTGGAAAGTTTGTTCTGTGTAAAGCTTCTATGAGAGATCTGATGCAGACACATGTTGAAATTTTGTCTGTATCCAGGGTCTGGGTTATCCATCCGTGTTTGCATCCACGTTATTCCTTTCTCCTTTTATCGTCAGTCACCGAGAATACTTTAGCATCAAAGCCATGGAAACACTATCTTTCTCTTAGATCTCGATGTACTTGATTCTGATTTTTTACATAAGCTTGAATTATTTTTTTTCTTATTTACAAATCTAATCTGCATTCATTTGCGGAAAAGTTTGCAGCCCTCGTATCAGTTTATGGGATTAACTGACACGGGTGGCCCTGGAGAGTGGGGGCGTCCCGCCGCTTGTTTGCACACCTTGGCTCAGGTCTCCGGTAAGCAGTGATGAGGTCAGGGCGGTGAACCCTGGGGCAGGCCTGCCGTCCAGAGCATGGGGGGTTTGGAATGGGGGTGCTCAAGCTAGTAGCTGCCTCCTCGCACTCTACCACTTGCTTTATTTTCTCTGTGGCATTTACTACACCAGTGATTATATCTTCATATTTATGTGTTTATGCTCTGTCCCTCTCCTTGTCTCTAGGAAGCAGGAGCCCAGGGCTACTCAGTACCGAATCCTCAGTACCTGAAGAGTACCCGGAATACAGTAGACACTTAGCACTTGCTAATGAATGAATAAATACATAAAAGAACCAGGACGTATTAGCTGGAAGACACAGAGAGGAGATAAGAAGGTTGTAGGGGCAGAAAAACTAAGTAGGGAGGTTGTGGGGGTTGGGTTAAAAAAAGTTTTCACCAGGGGCGCCTGGGTGGCTCAATTGCTTAAGTGTCCAACTTCGACTCAGGTCATGACCTCACGGTTCGAATCCAGCGTCGGGCTCTGTGTGACAGCTCGGAGCCTGGAGCCTGCTTCAGATTCTGTGTCTCCCTGTCTCTCTGCCCCTCCCCTGCTTGCACTCTGTCTCTGTCTCTCTCTCTCTCAAAAATAAACATTAAATTAAAAAAAAAAGTTTTCCCCCAAATGACCGCTCTGCCACAAACGAGATTCCTACAGCGTTTTCCATATTTAAATGTAGCAAAGGCCCCATTAGCAAAAATGCAGTTGTGGAGGTTAAAACGTACACAGCATTGATTTCACATAATTATTGTATTCTCAAAATTGGGGGGGGGGGATGTCAAAGTCCTTAGGTGACCTCAGCAATCGTGTCGTCGGATTCCAGTTAAGACGGAGCAGTTCAGCGGCCTGCTGGCGCCTGTTGGCCGGGCTTCCCTTCTTCCTGCTCTCTTTGCGAAGGTCTACAAAGTGTGATTAGTAATCAGAATCCAGGGGGAGAGCCAGAGAAGGAGGGCGTGTGACGAGCAACTTGAAAGATTCGGGAAATCTGTGTGCCTGTCCCCTGCCAGGGTCTCGGTGGTGGATCCGTGCCCGAGTCCCTTTTATTTCCGGGTCGGCCGCACCTCCCGGCAGATTGCAAGCCGACGGTCGGTGTCCTTCCGTCTGCAGACATGACCCAGCCTCGCGCAGGTCTGTTCACGGTGGGGAAAGGTGAACTGACGTCTCGGAGCTCCTGTTTATGACACACGTTGCACCGAGATCTCACGCGGGTCCTCCCCTTAATCCTCACGATAACTCTGGAAGGGAGGTATCGTTAAACCCGTGGAAGGGCTGAGAAAACTGAGGCTCGGAAAAGTCAACTAAATTGCCTACAGTTTACACGGATAACACGTGACAGGTGCCCGAGTCACACCCGGTGTGCCGACACACAGCCCAACTCTGTTGGTTTGGGGCTGTCTGTGGACCCGACGTTCTCACACGAGCCTTCCTGTGTGAAATGTGTTCTCGCCTAAACAGTTGTGTTTAACAGAGCATTACCGAAGCTGTACATTTTCCACCATTTTTGCTAACAGTTTTTCC